>NW_024412400.1:75828286-75965116 GCF_014898765.1 Herpailurus yagouaroundi | reverse complement strand
CCTAGCAGTGCTATTGCTGGGTCATAGGGTAGGTCTATTTTTAGTTTTCTGAGGAACCTCCACACTGCTTTCCAGAGCGGCTGCACCAATTTGCATTCCCACCAACAGTGCAAGAGGGTTCCCGTTTCTCCACATCCTCTCCAGCATCTATAGTCTCCTGATTTGTTCATTTTGGCCACTCTGACTGGCGTGAGGTGATACCTGAGTGTGGTTTTGATTTGTATTTCCCTGATGAGGAGCGACGCTGAACATCTTTTCATGTGCCTGTTGGCCATCCAGATGTCTTCTTTAGAGAAGTGTGTATTCATGTTTTCTGCCCATTTCTTCACTGGGTTATTTGCTTTTCGGGTGTGGAGTTTGGTGAGCTCTTTATAGATTTTGGATACTAGCCCTTTGTCCGATATGTCATTTGCAAAGATCTTTTCCCATTCCGTTGGTTGCCTTTTAGTTTTGTTGGTTGTTTCCTTTGCTGTGCAGAAGCTTTTTATCTTCATAAGGTCCCAGTAATTCACTTTTGCTTTTAATTCCCTTGCCTTTGGGGATGTGTCGAGTAAGAGATTGCTACGGCTGAGGTCAGAGAGGTCTTTTCCTGCTTTCTCCTCTAAGGTTTTGATGGTTTCCTGTCTCACATTCAGGTCCTTTATCCATTTTGAGTTTGTTTTTGTGAATGGTGTGAGAAAGTGGTCTAGTTTCAACCTTCTGCATGTTGCTGTCCAGTTCTCCCAGCACCATTTGTTAAAGAGACTGTCTTTTTTCCATTGGATGTCCTTTCCTGCTTTGTCAAAGATGAGTTGGCCATACGTTTGTGGGTCTAGTTCTGGGGTTTCTCTTCTATTCCATTGGTCTATGTGTCTGTTTTTGTGCCAATACCATGCTGTCTTGATGATGACAGCTTTGTAGTAGAGGCTAAAGTCTGGGATTGTGATGCCTCCTGCTTTGGTCTTCTTCTTCAAAATTACTTTGGCTATTCGGGGCCTTTTGTGGTTCCATATGAATTTTAGGATTGCTTGTTCTAGTTTCGAGAAGAATGCTGGTGCAATTTTGATTGGGATTGCATTGAATGTGTAGATAGCTTTGGGTAGTATTGACATTTTGACAATATTTATTCTTCCAATCCATGAGCAGGGAATGTCTTTCCATTTCTTTAAATCTTCTTCAATTACCTTCATAAGCTTTCTATAGTTTTCAGCATACAGATCCTTTACATCTTTGGTTAGATTTATTCCTAGGTATTTTATGCTTCTTGGTGCAATTGTGAATGGGATCAATTTCTTTATTTGTCTTTCTGTTGCTTCATTGTTAGTGTATAAGAATGCAACTGATTTCTGTACATTGATTTTGTATCCTGCAACTTTGAATTCATGTATCAGTTCTAGCAGACTTTTGGTGGAGTCTATCGGATTTTCCATGTATAATATCATGTCATCTGCAAAAAGCGAAAGCTTGACTTCATCTTTGCCAATTTTGATGCCTTTGATTTCCTTTTGTTGTCTGATTGCTGATGCTAGAACTTCCAGCACTATGTTAAACAACAGCAGTGAGAGTGGGCATCCCTGTCGTGTTCCTGATCTCAGGGAAAAAGCTCTCTGTTTTTCCCCGTTGAGGATGATGTTAGCTGTGGGCTTTCATAAATGGCTTTTATGAGAGAACAAAAATTCTTAAAGAGGAGTCAAGACTTTAGCAATGAAGGGAAAGAAAGTAGAAACTTGTTCCTAATTATGAATCCAACCTAACTCCAAATACCTTAACTTGATAGTACCTCTTTGGTTACTCCCTTCTAAGAGAAAATTTTCAACTGCACATGAACACTACTCACTAACTCATGGATTTGGAAGGCAAAAGCATAGGAAAAATCTTTCTTTAAGTCAGAAAGATCTGGGTTTAAATCCAAATTCTATCATTGGCTTAGCAGAGACATCTTGGGAAAGTTACTTAAGTCTTTCTGAATGTCTAGGACCTCTTGTCTCAACATAAAACAAGCCCAAAATAATATAGATTCATAACATAGCTAAAATGTTAGTATTGACTCCTGATCCCAGAGATGTAAAGATAAATCCACTATAATTAAAGGCAGTTATTAAGGAACCAAAGGATTTAAAAGACACCAGTCACAAACGATCAGACCTGAGGCGTTTGCTTTAGGATGTAAGATGTGTAAGTCAGGTGCTGGGATATCCCTCCAGGGCCTGCAGGGCTCTGAGTTCCTCCTGTTCCTCCTCCTCCACCTCCGCTGCCACCGCCGCTGCCACTGCTGCCTCCGCCACTACCACTGCCCGCAGCTGAGCCAGACTGGAGGTCTGAAAATACAATGAAATGACAGCAACATCAGAAAAGGTATTAAGGGGCTTAACAGAAAGATAGATGAGCCCAGAGGGATGTTTCCCTTACAGCGACATTCTTTCCCTTTTCTATTTTCTCCTTTCTTTTCTGTAATGTATCTATTCTGTGACAAGAGTGAGAAGAACATCCTAGAACTGAAGACTGATCTACTTCCAACTGAAGGACAGTTGACTAGTTCAGCTCTCGGTACAATGAAGAACTTAACTTTAACAAGAGTTTTGACTTAGTGTGGGACATCAAGAAAGTGTGATAGTGACATTTCTAACCAAGTGCTGACTGGAATGTGCTCAGAGAAGTGCTCATCAACATTCTGGCATCTCATTTGATTTCAGTGAAACTGCTGGAATTTAGTGTAATTTTACAGTACCTTTTCTGTTGCCCTCTGCCCCAGAAAAAACTGATTTTCTTCACATTTATAATGACTCCAGGGCCCCATTTTTTTTTTCCTTTTAAAATTCTACTTTAAAGCCTTTGAATTTTTTTTTACTTCCCACTTGGTGACATAATATACACAAACTAAAACCTAAATAGCTCTCTGGGTGAATTGTGGAATACTCACATTGTCCTTTTCTTACATATCTTTTATATACTACAGCTTAAGTAGGAGGAAAAAATGCCAGGGTGAGAGAGCAGAAATCACCCATTATAGTTTAGTGAACAAAATGGTGACTAGCTCACACACTACATTTTGGCAAGAGTGGCTAATTTTTAGTGAACCTATTATACCAATTATACTTGGGGGCGGAGGGGCTTTTAAATCTTATTTAACATAATTTGTCAAACTGGCTTACATACAACACCCAGTGCTCATCCCAACAAGGACCCTCCTCAATGCCCATCACCCACTTTCCCCTCTTCCCTTGCACCATCAACCCTCAGTTTGTTCTTTGTATTTAAGAGTCTCTTATGGTTTGTCTCCCTCCCTGTTTAACTATTTTTTTCCCCTTCCCTTCTTCCATGGTCTTCTGTTAAGTTTCTCAAGATCCACATGAGTGAAAACATATGATATCTTTCTCTGACTTATTTCACTTAGCATAATACCCTTCAGTTCTATCCACAATGCTGCAAATGGCATGATTTTATTCTTTCTCATTGCCAAGTAGTATTCCATTGTATATATAAACCACATCTTATTTATCCATTCATAAGTTGATGGACATTTAGGCTCTTTCCATAATTTAGCTACTGTTGAAAGTGCTGCTATAAACACTGGGGTACAAGTGCCCCTATGCATCAGCACTCCCGTATCCCTTGGGTAAATTCCCAGCAGTGCTATTGCTGGGTCACAGGGTAGTTCTCTTTTTAATTTTTTGAGGAACCTCCACACTGTTTTCCAGAGCAGCTGCACCAGTTTGCATTCCCACCAACAGTGCAAGAAGGTTCCTGTTTCTCCACATCCTCACCAGCATCTATAGTCTCCTGATTTGTTCATGTTAGCCACTCTGACCGGTGTGAGGTTATACCAATTTTACTTCTGAATGAGAGGGAAATAATTCCCTTTACCGTTTCCTTTCCAACACCAAATTGTTTTCTCTATATGTCAAAACAAAAGTTTGTCAATCTAGATAAACCACCTAATTTCCTTGGGGTTTTAAGGCTTGTACACTAAGGCTGACTCTCTATTTCTCTTTCCATCTCCAAACCTAGCAAACTTAACATGCACATCTAAATAATGGCAGGCAGAGACACTTGATTCCACTCCTATTCCTATCCCCTCCAAAATAAATATAGGCTCTCAGCTAACTTCTCCACAGGTGTCAAATTTCTAGATATCACTGAAAAGGAAGAACTCTTTTTTGTTTACAGTTCACATGGACAGGTTTCTCTCAACACACCTTCAGTAGCCATACCTCTCCAATGTACTTTGTATCTGATCCCAAACTCTGAGTAGATAAATGCAAAATAACAGTATCACCTCCTAGGACTACAATCATTTAAGCCTACTTCTAGTTAAATTATATGTATGTTTTAAATCCATGTGGGCAAATACTACCATCATACCATCAAATACTACATCATACACAGAGCTATGGAAATGCTTCTTGAAACAGGTAAGAGCTGCCCCTGGGTGGGTGAAATGAACATACCCAGAAGCCCAAGAACCAAAGATTTAATGATGAACTAACTAGCATTGTTGGTAGCTCGTAGGATGGCTCCTTGAGGGATCAGCAGCAGTTTTCCTTTTCCTGAAGGGTTCTTGCTGTTCGTTGTAAGGTAGAGTTTGGTGCCAGGAGGCAAATTTGCCAAGTTGGCCAGATTAGTGGCTGGTAGCTGTAATGTTGCCATTACTAAAATGGTAAAGGGGAAAAGGAAAAAAAATAAAATAAAAGAGGAAAAACAGTTATGAAAATTTGAACTGAGGTCAATGCTATCTCTAAAATTAAAACGACATAGTAAGATACTTACTGAAAAACATAAACAGTAAACTCTACGGTTTTCTTAAATACACAAGGTGGACAGTCTTAGATATCTTGCTACCTAAAAAATAATCTATATACTAGAAGAGCTTGCTGTAAACTAGAAAGGAGTATTTGTACATAAACAGGGTGACCATATGTCCCAGTTTGCCCAGAACAGTTCCAGTTTATACCTGTGTCCCAATGATTATTAATAGTAATTCTTGGGGCGCCTGGGGGGCTCAGTTGGTTAAGCCTCCGACTTCGGCTCAGGTCATGATCTCGCGGTCCGTGAGTTCGAGCCCTGCGTCAGGCTCTGTGCTGACAGCTCAGAGCCTGGAGCCTGTTTCAGATTCTGTGTCTCCCTCTCTCTCTGACCCTCCCCCGTTCATGCTCTGTCTCTCCCTGTCTCAAAAATAAATAAACGTTAAAAAAAAAAAAATTAAAAAAAAAATAGTAACTCTTTTTACTCTCACAAGTACTATAGTTTAGACAGTCAATGAAATAATCACCTTATTTATGGATGAATATATATTTCCTCCCAATTGTTTAAAGCCCCTTCAATCAATTGCTAGTGATGAATCAATCTACTGATTTGAAACTAGACTTCTTATCTCTCTCACTTTCTAAGAACTAAGAAAATGCCACAGTTAACAACTGGCACATAAACTATGAAAGTATAATTCAGCTTTTTAAAGTCTTACCTATGTCAAAGAGCTTTCGCTTATCCCTTAGAATTTATTTCTCGATGCACAGGGCTGTAAGCCTTTAAATGAGATTCTTAAATGGAGACTTACACATCAAAACTTCTGCAAATGCTCTGAATCCAAATCCCCACAAAATGAAGCATACAAAACCATGTGAGTCACCAGAGGCAAAGGACTCTCATGGCCTCCTCCAGCCTGCTGGACTAGTCCTCCTTCTCATTACTACTTCACTGTGCAAGGTTTGGGCAACCAAGAACCTAGAAGCTGCCCCAAAACATCAGGGACTGATATTAAAACTGAGTGCCATTATCTCTCCACTACTGCCAGAACTAATCCCACTTTACACCATATGCATCTCAGCAAACCTCTCTGGTCTGTCACCCGTACCCGGAAGTCCAGCCCCAAACTGCTCTCCATTCCTGATCTGAGTCCACCTTCTCAGGCCCTCCTCCTCCCCCATCTCTTTCACCAAGCCCCCAGGAATTCCTGCTGTGGTCCATTACACCCTTTGTGGTCAATTACACCCTTTAGAATCTCCACCTCTTTCAACCTTAATGTCTTTTTGTGTAACTAAACACTAAAAGTCCTCTGAAGATAGGACTTCGTCCACAGCCCCTTAGCTAAAAGCTGGTTTTTTGTTTGTTTTTTAATCTTACCTCAGTGTATGAGGGCCAGGACTAGAAGAGAAGCCTTTTTGCTCTCCAGTTTGGCTTTCAGACCATTACCACCCCTCATTCCAGAGGAAAAACCTGCTGGCTCCTGTTAGGATCATGCATGGCTCTACCACCTTACCCCTTGCTTTTCTACTCTCATTTACTGAACCCCTAGTCACTTCCCCTCACTTGCTAAAGACTGACTCCTGACTCAGTCTTGCTGTATGCCAACAACTGTCATCCTCAGTGACAGCACTGCAGATGACCTGTTTAATTCTCTGGCTTCTCAGGTACTTCATTTTCTAAACTCCCAAGATCATTTCTTCCAATCTATCTCAAGCACTCTTTTTTAAGGCCACAAATGGACTTTGTCATCACCAGCAATTCATCACCTCTGAAATCTTTATTTTGGACATCTACTACCTTCTTTTTCTACTTTCTTATGAATCTTTTATATTTATTTTTTATATTTTTTCAAGTGTATTTATTTGGGGGGGGAGGGGGGGACAGGGAAAGAGAGAGAGAGAGAGAGAGGGAGGGAGAGAGGGAGGGAGGGAGTAGAAGGGAGCAGGAGGGAGGGAGGGAGAGGGACAAGGAGAGAGAGAGAAAGAGAGAAAATCCCAAGCAGGCTCCACACTGTCAGGGCAGAACCTGCTTGAACTCAGGAACTGTGAGATCATGACCTGAGCCAAAATCAAGGGTTGGTAGTGTAACCATCTGAGCCACCCAGGTGCCCCTATTTTATTTTGAATATATAAAGTTGGTTCTGGAATTAGTTTTGGGTTTTTTTTTAAGATTTTATTTTTACATAATGTCTAACACCGAACATGGGGCTCAAACTCACAACTCCGAGATCGAGTCACATGCTGTACCAACTGAGCCAGCCAAGCACCCCTATTATTTAGTTTTTAAGTTTTCTTTTTTTAATTTAATTTTTTTATTCAAGTACAATTAACATATAGCATGAGCTTCAGGTATACAATATAATGATACATCAGTATCTCAAAATGCTGCTGATAAAAGACCATCCCAAGATTTTAAGTCTGAATACAACCCAAAGTGGAGATAAGGTCAAACAAAAATTATGTCAGACCAGAAAGCAGTTATCAAGAAAAACCCTCTATTTCTATTACTCTTGCTAAAACACACACACACACACACACACACCCCTCTTAAACTACTTACAGATCTCTACGTAAAATGTTACATGAAGAAGATTAACATATTTTTATATACTCCTTATAGCACTAACCAACAGGTTTTCTTAGAACCAAACACTGAATAAAATCACTAGCAAAGAACAGTTTAGAAAGAGCTGCTGCTGAAAGGCCCCGCAACAGTTATCAGTTACCTGAACCCTGGGATCCACTCTTCTGAGGGCCGGCGGCAGTGACCTGAGCCTTGGTTAAGGCTTGCACCGGCTGAGCAACAATGGTGCCTCCACCTCCGCTCACAATTGCTTTGGCAACTCCTTGGGTCACAACTTGCTTTGGACCAACAGCTTTGGCAACAGAAGAGCTGGCCTTGGCTACAAGGATTTGGCCGCCACTGATTGCTACAGCCTGTTTCACTGCTGAAGGTAAAGTGGACCCAACTGGCACCCCAACGACCTGTTGAAAATAGAGAAGAATCCAGCAGTGCTTCTTCTCAGTCCTTTCAAGGACTCTTCGAACAGAACAGTCACTCTGTTCTAGCAAAGAACAAAGCAAAGTCCTAGCTATGACTTTAATTTAATCCTCTAGGAATGATACCTATGGTAGATGTGAAAAACATCTCTCACATTTTGGATAGTATTACAATAAAAAGCTACAGTTTTTGTCTTAACCCCAGCTACTATCTAGAACTTATTTTATGTGTTTTTAATTAAAAAAAACTTAGAAAATACAGAAATACAAAGAAAAAATTTCTACTTTTCCAGATACAACCTATTTTTAAATTTTACTTATTTTTATTTTTATTAATTTTTTTTAACATTTATTTATTTTTGAGAGACAGAGAGAGATGGAGTATGAGCAGGGGAGGGGCAGAGAGAGCGGCTGACACAGAATCCAAAGCAGGCTCCAGGCTCTGAGCTGTTGTGACAGCACAGAGCCCGATGCGGGGCTCAAATCCACAAACTGTGAGATCATAACCTGAACCAAAGTTGGACGCTTAACCAACTGGGCCACCCAGGCACCCCATAAATTTTATTTATTTATTTTATTAAAAAAATTTTTTTTAATGTTTATTTATTTTTGAGACAGAGAGAGACACAGCATGAGCAGGGAAGGGGCAGAGAGAGAGGGAGACACAGAATGTGACGCAGGCTCCAGGCTCCGAGCCGTCAGCACAGAGCCTGACGCGGGGCTCAAACTCACGAACTGTGAGATCATGACCTGAGCCGAAGTCGGACGCTCAACCAACTGAGCCACCCAGGCGCCCCAATTTTATTTATTTTTAAAGTAAACTCTACCCCCAACATGGGGCTCAAAATCACCACCCCAAGACCAAGAGTTGCATGTTCTATCAACTAAGCCAGGCAAATGCCCCAGAAATAACCTCTTGATATTTTTAATGTATTTGCTTCCAACTCTTTTTAATATACATTTTAAAAGATTTTTAAAATATTTATTTATTTTTGAGAGAGACAGAGCATAAGCAGAGGAGGGGCAGAGAGAAAGGGAGACACAGACTCTGAAGCAGGCTCCAATACTCTGTGCTCCATAACTCTGAGCAGTTAGGACAACACAGAGCCCAATGCAGGGCTTAAATTCACAGACCATGACATCATGACCTGAGCCTAAGTCGAACACTTAATCAACTGAGCCACCCAGGTGCCCCTTCTTCCAACTGATTTTTAAGAAAAGTCATCTTTTTCTAAATACTTCTAATTTTTCATTTCCTTAAAGGTCAACATTTGGTTAAAAGGTCTAAGCAAGAATATTTTTTTACAAGACCCAATACCCAAATTATGAAAGTTGAAAATATCTGGTTCTGAAAATATTATAAAGTGAACTCTTCCAAGTAAGAAAATACTACAGAACTCTTCAGACAAAGTCAGTAGAGGATGTTAAATTACAAGAAACAATTCAATTAATGGTAAATTGGGGCAGGGTTTCCACTTCCCAGTTCTTTATTTCATAAAAAAGAACTTCTCACCAGGAACTAGTTGCAAAGAGTCTTTTACAAGATTAAAAGAATACCCAAAGACCTGCTCTCTAAAAGTGAAAATGAGAAAGCATAACTCCTTCTCACCCATCAGATTGGAGTCAAAAACTTTAAAGTCTGATAACACCAAGAAGTGGCTAAAGGGTCTGGGGAAATAGGAACATCTATCTGTTCCCTGATGAAAGAAAAGTAAGTTTGTACAGCCACTCCAGAGAGGTACTGGCATATCCACTAAAATTGAAAATTCACATACTCCATGTTGTAACAATTCTACTTTTAGAAATATATCCTAGAGAAATCTTAGACATGTGCTCAAGGGAACATAATGTCCAAGATAGCATTATTTATAATTACAAAAAACTGTCAACAAACTTAATACCTATAACATGTAGCAACATACTTAATGTCTACAGGTAGAGTAATGGATAAACTGTGGTATAAGACAGATAATGGAATAGCATACACTAGAACTACATGTATCAGCATCAACAGACTGACAGTACAAATCCTGAATGGAAGGGGAGCTGAAGAAAAACAGAATATATATATAAAAATATATTTTACGTAAATCTTCAAAATATACAACATTACATGTTATTTATGGCTATGGATTTATGCAATACAAAGTATGAACTCGAAAGCTACACATTCACATTCATGATAGTGTTGCTCTGGGGAAGAACAAAGTGGACTTCAACTCTGTCATGTTTTACTAGGAGAAAATATGAGATGAAATAAATATGAATGTGTTAATTTGGGGTGGAGGATACATGGGTATTGATTATATCATTGTATTTTACTGAAATTTTAGCAACTTTTTTCAACTAAAAATAACAGGATTACCTAAAATAAATGATAAACATGCAACTGATAAATGAAACTTTTAAGTTAAATAATTAATAAATCATACATGGTTTCTTTTCAAAGAATGTGAATACAGTAAAACACACTGGCCACATGCTTGGACAATATGACTGATGTGAAGAAAACAGTCCCCTAATCAAGTGTTATAAATCATCGTGTAACAAAGAACAAAGAGTACAGGACTTTATAAGCAGTCAGACCTGGTCTCCCAGTTTTGTTCCACTAGTTTGTAGCTGGAAAAGTTATTTAATGTTTATGAGCTTTAGCCTTAGACAACTCATTTATAAAATATGGGTAAGATCATGAGGCATAAATGAGGATAAGTTTATCAAATGCCTAGCCAGTATGATGAACACAGTAAACGATAGCTGCTGCTCCCCATGGCACTGGTTATTTTTTTTTTTTATATGAAATTTATTGTCAAATTGGTTTCCATACAACACCCAGTGCTCATCCCAAAAGGTGCCCTCCTCAATACCCATCACCCACCCTCTCCTCCCTCCCACCCCCCATCAACCCTTAGTTTGTTCTCAGTTCTCAACAGTCTCTTATGCTTTGGCTCTCTCCCACTCTAACCTCTTTTTTTTTTTCCTTCCCCTCCCCCATGGGTTCCTGTTAAGTTTCTCAGGATCCACATAAGAGTGAAACCATATGGTATCCGTCTTTCTCTGTATGGCTTATTTCACTTAGCATCACACTCTCCAGTTCCATCCACGTTGCTACAAAAGGTCCATGGCACTGGTTATAATTAACTGAAGAACAGTAATCTATGAGGCTACATGGAGATGCAAAGGATAGAGAGTGCCAAATGGATAAGCATTCGGCTAGGGCAGAGGACCTTAGTCTTAAATCCTAGACTCATTTAGTCAAACAGAAATTAAAGTATATACCAAGTGGTATCTGCTTTAAAATATCCTAGAAAGAGAAATAAGATTAGCAAAATGTTGATAATTGTTGAAACTGGGTAATGGGCATTATAGGATTCATTACAAAAGTCTCTCCACTTTCATGTAAGTTTAAGGCAGGATGGAAAGGAAGGATGGAAAGGAAGAAGAAAAGACTCAAAGACTCAATGGGGAAAAGCAAGTTAACTTAGAATAGAGAAGAAAAATCCTCCCAGCTATACTGGCGTGGTTAAAACAATCCAGATCTCTCTACTCTGACTGTATAAGCCTCATTCTGAAGGCAACATGGAGTGTCGCTGTGGCCAGAGCTGGGCATAGTCACTTCCCCTACAGATGTGGAAGTATAAACTCTTCTTATTAATCAGCTCTTTTTTTTAAGTTTATTTATTTATTTTGAGAGAGAGCGAGCAAGCACACGAGCAAGCAGGGGAGGGGCAGAGAGAGAGGGAGAGAGAGAATCTCAAGCATGTTCCACATTGTCAGCGCAGAGCCCAAAGCAGAGCTTGAACCCAGAAACCATGAGATCATAACCTGAGGTGAAACCAAGAGTCAGATGCTCAACCGACTGAGCCACTCAGGCACCCCAATCAAGAACTTTTCTGTATATTTATGGAAAAAAAAGTTTCTTAATGTAGGAAAACATTTTTGGAATATGGCACAAAGTGCCAGTTGAATCCCAATATCCATTCTTGTTTTCTCTCTCATAGTAAGAGAGCTCCCAGTTTTTAGCTATGTGGACATGGCCACATAGAATATTTCCCAGCCTAGGGCTGGTCTTCTGATTTCTGGCTAAAAGAATAGGAAGAGAAGTGATGAGTGCAAATTTTGGGTTATGCCTCCTTACACCTCCTTTTCTCTTCCTGCTGGCCAGAAATGCAAACATGGCGGCATGAGATAAAATGGTTATCTTATTAGCCCACAACCTGAGAACCAAATTTTGAGAATGGCAGAGCAACAAGATATGAGTGTCTAGATTCTTGATGATTGTCGAAGCAACATACTAGAACTGCCTACTGGTCTTTTATGAGTGAGACAAAAACCTAGGCTTCTGGTTTTTGTATTTCTCTTTTATAGTAGTCAAACTTTTTTTCCCAAGACAAGAGTCTTCACATTTCCTGAATATATCAAATTTAATAATTCACTGCATGAACTAAATTACACAACATCTATTTTCATGTTCCTTTTTTTTTTTTAATTTTTAAAAATGTTTATTATTTTTGAGAGAGAGAGAGAGAGAGAGAGAGAGAGAGAGAGAGACAGAGCATGAACAGGGGAGGGGCAGAGAGAGAGGGGAGACACAGAATCTGAAGCAGGCTCCAGGCTCTGAGCTGGCAGCACAGAGCCCAACATGGGGCTCAAACCTATGAGCCTTCAAGCTGTGAGATCATGACCTGAGCCAAAGTCGGCCGCCTAACCGACTGAGCCACCCAGGCATCCCTATTTTCGTGTTCCTAAACCAACAAAGAAAGCAAAAAAATCTTAAAGGAAAACATATGGATTGGACCTATTTTCTTTTCTAAAACTCCATGCATCTTAACTTGCTTTTCTCAGCTGTATCGACCTCTATTCTCACTCAACGGCTTCAAAATTTCCAGGATATGACATATGTAATCTCTCCCAAGAGCTAAATAAAATGTGGTATCCCAAGTTGGCCACAGGAGGGCAGTTTTGATTAGCAGAGCTTATCCACTAGGAGCATACCACTGGCAAGATTAGCACCCCCCAACTCCCCCCATCTTGTTTGAAAAAAGAGAGAATGAGGAAGTCTGGAATTCTACTGGGGAAAATCCTACTCACAGCTGTCTACAGACATCATAAGGAAGACTCTTAAGTAGGTCACTATAACCTCAAATTAGTCTTTTTTTTTTTTTTAACAATATAACACTTTGGCCTCGAACGTGAACTTTTCCCATTCACAACACTTCTCTCTGCATTCCTAACTTCCTTTAGTGTCACAAAGCAGACACCCTTTGTTCTATACTGTTGTAAATATTTCACTTTGATTCATGCTCTGATTCAGTGTTTTTGTTTGTGCTCTGTACAGACCTTTGCAAGTCAGAATTTACTTTAACAACCAGAAAGTAAGGATTCTATTGTATTCTATGCAATTTTCTCTCCAGACACTGAAGAGTATGGCCAATTATGATTTAGTACTTAATGATAAGTACATGGTACTCCTGCACGTTTACATAGGATTTGTCCATAGTCATTTAAGCTACTATCATTTATTAAGCGCTCGCTCTGTGCTAAGTCCTTCATGTACAATGGTTTCTAATTCTCCTATAACTCTGAAAGGCAGAGGAGGGTATTACTCCCTTTTACTAGATGAAAAAACAAAGTTCAGGAAGATAAACCTGCCCAGGTCACACAAGCAAGGAGTGGCTGAGATCTAGAAAAGGCTCTAACTCCAAAGCTCACATTCTTTTTACTATGCCACACTGGTTCTTTCTCACACGAACCCACTAAGTACTTAGCTGTCCCTTAAAACAGCATCTCTCTACTTTCATGAAAAAAGATAAGCTGTATTTCTATTGGGCCAAGGTTGAATGGAAGGTAAAACAGTATCATTTTGCTCACGCTTCTGCTTTCTGGGCAGGCATAGTTTCTAGGCAGACACTTCAGCAATAACCAGGGACAGTCTGTACTTGCAGACAGCTCCTTATCTGGAGTCCAAAGCATACACTAAATTTCCTAGGTAAACAGGAAATGTCTTTTCTCATGGTCTTCTGCTTTTGCGCATTTCTTTCACACTCTTCTATGCCTTTTTCAGGTGCCCTTAAACTCCATTCAGGGCATTCTAGCACAAACCCATCCATTTTTTCTTAGTTCTGCATTGCCATTAATTAGGTGGCAATGTGACAAGAAAGCCAATACAGTTGTTCAGCAACACAGAGGAGTGGATTTGCAAACTGCAAAGTGTAAAAAAGTGAAACTAATTTGTTCAGAGCTTCTGAGCATAAACAGCAATACTATATTGACTCAAAAACCTAAATCAGACATTCCATGTATCTTTGGTGAAGCAAATTAGATTCTGAAGAACATGTAAAATGTGTCTGAGTAACAAGCCCAGATAATAGTAACAGAAAGGACTTTGCCAAAAGGCTTACCCCTAAGGCCAAAAAAATGGAGCACTGGGAAGCAGTTGGGGGTGCCTGTCTTCGTGATTCTGGCCAGAGAAGCCCCAAAGTCAAATATGATGCTATAGCTTGGTGGTTCCTAATTCTGCCTAATCACATGAGTCAGCAGGATAGCTTAATAAAAATCCAGATTCCTAGGGCCCCTAAGAAGATTCTGATTCAGAAAGTTTGAGATGGGGGCCTCAGTATCTATATCTATACGTTTTAAAGTTGATTTATTTACTTATTTTGAGAGAGCGAGAATGCGTGTCCATGTGGGAAAGAGGCAGAGAAGGAGGGAGAGAGAATCCCAGGCAGGTTCTGCACCGTCAGTGCAGAGCCCAATGCAGGACTTGAACTCCCAAACCATAAGATCATGACCTGAGCTGAAGTTGGACACTTAACCAACTGAGCGTCAGTATCTATATATTTTAATCATCAGATGAGTCATGACCAGATAAATTTGGGAAAGTGGTTAATGGATTCTTATAAATTTTAGAACCATACAGATTTTAGAACATGAATTTTTGTCTCAATTCACGTGTAGCTATCTAAACTAACCAAAATATCTAAAACCATTTTTCTATTTTAAAGTACTCTTCTCAAAGCAATTCATCTATCCCTAGATAGGCTGGCTTTCAAGTTGAAAAGCACTTCATGTAATATTCTGGATAGCTTTACAATGTATCTGCCCCCAAAATGAGATAATTTAACTATGTTCTAAAAGCGTGTTTAGGTTCCAGACAATGGCTCACAAATTTTAATTAGCTCTGCAATGGAAGATTATGGAATCAGCAGACCTAGGTTCAAATCCTGTGTCACTTGTTAGCTATATACTCTTAAGGAAGTTGGTTGACCCCTCAGAGCCACAGCTTCCTTGTTTGTAAAATGGGGTTCAGAGTATCCACCTTACAAGGCTGTTTGAGAATTACAGACAGCGTGTGAGAAGAGGACACACACAGCACTCATAAGCACAACCAATGCAGGAAAACATGAATCTACATGCAATTTTATAGTTCTCTCGATATATTAATTCCTCACATCTCCAAATTATAAAACAAATAAATTCTCTTGAGGGTCAAGAATCAGGAAAAAAAAAAAAAAAAAGAGTCAAGAGTCAGTAAAGAGATCACACAGCCTGAACATCAGAGGTGTAAACTGTAGCACTTGCCTACCAGAAATAAAGAAAACAGTAGACCTTGGTCCCGTGGCCTTTACACTTGAATCAAGTGGGAAGTTGTGTACATGCAGTCTATCACCTTTATTGTCAGACGACAGTGTCCCTTTGCCTCTTCAACTGTTCTGGGGCCCTCTACATGACACACCCCTGCTCTTGTCAAAGATTACTGCAAGAGCAGATGGGTTTAACAATGACTGACTTGCTTCTCCAACATGGCTTCCATCTACAGGTTTTCCTGGAATCAGCAATCCTATCACCTGAATCTTGTCAGCACCTGCCTATTATTTAGGCAAATAATGTTCAATTACATAATGACCTCCCCATCCCTACCCAATTCAAACCTTGGAGGGCTGAATCTTTGGTGACTGGGATGTCCCTTCTCCAGCAGTTAGGACCTGTTTTTGAGGGGACACAGCTATCATGTGACCCCCTTTCACAGTCACATACTGAGGGAGTGGTGACTGGCTGGCAGCTCCTGTTGCAGGCACATGAGAGGCTTCACCAGGTTCCTGTTTGATGATTACCTGGCAACAAACATGATAATGACACTGAATAAACATTCCATGAAAAAAGCCACTAATATCTGAATCTATTCAGCTTGTAGGAATGAATGAATGAATGAAGCTCTGTAAAAACTGACCCCACCAGAAGAGTAAAACAAAAACAAAAACAAAACAAACAAAAAAACCCCGCTTAAATATAGCCCATAAGAGCTATCAAAAGGACCACAAGTAGGATCTGGATTTGATCCTGTATTTCTGCAAACCCAACCTAGTCCATTTGTTCTGGATTTTGGTGGCAAATGGCAGAAGAAACAAACACACACAACGTTTGTGCTCTCTGGTGTTACCATCTTGCTGGACTCCAAAGGCTGACCTGTGGACACTACTGAATAAATGAAAACATGTTGCAGAAGTAAGATCTTAAGAATTAAGGCATACTAAAAAGTAACGTGTAGTAAGGTAGTGTCCGTCAACTCCAATATGCCACAAAAATTATTATGTAACAAAACCATATCAACTCATGGGATAATGCCCTAACAAAAACTCACTTTTGTGAAAGCTCCAAGTCCTCCAGTGATAGGCTTGGGACTCTGAACCTTAGGGTGACTCCCAATTGGACAAAGAGGTGGCATAGATGCAAACAAAGAATCCTCCTGCTGTGTATGTAAAAAATACACTGTTCAATTATGATACAATAAGTGATTTCAGATATCCCAGTCACTTATATTTAATATAAATCTGTGACATCCTCTAGCAACATAATACACAAAAGAAAACTAAAAGCTCAAAACTCTTTGGAGTCTTCCAAGCCCCCACACTTGCATTTTAATATTGTCTTAGAAACCAAATGCAAGGAAAGGCTATAACCTGGCAAGAACCTACTCATCTGTGCCCCTCACAGGCTGGAAAGACTCTTATCATACATTTGACTCTTATCTAACATTTGTAGACTCTTATCTACAATGTGGATACAATGTAGACTCTTATCTAACAATGTAGAGTCTTATCTAACATTTGACTGACTCATTGGTGTACATGTCTAGTCCCCTGCCAGGTCGTAAGCCACTGAAGAAGACTGACACTGTACTTTATTTCTTTTCTATCCCTAGAGTCTAGGCACTAAATAAATAAATAAATGTAACAGGTGGTTAGAGTGTTTTAGTATTTATACCCTTTCAATAGTACTTATACAACTTGACTTATCTTTACTCCAAATAAATACCCAACACAGGCAGTAATTTTTCAATAAGTATTTAAAAGACAACAAAAAGAACCTGAAGAGTTATTAAATGCAAAAACAATGAAGGTCAACATTCAAAATTACTGTCACTTGTCTCTAATTCTCAAATACAAATTGTAAATTTCAGAGGCAATTTGCCATAAATTAGGGACAAGTAACAAAGTTAAGAACACTGCTTAGCTGTGTAATGAAAAGATCAACAAACATTAAAAAACAGACTGGCAGAGAATTACAGCCTTCAAGGCAATTATTACAATTTAGGCATTCATGTAACACAGTGCTCACAGACAGCACTGAACTCAGAAAAATGTCACCTTGGACCAGAAAACTATTCAACAGCATCACCATTAACTGCTTACATATAAGAAATGTTGTGTTAGCACTAGTCACATAGGAGATGATCTCTGAATTCTTAGTTCTTTCTCACACATGAGTTTATACCTCAAAGTCTCTAGGCAGCCATGACCATGATGAGTAAGCTGAATAACTAACCAAACAGTAGGGACTATCTTTGCTAAACAATGAGCAGATACCCAGCACTCTTAGATGAACAAGTCAGGGCATACCTGAAGTTCTAATTTTAAAGGCCTTCTTACTCTGAAGAAGGCGGGGGAGAGGACAAAGAAAAAAATTGTGGAAAGATAAGAATCATTTTCAAGTAACTACATGGCTGACACCTAGAAAAAAAATGTATTTACTCCTTATTGGTACAAATATAGGAAGAAAAGACGTATACTGCCAGATGAATAAGGAAAAATTTTATAAGGAAAAATGTGTAACAAAACTGACCCCTCCCCCCTCAAAATAGCTGCCTCCTCATCATAGTAAGTTTTCAAATAGATACCAACTGTCCAACTGATGGAAGGATTGACAAAACACTTTCTACACTAGGAAAAGGTCAAGAGTAAGGTAGGGGAGTCTGGAGTAGATGGTCTTCAAGATTCTTACTAGCTTGAAGATTCTACTTAAATTCTTGCTGAGCTTGAACTTACTGTCTTTAGAAACTGGCAAAATGTAATAATGCAAAAGTATTACCTTGACAGTAGATGTTACAAAACTGCTTCCATGAATTTTAGGAATAGGGGAACCTGTTCCTTGGGAGGCCTGAGAAGCAGTAGAGAGCTTGTTTGTAGGACTTCCTGATAAGCAAGGCATATTTAAAAATAAAGCACAAAGTAAAATTTACAAAATGTAACTTTAAAGTATTTTCCACCAACCTTCCCTTTTCCCCCAATATTTTTCATTTTCAAAGGTTGAAAACTCACAACCATGAAATTATTATAGAAAAAACACTTAGAGATTCCTCCTATGAAGTTGACCACCTCGTTAACCTAAAAATAGACAAGAAGCTAGTAAGGACATGTAGAAGAATAAATAAGTAAACATTATATACTCTGCTATTTAAATAGAGACACCAGAACATAATGATATTGGTTATTTAACAATGTGCCAAATGTATGCATTCAAGTGAATGCTGGCTCCATAAAAGTAGTTTCACAGGAGGCTAGACCTGTTCCAAAGTGCTGCCAACATTAAACATTTTATATTCCGTCTGTACAACTGCCTTTAGGGACTGATAACAGTAAGTCTCATTATCTATAGCCAACAATAAATCAAGACCAAAATGGTATTTGATCACCTGCTCCATTTACCAAACTTGCCTACAAAGACTTTTGGCTGATTCCTAAAACTAAACACCCTCAAAGATTCCTATTTGGCATCCCTAAATACATTCAAAAGGCTATTAAGTAATTTCTGAAACCCTTTTTTTTTTTTTAAGTTTATTTATTTTGAGACAGAGAACACGCAGGCACAGGGAGCAGGAGGGAGAGAATCTTAAGCAGGCTCCATGCTCGGTGTGGAGCCCCGCATGGGGCTCAAACTCACGAACTGTGAGATCATGCATGACCTGAGCTGAAATCAAGAGTCCGACACTTAACCAACTAAGCCACCCAGGCACCCCTGAAAGCAGCATTTTTAAAGGAGCTCCACAGTTACAATCATGGTTAAAGGACCTAACTTTTCCAAAAAAAGTACCTGGAAAGACCCAACATACATTCATGTGTTAAATCAATTATGTTTAAAAAAAAAAAAAATCAGTCTCATTGTAGTCACTTCTCTTTTCACTATTTCTCTTAAAGCTACAGAAACTTAGAAGCATGTGTTTACATAGTTTAATTGAAGGGACTACATAAAATAATGTTAATGAAAATACTGCGAAAAAACCTGAAAAGCACTCTGTAGTTATAGATTATGGTGACAAACACAATGAATCCAATTCTTATTCTTCCTATCAGAGGTCCCTTTTTAGAACTGCAGAGTTCAATTTCCCTCCCACACACAAAATTTACCTTATTCACAGAAAGTAGAGATCACTTTTTTACTTGACTGGTGAAACACATACATGGTCCACAAAGGTATTCTTTTTCTAAAGTTTAATTTGGAAAATAACTACATTGCTTGCAGGCCCAAAAAAGAATTATCTTCCAAATAAAAATAAAACATTTTTTTAAAAGAAAATTAATTATGGCCCACATTTACTCTTTAGAAATTAAAAAGAAAAATTCCTAAAAAATACAACTTTTACAAAAAGTACATCTTCCCTCAAAGAAACCTCACTGGAGTTACTATTCCAGATCCCCTCCTCTTTTTATAAAGATTTCATTATTCCATTACATGACTACTAAGTCCACACTAAGATTTCATCTTTATGAAAGATCAAACCTTTGGGATAACACAAAGACTGATCAAACGCACACCTGCAGTCGGAGTGGTGGCTCCAATAACCTGCCCTGGCTTGTCCAGGATAACATAGGGATTATTAATGACAGAGCTGGCAGTGCCTTGCTTCACATGGACTGGAGTGGAAGTTGGGGTTCGAGGCAGTGGTGATGGACTTGGAGTTGATATGGGGGAACCTTTATTAATGAAAAAGAGAAAAGAGAAACCAAATAAACAAAAGAGATCTACTCAACCCATCTGAGGTGATGAAGATAATGCAAGAGGGGCAGGGCTATCAGGGAAAAGAGAACGGAACTGTGGATTTCAGACAATGAGCAACAGCAGCAGTGTAGCTGAGGCAGGGATTAGTGTATTTCCCTCTCCACATCTTTGCATCAGCAGGGAGCTTTTGAAAAGCAGATTCTGAGATGCTAGCCGAGACCCACTAAATATAAATCTGTACTTTAACAAGATTCTCCCCCATACACCCATCCCAAGGCACATTAAAGTTCAAACAGCAGAGCTTTATATAACAGCATGAAACCGCTGAATCCCTAAATAAAACTCTTAACAACTTGGGCAGATTGTTGTAATTATGGTTACACTCAAAGACACTAAAATTAGAGGAAATAAGTAAGTGAACAGCCAGACTTACAAACCAGGCAGGAGTCTTGATTTACAATTAATTTCCAATAGGAAAATAGGAAATTCACCCACCCAAAACAAGTCTGCCAATACTATGTCAGAGCTACAATCCGGAGATACCTGTTCCCACAGAACACTCTCAAAGGTTACCCACGTATCATTAAATATCCTCAATGGTTTTTGTATCGATCAAATGTGTCATCCATGAATTTCTCTAAACTTCAAACCAATTACTTTTTTTTTCTTTTTAATTTTTTTTTTTAATGTTTATTTATTTTTGAGGCAGAGAGAGACAGAGCATGAACGGGGGAGGGGCAGAGAGAGAGGAAGACACAGAATCGGAAGCAGGCTCCAGGCTCTGAGCCATCAGCCCAGAGCCCGATGCGGGGCTCGAACTCACGGACCGCAAGATCGTGACCTGAGCTGAAGTCGGACGCTTAACCGACTGAGCCACCCAGGCGCCCCTAAACTTCAAACCAATTTCTATGTCAGCCTATTTCACCTCTGAAGCAGCAAGTTCCAAAATGCTTCTAACTTGTAGGTAAAATTATACATCCTTCGCCTTTCATGAATTTCAAAAACTTAGATATTTCTGCTTAGTTGTCTGTTTTTAGCACCAAAGACTCCTTTTCTCTCCCTTCATATACAGAAGGCTCCCACTGCCTAGATATTTCTGCAGACTCTCTTTCATGTCTTTTCTGAAGTGGTATAGTCAAAACCATGAAGTATATTCCTACCAGAAGCCTACCTAACATGAGACTGTCATGAGACAATGGACAATTCAACTTTAGTGAAAGTGAAGGCTCGGAACTACCCACTGATAACAAAAATGAGTAATGTTCTGTGTGGTTAGAGAGTATAAAAGACATTTCAATCCCAAACCAATTCCCACCTTTAAAGCTTTAATCCACACCAAAAAGCCTCTAATTTTTCTTTTTTATTACTAGTCACTCCGGTTTCTATATATAATCCATAAACTTAATCTCTCCCTTAGCTGAAACCATACATCCTAGTAAACATTTTACCTGCACCAATTCCTGGAGATGAAACTTGACTGCTTTGAATTTCATTTCTTTCCTTATAACTATTTCCATATGAGATGACTTCTGTTTTCGCTTTGTGACAACTTTGCTAATTAATAGCTCACTTGTTAAATAAAAAAAACCCTACTTAAAAGAACTTAAAAAAAGAAAGCCATAATACATTCTGTCATTCCAACAATTTTTATACACATCAACTTGACACACATCACCTATATACCTGAAACAATCTTGCAGCTCATGGTGATGGGTTGGAAGGACTTTCCAGGTGACTCAGGATTAGGCATCTGACTTTGTGGCACAATTTTGCAGCTTGACGCTATTGGCTGAAAAGCTGAATTGCCATGAGAACAAAAGGTAACTTTCTGGGATGTTGTCATTTTGGTGGGCGTCCGTTCCAATGAAGACGGCAAAGAATAAAATGTAGTGTGTCTCTCAGCTTCAGTGTTGGCTGGGAATCCTATTTGAAAGGAAACAGGTCAATGACAAGTCAGAAATTGCTTAGAAATCATAAAACCTTACTATCGTGGGAAAAGAATGAAACAATAAAGATCCCTTATTTCAACAATCATCTTTAAACCACTCACTAGTAAAAAACACAATTGGCATATGTACGAACCCTTTATACATTTTTGGATGAAATGTAAATTATTATGTTTAAAATCATTTTATTAAAATGCTTCTTTCAAAAAATTAGAAAATGTTAACTATAGGGGCGCCTGGGTGGCGCAGTCGGTTAAGCGTCCGACTTCAGCCAGGTCACGATCTTGTGGTCCGTGAGTTCGAGCCCCGCGTCAGGCTCTGGGCTGATGGCTCGGAGCCTGGAGCCTGTTTCCGATTCTGTGTCTCCCTCTCTCTCTGCCCCTCCCCCATTCATGCTCTGTCTCTCTCTGTCCCAAAAATAAATAAATAAATAAATAATAAAAAAAAGAAAATGTTAACTATAAAGCATGTATAATATAAAAAGTACACAAGTGTATTATGTTCTGCCATTTTTTATATGAACTGAAAAACTATAAATTACAAAAAAAGAAAAACTCAAAAGAAAGCATTTGTTGGGGTGCCTGGGTGGCTCAGTCGGTTAAGCGTCCGACTTCGGCTCAGGTCATGATCTCGCGGTCCGTGAGTTCGAGCCCCACGTCGGGCTCTGTGCTGACAGCTCAGAGCCTGGAGCCTGTTTCAGATTCTGTGTCTCCCTCTCTCTGACCCTCCCCTGTTCATGCTCTGTCTCTCCCTGTCTCAAAAATAAATAAAAAAACGTTAAAAAAAAATTAAAAAAAAAAAAAGCATTTGCTTAATCTAATAATGCTCTATTTTGCTAAATGCCCATGAAGAAGATGCAACTGAAATTTAAAGAATAGTTAAAATTTATAAAAGGACTAAATATTTTTTTTTTAATTTTTTTTCAACGTTTATTTATTTTTGGGACAGAGAGAGACAGAGCATGAATGGGCGAGGGGCAGAGAGAGAGGGAGACACAGAATCGGAAACAGGCTCCAGGCTCCGAGCCATCAGCCCAGAGTAAAAGGACTAAATTATTAACATCACATTAAAATATAGGCTGAGAGAGTAAATTGATGCCATTTAGAACCAGTTTTATATAACAGAAGTGATTTAATGATATATACTTATTAAATGAAAAAATACCACAGTCAAAATACATTTGCTGATGATGAATCTTATATTTTTAATTCCAGTACAGTTAACACACAGTGTTCTATTAATTTCAGGTGTACAATATGGTGATTCAACAACTCTAAACATTACTCAGTGCTCATCACAAGCGTACCCTTAATCCTCATCACCTATTTCACCCATTCCCCTATCCATCTCCCCTCTGGTAACCATCAGTTTGTTCTCCATAATTAAGAGTCTATTGTTTTTGTTGGTCTCCTTTTTTTTGTTCATTTGTTCCTAAAACTCCACATATAAGTGACATCACATGGCATTTATCTTTCTCGGACTTCCACTTATTTTTTTTATTACTAGTCACTCTGGTTTCTATATATAATCCATAAACTTAATCTCTCCCTTAGCTGAAACCATACATCCTAGTAAACATTTTACCTGCACCAATTCCTGGAGATGAAACTTGACTGCTTTGAATTTCATTTCTTTCCTTATAACTATTTCCATATGAGATGACTTCTGTTTTCGCTTTGTGACAACTTTGCTAATTAATAGCTCACTTGTTAAATAAAAAAAATCCTACTTAAAAGAACTTAAATACTCTTTAGAGCCATCCATGTTGCAAATGGCAAGTTTGAGTCTTTTTATGGCTGAGTAATATTCCATTGTACATATATAGCACATCTTTATCCATTCATCGATAAACACCTGGGCTGCTTCCTAATTTGGCTGTTGTAAATAATGCTGCAATAATACTGTGTGTATCTTTTCAAATTCATGCTTTTGTATTCTTTGGGTAAATACCCTGTAGTGGAATTACTGCATCATACATATGGTAATTCTATTTTTAATTTTTTAAGGAACGTTCATACTGTTCTTTCCACAGTGGCTGCACAAGTCTGCATTCCCCCCAACAGTGCACAAGGGTTCTCTTGTCTCTACATCCTTGCCAACACTTGCTGTTTCTTGCATTGTTGATTTTAGCCATTCTGACCAGTGTGAGGGGAGATCTCCTTGTGGTTGTGATTTGCACTTCCCTGATGATGGGTGATGTTGAGCATCTTTTCACGTGTCTGTTGGCCAACTGTATGTCTTCTTTGGAGAAATGTCTGTTCATGTCTTCTGCCCATTTTTTTACCTGAATTATTTCCTTTTTTGGTGTTGAGTTGTATCAGTTCTTCATACATTTTGGATACTAACCCTTTATCTGATAGGTCATTTTCAGATATCTTCTTCCATTCACTAGGTTGTCTTTTGGTTTTGTTGATGGTTTCCTTTGCTGTGCAAAGCTCTTATATTGATGTAGTCCCAACAGTTTATTTTGTTTTTGTTTCTCTTGCCTCAGGAGACATATCTAGAAAAATGTTGCTACTGCAGGTGTCAGAGAAATTACTGCCTGGGCTCTCTTCTATGATTTTTATGGTTTCAGGTCTCACATTTTAGGCCCTTAGTCCATTTTGAGTTTTTGTGTACAGTGAAAGAAAGTGGTACTGTTTCATTCTTTTATATGCTGCTGTCCAGTTTTCCCAACACCATTTGTTGAAGAGACTGTCTTTTTCCCAATACATAGTCTTGCCTCCTTTGTCAAAAACTAATTGACAATATAAGCATGGCTTTATTTCTGGGTTTTCTATTCTGTTCCATTCATCTATGTGTCTGCTGTTGTCCCAGTACCATAGTGTTTTGATTATTACACCTTTGTAACAGATCTTGAAATCTGAGATTGTGACACCACCTGTTTTATTCTTTTTTTTTTTTTTTCAACGTTTATTTATTTTTGGGACAGAGAGAGACAGAGCATGAACGGGGGAGGGGCAGAGAGAGAGGGAGACACAGAATCGGAAACAGGCTCCAGGCTCTGAGCCATCAGCCCAGAGCCCGACGCGGGGCTCAAACTCACGGACCGCGAGATCGTGACCTGGCTGAAGTCGGACGCTTAACCGACTGCGCCACCCAGGCGCCCCACCACCTGTTTTATTCTTTTTCAAGACTGCTTTGGCTCTTTGGGGGTCTTTTGTAGTTCCATACAAATTTTGGGTTTGTTCTAGTTCTATGAAAAATGCTGTTGGTATTTTCATCGGGATTGCATTAAATTGCTTTGGGCAGTCTGGACACATTAACATATTTATTCTTCCATCCATGAGTATCAAGTATCTTTCCATTTGCTTGTGTCATCTTCAATTTCTTTCATCAATGTTTTACAGTTTTCAGAATATAGACCTTTCACTTCCTTAAGTTTATTCCTAGGTATTTTATTCTTTTAGTATGATTGTAAATGGGACTGTTTCCTTGATTTCTCTTTCTGCTTATTATTATTATTGTTAGTGTATAGAAATGTTAACAGATTTCTGTATATTGATTTTGTACCCTGTGACCTTACTGAATTCATTTATCAGTTCTAGTAGTTTTTTGGTGGAGTCTTTGGGTTTTTTATATATAGTATCATGTCATCTGCAAACAGTGATAGTTTTACTTCTTCCTTACCAATTTGGATGCCTTTGATTTGTTTTTCTTGTCTGATTGCTGTGGCAAGGACCTCTAGTACCATGTTGAATAAAAGTGGTGAGAGTGAACATCCTTTTCTCATTTCTGACCTTAGGGGAATTGAGTAGGATGTTAGCTGTGGGTTTTTTCATATATGGCCTTTATCATGTTGAGGTATGTTTCCTCTAGACCTACTCTGTTGAAGGTTTCTATCAAGAATGATGTATTTTGTCAAATGCTTTTTCTGCAACTATTGAAATGATATGGTTTTTATCCTTTCTGTTGTTGATGTGATGTATCATACTGATTGATTTTCAAATACTGAACCACACTTGCATCCCAGGAATGAATCCCATTTGATCACGGTGAATGATTTTTTTAATGAATTGCTGGATGTGATTTGCTAATATCTTGTTGAGGATTTTTGTGTCTACATTCATCAGAGATACTGACTTGCAGTTCTCCTCTTTTTGTAGTGTCTATCTGGTTTCAGTGTGAGGGTAATGTCAGCCTCAGAGAATGAATTCGGAAGCTTTCTTTCCTCCTCTATTTTTTAGAATAGTTTGAGAAGTATAGGTATTAACTCTTAAGTGTTTGGTAGAATTCACCTGTGAAGTTGTCTAGCCCTGGACTTTTGTTCGTTGGGCATTTTTTGATTACTGATTCAATTTCGCTGCTGGTAATTGGTCTGTTCAAATTTTCAATTTCTTCCTGATTCAGTTTTGGGAGGTTATATGTTTCTAGGAATTTATCCATTTCTTCTAGGGTGTCCAATTTGTTGTCATAAATAGTTTTCATAATATTCTCTTATAATCCTTTGTATTTGTGGTGTCAGTTGTTACATTGTACTTTAAATAATAGATACTTAACATTCAGTTTCTTGTTCACACAACTAGACACACAACCAAAAACTCTTCCTGTAACATATCAGAATAAACCATTAAAATCATCAAAAAATGAACATTTAATGTCTTTTAGTAAGTTTTATATTCTATAAAACATGTAGAACTTCATGAAAAAATTTTTTCTGAGAATAAGGATTTGGCTATTTTCACAACTGGACTGTATAGGTAGAGGCAGCATGCCTATTTATGGAAAACTTATTTTCCATACACCCCTCAGTCTCTACAGGAAGCAGTTCAATATCACATTATGCAAATGAGAGAAAGGAATGCCCCAGAGAGTGATTCCTCTGTACAAGGAAAAATTCATTTCCATATAAGGAAAAATATATTACCTTTCTCCACACAAGTATCAGGTACTGGCTCATGTGACTGCTTTATCGGTGAGGAAGCTTTCACTGGGGCTGGAATGGTCAAAGGCAAAGATGGTGGGGCATCAGAGATGTCTGACTCAGAAGACTGAGGATAAATGGAGTCTTCTCCAAGAGAATGTCGGTGGAGCTCAACATCCACTACCTACACAATCAGGCAACAATTGGACTCATGAATCCATCATCAGTGTCACAGAAAGCCCCAAGCTTGTCTAAGAACGTGGTACTCTAAGAGATGTAACAAATGATTTTTAATCATACTTCAAAGGCAATTTCAATCTAAGAACTAAAGGACTTACCCCAGAATGTAATCTAGTTTGGTTTAATAGATAAATAACCCAGTGAAACCAATCATATAATTTGGGAATATTTGCTGTTTCTATGCCTTACAACACTCTTCCCCCACAAATCCCTGTATGACTGCCTCTTTCTCATCAAGTCTCAATCAAATGTCACCTTCTCAGAGAGGCTTTCCCTAACCAACCTAGCTAAAGCAACTCCCTTGTCCCCCAGCTACTCTCTTTATATCACTTATTTCCTTTTTTTTACTATATATCTTCTTCCCATTCTCAACACTATCAAGAATATAACTCTTTAAGAACAGCAGCTATCTCTCTATATCCCCGTTACCAAGACCAGTGTCTCCTATATAGTACATGCTCAATAAGTATCTTTTGATACAACAGAGCACATTTCCCTAAACAGAATAAGGTTTAATTGGCTAATTCTAACTATAATGGCTACTGCTGATATAGCATGAACACCACCAACAACAAAACAAGTGGAAGGAAGGGCATGGGGAAGAAGAACCAAGTTGGAGGTCTCATTTCCAGACTTTAAAACTTATTATTACAAAACTATAGTAATCAAAACCATGTGGTACTAGCATCGAGAAGACATATAGACCACTGGAATAAAATGCCACCTCATATATATGGCCAAATTATTTTTGACAAGAATGCCAAGACCACTGGGAAAAGGACAGTCTTTTCAACAAATCGTTCTGGGAAAACTGGATATCCACATGCATTAGAATGAAAGAAGACCTTTACCTCACACCATATACAAAAATTAACTCAAAATGGATCAAAGACCCAAACAGAAGACCCAAAACAGTAAAACACTTAGAAGAAAAAATAAGGGCAAAGCTTCATGACACTGGATTTGGCAATGACTTCTTGGATATGATATGAAAAGCACAGGCAACAAAAGAAAAAAGAATCACTGGACTGCATCAAAATTAAAAACTTCTGTGCATCAAAGGACACGATCAACAGAGTGAATATGTAATAATACACAGAATGATCTGATGAGAGATTAATATCAAGAATACAGAGAGAACTAAAAAGCAAAAATGAAAAACCAAACACCTGATTCAAAAATAGGCAAAGGATCTGACTAGACATTTCTCCAGAGAACATATACAAGCAGCCAATAAACACATGAAAAGATACTCAACATCAATAATCATTAGGAAAATGCAAATCAAAACCACAACGAAATACCACCTCACACTCATTAGTTTGGCCACTATCAAAATAATAGAAAATAAGTGCTGGAAAACAGGTGGAAAAACTGGAACCATTGTGCACTGTTTGTGGGAATGTAAAATGGTACAGCTGCTATAGAAAGACTGTGGCTGTCCCTCAATAATTAAAAACAGAGCTACCATGGGGCACCTGGCTGGCTTAGTCAGTGGAGTGTACAGCTACTTATCTTGGGACTGTAGGTTCAAGCCCCATGCTAGGTATAGAGATTTCTTTAAAAAATAAAATCTTCCAAAAAAAAAAAAAAAATAGAGCTACCATATGATCTAGCAATTCCACTGTCTTGGGTATGTACCCAAAAGAACTGAAAGCATAGACTCAAACAGAGATCTATACACCCATGTTCTTAGCAGGATTATTCAAATAACCAAAAGATGTAAGCAACTCAAGTGTTCATTAACAGATCACTGGATAAACAAAACATATATACATACAATGGAATATTATTCAGCCTTTTTTAGGAAGAAAATTGTGATGCACGCTACAACACAGATGAACCTTGAGAACATTTCGCTAAGTAAAATGTGCCAATCAAAAAAAAAAAAAAAAAAAAAAAAAAGACTGCATAATTCCACTTATATGATGCCTAGAGTAGTCAAAACTTCACAGAGACCCAAAGTAGAAGGGTGTTTGCCAGGGGTTGAAAGGAAAGGGGAATGGTTACTATAAATGGGTATAGTTTCAGTTTTCCAAGAGGAAAAGAGTTCTGGAGATGCATGATAGCAATACATGCACAAAACTGTGAGTATATTTAATACCTCTTAATTGTACAATTAAACATTGTTAAAATGATACTTTATGTGCATTTTAATCATTTTTTTTTAATTTAAAAAGGGAGAAGAAAAACTCTTTAAAAAATTCAGCACTCATTTTTTTCCAGTTAAAAATGAAGATCAATTTTCATTCTACTTATTCCCAAATAATACTGCAGGAAAAACCTACCGTCTCCGCTCCAAGAGTCTGCAGGCCAGTATAAGTTCTATCCAGCTATTGAAAGACAAAAGAAGAGTGTAAAGTTTCACTAAGCTTACTTATAAATCTTAGGATACAATCTCATCTAAAACCCCTTTCACCACAAGTCTTTGTAACATAGGATCTATTTTTTCATAATATATCTATTCATCACTTCGATAAAAAACCTCTGAATTGGAGGGATGAGTAAAATTAATAAAAACAACCTCAATCATATAGTTATTATACCTTTAATATAAACTATATACTTCTAAAAACATTCTAAGCACTATCTAAAAATGGAAGAAGTTTTACACAAAATGGTGTTTACTATAGCCATGAACTGGAGACATAAAAGTCCAGCTATAGAGGAATGCTTAAGTAAATCCTGAATCATCAACTGTGAAGTATTATAGCCATTTAGATGCTGTTTACAAAGATGATGTAAAAAATGTAACATAAACAAAATTTACACCTACATACAAAAAGGCTCAGTTCTTAATCCTGTATTTTATTTATACTATCACTTTAAAAAAATAATCTGTACACACACACAAATATTACTTAGCCATAAAAAAGAATGAAATCTTGCCATTTGCATCAGTATGGATGGACCTAGAGGCTATTATGCTAAGTGAAATAAGTCAGGCAGAGAAAGACAAATACTATAGGATTTCACTGATGTGTAGAATCTAAAAACCAAAAACTAAAAACCTCTCTGTTTGCCAGAGAGGACAGGGGTAAGGTGTTGGGCAAAATAAGTGAAGGAGATTACGAGGTACAATCTTCCAGTTATGTAAGTCACAGGGATGAAAAGTACAGCATGGGGAATACAGTTGATAATACTGTAGTAACTCTGTACAGTGACTACACTTACTGAGTTTCGTATAGAATCGTCAAATCACTATGCTGTATGACTATAACTAATATAACACTGTATGTCAACTGTATTTCAATAAAGATAAAAATCAGTAAAAGTTTTTGCTTAGCATAAACAATTTGTTCCTCAACAGCATTTTTGCTTTTTGCAATAAAAAACTAAAACCTCCACCCTCCCCAAAAAAAAAAAAAAAAAAAAAAAAAAAAGAGGATTTGTGGAGTTTATCAATATAAACATTACACAGTAAGATCAATGGGGGAAAACTATTAAGTTTGGTAAAAAGGAAAGATGATTTACTAATCAGTAAATAGAAAACTCTAAGACTTGCAAAAAGTACATTTCAAGTTGTGGCTGAGGTCCTTAGCAGCCAACACAGACATGACAACTCAGTCATGAGAACTAGTTTCATAACAAAAAAGGCAATGCAGGGTGAATTCATACTGGTTCCAAGGAGGAGATCTAGAATTTTAATACTTAAACCTTAGCCAACAGTATGACTGTTAAAAGGAGGTGGGCGGGGCGCCTGGGCGACTCAGTTGGTGGGGCGCCCAACTTTGTTCGGCTCAGGTCATGATCTCATAGTTCACGGGTTCGAGGCCTGCATCTGGCTCTGTGCTGATAGCTCAGAGCCTGGAGCCTGCTTTGGATTCTGTGTCTTCCTCTCTCTGGACCTCACCTATTTGTGCTCTCTCTCTCTCTCGCTCTCAAAAAATAAACATTAAAAAAAATTTCTTTTTAATGACGTGGGCAATTTTAGGCTATGTCCATTTTCTTTCTTTTTTTTTTTAAGTTTTTGTTCCTTTTTTGTTCCTATTTTGTTTAGTTTATGTTCATATTCTCCACAGCATGGAAATAATAGTCTCGCTGTAATCTGTAGTGGCCTATGTTTCACTCTTGGGACCATACTTTATGAGAGACATTGATAACTGAGAACTGTTATCCAAATGGCAAGAGAAACTAGAAAGCACTGTGTACAAGGAATGTTATAAGAATAGGTTCTGCCTGGGGGCGCCTGGGTGGCTCAGTTGGTTAAGCGTCCAACTTCAACTCAGGTCATGATCTCGTGGTTCATGGGTTTGAGCCCTGTGTTGGACTCTGTGCTGACAACTTAGAGCCTGGAGCCTGCTTTAGATTCTGTGTCTCCCTCTCTCTCTGCCCCTCCCCTGCTCATGCTGTGTCTCTCTCTCTCAAAAATAAATAAATAAATGTTGGGGCGCCTGGGTGGCTCAGTCAGTTAAGCGGCCAACTTCGGCTCAGGTCATGATCTCACGGTCTGTGAGTTCGAGCCCCACGTCAGGCTCTGTGCTGACAGCTCAGAGCCTGGAGCCTGTTTCAGATTCTGTCTCCTTCTCTCTGACCCTCCCCCAGTCATGCTCTGTCTCTGTCTCAAAAATAAATAAGCATTAAAAAAAAATTTATAAATAAACAAATAAATAAATAAATAAATGTTAAGGAAAAAAAAAGAAGAATAGGTTCTGCCTGGGAAGGATTTAAGAAGAGCCATGAAGGCCGTCATTAAACATTTTTAGGATTCTTATAAAACAACACAAAGTCCTGTCCTGTGCTATTCTAGAAATCAAACTAGGACAAATAAGATCAAACTAGGACAAACTAGGACAGTTTTAGTTAAATTTATGGAAGAATCTTCCAAAAGTTTATTTACAAAATGGATAAAAGGGTTGTTTTGGGAATTACTGTGCTCCATGGTGATGGTTCATCAGGGATTCAGGATGTGGGAATTTCATAGATTCTGGGAACTTCAAATTTTACATACCTCTAATACTTGAGTACTTAGTACATAATGTAATTATTACAGTATCAAATATAGATTGTTAAGCATTCCAGCAGCATTTCAAAATACAGAGAGATCACTATGGGTTTAGTCAGGAAAAGTTACATAGGAATCTGAACTTGAAGAATGGAAAGAATTCAAACAGGCATTATTAAAAACAAACAAACAAACAAACAAACAAACAAACAAACACAAGAGAAGAAGGCCCAGGGCATTATGTGAATAACTGACCTGGCTGGAGTAGGATGTCCATGCAGGGGATTAGTGTGAGATAATGTAGGAAAAAAGTGTGTTGAGTCAAAATGTGAAGAGCCCTGAAGAGTCAGGGAAGTCTGAACTTGAGTAAAGGGAATTCAATGAAGGTTTCTCAGAGAGGAACAGCATAATGGTTTTCCTATTTCAGGAAGACTAATCTGATGGTGCTCAGAATGGATTTAGGGTAAAGGAGACAGATTAGAATTAAAGAACTTAATCAGGAGACATTAGAATAATAGCCTAGGCAAGAGCAGGAAAGGAGAAGGGTAGAATCTAAGAAAGATGATGAAGAAAGAATAATAGTCTGCAACTGAAAAAATATTTAGAACAAAGAGGGGAGAATCCAAGATGGCTCTTAGATTTAACACAGCAATAAAAGGGAAAATACTCCAGTACAAAGATCACATGGTCACAACACAGTGTTTAAGGCCTGAAGGCCTATCAATACATAATAATAAAATTAAGCTTTCCAGAAAAGCCGATAAAAAAACTTAAATACTGTCCTTTTAAAAACACTGTGTCTTGGGGCGCCTGGGTGGCTCAGTCGGTGGAGCATCCGACTTTGGCCCAGGTCATAATCTCATGGTTCACAAGTTCGAGCCCTGCATTGAGCTCCGTGCTGACAGCTCAGAGCCTGGAGCCTGCTTCAGATTCTGTATCTCCCCCCCTCTCTCTCTGCCCCTCTTCTGCTCATGCGCTATCTCTCTCTCTCTCTCTCTCCCTCTGTCAAAAATAAATAAACATTAAGAAAAAAAATTTTTTTAAATAAATGAAAACATCAAAATAAAATAAAATAAAATAAAATAAAATAAAATAAAATAAAATAATACAAAACAAAAACTGTGTCTCAAACTTCCATCAGGACCTCTAAGTGATACGGACAATATAATAGTATAAGAACTATGTAAATAATTCCTTATATTTTAGAAATTAGGGCTGGGCCCAGTGCAATGTAAGATTAGTATGTGCAGTGCTTAAAATAAGATAAAAGGAAAGCAACTATTTTAGACCTTCCTCTAATTAAGTGGGACCATATCTTGCCCCTCTGAACAAAGTGGCTGTATGTGCTTGATTCCATTCCAGTTCTTCTGCTAGGTTATAATGCAATCTAATCTTATAGTAATCTCTCAGATATAACTTAAACACAAAGTTTAACAGTGCTGTCACCAATGGAGAGCAAATTTTAGCCTTAAGGTTGAAAAAGTTGTATTTGTAAGGCACCTGGGTGGCTCAGCCAGTTAAGTGTCCAACTTTGGCTCTGGTCATGATCTCATCTCACAGTTTGTGAGTTTAAACCCCACATCAGGCTCTGTGCTGACAGCTTGAAGCCTGGAGCTGCTTCAGATTCTGTGTCTCCCTCTCTCTCTGCCCCTCCCCAGCTCACACTCTGTCTCTCTTGCTCTCAAAAATAAACAAGCATTAAAAAAAAAAGAAAGAAAGAAAAAGCTGTATTTGTAGAACAAAGGGAATTCTGCAGATGTACCGACATTCATTTAGTTCAATTTTGGGAGCCAGTAATGGGAATAATGTGGTAAACCACAAAGTAAGGGTGCTTTGGGAGAAGTTTAATATTAGAATTTTATCTTATGTAGAGAAAATCTACATGAGACTACATAGAGGAACTAGGAAAACATTTTAAAAAATGGTCTTCCAATCATAAAAGTTAAACATGCTTATTATATAAAATTAGAAAAAGACAAAAACAAAAAATAGAAAATAAGGGCAGGAGAAATTGCCCACAATGTCATACTACAATTACTCCAACATTCTGGTATATTTCTTTTGTGTTTTTTCCACCTATTTAAAATCACAGTTGACTTCATACCATACATACATATTATACCCTGTACTTTTCACTTGCCATAGTTGGTAGTTTTTCCCCAGGTATAGAAAACACGTCATAATATATAACTTAAAACGGCTGCATAATAAACCATGTGGATATATTAATAAGGGATTTCTTAAAATACAAAAAGATTACAACTTTGTACAGTACTTTCAACTTTCTAAAATATGTTCACTCCTGTCTTAATGCTTCCAAGATAAACATATTGTATCCTATATCCTTATGAGATAAACAGGCTTATTATTTGCCTCATTTTACAAAAAAGTATATAGGTTTTTTTTAATGTTTATTTATTGCGTAAGAGAGAGAGAAAGAGAGAATCCCAAGCAGGCTCCATGCTCAGTGCAGAGCCCGACATGGGGCTTGATCTAACAAACCAGGAGATCATGACCTGAGCCAAAATCAAAAGTTGGATGCTTAATCAGTCAAGCCATCTAGGCACCCCATAGATTTTTTAAAGATTTCAGTCACTTAGTCTCAGGTAACACAGTAACAGTGAGCTTTGATCAGAGACTCAAGTCTTCTGATCCTCTGATCAGTTCATCTTTTTAAAGAACATACATTCTGCTGTAGTGCAACTGCTCCCCCAACCTTCAGGGAACAAAGGAGTCTTGTAGCAGTATGCATCACACAATCAAAAATATTAATCCTGCTTCCACTGTCCTTAGCTACTTCTCTCAGGAGGCCTAACCCATTGCTTTAAGTAACCAGACACAAAGAGGAACTTCAGGGGTACCTGGGTGGCTCAGTTGATTGAGCATCCAACTCTTGATTTCAGCTCAGGTCATGATCCCAGGGTTATGGGACTGCTTAAGATATTCTCTCCCCCCCCCCCCCCCAACCCCCGGGCCCCCCCCCCCCCCAGCCCCCACCCTCTAATTTAAAAAAAAAAAAAAAAGGAGGTAATTCACTTCTGGGGAACAATGTTTTGTTACAATACCTTCAGATTATGTATGATATCTATCCGTTTGTTCTGGCTGTCTTTAAAGTGAACTTGAACTCTGACAGGAAACTCGCCCCAGCCTCTTCTGGTGAGGTGAAAAGGAGGCTCTCTAGGGAAAAGCAGGTATTAACACATTAAGCCACAGTCAGTCTCTCATTCTAGACAGGAAAATTTTCTCGTATTGGTAAGTCAGAAATTCAGAGCCTCTTACTATCGTTTACATTTCCTCATTTGAAGCTAAATCAATATGAATTTTGCTAAGATGCTAAAAGAAAAACTAACTCAAACCTACATTAAACTTTCAATTACTGAATAGAGATATTTATAGTATATAATCCAATATCATTATTTTCACAGACAGTGATTCAAGGTGATTTGTTGGATATCATACAGTAGAAGCCAGAATCTTTGCCTGCTGCTTGACAGACACAGGCTGTGAGGTATATGTTCCTTACCCCAGACACTCATATTTATTCCTCCACTCTGGCAAAAACAATAGATCACAAATGCTCATCTGAAAGTGACAATTTATTTGAAACTATCCACTAACCTGATTTAAAAGATCTTATGTTCACAATATGATCTTCCCCAGTGATTATGATTTTAGTGGATAGAGAGAAATGTGTGTGAATGTTAACTGGATTAGAGAATTTTTAGTCAAAACAGAATTTGTGAAAGAAACAAAAAGGAAAGTTGGTGAAAAAACAACTAGCAAATTATTAATTGATGCTGGGTATATAAGGGTTCAAGATACTCTACTTTTAAATATGTTTGCAATTTTCCACATAAAAATACTTCAAATTTAACTGAGAGAACTTCATGTACTCAAAAATAATATGGTTTAACAGGGGAGAGAGAATGCTTTAAAGTGAAAATGTTCATTATGAATCACTACCTTGGAATTACTATAATGAGAGAAGATGCCAAGATGACAGGGAGGAAGAAACATTCAGCTGGATGTGCTTTTCAAAAACTAAGAAGAGACATGAATTCAGTAAGGGCTGAGTCCAAGAACACAACCTGAAAGGAGTCTAACAACGGATGTGAATTACCAAGCACAAGGCTACCAGGAAAGCTCAAGTCAGGAAAAATCCACGAGTACGAGAGTAGGATGGAAGGGAGAAAAAGCAATAGCTATGTTATAAAACAGAGAGAAAGAAAACTAGAGTGTCCTGGGTGGGAGAAACCAGTTGAACACCAGGTGAGTTATAGTAAGTAAAGTAGCTATGATGTTGGTATAGGTCCAGACAGAAATTAAAAAGTTTACGGTCAGGGCGCCTGGGTGGTTCAGTCGGTTAAGCATCCAACTTCAGCTCAGGTCATTATCTCGTGGTTCGTGTGTTTGAGCCCTACGTCGGGCTCTGTGCTGACAGCTTGGAGCCTGCTTCAGATTCTGTCTCTCTGCCCCTCCCCTACTCACTGTCTGTCTCTCTCTCAAATATAAAAAATAAAACATTAAAAAAAAATTTTTTTTTTAAGTTTAGGGTCAAATGAGAAGATTGACTTGATACGGTAATTTGAAAAGGGATGAAGTGGGGCCAAGGCATGGTGAATGTAAGAATAATAATTAAAGTTTTATTGATGACATGTTTGGTCATTTAAATTCCATTAAAGCTAAGTAGATAGCCTAAATTCATTTTTCAATACATCAATTATATTGTTTGTATGCTGAATTTCTCTTACAACGGATATTGCAAATCAGCGGTGTTCCTCAATTTATGTACATTGGCTAAACTCTCATGAATGAACAGGAAGGACTGCTGCCAGAGAAGACAGACAAACAGCATAGAGGCCAGGAAAAAGGAACAATGCTTTTAACAGGAAATTTCTCCCTAACCATATTTTTGGAAGCAAAAAAAGGAACCTAAGACTTACCAACAGACATCACCTATAGAAACGTTAAACTTCAAAAGATACACGTATCTCACACACAAAAAGACTGCTTCCCTCAAACAGACTTTTTTATTTCTGGATTCCTCACAGAAGGTGAAATGTATCAATGACCAAGAATGAAAACTCACAGAATACTGGGTTAAAAAAAAAAAAAAAATGGCTTTACTAGATATATACAGCATGGAGTACACCTCCTTATCCAAGTAATTAATTCAAATGGTCAACCAGTCTTCCAAGGTCACTTCTAGTGACCTAAAACTCATTACTTAATGAGATTCTCTACCACATTTCTGAACAGTTCCATTATAAAAATATTTCACCTTTCTCCTACATGTTAGATCTACTTTTTGCCTTTTGCAATCACAAATTCTTCCTCCACATGACCTTCAAAAAACCTAAAACATCCCCTAAGTTTCTCTTTTTAAGATGAACACATTCTATTCCCTGCAACAGCAGCAGACACTTAAATATTTACTATGACCCAATCACTGTTTTAAGCCCTTCGTATCTATTAACTTATCTAATCTTCACAACCACACTACGAAAATGTCCCTTCTGAGACACAGTAAGGTTGAATAACTAAGTTCCCCAAGGTCACACAGCAAATATGCAGTAGAGCTGAGATTCAAACTCAGGCAACAAACTCCAGGGCCCACACTTTAACCGCTAGTTGTCCACATCCCTGTGGTGTGAGATCTCCTTACTGTTCAGACGACTCTCCTCCCAGAGGCATAACACCATGGCTAGATATTGTCAGAATGCAGGGTAGAGCAAGTCTGCTTTACCTCTAATAAAACAGCGTAAGACTGAATTACCATGTGAAATGACCTGGTTTCACTTTTTTGGTTTTTACTCTTCAATGTGGCAATTAGAAAATTTTAAATTACTTATGTGCGTCATAATATTAGACAGTGTAGCTCTAAAGAGCTCCTATATTCAAGCTAAATGAAACAGATACAACAAACTTTAGTCACTCATGTACTAGGACCAGAATACTCTACTAAACTTCTCAAAGGAAGGAACCATGTGTTCTTCATCTTTGCAATCCCTGCATCAAGTCCTGGACCTAGAATGCATTTAGTGACTATCTTGTACCTAAAAGCAAAGTTTACTATCAGAGCCTTTAGGAAGCTGGCTAAGGATGGCCGTGGTAACTGAACCAAATGTCAAAAAGATGCTTCTTAGCAGAATCTACAAGTAATGTACTGTGATGAGGAAATTCAGAGTACATGAGAAACACACATTTGCTTATGAGCTACAGGGAAGATTAACCCCAAGAGTCTCCCCTACTCATCAAATTACTTTAGACACCTGATGTGAAAAACATCTTAAGATCCATGTAAAGAACATGAAGAGTTACAATTAAATCTAGGATACATGCTGGGGTGCCTGGATGGCTCAGTCGGTTAAATGTCCGACTCCTGATTTTGGGTCAGGTTGTGATCTCACAATCCATGGGATTGAGCCCTGCATCGGGCTCTGCGCTGACAACGTGGAGTCTGTTTGGGATTCTTCCTCTCCCTGCCCCTCCCCCACTCATGTTCTTGCTCTCTCTCAAAATAAACTTTTTAAAAATAATAAAATCTTTAAAAAATGTAAGGAAAAGATGGATCATTGATACTGGGACAACTATCATCCATATGAAGAAAATAAAAATCCCATTTCCAAGTATTTTCCCTTCTGACCATCTAACAATTCCTATCTTTCCAGCTCCATTCCTAATCCAACTATTCTTTGAACCCACTGGGAATTCCACTTCTTACCCATACCAATTTTCACTACCTCTCACTGCTCTTTATATAATTTCCTTCTCTCCTTACTCAGCCTATATTCTACAGTATACCAGTATCATAATAACCTCATTTAAAAAGTGAGGAAATCAATGAATTTAGAAATTAGGGTTCCGGGTGAACTGTCTACTTCCACATCAAAGTCCTTGAGAATGACATCAACAGGAAACATCAGGACACTGGCTAAAACTGTCTTTGAAAGAGAGGAGTAACTGGGAAATTAGTAGATGTCTGCAACAAGGAGGATGATACAATGCTCCAAAGGAGCTGAGGGCTTTTAGGCAGAAAAGGGGAAAAGATGATCTAGAAGCCACAAATATGTGCAAGAAAGACACACACCCCACCCCTGGACCTAACGGTACATGGTATAAGAGAGAAAAAACAACTGTTGTTTGAAAGTTGTTCTCAGAAGCAGTGTTCTTAGGAGAGAGCCATGTTCTATTTTATTTATTTAATTTTTTTTTGAGAGACAGAGAGCAAGTGGGGAGAGGGGCAGATAGAGAGGGAGACACAGAATCCGAAGCAGGCTCCAGGCTCCGAGCTGTCAGCACAGAGCCTGATGCGGGGCTTGAACTCCTGAACTGTGAGGTCATGACCTGAGCCGAAGTTGGATGCCCAATGGATTGAGCCACCCAGGCGCCCCAGCCATGTTCTGTTTAAGAGTCAGGAGTGGAGAAAAGTTCTGAAGAGAGATAAGGATATAAATTTCACTGATAATAAATCAAAACCACTTCTACAATACATTCATACAATGAATGTATATGTGATATGCAACATGACATAAAGATGTAAAGAATACCTAAATGAAACAAATTTCAGAATAGCATATATATAAAATCAATCCATCTTCGTGAAATAATAATACCAACAATAACAAACTGTACTAGGTTAATATATGTAGAAAAAATATCACTGGGGTTACTTCTGAGAGGCTGAAATCATGGGAACTTTGAAAATTAAGTATTTCTGTAATGTTAGAATCCTATGTTTAATTCTATTATATTCTGATATAAAAAACAGGAAACTTTTACATTTCATCTGTATCTACATAAATAAGTTCAGCTATTTCCAGAAGGGTGGAGGAATGTAATTCTGGCAGGAGGAAATAGTGCCTTTACAGAGAGACAATAATCTGCATGAAGGAACCACAATTAAAACTACATTGTGACTAAAAGCCAAAACTAAGTAAATTATTAATAATAATTAAAGGGAATTTTCTCAAGTAAAAACACTCTTCTTCCACATCAGTAAATCTGTACTTCCTAAATTAAATAACTTAATTGTGCTTACCTAACTTCCACAAGGTCATTTGGTTTATAGCTGGGATGAAGAAAGAACCAAACTTTCTTGACAAAATGATTAATGCTGGGTTCTCTACGAGACCCTCGGACATATACCATCCACTTGTGGGTTGACTGGTCATTTTCTTCTCTCTTATCAGGAGGTATGTACCTGGAGGAGAAAAAAGAAAGAAGCCTGAACTCTTTTTTCCTTCAAAAACCTAGCAAAACATTTAACTCCTACTTAAAACAAGATTAAAAATCAATTATAAAAAAACAACTGGGAATTCACAAATATATGGAGATTAAAGAACATGCTACTGAACAATCAATGAGTCAAAGAAGAAATCCAAGAGAAATCAAAAAATATCTTAACTGAAAATGGAAATACAACATATCAAAACCTAAGGGATACAGCAGGTTTTAAGAAGGAGATTTATAGCAATAAATGCCTACATTAAGAAAGATCTCAAAAGAATGAACAAAGCCCAAAGTTAATAGAAAGAAGGAAATAATAAAGATGAGAGGGGAAACAGAAGAAATGGAGACAAAAAGAGCTATTTTTTTTTTAAAGGTAAACAAAATAGACAAACCTTTGGCTAGACTTACCAAGAAAAAAGAGAAAGGACTCAAATAAAATTATAAATAAAGAGGAGATGTTACAACTAATAGCACACAGCTCCTGGATGGCTCAGTCAGTTAAGTGTCTGACTCTTGGTTTTGCTAAGGTCACGATCTCACAGTTCGTGAGTTTGAGTCTCATGTCGGGCTCTGTGCTGGCAGTGTGGAAACTGCTTGGGATTCTCTTTCTGGCTCTCCCCTGCTTGTGAGCTCTCTCAAAAAAATAAACTTAAAAAAACAAACAAACAACTAATACCACACAAATACAAAGGATCATAAAACTATGAACAACTATATGGGCACCTGGCTGGCTCAGTTGGTAGAGCATACAACTCTTGATCTTGGGGTTGTGAGTTTGAGCCCCACATTGCATGTAGAAATTATTTAAAAATAAAATCTTAAGGGGCACGCCTGGGTGGCTCGGTAGGTTGGTCCAACTTTGGCTCAGGTCATGAGATCACGGCTTATCAGTTCAAGCCCCACATTGGGCTCTGTGCTGACAGCTCAGAGCCTGGAGCCTGCTTCGAATTCTGTGTCTCATTCTCTCTCTGCCCCTCCCCCACTTGTACTTTGTGTCTCTCTCTCTCTCTCAAAAATAAACATTAAAATTTTTTTAATAAAATCTTAAAAACAAAATGTTTTTTAAAAAAAAAACTATGAACAATTAAATACCAACAAACTGGACAACCTAAAAGAAATGGATAAATTCCTAGAAACATACATGCTACCAAGACTGAATCACAAAGAAACAGAAAATCTGAATAAAACAATTACTAGTAAGGAGACTGAAATCAGTAATCAGAAACCTCCCAACAAAGAAAATTCCAGGATCAGATGACTTAAAGGGTGATTTCTACCAAATATTTGAAGAATTGACACCAATCCTTCTCAAACTTTTCCAAAAAAATACAAGAAGAGGGGACACTTACAAATTCATTTTACAAAGTTAGCATTACCCTGATACCAAACACAGACAACACTGCAAGAAATTACAGGCCAATATCCCTGATAAACATAGATGAAAACATCCTGAACAAAATATTAGCAAACAGAATTCAACAGTACATTAAAAGATCATACACCATGATCAAGTGGTATTTATTCCAGGGATGCAACATCTGCAGATCAATCAGTGTGATATACTACATTAACAAAATGAAAGATAAAAATCCTATGATCATCTCAACAGATGCAGAGGAAGCACTTGACAAAATTCAACAGCTATTCTTTTTTTTTTTTTAATTTTTTTTTCTTTTTTTCAACTTTTTTTTTATTTATTTTTGAGACAGAGAGAGACAGAGCATGAACAGGGGAGGGGCAGAGAGAGAGGGAGACACAGAATCAGAAACAGGCTCCAGGCTCTGAGCCATCAGCCCAGAGCCTGACGCGGGGCTCGAACTCACAGACCATGAGATCGTGACCTGGCTGAAGTCGGACACTTAACCGACTGCGCCACCCAGGCGCCCCTCAACAGCTATTCTTGAAAAACTCTCAACAAACTGGGTATAGAGGGGACATACCTCCAATAAAGGCCATATATGACAAGCCCATAGCTAACATCACAATGGTGAAAAATTAAAAGCTCTTATTCTAACTAAAATCAAGGACAAGACAAAGATACCTACTCTCACAACTTTTATTCAACATAGTACTGGAAGTTCTAGCCAGAGCAAGTAGGCAAGAAAAAGAAATAAAAAGTATTCAGACTGCAAAAGAAGAAGTAAAACGGTCTCTATCTGAATGGGATATTAAATACAGAAAACCCTAAAGACTCCACCTAAAAACTGTTAAAACTAATAAATTCAGTAAGTTTGTAGGATATAAAGTCGACATAGAAAGTCAATTGTGTTTCTATACACTAACAACAAACTATAAGAGAATTAAGAAAATAATCCCATTTATAATTGCATCAAAAACAATAAAATACTTAGCAATAAATTTAACTAAGATGAAAGGCCTGTACACTGAAAACTACAAGACACTGATGAAAAAAACTGAAGACAAATAAATAAAAAGATACTCTATGCACATGGACTGGAAGAATATTGTTAAAATGTTCATACTACCCAAAGCAATCTTACAGATTCAATGAAATCTCTATCAAAATCCCAACAGTATTCTTCACAGAAGTAGAAAAAACAATCCTAAAATCTGTATGGAATCATAAAAGACCCCCAAATAGTCTCTTTTCTGATTAAAAAAAAAAAAAAAAAAAAAGGCATCATACTTCCCGGTTTCAAACTATATTAAAAAGTTATAGTAATAAAACGCTATGGTTTGGCATAAAAACAGACACATAGATAAATAGACTAGAAGAGAGCACAGAAATAAGCCCATGCATATACGGTCAATTAATTTATGACAAAGGCGCTAAGGTATACAATAGGGAAAGGACAGTCTCTTTAATAAATGGTGTTGGGAAAACGGGACAACTACATACAAAAGAATGAAACTAGACCCCTATCCTATACCACATATAAAAATCAACTCAAAACAGATGTATGACTTAAATTTAGGACCTGAAACCATTTAAAAAAAAAAAAAGACCTGAAACCATAAAACTAGAAGAAAACTTTTAAGGGTAAGAAGAAAGGTTACAGGGGCAAGCTCCATGACAGGTCTGGGAAATGATTTTTTGGATTTGACGCTGAAAGCAAAGGCAACAAAAGCAAATAAACAAGTGGGGCTACAGCAAACTATAAAGTTTCTGCACAGGAAAGGACACCACCAGCAAAATGAAAAGGCAAATGAGGAATGAGAAAAAATATCTGCAAATCATTTATCTGACAAAAGGTTAATACTGAAAATATATAAAGAACTCACACACAATTGAATAGAAAAAAGAAGTCATAAAAATCTATTTAAAAATGGGCAGAGGAACTAAATACACGTTTTTCCAAACAAAACATACAAATGGTCAACAGGTACATAAACAGGTGGTCAACATCACTAATCATGAGAAAAATGCACATTAAAATGAGTTATCACCTTATACCTGTTAGAATGGCTATCATCAAAAATATGAGATAGCCAGTGTTAGCAAGAACATGGAGAAAAGGGAATCCTTGTGCATTATTGGTGGGAACATAAATTGGTATAGCTACTATGGAAAACAATATGAAGGTTCCTAAAAAAAATTTAAAAAACTGCCACATTGCTGTGTATATATGCAAAGACAATGAAAATGGGTTATCAAAGTGCTATTTGCATTCCCATGTTCACAGCAGCATTATTTACAATAGCCAAGATATGGAAACATACATGTCCGTTAACATATGATTGAATAAAGATGTGAATGGACAAAGATGTATACACATATACATACAGTTAATCCTTGCACAACATGGCTTTGAACTGTGCACGTCCACTTACACGTCATTTTTTTACAATACCGTAAGAGTATTTTCTCTTATGACTTTTTATTTTTTCTTTTAAAGTAAGCTCTACATCCAACATGAGGATTAAACTCATGACCCTGAGATCAAGAATCTCATGTTCTACTGACTGAGCCAGCCAGGCACCCCTTTACAATTTTCTTAATATTTTCTTTTCTCTATTTTATTTCTCTATTACTCGTCACATGCAAGATATGTGCTAATCAATCGTTTATGTCACCGATAAGGCTTCCAGGCAATGGCAGTCTACTAGTAGTTACTTTTGAGGAGTGAAAAGTTTTATGTGAATTTTCATGTGTGGGAGGTTGATGCCCCTAACCCTCACATTGCTCAAGAATGCTAAAGGGTCAACTGAGTGTGTGTGTGTGTGTGTGTGTGTGTGTGTGTGTGTGTGTGTGTAAGGGAATATTATTCGGCAGTGAGAAAGAAGGGAATTCTGACATTTGTGAGAACATGGATGGATCTGGAGGGCATTATGCTAAGTGAAATAAGCCAAACAAATACTAACATAGAGAAAGACAAATACTACACAGTATCACTTATACATGAAATCTAAAAAAGTCAAGCTCATGAAAACAGAACAGAAATATGGTTACCAGAGGCTAGTGGTAGAGGAAATACAGAAAGTTTGGTAAAAGGGTACAAACTTTCAGCTTTGAGATGAATAAGATCTGAAGATCTAATGTATAACATGGTAACTACAGTAGATAACATTATAGAATTTGCTGAGCGAAAAGAACTTAAATGTTCTCACACTCCCCCCAAAAAAAGATAAGTATGTGAGGTGATGGGGCGCCTGGCTGGCTCAGTCATTGGAGCATGTGACTCTTTGAGGTTGTGAGTTCAAGCCCCACATTGGGTGTAGAGATTAAAAATAAAATCTTAAACCTGGGTGGCTCAGTCGGTTAAGCAGCCAACTCTTGATTTCAGTTCATGATCTCACAGTTTTGAGTTTGAGACCCACGTTGGGCTCTGTGTTTGGATCCTCTGTCTCCCTCTCTCTGCTCAGTCCCCACTCACACTTGCTCTCCCTCTCTCAAAAATAAATGCTAAAAAAATGTAAAAAGTAAACATGAGGTGATAATGGATATGTTAATTAACTTGATGGCAGGAATCCCTTCAAAATGTATACTTATATCAAATTATAATGTACACTTTAAATATAATTTTGTCAATTATAGGTCAATAAGGCTGAGACCATTTTTTTTATTGAAGTATAGCTGACATGTTACATTAGTTTCAGTATACTACACAGTGAGTGATTCAACACCTCTATACATTAGGCTATGCTCACTACATCTGTCATCATACAACACTATTACAATACCACTGACTACATTCCCTACACTGTACCTTTCATCCCCATGACTATTCATTCCATAACTGGAAGCATATACCTCCCACTCCCCTAAAAAATATTTTAACTTAAAATATTTTTAATTCTAGAAAGATTTAATAGCTCTATCCCTTAACCAATCAAAGTGAATCTTTTGCTGTTAATCTTTTAAAGTATTTATTTATTTATTTATTCTGGTTTCTAAGGAGCATTCCCTTAAAGTTCGTTTTATTTTCTGATTATCATCATCCAATTAAAAAAAAAATCAATTTTGCCTTTCCAAGTGGAGGTAGAAATGAGGTAGAAATAAACTGGCATATTTTATTCCTGGGCTAGGGTCTCTCTAGCTTTCAGGCTGATTTCATTTAGGTTTCAGAGTGTTAGAACTCTGAACTCTTCATTGCTGCCACAAAGTTTGCAACTGGTCTCTTGCCTTTTAAAAGCCAAAACAGGGGTGCTTATGTGGCTCAGTCGGTTAAGCATCCAACTTTTGGTTTCGGCTCAGGTCATGATCTCCCATTCGTGGATTTGAGCCCCATGTTGGACTCTGTGCTGAAAGTGCAGAACCTGCTTGGGATTCTCTCTTCTCTCTGCCTCTCTCCTTCTTTCACACTTTTCTTTCTCTCAAAATAAAGTTTTAAGAAATAAATTAAGAAAAGCCAAAATAAACCATCCCCTTAAGTCCTGACCATGGTAAAACTAGTATCTTTAGCCCTCCCTTTATTTCATGAGGCCTTATTACATTGTTAGAAAATATTGTCATGGCCTTTTTTTTTTTTTTTGAGAGAGAGAGAGAGAGAGAGCAAGCACGCGCACACAAGCATGAGCAAGAAAGAGGGACAGAGGGAGAGAAAAGAATCCCAAGGATCCCCCATGCTCAGTGTGGAGCTCGATGTAGGGCTAAATCCAACAACCCTGGGACTATGACCTGAGCTGAAATCAAGAGTTGGACGCTCAACCAACTGAGCTACCCAGGCACCCCAGTCACAGCCTTCTATACATTTATCTGTGCTTGTGGTTATCCTTAATAATGCAGCGGGCTAAGTTATATTGATTTCTAATGTTAATCCAAACTTGCATTTCTTGATCATGAAGTATTATCATTTCTGTATTTACTGAATTCAGTTTATGATTTTGTTCAGTATTTATGCACTTCTATTCACAACTGTGAATGTCCTATAATTTTCCTTTTCTCATGAACTGTCTGGCTTTATTTAAAAAGTTAGGCTATCCTCATAAGATAGCCTGATTAAGTGTTGTCTCTTTATCCTCAGAAGATTTTGGGGGACTTTCTGGTTACTTTTTTCTTTTTTATTTATTTATTTATTTTTTTTTTAATTTTTTTTTTCAACGTTTATTTATTTTTGGGACAGAGAGAGACAGAGCATGAACGGGGGAGGGGCAGAGAGAGAGGAAGACACAGAATCGGAAACAGGCTCCAGGCTCTGAGCCATCAGCCCAGAGCCTGACGCGGGGCTCGAACTCACGGACCGCAAGATAGTGACCTGGCTGAAGTCGGACGCTTAACCGACTGCGCCACCCAGGCGCCCCTTTCTTTTTTATTTTAAGCAATCTCTATACCCAACGTAGGGCTGGAACTCACAACCCCAAATTCAAAAATTGCATGCTCTACCAACTAAGCCAGCCAGGTGCCCTCTCCAGAAGATTTTGTATACAACTGAAATTATGCGATCACTCAGCCTGTAAAGCAATCTAAGCCTAGTAGTTTGGTTTGGTTTTGTGATGGGAATGTTTTAAAAATCAGTAATTAAAGTTACTTAGTAGTTGTAAGACTATTCAAAGTTTTTCCTTTCTTGAGTCATAAACAGTATTTTTCTAGGAACTCTCCATTTCACCTAAATTTTTAAATGTACCGGCATAAAGATGTTGGCATTATTTCTTACCTCACAGTACATCATTTGTAGCTATGTCTTTTTTCCTTAATTTCATCAAGTTTGTGTATACAGGGTTTTGTTTTTATTTTTATTTTTTTCTAATTTCTTTGCATCATTCTAATTGAGATGGTTAGTTCATTAATTTTAAGCTTTTCCTCTACTGCAGACATCTAAGACTATACATTTCCCTTTAAATATTCCTTCGGTGTTATCCTACAAGTTCTTATTTGAGTATTTAGTTGTGAATATTTTAATGTGATTTTTCATTGACTTATGAATTGTTTGGAAGTGGTTTAATTTTCTAGACATAAAATTTTCTAGTTATCCTCCTATCATTGATTTTTTTCTTTTTCAACATTTATTTTTGAGAGAAAGAGAGACAGAACACAATGAGGGGGGTAGAAAGAGACAGAGACAAGTATCCAGACTCTGAGCTGTCAGCACAAAGCCTGATGTGGGGCTCAAACCCATGAACCACAAGATCATGACCTGAGCCAAAGGCTCAATTGAGCCACCCAGGCGCCCTACTGTCACTGATTTCTAACTTTACTGTAACAGTGATCAAAAACAGTAGTCTGGGAGCACCTGGTTGGCTCAGTCAGTGGAGCCTGACTCTTGATCTCAGGGTTGGGCTCAAGCCCCATGCTGGGTGTAGAGATTGGTTAAAAATAAATCTTAAAAAAAAAAAAAAAAACAAACAGTCTGTATGATACAAGTCCTTCAATATTTGTTAGAGCTTGCTTTATGGCTTACTATGTGGTCATTTTCATAAATGTTCCTTATGCTTAAAGATGTTTCAACTATTACATGTAATAGTCTATGTGTGTATATCAGATCAAACTTTGTTAACTGACGTTCAAATCTTTTATATTCATATAGATATTTTGCTTGATCTACCAATTACTGAGAGAGGTGCATAAAATCTCTCAGTATACTAGTGCATTTAGAAACTTCTCCTGTGATTCAGTTTTGGCTTAGATACTTTAAGACTATCGTCTAGTACACTGTTATCTAATATCTCCCTGTTGAATAGAACTTTTTAACATTATAGAATAACTCTTTACCTTTATGAATACTTTTAGTCTTAAATTCTATTCTCCCTGATATTAATATGCTACACTGGTTTTCTTTTGGTTAGTATCTGCCAGCTAAATCTCACTTATTTGCTTACTTTCAATTTTTCTGTATTTAGATATGTAACTGATAAACAACAGAGAACTGAATTTTAGATGATTTTATCTCAATACAGTATCTTTTAACTAGATAACAATCCCTAGGCATTTTTTATAATTGATATATTTAGATTTGTTGTTACTAGAGTATTTTACACTATTTGCCTTGTTTTTTTCTCTTCATCAAATCCCTCCTCCTGTCCCTGCTTGCCTTCTTATGGAATCAGGGTTTTTTTCCCTTTTTTCATTCAATTTCCCCACCTTCCTCTTACTACTTTTAAAGTTTAAATCTCTAGGGGAGCCTGGGTGGCTCAGTCAGTTAAGCGTCCAACCTTTAAGTTTTTTTTGTTTTGTTTTTTTTAATTTTTCAGAGAGACAGAGACAGAGTGTGAGTGAGGGAGGGGCAGAGAGAAAGGGAGACAGAATCCAGAACAGGCTCCAGGCTCTGAGCAAGCTGTCAGCACAGACCCCAATGCAGGGCTTGAACTCACAAACCACGAAATCATGACTTGAGCCAAAGTCAGTCACTCAATCAACTGAGTCACCCAGGTGCCCTTAAGCATCCAACATTTGATGTCAGCTGAGGCCTTGATCTCAGGATCGTGAGTTCAAGCTACATGTTGGGCTCACATGCTGGGCATGAAGTCTACTTTAAAAAAAAAAAAAAATTATATATATATATGTGTGTATACATATATATATATGTACACACACACACACACACACACACACACACACACACACACACATATAAATGGCTCAGTCTGTTAAGCATCAGACTTCAGCTCAGGTCATGATCTTGCAGTTCATGAGTTCAAGCCCCACACTGGGCTCTCTGCTGCTGATACAGAGCCTGCTTTGAATCCTCTGTCTCCCTCTCTCTCTGCCCCTCCCCTGCTCTCTCTCTCACAAAAATAAACCTTAAAAAATAAATAAAATAAAAACATATGTCTATTCTTTTAGTTATTATCTCAGATTAACAAGCATTCTTAACAAGTCTAAAATAAATCAATAATTTTTCCCTCTTCCACAACAAACAAGGACTTTACAACTCTCATGTCAACCATTCCCTCTCTACCATAATTAACCATAGTTAACCAGTATTTTAGTTCTAGCTGGTCTTCAAAAGACCCAAAAACGTACAAATTAAATGTACTTGTTTGAAATGTCAATGACTGTTTCTCCCAGTCTTCTTGTGGAATGGTGGGTCTATCTAGATTTCCAGTTTTGGACTTTTCTGAGCTGACTGGTCTTGTACTATTGTTAAGCCCCAACTCTTAACACTTCACATGGTGTATCAGTTCCCTTACCTAAATGCATACCCACTCTAATATCATCTATGAAACAGAAATCTAATTGCCTTAATCATATTTTATGCTTCCATTTATTTATTTAATTTATTTATTGAGAGTGAGTTCGGGAGAGGGGCAGGAGGTAGGGGGAGGGAAGATAGAAAAAGAGAACCCTAAGCAGGCTCCACGCTCAGTGCGGAGCCCAATGCGGGGCTCGACCCACCACCCTGGGATGATGACCTGAGTCAAAATCAAGAGTTGGACATTCAACCAAAGTGCCCCTTTATGCTTCCATTTAAATACTATCACACAGACCATTAGAAATCTTTGTTTTTATTATCCTGAGACTCTTTAATGTACTTGTTTGTTATTTGTGATCCATTAACTGGGGCTTGGAAGATTTCTCCCCCAATCTGATTCCCCCCCCCCCCCAAAATAATTGCTGTCTGCCTGAATCCTTTATTTTCAATAACTGAATCTAATTACAATTTTCATAAATATATCAACTTATTCAACAATCAAATATTTACTGAAAATCAACTGTTATAAGGTACAAAACAAACAAGACACACTTTCTACCCTAAAGAGATTCCAGTCTGATTTGGGAAAATTATATAAAAACAGAAAATGATTATATGATAAAGATGACAAGAGAGCATAGGGAAAATATACTTCATGAGGGATGAGAAGGGCAAATAAATACTTTGTGAAGAAATAACATTCTTACACTATTTGAAGATTTATGTCTATCCATTCCTAGATATTTGGCAAAATGATGGTGTTCCCACAAGACACCTTGAGATACTTATATAATCATATATATAAGTATATATAACATATAATCATATATATAACCATAATCATAGTTAAAGAGCTAGCCCCTCAGCTTGGAGAAATTCTGTCTTCAAGACATGCTCTGCAATTTTTTGTTAAAAATTTGAAAGACTTCAATTTGGGCAACAAATATTTTTAGCAATTAGCTAAGGCCCCTGAAAATAGAACTAGTTCATAGATCATAAAAAGTCAAAACTTCTTCCAATTTATCCACACTAACAAACTTGATAAAATACACCATTTGTATATGGGGTGCCTGGTTGGTTCAGGTGGTGAAGCACAAGACTTACTCTTGGGGTTGTGAGTTTGAGCCCCACGTTGGGTGTAGAGATTACTTAAAAATAAAATCTTAAAAAAAAAAATAACACTCCATTTGTATAAAAGCTCATGTCTTAGAAATTTTTACCAAGCACAATTTTACTCTATGTCAAAGATTAACAGACACCCTGAAGCAAGAGTTTCAAGTCTTTAGACTCAGTTTACTTTTAAAACAACAAAGAGTTTGGGGGAAAAAAAATCCTTAAGGTCTCTTCCTACGGTAATACTATAATAATAAAAGTATGCAAGAGTATTAACATAAATGGACAGCTGAAAATGGGAGAATTCAATTGGATACTTACTTGGACACATTGCCCACTACTATTGTTTTCTTTACAAAAAGACGTGAAGTCTCATCTCCTGTAAGATCAGCATTCCGCTGCTCTGTTTTATGAGAGCCAGTAATACTAGCAATGTCCTGAAAGAAATCACAATCAATGTTTACTTTCAATGTGGACAATTTCCAACAGGCAGAAACCACAAAATCACACAAGGTATGAATAGAGTAACTCAGATTTTTTTTTTAATTACCACATTCTCTGGCTTTGTGGTACCTCTCAAAGCATTAAAGAGTAGTTTTACTTGATCTTTTGCATAGTTTATGCTTGTTCACTATAACTCCATATGTATGTGTGTTTTTAACAGTCATACACCTCTGCTTCGTATATGCAAATAGGATATGGAAGGATACACAAGAAACTATTACAATGGTTACTCCTGGGAAATGGGAACGGGGAAAGGTCAATGGAATTTACTTTCTTTTCAACCTTGTGTATAATCAAAATTTTTTCAATGAGAAATAACATAGACATGATTAATTTAAACTTTGTAGAGATAGACTGCCAGGGTTTAAATCCTGACTCTTCCATTTACCAGATGTGAAATTTTGTGTAATTACTTCTCTATCAAAATTTCCTCATTAATAAAATAAAGATAACAGGGATGCCTGGCTGGCTCAGTCAGTAGAGAATGAGATTCTTAATCTTGGGGTTGTAAGTTTGATCTCCACATTGGGTATAGAGATTACTTAAAAATAAAAATCAGGGGCGTCTGCGTGGCTCAGTCAGCTAAGCGCCCGACTTCGGCTCAGGTTGTGATCTCAAGGTTCGAGCCCCACATCGGGCTCACTGCTGTCACAGAGCCTGGAGCCTGCTTCAGATTCTGTGTCTCCCTCTCACTCTACCCCTCCCCTACTCGCGCTCTATCTCTGTCTCTCAAAAACGAATAAACATTAAAAAAAGAAAATCTAAAAAAAATAATAAAAAATAAAGATAGCAGTACCTGTGCCACATGATTGTTTTGTACAGTTCTCAGAGAAGTGCCTGGTACATATGTAGTAAACACTAAATATTTGTTACATAAACATGAGCATGTATATTACATACAAGATGGTAAGTTTCTAAATCCTATGACCAGTATTACCTAAATTATTTTTAATTGAAACAAAAAACGGCATCTGACTTCGGCTGAGGTCTTGATCTCATAGTTTGTGAGCTCGAGCCCCACATGGGGCTCACTACTGTCAGCACAGAGCCTGCGTCAGATCCTCTGTCTCCCTCTTTTTCTGCCCCTCCCCCACTCTCCCTCTCTCACAAAAATAAATAAAACATTAAAAAACACACACACACACATATATATAAAAACAAACAAAAACAAACAAAAAGGGGTGCTTAGCTGGTTCAGTCAGTAGAGTATATGACTTTTGATCTTGGGGTTGTAAGTTCAAGCCCCATATTGGGTGTAGAGATTAAAAAAAATCTTAGAAAAACCACACATACGTACAAAAAAAAAAAAAATGCAGTATTTGCTCAGAAATAATAGTGGTTAGAAACAAGTAAATCCAAACATTAAGAGTTTTCATTTTTGGGTGGTGGCATCATGAATGACTTTTCTATTGTTTTTTACTTTCCTGTAAATTTTTCAACAATGAACACATACAGATTCACAATCAGAAAATTTTAATTTGATTTTTATCAAAAATAAATCAAATCTGGGGCACCCGGGTGGCTCAGTCAGTTAAGTGTCCAACTTCAGCTCAGGTCATGATCGCATAGTTTGTGGGTTCCAGCCCTGCATTGATCGGGCTCTGTGCTGACAGCTCAGAGCCTGGAGCCTGCTTCGGATTCTGTGTGTCCCTATCTCTCTCTGCCCCTCCCCCATTCGTGCTCTGGCTCTCAAAAATAAATAAACGTTTAAAAAAAATTGAAAAAATAAATAAATAAAATCCTTGATGTCTGAGTATGTGAAAAGCAACCTGGAGATTTCCTCTACCACAGAACCCCTGGCTAGGAAAATCATCCAGTAAGGGCTCTATAGCCAAATATTATATATACCGAGAAATTCAGAGCAGTTTGATACAGGAACTCAAATAAGAAACTGGCAGGATCAAAGAAGAATAAATGGTTTTCAATTCTATTTATTATTTGTCAAGTTTCCCCCAGTTTTTAAAGCATTAAAGTTCCACAAAGGAAAATGCTGAAAAGAAAATAAAACATATGACAGAATGGAAAGACTTTGGACAAGGTCACAGAATTGCCAACTCCTCAAGGTTTCTCTCATATCTATGTGGATGGCATCTAGGAGTTGTGCGGTACACAGTTCTGATTCAGTTTAATTCTCAGCTTAATTAAGTTTAATTCTCAATTCTGATACTTGTGGGCAAACAGAACTTTAACCTCTTCAAGACAGCTTCCCCATCTCCAAAAGAGATATAATTGACTTATTTCCTAGGGTTCTTATGAAGAGAAAATGAAATAATACATACTTAGAAAATACTAGTTCCCTTCTCCTCTGACTCCCTCCCACCCATCCAACTATACCCTTCCAGTATTTCGACTTGGTCTCTGTTCCATGTTGTTTGAGAGTCTTTCCTCTAAATCCATATTGCTGTTATTGTCTTTGTCAGATAAGAAGTCATTGTGCTGAGATAAAGAATCACTTTCTGAATGATTGGCTGATGGTGTTTCTGATCTCTGATTGGCAGGAGAGGATGACCTAGATGGTGATTCCAAAAACTTCTTGATAGCAGGATGATTAAAAACCATTGTATCACATGTTTTTGATCCCTGCAAAAATGAAAGCAAGCAAATTAAACTTTTAATCTTTCTAAAACCTTATCTATTTAGGGATCATGCTTAAAATTCTTCAAAGTCTCCCCACACCCATAAAACGAAGTCCAAGCTCCTTAACGTGGTCTGGGTCAACAAAACAAAAACTAGAAAGTGATAAATAATTGTGTGAAGGTCCTAACACTGAAAGTTAAAAATGCAAGTTCTCTGAAAATGAGAAATCAAGGTGAATAGGTAGTAACATATAGAAAGTAAGATCTGACTTTTAAAAAATTAGTCTCACAATGCTTTAACACAAACTCATCAACTGTCTAAATAAAACATTCCTGTAAGAGACATAAAGATTTTTTTAAATGTGTATGTAAAATGGCTCCCACACAGGAGTAAAATGTAGCATAGAATGCTGTAAAATGATTAATACTTACATATATTTGCTATCAGACCAATACTGAAGCCTGGAATATTTTTGTGTATCTTGTTACTTGGATACAAAATACAGTGTACTCTGTTATAATGTGATTCACTCTACAGTTCCTAGGCAGCACAGCTTTTAAAAACCGTGCTATTAAAATCATTTAGTGAGAGAAAAGGAGTCAGAGACTAGGATTTCAAAGCAACAAAACTGCTGAATCTCAATAATAAAGGGTATTTTTTAGAGCTGTGATGTATTTTGTTACAGCAAACTAAAAACAATTAAATGGCAGACCGTAATAGACAAAAATACACCTAAATATCCTTGAATAAATCCTAATCAGAACAGCAAAAAAAAAAAAAATCAGTGTACTTCTAGACCACCAAATAACAGTTCAGAACTGCTAATGGTTTAAAAAAAAAAAAAAAAAAAAAAAAAGGCAACAAAACATTAAATGGACAACCACCTCTTCAGACAGAATAAGCCCCGTACCATGCAGCTGCTAGCTTATAAGAAATGACTTTAAAATCTGCATTGAAGAGCATCTCCCAAAAATTCATATGCACCCTGAACTTTGAAGGTGACTCTATTTGGAAAATAGACTCTTTGCAGATATGATCAAGTTAAGATGAAATCATACTGCTTTAGGGCCTACCTAGTTAAGAGGGAAATGTGGACAGAGAGAAACTAAGAAGACACACAAGAGGGAAAATATCCATGTGAAGATATACAGAAACTACAGTGATGTAGCCACTAGTCAAGGAATGCCAAGGTTTGCCAGCAACTGTCAGAAGGTAGGCGAAGGCAAAGAAGGATTCTTCCCTACAGCCTTCAGAGACAACATGGTCCAGCCAACACCCTGACTTAGGACTGCTAGTCTCCACAATCAACAGATAGTAAATTCCTCTTGTTTTAAGCCACCAAGCTTGTGGTAATTTGTTATGATAGCTCTAAAAAAAATAGCTCAGGGCCCCTGGGTAGCTCAGTCAGTTAAGGGTCTGACTTCGACTCAGGTCGTAAATCTTATGGTTTGTGGGTTCGAGCCCCACGTCAGGCTCTGTACAGACAGCTTGGAGCCTGGAGTCTGCTGTGGATTCTATGTCTCCCTCTCTCTCTGTCTTATCCCAGCTCAAGCATGTGCTCTCTCAAAAATAAACATTTAGAAAAAAAATTAAAAAATAGTTTAGGCTCTAATATGCATTATGGAAATTCCTAAAGTAGAAGAAACAACTACCTAAGATTAAACTCAAATAATGCTCCAGATTTCTCCAAGACAATGTCAGGAGTACCACCAATGCCAGGTACCCTAAGCTCCACAGGATGACATGAAAGCCACAACACAGCACCTCTTATCTGTAAAAACCATGGGGAACAATGCAAAGAAAGCAGTATGCCGTCACACCTTCCCCAGCCGGCCACCATTCTCACTGAGCCAGTACTGTCCAAGAGAATGATCTGAGAAAACTTATGAAAAAGAAATTTTAAAATGAAAAACGAAAAGTTATGCTGAAATTATCAAACTGTCAAACAACAACTTCTGTTTCAGTTGAACCCTATCCCCATTCCTTTATAACTGGACCAATCTAGTGGTAATCACATTAACTAAGTGGTTAAACTTAATATCTTTAACAATAGGACAACCTGATTACTATGTCACCTGATGTGATATAATCATGAGGTGTACAGAATCACTTAGGAAGTATTATTGCCAAAAACCTCTAACTTTAATCAAATCTTTAGACCCAACTACCAGTTTGCAAAAAAATAGAGGGAATGAAGGAATAACCCAAGGGGAAAAAATAATAAACCCAAAATGTGGGATATCCTATAAACATAAATGAACTATTCTCTTCAAATAAGTCAATATCATGGGGAAAAGGTAAAAGAAGTATTTTAGATGAAATGAGTCTAGAGAAACAAAACGTCCAAATGTAGCCCATGAACCTTAGATCCCGTGTCAAAAACAAGCTTTAAAAGATATTTTGGGGACAGGGCTCTGGGTGGCTCAGTCAGTTAAGTGTTCAACTTTGGCTCAGGTCAGGATCTGACAGTTCATGAGTTCGAAACCCGCATCGGGCTCTGTGCTGACAGCTCAGAGCCTGGAGCCTGCTTCAGATTCTGTCTCCCTCTCTCTCTGCCCCTCCCCCATTCGTGTGTGCGCGTGCACGCTTCTCTCTCTCAAAAATAAACAAGCATTAAAAAAAGTTTTTTTTAATCTTTAAAAGATATTTTGGGGACAACTGGGAAAATATGAATATGGACTGGTTATCAAATAATATCAGGAAGTCACAAAAGAATGTCCTTTAGGAAATAAATGATTTAAGTACTTAGGGGTGAAGTGTCATGATGCCTGGAACTTATTTTCAAATGTTCTAGAGAAAAATAAATAAAGCAAAATGTTAAAATATGGAATCTAAGCATGCATAAACAGGTGTTTATTTCACCTCTTCAGTGTACTTGAAATTTTTCATAAAGACTGGGGAAAAAAAATCAGGGTTTCCTGAATAAGGTATATATACTGAAACTACAAATTGCTGTTCATTAGGAAAATCAATCTACCTATAATTTGCTCCAAAGCCGACCATAACCAAATGAAGAACAAGGCAAGAACAGGGTCTCATTCAACTTTGTATCTGCAAATCCTAGCAACAGTGCTGAATATTAGTTGGAAAAGGATTAAATAAAAAGGAAAAAATGTACTTGGGATTATTGACAGTTTATGTATTTTCCCAGGAAGGGAGGTGAGGCTTCTTGAATTCTGAAGGCCAATACAAGATACGTTTCAAAGGCAGGAATTTCACATTAACACTGATTTCCCCTTCATACAACAAATATGGATGGCCAGAAATGATTGTATATGAGGAAAACTTACCTCAGAAACTTTTAGAAGGCCTGCAGAAGCATAGTAGTTGGCAACAATGCAGGCACGAAGTTTATCCATCATCCTTCTTGCCTCAATCAATCGCTACAAACAAATGTTAACTCATTAAAAAAATGGAAATGACAGAAGAGATACACTATAAAAATTTTCATAAAATAAGAAATACAAATGACCAAAAGCTCAATTTCTCTAATAAGCAAAGGAAAGCAAAAACATGACTATTTCTACCTATCAAACTGGCAAAGGATTGAAAAGAATGACAAAAGCCAATGTTTGCAAGAGAATATAGACATGTTAATATGAACATCTGTGTGTATATATGCATATTCACTGGAAACGTCCATAAAGAAACTGGGCACAAGAGCAAAGAGGAATTATGTTTTGGGATGGAATTTCAGGTAATTTTTTTTCATTATGTTTTCCTGCAGTTTCATTTATAGAAAAAAAAAATGCCTTTTTTCCAGAATGAGAAAACTCTTTAAAAGAACGGCAAAGGGAAAAAAAACATAATTTTATCTCAACAGATCTTTTTTAATTCATCATGTATAGATTTTTTTTTGCAATAGCTTTGTTGTTTTTTTAAATTTCTCACCATTTTTTAAATATATCACCATTATCACCATTATACCTGGTCGATGACTTCAATTTCGTGTTCCTTATTCTTCATTTCAAGTGCAAATTGTTCCTTAATAATAGTCTCAATCTTCTGCACAGCAGCATCTCGAGCTGCAAAAAGAACATAAAATAATCCAAGGTCTAATTAATCAGTGACTGTCTTGATTTAAGTCAGCATGCAATAGAACAAACCCAGAAACAATGACTCCTAAGTGGAGAAACCTAGTGGCTATCACCTTAATCAATGATGAAAAGTTAACATCGCTAATACAGGGGCAAACTGACCTCATGTGTTTTCTAACATAATGCAATGTCATCACTCTATGCCGTTCTGGTGAAAAATGCTAAATCTAATCACAGGGAACATCAAACAAACCTAACTGAAGGATATTCCACATAGTAACTGGCTTATATGATTCAAATATTAGAGTCAAGAAAGACAGAAAGGTTGAGGAGATTAGAGATATGACAGCAAAATGCACTGTGTGATCCTGGACTGGATCCCGGAGAGGGGAAAACAGTTATAAAATACAATACTATACAATACTATAAAATACAATACAGGGACAACTAGTCCCTGTTATTCAAGTGTTGAATATGGACTATAGGTAACACAGTGTAATGGATGAATGTTAAAATTTCCTGCTTCTGATAATAGTACTATGATCACATAAGAGAATCTCCTTAGGAAATAACACTGTGTTTACAGGTGTCCAACTTATTCTCCAATGATTTAAAAAGAATGATGTGCATATATACCTGAATGCATGCATTTGCGCGACTGTGTGTGTGTTTGTGTGTGTGTGTGTGTGTGTGTGTGTGTGTGTGTGTGTGTGGGGTGGGGGAAAGACTGATAAATCAAATAAGGCAAAAATATAAACAACTGGCAAATTAATCTGGATAAAAGACATGCAAGTATTCCTTCAATTATTCTGTTTGGAATTGTATCAAAATAAAATTACTGGGGAAAAAAAATGAAATCTATTAAAATTCCAGGAGAAACATTTGTTGACCTGTGAAAAACCAGAGTCCAAGGACAAAGAAAATACAGTTAGCTAGAGGGGAGGCAGTCTGTGATATAAGAGCAGTTCATAAAAAGGCATGTAGCTTCCTTCTGTAGAGAAGGATATGGAAAGCAATTCAGCAGTTTCTGATCACAACTACATAAAGGAATAAGCAAATAAAGAATTCAAAAGTAAAGAAAATGCTTCTACTCCTGAAGCTAGTATTACACTATGTGTTAACAGGTATTTAGGGGTGCCTGGGTGGCTCAGTCGGTTAAGCGGCCGACTTCGGCTCAGGTCATGATCTTGCAGTCCGTGAGTTCGAGCCCCGCGTCGGGCTCTGTGCTGACAGCTCGGAGCCTGGAGCCTGTTTCAGATTCTGTGTCCCCCTCTCTCTGACCCTCCCCCGTTCACTCTCTGCCTCTGTCTCAAAAATAAATCAACGTTAAAAAAAAAAAATTTAAACAGGTATTTAAATAAAAACTTAAACAAAGAAAGAGAAAAGGAAAGAAAAAAAGAAAAGAAAATGCCTCTAAATGTGATAGAATTCAGATGATGACTACTCAAAATAATATGCAACTCAGAGTCTAAAATATCAGATACAAGAGAAAAAAAAAAAGAGCCAAATGACTGCTTGAAAAACCTGGAATTTGGGGGCAGCTGGCTGGCTCAGTCAACAGAATATACAACTCTTGACCTTGGGGTTGTAATTATGTTCAAGCCCCACTTTGGGTGGAGAGATTACTTCAAAATAAAATCTTTAAAAAGAAAAAAAAACCTGGAATTTTGCAAAAGGATTCTGTGTTTATAACATGAAAAAATGATGTTCACCCATGCTTTGAAGTATATGAAAAATTGCAGAGAAAATTTGGATACTCTGATGGCCATATCACTTTCTCATCGTAAAACATGCCATTATATGGCAACTTCAATGTTGCCATTAAACTTCAATGTATACTAGTAATGGAATAAGAGAGCATTCTTGTGGATATGTCTGCATGGAAGCAAATGACTGATATTTCTCATCATGAAAAAGAAAAGTATTTTCTAGTATTATTATATATATGTCCTCGTCTGTAGAAACCAGCAGATACTCTTAGGGAAGGCTGAAAAGTCAGAAACTGTGATCACTGAAGGCTATTTTATCATAAGCTCCTCAGAAAGAAACGCTTCTAAATTATCCCTTTCATGGAATAAATAAAAACACAAACAACAAACAAAACAATATAAGCAAAGGGAAGCATCCTACCAAATCTACTTTGAGAAAAATTCTGAAAAAATAAAAACATGGCTTGGGATTAGGCAGAGAGTATGGACATCAAAAAGAAGAGTAGCAAACTGTCTTACAGTAAGAAAAAACCATCCCTGCTTAGGCTGAGTATCTGGGAACTTACACTAGATTTAAACTGAAATTATGATGTTTACTAAAACAATCAGTTTTTCCTACTCTTAGTTTTCTTTAAAAAAAAAAAAGTTATGCCATGTGATGCATTTGAGTAATGGATATAGGTTTCACATTTATTTGGCTTATTACGGAAAGGAAATGACTTTTCCTTATAAATAAAATTACAACTGAATGAGGGGAAAGGTTGCAGTGAATGAAATGGTTTCATTATTTGGAATTCAATTTGATAATTTTTGGTCCACAAAGACTTTCTGTGGTACATATGACTTGACTGCACTGAGAGAGACAGGAATTTTCTTTCACTACTTCAATTCTAGCAGCACTAATCTTTGTGGAGCTACAACACTTTATGACTTGGCTGCTTCTTTACACAGCTGTAAATGTTAACGGTAATGAATTTCAGCAATAATTTAAGAACTCAAATTCAGGGGCACCTGGGTGGCTCAACTGGTTAAGCATCCGACTTTGGCTCAGGTGATGATCTTGTGGTTTGTGAGTTTGGGCCCGCATAGGGCTCTCTGCTGTCAGCATAGAGCCTACTTTGGATCCTCTGTCCCCCTCTTTCTCTGCCCCTCCCCCACTCACGCTCTCACTCTCAAAAATAAACATTTAAAAAAATTAAAATAAAATAAAATAACTCAAATTTAGCAACTTTTTCTGAGAGAGCTTAAAACATTCTGGGTAGCTACACACAGTTGATGATTTGCTCTTCAACCATATGGGCAAGTAGTTTAATGCCCCTTAACTACTAGCAACTAAGTGCAGGAGTTAAACTAGATCACTATTTCTCAAATGTATATCATTCGTATACCACCTTTAAGTTACCTTACACCACATCTGAGAACCCTATGAAACACCTAATTAACATAATTAAATAATATTTTTACATTATTTTAGCCTCATCCTAAGCAAAAGTAGTCACAAAATTACAAGTTTGGTGAGACCATCATCTTTCCAATAGACATTAAAATAATATGCAACAATTACAATAAAAAACTTAACCCAATGTACCACCTATAATCATCTACCACACTGCAGTATACATATTATAGGACTTTATGGTTATACCTAACACACAACGATAACTAAACTTACAGCCAGTCTCATTACTGACACTTCACTGTCTACCTGATTGTCTTCCTGGCCTCTTATGTCACAAATGGTGTATTGCTATTAACAGAGCACTTAACTAATCCCTCTTCAAATTATATACAGCAGTGGAAATGCATTTTGTTTTAGTTTCTGTAAATCTTATAGGGAGGCAGATCTCAACAAAGAAATAAATAATTTCCTAAGGGAGGTGAATTTCTACCTGAATTCTCAATTGCTTTATGCCGCTTATTTGGAAGGGCCACAGATACATCCTCATAATCAGGGTCGGTTTCTTTGATTGTCCGCTTGATTCCAGACATCATGACATTCGTTCTTCACTGTGAAGTAATAATAAATAAACAAGTAACACTGTTTGATGCTAGTACTTATAAATATATGTATACACATATATAAAGGGAATAAATATTACATAATTCTGATAATTCATAAGTCTCTGTAAACACGTACATATCCCTGTTAAAGCCAAAAGCATTAACTACCTTCAAAGGTTCACTTTAAGGAAAAAAGTCATCATCATCTGTTAGAAAGCGTAGGTTTGCCTTTCAAGAGAAAATCCTTTAACAAGGCAGCACACTACTCAGGCTTTTCAAAAGGGGCCAGTCTTTCAATGAAGGGCACTCATAACGAAAGGAAAGAAACCAGACTCTGATGACAACATGGTTAAAGCCCAAATAGCATCTTGGAATTCACAATGCAGCCACCATATTACAAAATGAGAGGCACCTGTGTGGCTCAGTCAGTTAAGCATCTGACCTCGGCTCAGGTCATGATCTCACAGTTTGTGGGTCTGAGCCCCTCGCCGGGCTCTGTGCTGACAGCTCAAAGCCTGGAGTCTGCTTCACATTCTCTGTCTCCGTCTCTCTCTGCCCCTCCCCCACTCACACTCTGTGTGTATGTCTCTCTCAAAAAATAATAAAATAAAAAATTTCTTAAACTTAAAAAAATGAGCAATATATATAGTTAAGCTCTCAATAAATAATTTATCATACAAATCCTCTTTCTGCTACTTAAACGTGCCTGCTACATAACAGGTACTCAATAATATTGATCATTTATCATTATTCATAATAAACACAGACTTATATTAAGACAGCAAGTTTGCAATCAGGTAAACAAGTCCCATGTACACAGGTCTTTGAGTAAAACAATCCCATAAATCTTCCAGGTCTGCACTGTCCCAATACATTAGCAACTACCCATATGTTGCTATTTGGTGTTAAGTAAACTTTTAAAAATTAAAAAAATAAAGTTAGGGGTGCCTCAGTGGCTCAGTCAGTTAAGTGTCCAACTCTTGATCTCGGCTCAGGTCATGATCTCATAGTTTGTGGGTTCAAGCCCCACATAGGGCTCTGTGTTGAGGGTGCAGAGCCTGCTTGGGATTCTGTTTCTCCTTCTCTCTGCCCCTTCCTCTCTTGTTCTCTCTCACTCTCTCTCTTTGCCCACCCTCCCCCCACCTCCCCACCACCGCTCAGTCCCTCCCTCCCTCTCAAGATAATAAACATAAAAAAATAAAGTTAATTCAAAATTCAGTTCCTTTCTTCACATTTCAATTTTTCAATTTCAGAACTAGCCACATTTCAAGTGCTCAATAGCCGTCAGTAGTTTAGAGCTACAATATTGGACAGTGCAAATACAGAACATTTATATCACTGCAAAAAGTTCTACTGGACCCTGTTCCCCTTCTAAACTGTGTTTCATTGAGCATTTATTAATATTTCATGAATTGATTTAGGAAATGCTGTCCACATCAGCACTGTCCAAAAGATATATAATGTGAGCCATGTATGGAATTTAAAATTCTCTAGCAGTCACTTTAAAAAAAGGAAAAAGAGGGGCACCTGGGTGGCTCAGTTGGTTAAGCGTCAACCAAGTCTCTTGGTTTCGGCTCAGGTCATGATCTCATGGTTTGTGAGTTCAAGCCCCACATCGGGCTCTGTGCTGCAGGCGAGGAGTCTGCTTGGGATTCTCTCTCCTTCTCTCTCTGCCCCTCCCCTGCTCACTCACTCTCTCAAAATAAATAAAGTTAAAAAAATTTTTTTTTTTTTAATGAAAAAGAGGGGAGCCTAGCTGGCTCAGTCAGTAAAGCATGCAACTCTTGATTCCGGGGTCGTGAGTTTGAGCCCCACATTGGGCTCAAAGAGATTACTTTAAAAAAAAAAAGGGGGGGGGCGCCTGGGTGGCGCAGTCGGTTAAGTGTCCGACTTCAGCCAGGTCACGATCTCGCGGTCCGTGAGTTCGAGCCCCGCGTCGGGCTCTGGGCTGATGGCTCAGAGCCTGGAGCCTGTTTCCGATTCTGTGTCTCCCTCTCTCTCTGCCCCTCCCCTGTTCATGCTCTGTCTCTCTCTGTCCCAAAAATAAATAAAAAAAAAAAGTTGAAAAAAAAATTTTTAAAAATAAATAAATAAAGGGAAAAAGAAATGGGTGAAATTAATTCTAATAATATTTTTGCTTAACCAATGTACCCAAGTTTTACATTCTTATCTTTGTGCTAAGTCTTTAAAATCCAGTGTGTATTTTACACTTCTAGCACATCTCAGTTTGGACTAGCCACCCTTCAAAGGCTTAGTACCACCTGTGCCTAGTGACTCCCTTACTGGGCAGCAAGGGCCTACTGATACAGTATACAGATAAAAAAAAACAGGTCTAGGGTGGTTACATGAGTTGCCATGTCATAGAGCCAATCCATGACACAGAAAAGAAAGAGCTCCCTGATTTCCAGACCTGTGTTCTACTGCTAATGGTTATTTACCTAACCAAAAGAAAAATACACAATATGTATTTATTGAGGCAATAAAAAGAGTGTGTTTTTTGTTTTGTTTATTTTACACAGAGAGTGTGAGCAGGGGAAAGGGGCAAAGGGAGAGAGAATTCCAAGCAGGCTCCACACTCAGCACAGAGCCTGAGGTGGGACTCGATCCCACAGCGCTGGGATCACAATCTGAGCCAAAATCAAGAGTTGGATGCTCAACTGACTGAGCCATCCAGGTGCCTTGAGGTAATAAAAAGTTTCAAAGTAAAATTAATAAAAATAAAATATTAACCCAAAAATTTTGACTCAGTTAAAACAGAAATAACAATTTAAAAGTTTCTTGGCTTAGGGGTGCCTGGCTGGCTCAGTCAGTGGAGCATTTAACTCTTAATCTCAGGGTTGTGGGTTTGAGTTCCACATTGGGTGTAAAGATTACTTAAAAATATTTTCCTAAAAAAAAAAAAAGTTTCTTTAGTCCAGTTCTTTCATCCATCCCAGAGACAGGCTTACTTCAATCAGATGGGAGAGAGACCCATTATGTAATGATATATATTTAAAACCTAGATCTAAGAGATCATTTTTCCTGTAATTGCTACCTTGTGTAATATCACTAAGCTTAAAAATGTTCAAAAATCTTTAGCATTTATAAATATCCTGAATCAAGCCATTTAATGTTTGTTCACTATCATTACATAACTGCTTTAATTTAGGCTATAAATGAATCTTTACTTTTATAGAGGACCTGAATCCAACTATTATTTTCTGTTTTTAAAGCTTACAGGGGGACATGGTGGTTCAGTTGGTTTAAGCCTCTGACTTCAGTTCAGGTCATGATCTCACAGTTCGTGAGCCCCACATCAGGCTCTCTGCTGACAGCTCAGGGCCTGGAGCCTGCTTTGGATTCTGGGTCTCCCTCTATCTCTGCCCCTCCCCTGCTTGCACTCTGTCACTATCTCAAAACACAAATAAACATTAACAAAATTAAAAAAAAAAGTTTATAAAAAGTGACACATAATGGGGCACCTGGCTGGCTCAGATGGCAAAGCATGCAACTCTTGATTTCGGGGTTGTGAGTTCAAGCCCCACTTTGGGTGTAGAACTTACTAAGAAAAAATAAAACAAAATAATAATAATAAAACATTTCTTTGAAAAGTAAGAAGAAGGTCGCATTTGGTCTGCAACTAGTTTTAGACAACCTGAAAAAAATCTTGGGTCACTACCTGAAGAATGCATTCTAGGGGCACCTGGGTGGCTCAGTCAGTTGAGTAGCCGACTTCCACTCAGGTCACGATCTCGAGGTTCTTGAGTTCGGGCCTCAGTCACGCTCTGTGCTGATAGCTCAGAGCCTGAAGCCTGCTTCAGATTCTGTGTCTCCCTCCCTTTCTCTCCCTCCCTTGCTCATGCTCTCTCTCTCTCTAAAATGAATAAAAACATTTAAAAAATTGTTTTAGGGGTGCCTGGGTGGAGCTCAGTCGGTTAAGCGTCCGACTTCAGCTCAGGTCATGATCTCGCAGTTCCTGAGTTCAAGCCCCATGTCCGGCTCTGTGCTGACAGCTCGGAGCCTGGAGCCTGCTTCAGATTCTGTGTCTTCCCCACCCTCTCTGCCCTTCCTCTGCCTGTGCACACACACACACGCTCTCTCTCTCTCTCTCTCTTAAAAATAAACATTAAAAAAATTTTTAATAAAAAAAGAATACATTCTAAAAAAAAAAGAATACATTCCTAAAAATCAATAAACCTCATTCTTTCTTCTTTAATGCAGACAGGAAAAAACACACCTCCTATTCTCCAATAAACCTAGAAGCACAGACAGACACATCCCAGCAGATCTCCAAATCTGTTTCTGCACCACACCATTTCCTTGGTGACCACCTGTCTCCTACAGCTTGCCAGAGCCTTATGGGATTATTCTGTAAAGATGAGTGAGTCCAGCATCATCTTCACTCATCCATTCTATGGACTTCATAATCTGAATATTCTCCTCCTACTTCCCAAGAGTAATAGCGGCTCCTCCCCAGAAAGGCTGGGGATCCTTGAAGAAAACAATGTTTTATTTCACCTTCACTTAAGTGATAAAGCAAAACTCTTTCACTTTTGCTCTAAAACTGGGGAAACAGAAGGGAAAAAAGAGAAGAATTTGTAGAGAGGTTGGGGTGGGTAAGGAAGAAACCCCCAATGAGTTAACCTGTGCTGCCAAGGTTATTCATATTTCATGCAGCCCATGTAAGAAAGCTTTTCCTGTCATATTTGGGCATAAATTTGGGCCTCCAATAAACATGTTTAGGAAGATTTAGGTCCACACTGGGCACTTTTTAATAATTCAGGTCTGCTTCTGTCTAGCAAGAACAATACTAAAGTATACACATGCCACATTCAAGTATACACTAGCTAAGCTAGGCACAAGTGCTGAGGCATGCTCTCACCATGATGTAATAATACATGAATGGAATGTGTAACAAATGACCCATGGTCATATTAAGTTTTGGATTCCTGTCTGACTTTGAGATTTATGAAAAGAAAATTATGAACAGTTGCTAGATATTCTCAGATTCAACTTAGAAACAAAATGTCCTACTAATTTTCTCTGGTTTTGAATCATATGAAACTAAAAGAATAAGGAGATGGTAAATGTGAACTGGTAAAAAAAAAAAAAATCTGTTACTGTTTATAATTTGACTTTGAGAAAAGATTTTCTCCATACCATGGGACCAACGCCAAACACAGAAACATAGAGAAACATACATAATGCTGATTCCTCTAATTTAGAATTTTTATCTCACTGAAACAGACTCATTATAAAAAGTGAACGTCTTTCCAGCGGGGAGGACCTCTCCATAAGAACATACTCCTCACAAAGGACCTCCTCTACTCATCACTCCTGGAAGAGAGGAGGAAGCACAAGAAACGCCTGGTTCAGAGCCCCAACTCCTATGTCATGGATGTGAAGTGCCAAGCATGCTACAAAATCACCATCCTCTTAGCCATGCACAAACGGTAGGTTTTGTGTGTTGGCTGCTCCACTGTCCTTTGCAAGCCTACAGGAGGAAGAGCAAGGTTACAGGAAGTTGCTCCTTCAGATGGAAGCAGCACTAAAAGCAGCCTGAACCAAGATGAGTGGAACACAATCCCAATAATCACGTTTTGTTTTGTTTTGTTCTTAAGTAGGCTCTACACCCAGTGCAAAGCCCAATGCAGAGCTTGAACTCCCAACCGTGAGATCATGACCTGAGCTGAGATCAAGAGTCAGAAATCTAGGGGTGCCTGGGTGGCTCAGTCACTTAAGCATCCACCTGTTGATTTCAGCTCAGGTCATCATCTTGAGGTTTGTGAGTTTGAGTCCCACGTCGGGCTCTGCACTGACAGTGCAGCTGCTGCTTGGGATTCTCTCTCTGCCCTTCCCATGTGTGTTCTCTCTCTCAAAATAAATAAACCTTAGAAAAAGGGTCACAACAAAAAAAAAAAAAAAAAAAAAAAAAGAGTCAGACACTTAACCGACTGAGCCACCCTGGTACCTCAGCAATAAACACATTTTGGATTAAAAAGAAAAAGGTAAACATTGTTGGGGCACCTGGCTGGCTCAGTTGGTAGAACATGTGACTCATGATCCTGGGGTTGAGTTCAAGCCCCACATTGAGGGTAAAGCTTACATTTAAAAAAAAAAAAAAAAAAGTGGGGATCTAGGTGGCTCAATCGGTTAAGCACCCAACTCTTGATTTCAGCTCAAGTCATGATCTCAGGGTTCATGAGATCAAGCCCCACGTCAGGGTCTACACTGACAGCACAGAGACTGCTTGAGATTCTCTCTCTCCCTCTCTCTTTACCCCTCCCCCACTTCTACACACACACTCTCTTTCAAAATAAACTTAAAAATATATATACATATATATATACACACACACACACACACAAAGTAAATGTTGTCAATTTAAACTTAAAAATAAAATACATATTTTCCCCTACATACAATGTAAGAAAGCAATACTACCCTATCATACCTGTTCAAATAACAAGTCTGAGTTCTTGAAAAAAGTTAAAGACCAAAAGCAAAACTAAACCTGGTAATGTTCTATCTTTAAATATGAAAGAAAAAATAATTTTAAAATTAAACTGTATAATTAAAAATACAATTATGTAATACAGTCACCAGAAATTCTTAGTAAAAGATCTTAGTTCTTATGTCAGAGTATACCCAGTCCTACAATCCTGTCTTGCAAATAATTTTACAAGATGTGGCCAATTCTGGGGAAAGGAGTAAAATCTTATAAATAAGGTCCTTGAAAAATCTGCAATGTACTTTGTGAGGTATCTTCTCAATATAAAATTCTATGATCCTCATGCATTTGAATCTCATCAGAACCCTGAATTTTGTGCTCACTCAAGGCCAACTTTTCACATCTGATTTAAAAGGGGAGCCAGGGAGGAGCAGTACAATCATTTTCTACCTGATTCCATACAGACAGATGTTTCTAAGATGTTAATAATGACTTTATCATTCTTTGGCCCTATCCTTTCTAAATTCTTCATTTCAAACAAAATGTTTTCCCCTTTGTAAACAAGACAACCAATGTTTCTTTATTAAATATCTGAAAGAGAGAATCTACAATCCATTCTTCTCTATTAGCCAAAGAAACATTTGAAAATGTCTGTAAAAAACAAAACGGGGAAAAAAAATTGGAGGGGCACCTGGCTGGCTCAATCAATACAGCATGCAACTTTTTTTTTTTAATGTTTATTTATTTTTGACAGACAGAGACAGAGACAGAGAATAAGCAGGGGAAGGGCAGAGACAGAGGGAGACACAGAATCTGAAGCAGGCCCGAGGCTCTAAGCTGCCAGCACAGAGCCCGACACGGGGCTCAAACTCACAGACCGCGAGATCATGACCTGAGCCGAAGTCGGATGCTCAACTGACTGAGCCACCCAGGTGGCCCAATACAGCATGCAACTCTTAATCTTGGGGCTGTGATTTCAAGCCCCATGTTGGGCATATAGATTACTTAAAAAAAAAAAAAAAAAAAGGAGAATGGATAAACAAATTGTGTATACCCAATGAACTCCTGATCTAAGCAAGAACAGAAATGAATCTCAAAATCATCTTGGCAAGTAAAAGAAGCCAGATACAAGAGTACATATGTGAATGATTCCACTTATACGAAGTTCTAGAACAAACTAATCTATGGTGAAAGAAAAGAGAGTAGCTGTTCAGGTGCTGGTGGTGGGGACTGACTGGGTGGAGTAATAAAGGAACTTCCTGGTGTAAGAGAAAATTTTTTATCTTAATAAGAGTATGGGTTGCATGGGCATAAGCAATGTGAAAATTCACCCAACTGTATACTTAAAATCTGTGCATTTCACTGTATATAAATTACAGCTCAATTTACAAAAGGGCTATAAAAATATTTATCTAATCATGTCATCCCCTGCTCAAAACCTTCCAGTGGCTTCCCACAACACTTAGAATAAAATCACACTCCTTACCATGACCTACAAGATCTTACATGAATTGGGCCCTACCTCCCTCACCATCCTTCACCATTAGCATCAAGACACACTGGTTTTCTTTCTGTTCCTCAAATACACCTCCATCTTTTCTTAGGGTTTTTGGTTTTGGTTTTGTTTGTTTTTTTAATTTTTTTACGTTTATTTTTAAGAGAGAGAGACAGAGAGAGAGAGAGAGAGAGAGAGAGAGAGAGAGAGACAGAGACAGAGCATGAGGGGGGAGGGGCAGAGAGAGAGGGAGACACAGAATCTGAAGCAGGCTCCAGGCTCCACAGTGTCAGCACAGAGCCCAACACGGGGCTCGAACTCACCAATCATGAAATCATGACCTGAGCCTAAGTGGGACGCTTAACCAACTGAGCCACCCAGGCTTCTTTTTAAGTAAGCTCTACACCCAACATGGGGCTTGAACTCACAACCCTGAAATAATCATATGCTCTACTGACTGAGCCAGCCAGGTGCCCCTCCTTAGGGTTTTTGGATTTCAGGCTCCCTCTACCTGGAATGCTCTTTCCCCGGGTTAGCTTCACTAGATCTCAGGCTCAAATACCCACCTTATCAAAGGCCTTCCTTAATCATACTATTCAACACAGCTTTCCCCATGTTCTCCTTCCAAAGTTCCTGGAAGCTCACAATAAATTATTTGCTAAATAAATAAAGGTATAACTTAAATATATGCCAAAATATGAATACCCAAGGGAACATACCTACCAGCCTTCAGTAACTTTTATCACTCTTGCCTAATACTTACAAATCTATTTGATAATGCTACATTTCCAAAGGTATTATAGCTAAATTTTAAAAATAAAGGGATGTGCAAATTTATTATACGCAATCACATCCAGATGAAGAGATAGCTGGCATGGCATGGTTAATAACAAATAGGATCATTTAAGGCAAAAAAACATTTAATATAATAAAGATTATGTTACTACTAAAGAACACAATCACAAAAATGTCATAAACTAGACATCAAACATCAAAACATACAAAATAAACCTGAAGTACAAGGACAATTTAAGAAAAATCACAATCATTACAAAATAATCAGAACACATGTCTCTCAGAAATTTAAAAGATCAAGAAAACAACAGATAAAAATACAGAGTATACAGATAATGCAATTTACAAGCCAGATTTAACAGCTACATACAGTTCTGAACACAACAGAGAATACTGTTTAAAATATCTGTAAAAATTCATTGAAATTGAATCATAAGATAGAACATAAAGAAAGTCACAATTATTACAAAACATGGAAATGTTATGGGGCACCTGGGTGGCTCAGTCAGTTGAGTGTCCGACTTCAGCTCAGGTCATGATCTCACAGTTCATGAGTTCAAGCCCCACATTGGGCTCTGTGCTGACAGCTCAGAGCCTGGAGCCTGCTTCAGATTCTGTGTCTCCCCCTCCCTCTGCCCCTTCCCCGCTCATGCTCTGTCTCTCAAAAATGAATAAATGTTAAAAACATGGAAATGTTACAGCCATATTCTCTGATCCTAACAAAATTAAATAGGAAATCATTAACAAGAACTCACTATGATATGGAGAACAAGATACTCTTCTAAGTTTGTTTATTTTTTTGAGAGAGAGAGAGAGAGAGAGCGAGAATGAGTGAGCGCACAATCAGGAGAGGGACAGAGAGAGGGAAAGAGAGAATCCTAAGTGGGCTCCGCGCTGCCAGCACTGAGCCCAGTGTGGGGCATGCACTCACGAATCATGAGATCATGACTTGATCCGAACCCGAGTTGGATGCTTAACCAACTGAGCCACCCAGGCGCCCCAACAAGATACTCTTCTAAATAACTCATGGCTCAAAGAGAAAATTAAAATAAGAGTATTTTAAAGTTAGCAACAAAGAGAACATAATATTTCTAAACCTAAGAAGATGTGGTCAAAGGCATCAGCAGCAAAAAATGACAGACCAGTTTTCATTTGTGAACACAGACACAAATCCAATCCAGCAGGGTATTTAAAAAATAGAAAAATATGGGGCGCCTGGGTGGCGCAGTTGGTTAAGCATCCGACTTCAGCCAGGTCACCATCTCACGGTCCGTGAGTTCGAGCCCTGCATCAGGCTCTGGGCTGATGGCTCAGAGCCTGGAGCCTGTTTCCGATTCTGTGTCTCCCTCTCTCTCTGCCCCTCCCCCGTTCCTGCTCTGTCTCTCTCTGTCCCAAAAATAAATAAATGTTGAAAAAAATAAATAAAAATAAAAAATAGAAAAATAACTAGACTTATTATTTTTTTAAATTTTTTTTTAGTGTTTATTTACTTTCGAGATAGGGAAGAGCATGAGCAGGGGAGGGGCAGAGAGAGAGACACAGAATCCACAGCAGGCTCCAGGCTCTGAGCTGTCAACACAGGGCCCGACATGGGGCTCGACATCGGGCTCGAACTCACCAACCGTGAGATCATGACCTGAGCCGAAGCCAGATGCTCAACCGACTGAGCCACCCAGGCGCCCCGACTTATTTTTTTTTTTTTTTTTTTTTTAACGTTTGAGAGAGAGTGCTCATGAACACCCACATGAGCCAAGGGTTGGGGCAGAGAGAGGGAGAGAGACAATCCCAAACAGGTTCCACGCTATAAGTGTAGAGCCCAAGGCAGGGCTGGATCTCATGAACCTGTGAGATCATGACCTGAGCCAAAATCAAAAGTGAGACGCTTAGCTGAGCTACCCAGGCACCCCTAGAAGCTTTCATTACCAGCAATAAACAAAGTATTTAGGAGATTCAGAAGCAAGGTGATTTGCAATGCACATGTCTAATGTTGAACCTTTAGGAATATATTAATGCCACTAACTTTCAGTAATCCAAATATATATGATCCATTTCATAAATTATATATTGGGAATTAAATATAGCAGCTTTTAGGAGCACCTGGGTGGCTCAGTCAGTTGAACACCCAACTCCTGATTTTGCCTCAGGTCATGATCCCAGGGTTGTGGGATAGGGCACCTCATCAGGCTCTGCACTGAGCATGGAGCCTGCTTAAGATTCTAAAATTAAAAAAAAAAAAAAAAAAAAAAAAAGGTTATACTGAGAAAAATCATTTGCATAAAGAAGTCTTATCAAAAAAATCAAAATAAAGGGGCATCTGGCTGGCTCAGTTAGAAGAGCATGCAACTCATATCTTGGGGTCATGAGTTCGATCCCCATGTTGGGTGCTAAAAAAATAAACTTAAAAATCAAAATATATTTCAATGTCAACTTAAATTTTTTCTTCTGAAGTTTAGTCATAGAACTGTCATCTCTCACTGACAAAGGTAACTGAAAATATACACAAATAATTTTCTCCCCAAAATCATGCTTTTTTTTTTTTTCTCACAATACAAGCAATCTGAAGTAGCTTATACGAAAGACTCAGATCAAGGGAAATCTAAAAGAGAGAAGATTCGGTTCTGATTTTAAGTTGGTACTGACAAAAATTCTGTATCCTAATTGTTCTAAGATCTTTTACACAAGACCATTTGAATACACTCTCATTTCTTGGTCAACATAATTACTGTTTCTTCAACTCATCTGGTATGGGGGCAGGAGGGAAGGTCTTTTAAGTAAAAACGATCACAATTTTACACTGGACCAGAATGGTGGGGAGCTGATGGGAGGTCAGTTCATCGCATCATACTGGCATGGGCTATTCCCAGTATAAGGGTCACCTGGCTGGCTCAGTGAGTTAAGCATCTGACTCTTGATCTCAGTTCAGGTCTTGATTTCAGGATCATGAGTTCAAGCGCTGTGTTGGGCTCTCACACTCGGCACGAAGCCTATTTAAAAAAAAAAAAAAAAAAGAAAGAAAAAAAGTCCCTGGAACATGATCTTGTGCCCAGGGATATCTCCCAGTATGACATGTAAAGAGCTGAGCAAAATGGAAAAGCTAGATAGCTGAGCTCAAAAAAAATTATATTATTTAAGTATTATATATTTCCAGGTCAAAAACACATACTTTCCATTAATAAATGAAATTGCTAAAGACCATATAAGTTGCTATAAAGGTCAGCCCCAGGATTCATGCAGGCTAATACTTGGTCTCCAATGTGCAAAGCAACATGAAAGAAAATCTAGAATAAAACAACTATTCTAAAGTATCCATGCCACTGCTTCTATCCATTAGTGCAACAACTGGAAAGCTGGCCTTAGGAAGCTTTACCCTTCCTTTACTCCAGGACTTCAACATACACTTTCTCTGGACAGAGTGACCTACATGAGCTGTTTAAAGGTTTTGAGATACTTAAAGCAAATTCTTAAGTTGACAGAAGGGAGACACCATATAGGGGTACCTGGTTGGCCCAGTTGGAGAAGCATGTAACTCGTGATCTCAGAGTCATGGGTTCGAGTACACAGTTGGTTGGAGACTGCTTGAATACATAAACTTAAAAAAAAAAAAAAAAAGAGAGAGAGAAAGAAACAAGGGAGGGTACATAACCTTCCAATGACTTCCCTGGTGTCACTTTCAGACAAAGATCACTGGAATAGTCTGAAATGATAGCTGATTTCATATGAGAATCCTGTTTCAATTGTGAAGCCCTAAAAGTTTTTTTTTCCAAAAGAAGCAAAAGGAAACAAAGCTGGTCTACAATTCCAGGTTGAAAAAGGAAGGGACTGGACCAGATCAAGATTGTGTCAAACTCTTGGACACAGTCACTGAGAATACATAAACTGAGCCAAATCTTGCACACTTCACTAAGTAGGGATTTTTCACTGGAGTTTTCAAATGGACAACGACAACACATTCTATGGGGATAAGTCTCATGCTTTTCCATGTGAAGCTGAGATTCTTAAAAGGAAACAAGCAACTTAAAAAGGGGACATTTTTTAGAAACTGGTTTTTTCTTCAAATCAACACTCTCTAGTCTAAAAAACTATCTATTTATAAAAATCTACCTACTGATAAAAATTTTCTGGAACCAGATATAATGATGGCTGCACAACTTCGTCAATCTACTAAAAGAAAAAACACAGAGTTTTACACTGTAAACAGTGAATTTTACAGTATGTGAATTAGATCTCAAAAGTCATTATAAAAAATAACAATGATGGGGCGCCTGGGTGGCTCAGTCGGTTGGGTGTCCGACTTCAGCTCAGGTCATGATCTCACAGTCCATGAGTTCGAGCCCCGCATCGGGCTCTGTGCTGACAGCTCAGAACCTGGAGCCTGCTTCAGATTCTGTGTCTTCCTCTCTCTCTGCCCCTCCCCTGCTCATACTCTGTCTCTCTCTGTCTCAAAAATAAATAAAAACATTAAAAAAAAAATAACAATGATGGCATACCTCACTGGCTCAGTCAGTGGAGCATACAATTCTTGATATTGGAATTGTAGGTTCAAGCCCCACAATGGGTGTAGAAATTACTTAAACAAAATAAAATCTTGGGGCACCTGGGTGGCTCAGTCAGTTAAGCGTCCGGCTTCCGCTCAGGTCATGATCTCACGGTTTGTGAGTTTGAGCCCTGTGTTGGGCTCTGTGCTGACAGCTTGGAGCCTGGAGACTGCTTCTGATTCTGTGTCTCATTCTCTTTCTGCCCCGCCCCCACTTGTGCTCTAGTCTCTGTCTCTCAAAAAATAAATAAATGTAAAAAAAAAAAAATTAAAAAATTAAATCTTAAAAAAGACAAACCCAGGGGCGCCTGGGTGGCTCAGTTGGTTAAGCGGCCGACTTCGGCTCAGGTCATGATCTCGCGGTCCGTGAGTTCAAGCCCCGCATCAGGCTCTGTGCTGACAGCTCAGAGCCTGGAGCCTGTTTCAGATTCTGTGTCTCCCTCTCTCTGACCCTCCCCTGTTCATGCTCTGTCTCTCCCTGTCTCAAAAATAAATAAAACGTTAAAAAAAAAAAAAAAAAGACAAACCCAATATAGGTTAACCTTAAACAAAAATCTATTTACAGATTATCCTTCCCCAAGTACATGAATGCATGCTATATGTGCATTTACAAAGGGGCAGAGCCATCAGTTGGGTAATCAACATTAGGAAGACTAATGCTCACATCATGCATTAGGAAGCTCCCCTGCTCACACACACACTCTCCCTGTCTCTCAAAATAAACAAATAAACATTTAAAAAAGAAAATTTGTGGGATGATACATGTTTACGATCTTGATTGTGGTGATGGTTTCACAGGTGTATAAATAAGTTGAACCTTCCTAAATTACACATTTTGTGCAGTCTGTAGATTCCAATTGTACCTCAATGACACTTTAAAAACATACAACTTTCGAATACAGTCTGCCAGAAACACACATAAAGTATAAACAATGAGATCCCTCATTCACTGTGGGTGGAAATGTAAAATGGTACAGCTGCTGTGGAAAAGTTTGGCAGTTCCTGAAGAAGTTAAACAGAACTGGGGTGTCTGGCAGGCTCACCTGGAAGGACATGCAACTCTTGATTTCAGGTCATGAGTTTGAGCCCCACATCGGGTGTAGAGATAACTCAAAACAAAAACAATAAAACCTAAACTTAAAAAAAAAAAAAAAAAAAAGTGGGGTGCCTTGGTGGCTCAGTCAGTCAGATGTCCACTCTTGATTTCAGCTCAGGTCATCTCATGGTTCATGAGTTCCAGCCCCACATGGGGCTCCATGCCCTGCTTGGGATTCTCCCTGCTCCTCCTGCACTCTCTCTCTAAAAATAAATAAACTTAAAAAAAAATTTTTTTTTAAGTTAAACAGATTTACTATATGACCTAGCAACTCCATTCTTAGGTATATATCCAAGAGAACTGGAAACACATGTTCACACAAAAAGTTACACCTAAATGTTCATAATAGCATTATTCACAATAGCGAAAAAGTATAAACGACCCAATATCCATGGATTGATGCCTGGACAAACATAATGGGGTATATTCAGACAGGAGAGTATTACTAAGCAAAATAATGAGGTACTGACTGACACATGCTATATCACAGACAGACTGAATATATCATGTTAAGTGAAAGAAGCCAAATACTAAAGGCAATGTGTTATATGATTCTATTTATATGAATGTACATAAACAGGCAAATCCATAGACTCAGTGTGGTTGCCAGGGGATGAGGGGAGAGGGAGCAAGGACTGACTGCTAATAGGTACGGTGTTTCTTTCTGGGGTGATGGAAATACTTTGGAATTAGATGGTAGTAATGGTTGCACAACCTTGTAAATATACTAAAAACCATTAAATTATACACTTTAAAATGGTGAATTTTACATTAAGTGAATATGTCAATTTTAAAAAATATATGTACCCTCAAACTAATTTTTTATAAACAAAATAGAGAACAATCACCAATGTATTCATTAACTCAATGACTAAAAACATACAAATCAAGAGTAACTCCCCTTGGCATTCTCCTCACCCTCAGCCTTTATTACCAACACATAACACATCTCCCCCATCCCCATGCACCCCCACAGTTCGTTCTTCAGATAAACAGAATAAACAATCCTTGGCTGGAGAACTAGTTCTACCTCTCTTTGTCTGCAGTCATCAAAGTTCGCATGCCTGAACATCTCACAATTACCTTTCAATGGATTCATATTCACCTCTACCTTCTCTCTTGCTTACTGAAATGCTATTCGACTTTCAAGAAATCCAATTAAATTCCAACTCATCCATGAAATGCACTCCAGCCTTCAGAAACTTTTTTTTCCTAACTCCCACAAAACAAATGTTACAGGCACAATTTGCTTCATAAGCCTTGTTTTCTGAGGGAAAAATGTACCCACCACTTGGTAGCAGCCACCACTTGGTAGCAGTGTGGAAAACAGGATAAAAGGGGGCCAGGATTAAAGGTAGGGAGATGGGGGTGAATTTAAGGATTGGCAGTGAAAATTCAAATAAAAATCTCTGGTTAAATAAGAGAATCCTCTTTCTGAGAAATCTATCCTAAGAAACTGCTCTCAATTTACTCTCATATGTGAGCTGCACTTACAGATCTATAGTTTAAGTGTTAGTTCTCCTCTTCCTGTATATTTTATAATAAAAAATTGGTAGTAGTCGATGGCAAATTATAGTGCATCCAATGAATGAATACGAAGGGTTTTAATATGGAGGGATATGATCTTATATGTAAAAACCCTAAATATTCCACACAAAAAAACTGTAATAAATTAATTCAGCAAAACATCAGGATACTAAGTCAACACACAAAAATCAGCTGCATTTCTATACTCACTAAAAAATCTGCAAAGTAAATTACAAAAACAATTCCATTTATAACAGCATCAAAATGAATAAAATACAGTTGACCCTTGAACAATGCAGGCATTGGGGGCACCAACCCCCACACAGTCAAATCCATGTATAACTTTTGGCTCCCCCAAAACTTAACTACTAACAGCCAACTGTTGACCAGAAGCCTTACCGATAACATTAACAATTAACAAATATTTTGTATAAGTATTATATGCTGTATTCTCACAATAAAATAGAGAAAAAACTAAGAAAATCATGAAGGGAAAACACATTTACAGTACTATACTGTATCCAAAGAAGTCCACATATAAGTGGATCTGCACAATTCAAACCCATGTTGTTCAAGGGCCAACTGTACTTAGGAATTAACCAAGGAAGTCGAAGAGTAATACAATGAAAACTACAAAACATTGCTGAAAGAAATTAAATACAACACAACTGAATGGAAACATATCTCATGTTTATGGATTGAAAAATACTGTTTCAAACTCAGTACTACCCAAAGCCATCTACAGATTCAATGCAATCCCTATCACAATCCCAGTGACATTTTCCGCAGAAATAGAAAAACCCATCCTGAAATTCATATGGAATTTCAAGGGACCCTGACCAAAACAATCTTGAACAAAACTGAAGAAGTCACTCCTGATTTCAAAACTTACTAGAAGCTACAGTAATCAAAACAGTTTGGTACTGCCATAAACAGAAATAAACAGACCAATGGAGAAGAGAGCCCAGAAACAAAGCCTTGCATACATGGTCAAATGATTTTTGACAAGCGTACCAAGACCATTCTATGGAGAAAGAATAGTCTTTTCCACAAATGGTGCTGGGAAAACTGAATATCTACACATGAAAGAATGAAGTCAGACCCTTAACAACACATACAAAAATTAACTCAGAATGGATCAAAGGTTTAAATATAAGACTTAAAACAACAGAACTGTTAAAAGCTTCACAACATTGGATTGCCAAAGATTTCTTAGATATGACACCAAAAGCACAGGTTTAAAAAAAAAAAAAAAAGACAAACTGGGCTTCATGAAAATTTAAAAATTTTGTGCATCAAAAGACACTATCAACAGAGTAAAAAGACAATTCACAGAAAGCTAAAATATTTGCAAATCATACATTCAATAAGGGATCAATATCCAGAATATATAGAGAGAACTAGTAAAACTCAAAGCAACAAAAACTTGACTTAAAATAGACAAGATTTGAATAAACATTTCTCCAAAGGTATACAAATGCCCAATAAGCACATGAAAAGATGCTCAACATCACTAATATTAGGGAAAAAAGTACAAATCAAAACCTCAGTGAGATTATTACCTCACACCCATTAGGATGGCTATCAAAAACAAACAAACAAACAAACAAACAAAAAAACCCCAGAAAACAAGTGTCAGCAAGAATGTGAAGAAACTGGAACCCTTGTACAATGTTGGTGGGAATATATGAATATACGTGCAAGCCACTATGGAAAAGTGCGGCAGTTCGACAAAAAACTAACAATAGCATTACTGTATGATCCAACAATTCCACCCCTCGTATATACAAACCAAAAGAACTAAAAGCAGGACCTTGAAGAGGTATCTGTATACCCATGTTCTTAGCAGCATTATTTATAAGAGCCAAAAGATGGAAGCAACCCAAGTGTTCATCGACAGATGAATGGGGAAATAAAATGGGATATAGACATACACTGGAATATTATTCAGCCTTAAAAAAGGGAAGTTCTTTACTAAAAGAAAAACTGATTCAAAGGGAAACACGTGCCCCTATGTTTATAGAAGAATTATTTATAATAGCCAAGATATGGAAGCAGCCCATGTCCACTGATGAATGAAGAAAATGTGATATATATAAACACAATGGAATATTATTCAGCCATAAAAAAGAATAAAATCTTTCCATTTGCAAGGACATGGATGGACCTGGAGGTTATTATGCTAAGTGAAATAAGCCAAAGAAAGGCAAATACCCTATGATTTCACTCATGTGAAACTGTTAAGAAACAAATGAGCAAAGGGGAAGAGAGGAAGAGAGAGACAAACCAAGAAACAGACCCTTAACTATACAGAACAAACTGATGGTTACCAGAGGGGAGGAGGTGAGGGGATGAGTGAAGTAGGTGATAGGGATTAAGGAGTCACTAGTCCTGATGAGCACGGTGATGTATGGAATTGTTGAATCACTATATCCTACACCTGAAACTAATATAACACTGTATGTCAACTGGAATAAAAATTAGTTAAAATAGGGGAACCTGAGTGGCCTCAGTCAGTTAAGTGGCCAGCTCTTGATCTCAGGGGTCCTGAGTTCAGCCCCATATTGGGCTCCAATGCTGAGCATGGAGGCTACTTAAAAAAAATAAAAATGATTTAACTAATTAAAATATGTAATTTTTTTTTAAAGGAAGGAAATTCTGACATATGCTACAACATGGATGAATCTTGAGGGCATTACGCTAAGTGAAATAAACCCATCAGAAAAAGACAAATACTGTATGATTCTACTTACATGAGGTACTTAATGTAGTCAAAATCAATCACAAAGACAGAAAGAATGGCGGCTGCTATAGGGACTAGAAGAAAGGAGGAATGGGGAGTTATTGTTTAATGGGTATAGATTTTCAGTTTTACAAGATGAAAAGAGTGATGGAGATGGATGGTGGTGATAGTTGCACACTGTTACAAATGGATTTAATACCACTGAACTGCACACTTAAAAATGGTTAAGGTAGTAAATTTTAGGCTATGTGTATTTTACAATTGAAAAAAAAAAGCATATATAGAAGTTAACCATGTATTAACTTGGGATCAGAGATGTCTCTCCTGATGGAGCATATATAATAAACTCATTTATTCCCAGAAAGGAAAAATACTTAAGGGGGAAATTCTGCAAGCTCTACGTAAAACTACATGTTTTCAGTATCTAAAAGAACTCTTGACAATCAATTCCCAAAAGTGATAAACACAAAAAGATACACACAGGACAGAAACAGAAATTCACCAATGACCAATATATGTGAAAAATTTTTCAAACACACTAGTAATCAAGGAATGAAATACTAAACAAGACACCATTTTTCACCTATCGAATTTATTTTTTATTTATTTATTTTTTTAATTTTTTTTTTCAACGTTTATTTATTTTTTTTGGGACAGAGAGAGACAGAGCATGAATGGGGGAGGGGCAGAAAGAGAGGGAGACACAGAATCGGAAACAGGCTCTAGGCTCTGAGCCATCAGCCCAGAGCCTGACGCGGGGCTCGAACTCACGGACCGCGAGATCGTGACCTGGCTGAAGTCGGACGCTCAACCGACTGCGCCGCCCAGGCGCCCCTCACCTATCGAATTTAGTTGTGGAGATGGAAATAAGGCATCTTGAAGAAGGCCCAGGTTTTTGTAATTCACACTCATTATCTTCACTTACTCAAGCCGCAATCAATTATTCCAATCTAGTGTCCACCTCCTACTTCTAGAACACTGGATAATAATACCAATGACAAAGTGGGGGGTGTGGGTGGCTCAGTCGGTTGAACATATCTGACTTCAGCTCAGGTCATGATCTTGTGGTTTGTCAGTTCCAGCCCCACACCGGGCTCGCTGCTGTCAGTGCAGAGCCAGCTTGGGATCCTGTCCCCCTCTCTTTGACCGTCCCCCGCTTGCAATATGTATGCTCTCTCTCAAAAACAAATAAACGTTTAAAAAATAATAATAATACCAACGACCAGGGGTGCCTGGCTGGTTCAGTCAGTGAAGCATGAGACTCTTGATCTCTGGGTTGTGAGTCAAGCCCCACGCTGAGTGTGGAGATTACTTAAAAATTTAAAAAAAAAAAAAAAAAAAAAAAAAGTAATACCAGTGACCAAACCAACAACCTCCAAAACCAATTAAACATCTCAGAAGCAAGGATGGACCAATTCTCTGTCTTCTGTGAACTTATTTTTCTTGGTTTCCATCACACCAGTCTTTTGCTCCCCTACCTACCTCCCCCCCCCCCCACCACCAACCTCACTGGCTATTTCTTCCGTCCTGTGTTCAATCTTCTTCCTCTACTACATCTTGAAGTATTGGGGGGACCAAGTGCCAATTTTCACTTCTCTATCTATACTTTTTACCTTGGTGATCTCATACAGTCTATACCTTTCGATATCATCTATGTACTGAGTACTCCAAATTTTTATCTAACAGCTCTTGGCTCTCTCTTCCACGAGATCAAAACCTGTTCACCCAATTGCTTCCTCAACTACCAACTCCACAACTGATATGCATCTCACATTTAATACACCCAAAATAGATCTCATGATTTTTCCCACCTCAAACTTCTGTTCCATTCTTCTCCCTCTCAGTAAATGCCACCATTTATCATAGTTGCTCAAAACAAATACCAAAAAGCAAAGAATTCTCAGGGAACGCAGCTGGCTCAGTGAGTAGTTGGTAGGGCATGCGACTCGATCTCTCAGGGTCATGAGTTCAAGCCCCACGTAGGGCACAGAGTTTACTTAATTAAAAACTAGATATATATATTTTTTAAAAAGCAAAGAATTCTCCCATTCCCTCATCAATCCACTTCCAAGTCTTGTTCATTCTACCTCCAAAATATTTTCAAATCTTTCTACTCTTCATCCCTGCCATGGACCTAGTCCAAGGTACTGCAAACAGCATCCTAACTGATCTCCCAGCTCCCCACTCTTGCCCTCTTCCTCCACATAGCAGTCATATTATGCTACCTGCCTTCTTAAAACTTTCAAAGGATTCCTATGAAAACTAAATTCCTAATCAGGGCATTATCTGCTCCTATCTTTAAAAGAATATACACAACCAAAAATATACAATAACATCTCTAGGCAGTAAAACTATGAATACTCTTCCTCCTTTCGCTTGTATTTTTAAACTTTTCTATGATGAATACTTGCTTATTAAGAGGAAATGATAGGGGCGCCTGGGTGGCTCAGTCGGTTAAGCATCCGACTTCAGCCAGGTCACGATCTCGCGGTCCGTGGGTTCGAGCCCGCGTCAGGCTCTGGGCTGATGGCTCAGAGCCTGGAGCCTGTTTCCGATTCTGTGTCTCCCTCTCTCTCTGCCCCTCCCCCGTTCATGCTCTGTCTCTTTCTGCCCCCAAAATAAATAAACGTTGAAAAAAAAAATTTAAAAAAAAGAAAAAAAAATTAAAAAAAAAAGAAATGATATTGTTGAATACTGTGTATTACATCGCATTTTTACACCTTAAGGAAAAAAGAAAATGGAAAATTGTAGGTAAACTCTAACTGTAACTGTTATAAGCTTAGATGAAAATACTAGCAAACAAACACTGTAAGAATGATGTGTCAGGGCTATGGGATTATCGGTGATATTTTCCTCCTCTACTTTCTATTTTATAACATAATTACACTCACAACAGAAAAAAAGATTATGAGCTAAACCTCATTCACTGTCTTCTGCAATCTGGCCACAACCCACCGAACCAGTCTTTCTTCCAAGTACTCACTTTCCCAAGCTTTCCACTCTAACCTCGCACTGTCTCACACATCTGGTGCTTTAACTCGGGCATATCCCTGGAAGATCCTCCAACCTTTTTAAATCCCACTCCTCCTTCACAAGGGAGGGGGGCGGTAAGGATGGCGACAGGTTGGAGGTAGATTTCACCGTTCTTGTTGGTAGATCCACAACTTGCTGGTACCGGAGCCAAATCTCATTTCCGATCCCATCACAGGCCACCAAGCTTAACATCCTGAAAGCTCCGGCCACTGGGGCTCAAGGGACCCCCATCCCCGCAGAGAGTACTGTGCCCCTTAGAAAAAGACCCCCCACACAGCCAAATTCCAGGTTGCCGCTTCGAAGACTCCTCCGACAGACACACTCACCGCGGAACCAGCCTGCCCCTCCGGTCCTCTTCTATCCGCAGTCACTCGCTCCCCCATCCGCTCCGCCCGGGACCGCGCTGCCAGCCGGGTGGGGGAGGGGAGCGCACGTGCCCGCGCCGCCCCCGCCCAGACAATGCCCGGGAGAGCGGAGCGCGCGCCCGGCCGGCCGGAACCCGCTCCCGCCAACACTCACCCTTGCCGGGTCTCCCGCCGAAGCGCAGGGCCCGCTGGGCGCCGCGAGAGGACACGAGGAAGGTGCGAAAGCGAGCGAAGCTCCGCGGAGCCGCCCCGCCACGAGGCCCCAGCGACCCCAAAGCCCGCGGAAGCACAAGGCTCGGCGGAGCCCGCCTGTCCCTCCCTTTCGGCCCCGCACGTCAGCAGCAGGGGCGGGGCGGGACGCGCGCGGCGGCGGCGCGCGCGCGCGCGCGGCCCCGGGGGCGGAACTTGCAGAGATGTGGGCGGAACTTGCAGAGATGTGGGCGGGGCCAGGACTCCAGCTGGTGCTGGAGCCGAGGCTGGCAGGGCTGGAGCTGTGGTTGGCGGTGGCCCAGACTCTGATCCCGGCCGGTGCTGCCGCACTGCCTGGGGAGTATGGATGTTGGTTCTGGCAAAGGCACCATCATCATTTATCATTTTCCTCCCTAGAAGATGGCAAGTTCCAGCCTCAAGTTTGACAGAATATTCCTTCTGCCGGCATATATGAAGCTTCTACAGTAGTAACAGTAGCTATGATTTGTGTATGTGTATCATCTTGTACCAAGCTTTGTGCTAGGTGCTAGGGATACAAATAACAATAGTTACTACTAACCTATGATACAGATGCAGAAATTGGGGCTCCAAAAGGTTGAGATTTAACTAGTTTACACAACTAGTGAGTGACAATCCGTCAAGTCCAGTTTACCTGCTAAATATCTTTGGAGCCCACCTTTTTCTTTCTCCCTGTACCGCCCTACCCCAGACCCCATCATCTCCTGCCCAAGACTGCTGTAGCCGCCCAACCGGTGTCCAGGGATCTGTTTCTGTTCCCCTTCAATCTGTTCAAGTCACTATGTAAAGATTTACCACTGGAGCTGAGTGATAAGTTTAGAGAGAGTTTCCTATAAAATTTTTTATAAATTTTTTTAATAAAATTTTTTATCAATTTATAATTGATAACATGTTATCAATTTTTAATGTTTAATAAAAATGTTTTAAAGAGTTCATTCCTGTATCTCCAATAGCAAGCCCAGTGCATTGCATGTGGCATGCACTAAAAAAGTACTTGTTGAATGAATGAGTTAATAGGACCAGGAACTGACTCCAAAACTCTGTATGATAAGAAAATTGAGGGATTTATAACATGTCACCCCTGGCCCCCTGACCTTAAAGTCTATCAGGGGTAAAGACAGATTGACAATATTTGTTCAGCAAATTTTTTATTGCGTTTCTGTTCTGGCACTGTCTGCCAAGCACTATGTTAGGCACCGAGGATCAGAAAGGAACAAAACCGTTCCTGCCCTTGTGAAATTTACAGACAATCTGATCTGAAAGGCCAGGAAAGGCTTCTCTTATCCTGAAGCTAAGACCCAAAGAGAGAATAGGAATTGGGGAGGTAAAAAAATAAATTTCATAGAGAAAGAAGTAGGGTAAGAGGTCAGCATGAATGGGTCAATATTCCCCTGATTTTGAGGTCTAACCCTGAGAAAGGGGCATAGTAGTGTCCAGCTGACTGGGGATTGGGTGGGGCTAGAAACCCACTTCCCCTAGCCCAGCTTAGAAGGCTGAACAATTCTGGCAAATGTCTCACATTGAGCAGGGCTCAGGAGTAGGGGTATTGGGGAGAGAAAGGACGATGCTGCTAGCTGTCCACACCTTGCAGATGGTGTGCCAGAAACCCAGACTTCTCTCGATGCTCCCTGACAGGCAAAATAGCATGGTTGAGAGCCATGGATGGGACAATGTGCCAGGGACTAGGTGATCCTAAACCAGGGGCAGTGGTGGATTGAATGGCAGGGAATGGCTGGAGAATGTGACTAAGACCCCAAGGATGAGCAGAGCTGAAGCCTCCAGCAAGAGCAAAAGGGTTCCCAAGTCAGCTGATGAAAGGAGCAGGGATTGGAGGGGCTGGGGTGAGAAAGTGAGACATCTGAATTTCAAGGTGCTGAAGCAATAGATCACGAGCTTGCCAGTCAACAACCTCAGGGCTGTGGTGATCAGGAGTGACTAGGGAGCAGAAGCCAGTGAGGACCCTGGCTACAGCTCTTAACTCTGCACACAGATCTGAGACCCCTCTGGCCACTGCTTCGAACCTTCCCTTTGATCTTGCAGACTTCTTGGGAAGTCAAGGTGTGGAAGGGAAAGTTCTGGCAGGACTGTAATTTTAAGCTGACAGAATATTTACCTCAAATGAGATCTTTTAAGACCAGATAACTTTAACTGGCAAGTTTAAGTTCAGCCCAGTCCCCAAGAGCAATGACAGCCTCTGAAAAAAAAGTTTGCCTCATTTAATAAGAAATAACATAGCTACAAATTTCTACACATATGCACTCAGTGTGCACATTTTCATAACAGAGATAAGCTCTATAAAGGAAATGGGCATAGTGAAGACAGCACAGCACAGAGGGAGCACATTTAATATGCAGGTAGAAAAGGCCTCCCTGAAAAGACATTAAGTGAAACCCTGAAGGCAGTAGAAGCTGTTTGGGCATGATAATAATGCCTAAGACAAGGTAAGAAGAAAGCCCAGGGTAACTTAAGAGTAAAATGGCTGGAGATGAGGCTGGGAGCAAGATCACACAGGAGATGGTGTTAAGATTTTGATCTTTGCCATAAGAACAACAGGAAGTCATTAAAGAGTTTTAAGCAGGGGTGTAATGTATTTTATTTGCCCTTTTAAAAAGATTGCTTACCTTGGCGAATGGGTGGGGATGACTGGAAGGGTGTGTGAACAAAGAAGCAGCTAGACAGTTAGAAAGCAATTTGAGTCCCCCAGACGAAAAATGAAGATGGCTTACACTGAACAGCAGAGATGGAGGGAAGTAGATAGATTCAAGAATTGTGGACAAAATACCAAGAGACTTGGTAATGAATTGGGGAGAGACTGAACTCTGCTAAGTCAAATGCATGAAGATAAACCGACCCAATCCTTTAGGCAGACACAGTCCTGTACGCTGGAGGTTGGATTTCAGGCCCCTCCTTAGCCAGGCCTCTTCAGCCCGCATTCACCTGCACAAGTGGAGGTAGGCCTCCGAGGAGAAGATCAGAAGGGAGAAAAATGGAGGGTGGCTCCCAGGTTTCTGGCATTGGCAAACAGTGGATTTGCTGAGATTGCTGAGTGCCATTTATTGAGAAGAGGGGCAGTGGAGGAAGAACAGATTTTGTGTGTTGGGGATTGGGTGAATCAATAATTCCCTTTGGGACATTTGAAGTATTCCCCTGACAAGATGAAACATCCCTACATAGGACCTGGGGCTCAGAGGAGAACTGGTGGGTGGTGCTGTCAAAATACCATTTAACAGGTAGTTGGTGAGAGTTGGTGAGATTGCAATGAAAGTACAGCAAAGGAAACAATCGACAAAACTAAATGCAGCCTATGAAATGGGAGATATTCGCAAATAACATATTGGATAGAGGGTCAGTATCCAAAATCTATAAAGAACTTCTCAAACTCAGCACCCAAAAAACAATTAACCCAGTTAAGAAATGGGTGGAAGACATGAATAGACATTTTTCCAAAGAAGACATCTAGAAAGGGGCACTCAGGTGGCTCAGTTGGTTAAGCATCCAACTTTGGCTCAGGTCATGAGCTTACAGTTTATGAGTTTGAGCCCCACATCGGGCTCTCTGCTTCGGCCCCACTTCGGATCCTCTGTTCCCCTCTCTCCCTGCCTCTCCCCACTTGCTCTCTCTCTCAAAAATAAAAGAAGACATCCAGATGGCTAACAGACGCATGAAAAGATGCTCAACATCACTCATCATCAGGGAAATACAAATCAAAAGCACGATGAGATACCACCTCACACCTGTCAGAATGGCTAACATTAACAACACAAGAAACAACAGGTGTTAGCAAATATTCGGAGAAAGGGGCACCCTCCTACATTGTTGGTGGGAATGCAAACTGCTGCAATCATTCTAGAGAACAATATGGAGGTCCCTCAAAAAACTGAAAATAGAGCTACCCTAGGATCCAGCAATTGCACTATTAGGTATTTACCCAAAGGATACAAAAATACAGATTTGGAGGGTTACCTGTACCTCAATGTTTATAGCAGCATTATCAACAATAGCCAAACTATGGAAACAGCCCAAATGTCCATCGACTGATGAATGGATAAAGAAGCCATTGTGTGTTTGTATTATATGTAATATGTATACATAATATATAATGGAATATTACTCAGCCATTAAAATAATGAAATCTTGCCATTTGCAATGACATGGATGGAGCTAGAATGTATTATGCTAAGCAAAATAAGTCAATCAGAGAAAGACAAATGCCATATGATTTCACTCATATGTGGAATTTAAGAAACAAAGCAGACGAATATATGGGAAGGTGGCGGCGGGGGGGTGGGGAGAGGCTGTTAACAATAGAGAACAAACTGAGGGTTGATGGAGGAAGGTGGGAGGAGATGAACTACATGGGTGATGGGTATTAAGGACGGCACTTGTTGGGATAAGCGTTGGGTGTTGTGTGTAAGTAAGGAATCACTGAATTCTACTCCTGAAACCAGTATTGTGCTGTATGTTAACTAAATAAAATTTTAAGAAAAGTATAGTTTAGACGGGTTGCGCAGTCATAGCCTACAATGTCACACTTTGCTTTAAACAAGCCAACACTCTGAACGTTGAGAAATTTCACATAATAACCTGGATTTCCATTTCTGTGAAAAACCAGAAGCTGTATAACCTGGACCCACCTTGGTATAATCAGATATTAGCTAACACTATGTATGTATCAAGCAGTGTTCCAAGCACATCACAAATTTAATCTAAATAACAACTTTCTTCTTCTTCCTCTCTATTAAGGAAGAGAAAACTAAAGCCCAGAAAGGTTGAGTAACTTGTCAGACAGCTAGGAAGTGGAGGAGCTGGGTTGCACACCCAGGCCGTCTGGCACCAGGGTCTGAGGACTTAGCTGCCACGCCCTGGATGCAGCTGGAAAGCTGCAGTCCCATTTAGAGAAACCCTATGGCCTTCAGGGGATGGTCCCATCACTCCCCATTGTCTTCCTGCCCGCCCCCATTCCATACTGAGTGTCAGTTGCCCTTTATTGTTTTTCTTGCGCTGCTGTTTTCTGATGTTAGAGAATTATTTCTCTATACCGAGTAGAAAGTTAAAAATATTAGGGGCGCCTGGGTGGCGCAGTCGGTTAAGCGTCCGACTTCAGCCAGGTCACGATCTCACGGTCCGTGAGTTCGAGCCCCGCGTCAGGCTCTGGGCTGATGGCTCGCAGCCTGGAGCCTGTTTCCGATTCTGTGTCTCCCTCTCTCTCTCTGCCCCTCCCCCGTTCATGCTCTGTCTCTGTCTGTCCCATAAATAAATAAAAACGTTGAAAAAAAAATTAAAAAAAAAAAAGAAAGTTAAAAATATTAAAATTGAGATGTCTAACTTCTATGGGTAAGAATTTAAAAATCATTTGTGAAATTTCTGTATGTTATCTGATCAGATAAAACTGGTAAAAACAGGTTAATATTCAGATTAAATATGTATGAGAAACTCTTACCTATGTTTCCATGCTTCTGATACAATCCTACTTCAGAGGTGATCTCTTATTCTCAAGTATATAAGATTAAAATGATAGAGCCACGGCAACTAAAATGTTAAATAAGTTTTAAATTTCAAACAGTTTTATTTAAATCAGGCTGAGATCAGGGAGATCTTGACAATACACTTAAACTTATTTTCAAGTCTTCGAAAAAAAATATAGTCAGTTTGGGGTCTTATAGCCTCTCAAGCGGGAAAAGCAAAGGTGGGAAAGGAGAGAGAGAAAGGGAGGTTGGCGGTTTAAGTTGCTCACTGGTCTCTTACTCAGTAAAAGTATGGGAGGAAAATGGCAGATATGGATGTTTAAAGTAAAATAGGAATTAAAAAAAAAAAAAACTATTACTGAAGTTTGTCAAGTAGGTTCCAAGAGCATTGACACTGACCCAGAATAGTTGGAGGGGCCTTACTCTGGGAGAAGTGCCAAGCAGCTTTATGCAAGGCTCCAGTGGCAAGGAGCCCTATGGGGCAGATTGAAAGCAGCAATCAGGGAGACAAGGAAAGTCTGAAAGGATCGTGAACTCAAAATTCTGCCTGAGGCAGAAGCTGGCTCAGGTGGAAAATTGTTGCTAATTTCTGACCCGGAGATTCAGGTATCCTGGCCTACTCCCTGGGAAATCCACCCACCCTTCCTAAAATTAACATGAGTGGAGCCCCAGAGCCCTTAAGGTAATGACGTTCCCTTATAGGTTGCAGATACTAATTAGACTTCTTAAATGAGAACCTCACTTCTTTACAGCCCCAAGCAAACTGTTGTTAGTGCCTGGGAATTACATTCAGGCAGTTAAAAATGAGTGATTATTGGGCACCTCGCTGGCTCTGTTGGTGGAGTGGGTGACTCTTCATCTCATTAGTTGTGAGTTCAAGCCCCACGCTGGTGTAGAGATTACTTAAGAATAAAAAATCCTGGGGCGCCTGGGTGACTTAGTCTGTTAAGCATCCGACTTTGGCTCAGGTCATGATCTCACAGTCAATGAGTTCAAACCCTGTGATGGGGCTCTGTGCTGACAGCTCAGAGCCTGGAGCCGACCTGGGAATCTGTGTCTCCCCCTCTCTCTGCCCCTTCCCTGCTTGCGCTCTGTCTCTCCCTCTCTCAAAAATAAATAAACATTTTAAAAAATATATTTTTTAAAAAATTTGTATTTATTTAAGGAAACTCTACACCCAATGTGGGGTTCGAACTCATGACCCCAAGATCAAGGGTCACATGCTCTTCTGACTGAGCTAGCCAAGCGCCCCAAGAATAAAAAATCATTAATAAATAAAAATAAATAAATAAAAGACTATCCCCAAACAAAAAACCAAATGTCTGGTTGGCCTATTTGAATTTTGGCAAAACTACACCCCATCCTTTTAGATCTTATTGGACCGTATCATAACCCAAAAGAAATCAGGTAGTGCGCTTTTTTTTTTTTCAAGATTTTATTTTTACATAATCTCTACACCCAGCATGGGGCTCAAACTCAGAACCCTGAGATCAAGAGTTGCGTGTTCCACCAATTAAGCCAGCCAGGAACCCTTAGTGCTTCTACTCTGTGTGGATTATGCAGTTACCATGGAATACAAACTTTGGGAATGGGGAAGATGATGCAAGACATGTTTTCATTCATGCAAAAAAAGGAAAAAAATTTTTTCTTTTTGCCCTGAAAGGAAACTTTCTATGACTGGAACTGGTGTTGGGTCCTCTGTGTTTGTTTCACATAAAAATAAAGCCTCTAAATGTGGCTTTACTTGGAACTCTAAATGTGGAGAAATTGGAACTCTCATACATTGCTGATGGGAATGTAAAAGGGTGTGTAGCCACTTTGGCAAACAGCTTGGCAGTTCCTCAAAATGTTAAACACAGAGTTACCATATGACCCAGCAGTTACTCTCCTAGGCAAATATTGAAAAGAAGTGAAAGCATACGTCTACATAAAATTTGTACATGAATGTTCATTGCAAATTTTATTGTATCTCAATAAAGTTTTTTTTATTATTATTATTATTTTTTAAAAAGAAGTCTCTGAGGGGTGCCTGGGTGGCTCAGTCAGTTGGGCGTCTTACTTCAGCTCAGGTCATGATCTCATGGCTGGTGGGTTCAAGCCCTGCATCAGGCTCTGTGCTGACAGCTCAGAGCCTGGAGCCTGCTTCGGATTCTGTATCTCCCTCTCTCTTTCTCTCTCTCTCTCTCTCTCTCTCTGCCCCTTACCCACTCACACTCTGTCTCTCTGTCTCTTAAAAATAAATAAATATTAAAAAAACTTTTTTTAAGTAGTCTCTGAGCATAGGTTAAAAATTTCTGAAAATTACTTGTAAAGGTAAAGGCAAAATAAATACAAAATTTCCAACTAACCAATATGAGTCGGTTTAGGTGGAATATAGATCATGTAAAAAGGGGAATGTACAATATAGTTCTTCTTTTTTTTTTTTTTAATTTTTTTTTCAACATTTATTTATTTTTGGGACAGAGAGAGACAGAGCATGAACGGGGGAGGGGCAGAGAGAGAGGGAGACACAGAATCGGAAACAGGCTCCAGGCTCTGAGCCATCAGCCCAGAGCCTGACGCGGGGCTCGAACTCCCGGACCGCGAGATCGTGACCTGGCTGAAGTCGGACGCTTAACTGACTGCGCCACCCAGGCGCCCCTAGTTCTTCTTTTTTAACTTTTTTTTTTATTCTTGAGAGAGAGAGAGAGAGAGAGAGTGAGCGCATGAGCAGGGGAGAGTCAGAGGGAGAGGGAGAGAATCCCAAGCAGGTTCTGTATTGTCCACGCAGAGTCTGATGTGGGGCTCAAACTCACAAACCATGAGATCATGACCTGAACTGAAACCAAGAGTGGGACACTTAACCACCTGAGCCACCCAGGTACTCTGCCAAAATAATTCTACTTGAACCTCAGGGCAAGTTTTTAAAGCCTAAAGACTTCTGGTTTTATTTTGGTTACATTTCCTTGTCTTTAATTAGCTTTTAGGTGTCCAGGTAATACAATACTGAGATATTTTCATTATTGTTTAATGTTTTTGAAATGAATTTCTATACTACAGCTCTCTGTTATGAAAGATAAATAATGACACTGGTGCTGAGCTTATTTTCTGACAGAATTTTTAATAACCTTTAATTTCCTTGATGATATTGATGTGTATTATCCTCTGCTAGTTTTTATCAGGATGTTTCCTGGCTTTCTATTTTATGATCCATCTGTTCTAGAAATGCCCCCAAATGCCCTTAGTCAAGAGGTATAATCGTAACTGTAAATAGCCCTCATCCCCAAATATAATAAGAGGCCTCTGGCGGCCTTGCCTGAGCCAAAACAAAGAATATTGCATATATCAGTTTTCAAAAATCAATTGCTGCTGAGAGTGCTATCCTGTTGACCCTGATGTTAGAAGTCTTAATCTGCCTTCACAATGGTAGATTTGGGGATGTTGCCCCTGTAATCAGTTCTCAGTTCCTCCAATGCAAGTGAGTCGGAGATATCAGTTGAGCAATTTCAGAAGAGCAATCTTCTACAAATTGACCTTGGCAGTGATACAAACCACATGGGTAATGATTTTTATTCTCCAAACATCTCCAATCTCTTATGTTGTATGACCATTATGTTTCTCCTCCTATGCTTATAAAATGCCTTATTCATATGTTCAGAGTTCATATGCATCCAGATTTGGTGTTCTCCAACTAAGCAATATATAATGTCGGAACAGTCATAAATGTGCCTAGAGAAGAATTGTTCACATTATAAAAAGAACAAAAGGAGGAGAAACTGTCAGGGAATTGTCCCTTCTGTTTTGTATTGTATTCATTGTAGAAAAGACCAAGTGGAGAATCTGAGCAGAGTTTGTGTATAGAATGAATTCATGGCCCAAAATTCAGGCGGTCTGGTTTTTTTTCTTTTTTTAAAGTTTACTTATTTATTTTGAGGAGGGGGGAGGGCAGGAGGAGCTGAGAGAGAGGGAGAGAGAGAGAATGCCAAGCAGGCTCTGAGCTGTCAGCGCAGAGCCCAGCGCAGGGCTCTTACTCATGAATGGTGAGATCATGACCTGAGTGGAAATCAAGAGTTCGACTCTTAACCGACAGAGCCACCCGGTGTCCCCATGCAGTCTGCTTCAAAGTAAAAAAACAAAGCAACAAAACAAAACACCATAGTATTGGGTATAATAGTTGGGAAAACTTTTCTTTGACCCTTAACTGTATACTGCTTGTACAATGTTTACATTTACATTTTGCACAAAAGATTTATTTATGCAACAACAAAGGCGTAAGAAGCCGTGCCTATCCTCTTCCCCTTTTGTCACCCTGTCTTCTCCTTCAGTAGATGGCATACAAAACAACTTGGCAGACTTCACATTCATTCCCAACCCACAATCCCTTGTCTTCTTCTATAGAAGCTGGAAGGTTGAACACTCAATTTTTTACCATCCCCTGCAGCCAGGAGTGACCATGTGGCTCACTAGCCAACAAGATGAATCCATAGTTCAGTGAATGAAAAGAGACTCCCAAAGAAGGAGGAGAGTTGTAGCTAGTCTTGCCTTTGCCCTTCTGTCCCTCTAAATTTGGATGTGATTCCTGAAGGTCCAGCAGCCATCCTTCGAATATAAGACCTTAAAAATGGTAGCACAAAAAGAAAGCAGGAGTCTGGGTCTTTAATGATAGTATTGAGTCTCTGTACCAGGTCTAGACCGCCAACTTGCTTTGTGAGAAAAATATCATTTGCTTAAACAACTTGTTGCCAGGTTTTCTATTATTTCTAGCCAAGGACATTCCTGTATGACACATGAGATTTCTTCAATGTGTTTCTTTCCTTATGCTCATCAACTTCTTTGATAACTCTTTCTCAATTTCTATCCCAACCTCCTCTTTCTCTGCCAATGCCTAAATACTGAGGTTTCTAGATCTTCTGTCATTGGTCTGTTCTCATTTCTTGAATAAGTTTCCCCAAAGGTACGGGTTGAACTGTCCATTACATACCAATGAGTTTCAAATCTTGACCATGAATTTAGGCCTCTGTTCTGAACCTGGGCCATTATTTTCTTAAATATTTATTTTCAAGTACCTTTAAGACATTTCCCCTTGAGTGGCCCTGAAGCAAATTCAGTCTATCCACAGTTTAATTCATTTTTTCACCAACCACTCAGTTATCTAAGATAGAAACTTTGGAATCTACTCTGCATTTACCCTCACAGATCTCATCCAGTTGGTCTCCAGGTGTTACTGAGTCTACCTTCTTAATTCTTAAGCCAGGTCTCTCTTCTTTCCTCCCTCAGCCATCACCCTAACCCACTTTCTCTCACCTGGATTCCCACACCTCCTCACTGGTTGTGTTGCCATCTTGCTCTCCTCATCAAATGCATCTCAGCTGCCAAGCCAACTTTCTACAACACAAATCTGACCACCTCACTCTGCCATTTAAGGGGCCTCCCAATGCTTCACCCCCATTACCTTGGGCTAGCAGTTCTCAAATTTTAGCAATCAGCATTAACTGCAGGACTTGTTCAAACACAGATTGGTGGGATACACAAGATTCTCCTGTGTATCTTATTCCATAGGTCTGGGGTGGGTCCTAAAATGTGCATTTCTTTCTTTTTTTTTTTTTCTTTCTCTTTTTAACTAGGCTCCACACCCAATGTGGGGCTTGAACTGAGATCAAGAGTCACATGCTCTACCCACTGAGCCAGCCAGCCACCCCCTAAAACGTGCATTTCTAACAAATTGGGGGATGATGCTGATCAAGGACCATAATTTGAGAACCACTGGCCTAGGTTAAAATTAAAACTCATTAGCATCAGGTTTAAGATCATTTACAATCTACTTTCCCAGTTTCTGGCTGCTGCTCACCACATTCCTGAAATTCTTTCCAAAGTCACCTTCCACTTCTATGGAAAGCTAAGGTCTTAACTCATTCTTTCTCCTGCCTGGCATGCAATCTGTCCTTCTCATTCCTGGCAAATTCCCTTACCAATTCTTCAAGGAAAGTCCAGCTCTGACCATCTATTTTCTTTTTCTTTTCTTAAAAAAAATTTTTTTTAATGTTTAGTCATTTTTGAGAGCAGGGGAAGGGGCAGAGAGAGAGAGGGAGACACAGAACTGAAGCAGCTCGAGGCCCTGAGCTGTCAGCCTGGAGCATGACACGGGCTTGAACCCACAGACTGTGAGATCATGACCTGAGGCAAAGTTGGCTGCTTAACCAACTGAGCCACCCATGTGCCCCAAGGCCTTCTATTTTCTTGAAGAAGTAATTAATTTACTGCTTCCTCCTCTATACTCTTTGGCACTTTATACATAGGGTACTTTATAGTCTTGCTACTTAAACTGGTCCTCAACAAACACTAGGAGCATCACTGGGAGCTTGTTAGAAATGCAGGCTCTCAGGCTTCACCCCAGACCTACTGAATCAGAATTTGCAATTTAACAGGATCCTCAGGTGATTCCCATGCATAAAGAAGTGTGAGAAGCCCTGCTGGGCAGGGCCTCATGCTAGGCCGTTGCGATAGATGGTTTGATGACAGTATTTCCTTTGATTCCTTCAGCAGTGCCATGGCTCATTATTATTGCGCACAATTCGTAGAGGAAGTGGAGGTTGGTAGTAGGCAGAGCTGGGATTCAAACATAGGACCATCTGGCTTAAAAAACCCTGTGCTTGCTGTGCTACACCAATTGTCTGTCTGTTACAGGTCTTCACACATAGCATTGTAATTATCCGTCCATAGGTCTGTCTCCTTATCCATGTAAGGAAATGCTGAGCAGGGCAAAGTCTCTGGACTTCAAGGATAAAAACAAGGAAGAACCGGGGCGCCTTGGTGGCTCAGTCCATTGAGCTTCCGACTTCGGCTCAGGTGACGATCTCACGGTTCATGGGTTTGAGCTGACAGCTCAAAGCCTGGAGCCTGCTTCAGATTCTGTGTTTCCCTCTCTCTCTGCCCCTCCCCCACTCTCTCTCTGTCTCTTTCAAAAATAAATAAACATTAAAAAAAAAAAGGAAGAAACTTTCTCACTGTCAACTCTAGTTCTGACAGCAATTTTGGGTAGGATGGGCTTCTCGAAAGAAAGAGTTTATATAAATTTTAAAAACATGACAGCTTTGTTGAGATGTAATTCATATACCACATAATTAACCCATTTAAAGTGCACAATTTGGTGCTTTTTAATATATTCACAGAAGTGTGCAGCCATCACCACCATCAGTTTTAAAATGTATCATCACCCCCTCAACGAGCTGCATGCCCATCAGCAGTCACTCTCTATTCCCACCGCCCCCCGCCCAGCCCTGCCCCGGCACCTCAACTCCAGGCCACCACCAATTTACCTCCGTCTCTGTATCCACTCTGGATGTTTCACAGGAATGGTCTCGTACAATAGGTAGCCTCTGTGACTGGCTTCTTTCACTTAGCATAATGTTTTTATTTTTATATATTTTTTAAGATTTTATTTTTTAAGTAATCTCTACACCCAATGTGGGGCTTGAACTCACAATCCTGACTTCAAGAGTCGCATGCTCAAAAAAAAAAAAAAAATTAAAAAAAAAAAAAAAAAAGAGTCGCATGCTCTATTGACTGAGCCAGCCAGCCAGGTGCCCTAATAAGAGTAATGTTTTATTATTTATTTAAAGGTCATTTTTTTTTTAATTTTTAGCTTTATTTTCTTTTATTTTTTGAGAGACAGAGAGAGACAGAGCACGAATGGGGGAGGAGCAGAGAGAGAGGGAGACATGGAATCCAAAGTGGGCTCCAGGCTCTGAGCTGTCAGCACAGAGCCCGATGCGGGGGCTGGAAATCATAGACTGTGAGATCGTGACCTGAGCTAAAGTCAGACGTTTAACCAACTGAGCCACCCATGAGCCCCTTTAGGGTAATGTTTTAAAAATCAGCCATGCTGTAGCGCGAATAAGTGCTTCCCTTCTCTTTATTCCTGAGTAAAATCTCATTGTATGGATATACCACTTTTTATTTCTCCATTCTTGAGTTTATAGACACTTGAGTTGCTTCCGCCTTTTGGCTCTTATTAATAATGTTGTTATGAACATTGGATGTATCAGTTCTTGTGCGGACATATGTTTTCATTTCTCTGGTTCTATGCTTAGGAGTGGAATTGCGAGGTTATATGGTAACTCTGGGTTTAAAGTTTTGAGGAACTGCCACACTGTTTTCTAAAGGAGCTGCATCATTTTAAATACTCAGCAGCAGCCAGATGAGGATACCATTTTTTCCACATCCTTGCCAACATTTGTCATTATTTGACTTTTTAAAAAAATTCAACTTATTTAAACTAAAAAGAACCTGTCTTTTTGATTATAGTCATTCTAGTAAATATGAAGTACTATATCATGGTGGTTTTGATTTTCATTTCCCTAATAATGAATAATATAATATTGAGCATATTTTCATGTGCTTGTTGGCCATTTGTTTATCTTCCTTGGAGAAGTATCTATTCAAATCTTTTGCCCATTTTTGAAATAACTTACTTTATTTTATTTTTAATTAATTAATTAATTAATTTTGAGATTGAGAGAGAGAGAGAGCGAGCGCACACACATGATAGGGGGAGGGGAAGAGAGGATCCCAAGCAGGCTCTGTGCTATCAGCATGAAGCCAGACACAGGGCTTGAACCCACGAACTGTGAGACTCGTTGGGCTTGAACTTCCCCACACTTTTTTAAAAATAAAGTCAGTCAGTTTTACAAGCAGAGTGTTGGGCTAGGGTGTTAGTCTCTGGTCTGCTTGGTATGCCTTTTTTGTCATTGAAACTAACATAGCATTGGAGGCTGGCTGGTTGAAGGGTGCCTTGACCTCTCGGTGACACTTACCTGGAAATTAGCCTAGGCAACAGGGATGTGGGGGATGAAGAATGCTAGTGAGCTGCCCTTCCCAAGAAGATATCCTTGATTGGCAGCTGGGGTGAGCCCCACCTCTTGACCATACCCACTGGAAGTATAGCTTTTGTCTCATTGATTTGGGGGTGGGGGGTGAGTTTGAGAATGAGTGGCTTAAGTGCTACAGAATCTATCTGTTCTTACTAAATTTTAGTAGATTTTCTTGAATAAATGTTTCATCACTTGCTATATGCCCTTAGGACAATTTCCAGAGACTTTAGATGTTGTTGTTTTTCTTTTTTTTTTTTTTTAATTTTTTTTCAACGTTTTTTATTTATTTTTTGGGACAGAGAGAGACAGAGCATGAACGGGGGAGGGGCAGAGAGAGAGGGAGACACAGAATCGGAAACAGGCTCCAGGCTCTGAGACATCAGCCCAGAGCCCGACGCGGGGCTCGAACCCACGGACCGCGAGATCGTGACCTGGCTGAAGTCGGACGCTTAACCGACTGCGCCACCCAGGCGCCCCAACGTTGTTGTTTTTCTTAATCATTTTTACCAATTATGGTTGTTTTGCTGGGGTGTGGGTCCACAAAACTCTTTACTATTCTGGGAGTAATTGATAACATTTTGATGAAAATGGGATCATTGCAGCTGTGGGGATAAGGATATTTGGGGGGGGGTAGAGATAGCAGTAGCAGAGTAAGTCAGGAATAGAAGATTGAGTGGCAATCAATTAGGACTTCCAGTTAGCATAACAAGTGAGAGACAGTAGCTGTGAACTAAACCTGGGGCCACTAAAGAATTTTGGAGGCTTTATAAATTCCCTATTCCTTTGCTTTTCAACTTACCCTTTATGCTTCGCGTAGTGATTGTCAGTCATACATAAACATTCATTACCTACTCTGTGCCAGGCACTTTGCCAAGTCCTAGGAATAGCATAAGGTTAATGAAGACAGACTTGGTCCTTGCCCTCAAGGAGAGAAGAATAAATCCCCTTGGAAAATCAGGAAAGGCTTTATAGAAGAGGCAGCATTTGAGCTGGAACTCAGATGCAAGGAAAGGGTTGCTGTAAACCTAAATTTAGACAGAAGCCCAAAACCTAATGATAAGGTCAGGGAAAGTCACTGTTATGTAGGATGTTAGGAAACCATTAGGAACATGATTTAACATATATTGATGAGATTTTTCAGCTCTAGGCAAATTCAGAATAGGTCCTTTGTCACTGGCACTCAACCTTCTTTTCTCTCTTCTCAATTTTCAATGACCTGGGGCTTTCCAACACTACCCACTAAGGCATCTTACCCCAGCTGATCCTTTCCCTTGGACTGGATTCTTGGCTAGATCCTTGGAACTCATCAAATAAGATATCGTTCCTAATTTTAAAGAGTCCATAACCTGGGAAAGGGAGGTAAAGTGTCAAATAGAAAAGTACCATGACAGAGATATATGAAGGTGGTAATGGGGATACACAAGAGCTCATCTAACTCAGACTGAGGTGGGAGGAGGATGATTATGGCAGTTCTCCTGAGGAAATTCAGTCTAAAGTCTTTCAGAGAATGAGAGAGATAGCTGGAGGACAGGCATTCCAGGAGAAGAAAACCAGTTCACTGAGATGGGTAAGCCCATGAAGCATTCCTCTCCACTACCCCCTGTCCCCCAAGACTTGGGAATTCCATATTGTATTTATTTTGGCAATAGCAATGCCTTCCTCTCCCTAAAGAATTCAGATGTTTCTCTCTGGCCCTTAGCAGCCAGCTAGGTGTACGAACCAGTATCAATCAATTGATTGTTTCCACCAAGGATTTCAATCAAGGAGTAAGTGAGGTAAACATAAATCCGTTAGCAGTTGTGTTGGATGGGCAGGGATGTTCTATCCAGATTATTTCTGCTTAAAGATCATTGTTGTGTGTCCTGCTTCATGACTCTTTGGAGCTGCCTCAGTTTCTGCCTATTTTCCAAGTCTGATACTTGGTTCTCTCATTGATTGATTCTGTGAGCCTCTACTGCCTTCTGATAAATTCCTTATTCAGATAGAGTTGGTTTTAGTGATATGCCAACTTTGATCTTAGGCAAATCATTTGGGAGTCTCTGCCACACAAGAGACGATGAAGGCCTGAACTAAGACATTGGTATGGAGGATAGAAAGGTTGATGGATGGATAGATAGAATGAGATATCAAAGAGGTAGAGTTCCTGGCATAAGATAGGTACTCAATTAATATTTGAATGCATGATTGAATAGCAGAAAAAATTACTCCTAGATTTCTGGCTTTGAAATGCAGTCAATTTTGTTGCTATTTGTTGCAGAAGAGGGAATACAAGATAAATGAGTACTTTTGGAGTAAGAGATTCTAGAGTTTCAGTGCTAGTAGTCCCATATTAAGGATTCGGGTAGAAATTTCTTTTTTTTTTTTTTTTTAAGTGTTTGTTTATTTTTGAGAGAGAGAGAATGGGAGAGGGGCAGAAAGAGAGAGGGAGAGAGAGAATCCTAAGCACTGCACTGTTAGTGCAGAGCCTGATCTGGGTTCGATGTCACCAACTATAAGATCATGACCTGAGCCGAAATCAAGAGTCAGAAGTTTAATCCACTGAACCACCCAGGTGCCTCTCAAGTTGAAATTTCTTTAAAAAAAAAAAAAATTTTTTTTTTTTAACGTTTATTTATTTTTGAGACAGAGAGAGACAAAGCATGAACGGGGGAGGGTCAGGGAGAGGGAGACACAGAATCTGAAGCAGGCTCCAGGCTCTGAGCTGTCAGCACAGAGCCTGACGCAGGGCTCGAACTCACGGACCGCGAGATCATGACCTGAGCCGAAGTCGGCCGCTTAACCGACTGAGCCACCCAGGCGCCCCTCAATTCGAAATTTCTAAAAGACATTTGGATACAAGTAGGGGCACCTGGTTGGGGCAGTTGGTAGGGCACACAACTCTTGATCTTGTGGGGGTAAGTTCAAACCCCATGTTAGGTGAAGAGCTTATCTAAAGTATATATATTAAATTTTTTAAAAAGGCATTTGGATACAAGTATATTGACTGAATATTTAGATTTAGAAGTCATTAAATACAGTCATTACTAGAGCCATAGAATTTACATTTAGAAAATTACCCAGGATAATTATCTGCAAGGTAAGAAGAAATCCTGCTGATTGGGGATTTAGGGCAGAGGTGGAGGAAGAGAACATGGAGAAGTAAAAGGGAAAGTATGACTACAGCCAAGATAGAAAAAATGTAATTAAGAACATCAAATTTATAGGAGTTAAATAAAATAGAGACTTGTGGATTTAGCAACAAAATGTAATTAGAACTCTTAGCAAGTGTGATTTCTGTAGTGGTATGAGCCAGATTGCAGTAAGAAATGAGGCAAAGGAGAGATTTAAATTTTTCATTTTTATATTTTTTAGTAATCTCCATGCCCAATGTGGGGCTTGAACTCACAGCCCAAGATCAAAAGTTGCATTCTCCACCAACTGAACCAGCCAGGCTCCCTGAAAGGAGAGATTTTTTTAAAAAAGAAGGTGTAGTTAGAATGGAATTGAGAACTGCAGAAAGGATTTTAAATGTTTATTTATTTTTGAGACAGAGAGAGAGAGAGAGAGAGAGAGAGAGAGAGAGAGTAAGCAGGGGAGAGGCAGAAAGAGAGGGAGACAGAGAATCCAAAGCAGACTCCACGCTGTCAGCACAGAACCTGATGTGGGGCGTGAACTCAGGAGTAGAGAATTCATGACCTGAGCCAAAACCAAAAGTCAGAAACTTGACCAAATGAATCACCCAGGAGCCCTGCAGAAAGGATTTTAAAAACGAGAGAGGCTACAGTATTTTTAAATGCTATGGGAAAGTACTCAGTGAAAGAAGTTGAAAATCAGAGAGGGAGGTAGAGGGAAGTCCCTAAAATGCTGGACAAGGGGGATTCAGGGTTTAGATGAAGGACAGATACCTAAATCATGAAGGAGAGAGGATGGGAAATAAGTCTGGGAGGGCAAGATGTGGAGAGAGATTCTACTTCATGTCTTTCAGTCTTTGAAGGACTTCTTCAGTTGCTGAGAACACCAGTGAAGACAGTACAGTACTCCAGGAGAGTGGGGAATGAGCTGTTGTAAAGGAACAAAGAGAGCATAGGAGCACTGGTTTGCCAAGAGTATCCTGCTCAGTTGAGGTTGGCAATCACAACATTTCAGGGGTATTAGTTTGTAGCAAATTATTTTCTCTATCAGTACTCAGCAGCTTGGGAGTAGGAGCAGAGAAGGCCAATAACTGGGTTGATTTAAAGTGGGATGGGAGATCAAAAGGGTGAGCAGATTTTGAATGCTGGTGAGAGTGGTTGGAACAACATTACAACTGTGGAATAGGCTGGGCAGGGAGAGTGGGCAACCCAGGGGCTGCATGAAGAAATGTTGGAAGATGGCGATCTGGAAAAGGTCACAGGGAAAGTCATGGAATGAGAGAGGAAGGAAGGGAAGGCGTGGCAAAAGACAGAAAAGCTTTAGAGGTTAAGGTTTCATAGGAAGAATAATTCTGGTGATGGAACAATCTAAGGCAAGGCTTTGTGAGTTACTGGACCGAGTGGGGGTGAAGATCTATTGACTAGAGGTCAAAATATTGTGAGGTGAGAGCAAAGGGACAGGTTCTAAATGCTGAAATGACCCAGGATAATGGCAGAAATCAAAACAAAAGAGCAAGACCGTAAGTCAGATGCCAAATTTGCTATAAGTAACATGTTGAATGGTAGGTATGTGGAAGCTACAAGTTAAGTGGAAAATGCAACAGATTAGGGGATTAGGGAGCACCGGGTTGGCTCAGTTGGTAGAGCATGAGACCCTTGATCTCAGGGTTGTGAGTTCAAGCCCCATGTTGAGTGTGGAGACTACTTTAAAAATAAAACAAAACAAAAACTAGGACATTAGTGTACTGCTATTTCCCTGTCTCAACAAGCAGCCCTTCCCTGATTGCTATGCATTTTCTCACTTGACAGAAAGCTTCTGGAGGACAGTGACTATCTTATTCGATGTATTAGTCCCTCAGCATCTTTCCCAGTGCTTGGCACAATTGGAAAGAAGAGACCATAAAATCTCTTTACCCTGGAAAATGATGATTCTTTATTCCCATTTACACAGTTCTCAGTAAGTGGAATGTCTGTAACTACCTCTATCACGCTATACAGAATTGATCTGTTCACATGTCTGCCGACCCTGTCAGTCTCTAAACCTTAAGAACAGGGACTGTCAGGGAGTCTGAGTGGCTCAGTTGGTTAAGCATCTGACTTTGGCTCAGATCACGATCTCATGGTTCATGAGTTCGAACCCTTCATTGGCCTCCATACTGACAGTGTGGACCCTGCTTGGGATTCTCTCTCTCTTTCAATCCCTCTCTGCCCCTCCCCCCACTAGCTCTCTCTCTCTCTCTCTCTCTCTCTCTTTCTCTGTGTCTCAAAAATAAATAAACTTAAAAAAAAAAAAGAACAGGCACTGCCACATTCATTAATGCAATCCCAGCGAGGAACATTCTGCCTAATCTACATCAAGGATTCCAATGTTTGTCAAATAAATAAATGAATAAATGAATGAATGAAATCTCAAAGCTATTCATTACTAGCATTCCTGATTAAGCACCATTGCCAAGTACTGTGCTGAATGTTTTACATTCTAATTTATTCCTCAAACTAAGCCTAAGTGGGAAGGGGGGAAACCAAAGTTCAGAAGAGTTAAATATCTTGCCCAAAGACATACATGTAGTAAATGTTAAAGCTGGCATTTAAACACGGTTGGTTTTAAAATTTTTTTTCACGTTATGTTGCCACTAAGCCTAGTCTAAGTGTACCAACTAGCACTTTTCAGAAAACCAGGCTTAGTGAATGGCTCCATGGTACTAACTTTATCATTAGAGCAATGATTCCCAGGCACTTTTTTCTATATATGCTAGTCCTGTGTCCTTTGAGAAGATAAGATCAAATAGGCAAAGATTTTAACAAAAACATGCAAGGGAAGAAATGTCCTTTGAGAGAACACATGGAGAGTCATTAGGTCCTAAAAGCAAGTGAAGGAAAGGGGGAAAGAAGGTTGGATGGAAACATCCTGCATTACCATGCAGTCTAATGAAGGCTGGACAAATTAGAAGGGGAGTCATGGAGGCAAAATCCACCGTTAGGAGAGATCTTTTAGGAACACATGTGCCTCAGTAGCCCTGCCACAAGACATTGGCTGGGCACAGCTGGTGGGAGGTGTGGCCTCAGCACAAATGCAAGATGGATTTCAAAGCCAGCAGCTGTGGCATTATTCGGTCAGTTATGCTCCCTGTGGTTGGAGGTAGGTCAGACCCATTTCCATCGGCTGCCATGCCATGCTAGCAAGAAGCTTCTTGGAAGGCGGCTTTCTGTTTTGTTTTACCTCCTCTGTACATGTGTGGACACTGAATTCATATCAAGCCCTACCATCTTTGGCATCATCCACCAAATCCGAGTAGAAAGGGGTATGTGTGCATACTAATAAATAGGATCTTTTAAAATCCTCTTTTCTTCTTCCATTTTACTCACTAAAACGTAAGTCCCCTCTGTGCTGAGCATATAATAATAAACAAGTGATTTGTGAGTCTTAATTTATAAAGGTGACTGGGTGACAATACAGAGAGGTTAATACTATTGAAATAAAAGTTTAATGTTAGTCACAGTTCCTCTAGAAACAAGAAGCACAGTATGTCACTCAGGGCCACAGGGGAAGCACCAGTGTCAGGAGGCAGAAAGAAATGAGGGGAGAGCATAGTCTAAAGCCTTTCCTGGCTTTTCCATGAGAAAGTCAAGTCAAGGCAGGGCAGGGTCTACAATTTAGGATTGGCTAGTTTGAGTAATTACAGCAAGCTTTGGGACAGAGGAGCTGTTCTCAGTGTCTGCTACCTGGCCCTAGGGTGACTCAGGGCAGGGGAAATATTGGCTTGGTGTGTGAGTTAAAGGAGGTAGTTGGGGGCATGGATGATATATGAAAGGTAGGCTCACCGACAAGTTGGTTACTGTTTCCAGGAATTAGCTAGTTCTAGGAAGAACAGTCTCTCCCTAGCCAGCAAGGTCCCCCAAAGATGTCAAAAAATTATAAAATAAAACAAAATAAAAAATAAATTAAAAAGATCCCAAGAAAATTAAGAGGAAAACCATGCCTTTTGATATTCTAAATCTCCATTAATAGTTAATAGCAGAGAAGAAGGCAGGTTTAAATCATTTTTCCCCATTCCATTATGAGTGCAGGTGATTTTTTAAGTAATCTCTACATTCAAAGTGGGGCTTAAATTCATGACCCTGATATTAAGAGTCATACGCTCTACCAACTGAGCCAGCCAGGTGCTCCAAGAGTGCAGGTGATTTTTTTAAAGAGAAAATTGAAAGTACAAGGGGCTTCTATTCTTTACCCATTGTCCATAATTTTCCAATTATAAGCTAACAAATACTTTTAATTTTTTCACCCCCTTCTCTGCTTTTCATATTGCATTTTTGTCCTGAAATAGCTGCATGGAAAAGGAACCAACATTTATGTTCTTCTGTGCCAGAACTGTTCACCCTTGGACACACATCGCAGTAGCTCATCTCCTCACAATAAGCCCGTGAGGTGAGTAGCATGACCTTTCCTAAATAAGGGAAAGTATGGTTCAGAGATTAAATAGCTTTATGGTATAGAGCACTGGTTGGAATTAGGTCTGATGAAGCCCATGCACTTTCCAGGTGTGGATACAAAGGAATTGAGTCAAAGAAAACAGCTTTAACATTTATTATTTAAGTAGCACTCTAACTTGCCATTTTCTTTTGATGGCACAATTTAAAAACTAAGCATAAAAAGCTAAGCCTTGCATATACTTCTGTAACATATATCTTTTCAAAATTTTACCTTGTTAATGTAAAATCAGACATTGCATCTCCAGTAAATAATATGCCCTCTCCCTGACACCTGAAAGAAGATTTCTTAAGTCCTTTACTCTTAATATTACTACAGGGGTACTTCTGAGAGCCTACTCAAAAAACACTAGAGTGTACATGTTATAAATAACTTTTCTGGTAATTAAAATTTTTTTGGATAGGTGACTTCCATGTAGTTCAGACTGAAACATCGATTATATGCCTATTTATACATTACATATGATTATGAGTATGCGGTGGCATTTCATTTCTCTTTTTACTTGTTCGTTAGCCACCATTTCCTTTCCTCATATACACCAATGTTTTTAGTTTACCTTTCTAGTTACCTTATGGACATACCAGTAAACACTCACATATATTAACATGAAATTTCCTCCATTCCTTCTTGTTTTGCACAAGCATTTGGATGTACTTAAAATAAAACAATGGGGCACCTGGATGGCTTTGGTCGGTTAAATGTCCATCTCTTGATTTTGGCTCAGGTCACGATCTCACAGTTCGTTAGATCAAGCACCGAGATGAGCTCTGCCCTGATAGGGTGGAGCCCGCTTGGGATTTTCTCTCTTCCTCTCTCTCTCTGCCCCTCCCCCACTTGTGTTCTCACGTGAGCATGTGCACAGGCTGTCTCTCTCAAAATAAATATTGATGGGCATTGAGGAGGACAGCTGTTGGGGTGAGCACTGGGTGTTGTATGGAAACCAATTTGACAATAAATTTCATATTAAAATAAATAAATAAAAGAACATAAAAATGAATATTTAAAAATAAAACAAAACAACAAGTTTTTGGTAAACAAAATTTAATACAACTGTATAGTCAAATAATAATGGTTAAAAGACATTTTATTAGATACAACTTTTAAAAAATTAACGAAACTATGCACAAAGTATATTTAAACAAGACATACACGAATTAATGTGCTACAACTGAATTGAGAACAAAGAAGTACAAAGCATTTTTGTTTTCACTGTGGAGATTCTGGAGCCTCTCACTAAAAGTGAATGACATTTGGCTGCCATAGGTCTGTACAAGTTGGAAAGCATATTATGCTTTTTTTCAACTCTATAATTGTGTTGTCTTAGCTCCAGAAATTCTCAAAGATTTAAATAAAGAAACTATGGGGAGGGGTGATGGGGAAAGGAAGAATAAGAACTTTTTCAAGAAAGATAAAAGAAAAAGCCTGTAGGAGGAAAAAAAACAAGTACATAAGAATGGAACAAAAAATAAGTGTGTTTACATTTTTGACATTAGATGTAGATATCGTAAATGACATTTTACAAAGTTTTAATCAGTGTTAGATGTTTGTCTGAATATCTTAGAAAGCACCTTGGTAACAAAAACAAACAATACTCCCAAATATAATAAAACTCCAAACACTCAACATTTCTTAACATTCTCATTCTGCCAAGCAACCACATGGTGCTCATTAAAAAATTTAAGAAGAAGGGAAGTTTATTTACTCTGTAGGAAACAGATATGAAACTCACTGAAGGTAAGCTTTGTTTAGAATGGAAAAAAAAAACAAAAAAACAAAAAAACAAAACTGAAATATCACTAGAGAACTTAAGGCACATAAACAAATTCAGATGCAGTTATTTTGAAAACATTAAAACAAATTCTTTTCTTTGGAACAATATATAAAATAAGTTATGACTACTGCTGTTTTTTAAAAAATTATTTATGATGATCTTTAGCACTAAGTAAATTTAATATCTAAGGCCATCACACAAATGTAAAACATTCATAAAAACATTAAAAAATGTCTGAAGTATGTTGAAAATGTCTCTGGAATCATCAATTCACACTCTGGCTCAATGGTTTCTGGTGTGTAGCATTAGATGTGACAATAAGTATAGCTACCTAGTCCAACCTTTTAAAAGGCCACCAAATTGCCCTCCTTCTGGTTACTTGATATGGTGAATTTATTTATTTAACTACAAAGAATAATGGGGTGAGGTGATGTAAACCTGCCTTTCAAAATAATGCACAAGAAATTCTAATAAGGCCAAAATCGTGTTGAGGTTAACTGGTGTCTTGAGTTTAGTAAAATAAAGGCTTCCACAGGAAGCCTTTAAGAGACATTATCTTAACACTTGGCACCACATAAATAGTTATCTCTTCTCTTTGAAAATACAGTCTGGAGATGTCTTTTCCACATACAAATCTCAAGACACAAAAGGCACACACAACTATTTAACCCCTCTCTTTTCATGTATGGGTTCTCACAGCAATTCTTTAAAAAAAAAAAAAAATCTATTTGCCATATCCAGACAACAGGGAAAAGAAACACACACACCTGGTTTGCATATTGACAAAAGTAGTATAATTGAACCTTTGTCTTTCCTGAGTTTCAAAAGGGTGTATGACAGTAGAGATACATAAACAATTCATATTCACTAAGAGAAAATGTATCAGTCCACAAAACATTTTCATCTTTCTAAATATAAAAGAATGAATGTTCAACCACAGCCTGTGTGAAGCCCCTTAATCAAATTAAATTTACTCTCGAATCATGAACTGAAGGTTATTTAGTTATGGCATTTTAAACACACCAAATAGGCAAAAATGACAAGTTAATACCCTCCCTGAGTATTTACATCATTTTTTTCCTTAACACCTGGTTTAAATGGAGTAAATATCTATATTTCAGTCATCTAGGGGGAAAAAAAGGTTACTGAAAATTCAATAAGCTACTATTTCATACCTGTGCAGTAGTCAGTGGGAAGATTAAAGTAGAAAAAGAAGGTCTTCTGTTGTAAAAATTAGACCACTTTATAGCTCACTCATACATAGGAAAACACATGTTCATGAACAAAAAACAACTATACTTTCCTGTTGATCCACAAACATACACTTGAATTCCTTTTCCCACTGAGGTATCACAGCTGGGTTTAGCAAACTCGTCTCTACCTCCCATTTGTTTTCTGATCTTGTGAAACTTTATGTATTATACAGATTCTGACTGTATGCGATTTATTACACTAACACTCATCATGTACTTTCAAACTCTTTTAAGTAATATCTACACCCAACGTGGGGCTTGAACTCACAACCCCAAGATCCAGAGTTGCATGCTCTACTGACTGAGCCAGCCAGGTGCTCCTCATCATGTACTTTCAAATGTAAAAACGAATGATAGAAATGCCCAAATAAGAAAAAAATCTTCTGGAATTGAATTTAATAAGGTCAACCAATTTTTACTTTATGTGCTTCTTTCTGATCATCACAAACTGATCAATTTCTTGGTGTTTGTATATATGTGTGTACATAACCGTACTATCTATCTATAGACACATGTATATACATACATACTAACCCAAAGCTTATGTGAGCATCTCCTATCAAAAGAAAGCCTGTCAACTATGTGATGACACTATGAATATAATCTGTCACAATTTGGTTTATGAATCCCTTTTGATATTTTGATATACTAATTATACCCTAAAATTCTTTTTTATCAATGCTAACGCCATTATTTATCAATAATTACTAAAGAAAGATAAACAGTTAAAGGATATTGAAATATCAGTTGGGTAATTTCAAAAATTGTTAATTTCATAGGATCCAAGCTAAGTTCTTGGTGGCCTAGTTTTAAATCATGTAGAAAAATTAAATGATATTTGTATGAAGTCTATGTTTAAACAAAATTGTTTTCTAGAATTTCATTTCAAATTTAGTACAATAAACACATGGATATTAAAAATAAATGTAAGATGAAATACAAGTAAATAGTTAACACTTTTACAATAGACAAAAGTACTATGGATACAAGTTATCTTGAGAAGATTTTTTTTGTGTGAAGTGTCTGCATTATGGGCACAACCTTACAAATACACAGGAAAATAACAAGTATCATTTGTATAATCCTTAGCATTTACAAAACACTTTTCTCATACATTATCTCATCTACCGCAAAGAATTTCTCAACTAAATAATTTCCATTATCTACAAAAGGCATATTGCAGAAGTAGATGTTTTTTCTAAAAATCAAACAAGTGTCCCAATTATATGTACAATTGCCTTTCAACTAAAATGATAGAAAATTGTTTTCTGAATTGCTCTGATAATTATCTCAAAAAGGTACATATCATTTCAAATTATAATTTGAAAAATTACAATTTCCTAAAAATTTGTAAGATCTTTAGAGCTTTTCTCAGAATTCAGATTCCAGCTAATCACTGAAGTTGATGCCGTATGATTTATTAGAAATCTCTGTATCATTCTAAGATGAGAAAACAAAAGTGGTTTATCAATGTTAGGTTTTTGATTACTAACTTGGTTATAATAGAAATCTGGTGACACTATAGTCACATATTTGCATCATCTCTCCTGTGACAGGAGTATATAATTATGATGTGAGACGACAATAGTGCCTGGGAAGTTGAAATCCAGCAGGCTACCTGAAACATCCCTGGAACGTCCCTCAAATGTTGTAAATTGTATCTGTTTACCCAGGAATAACAGTAATCACTTTGCTACAGTTCCTGCCATTCCATTTGCCTTAGGAAAAAAATTTACATTCCTTTCTGAAAACTAGTAAGCTTATAAACTGGATGGAGTTGAAAAATCTAGACAAAGGCAACTTGTTTGTTGTATAGAAGCTTGAGAATGTTGACCAGTATTTTCCACAATGGGTACCAAATGAAAGATTTATCTTAAACTGCAAATAATGCTGCTAGTTTTTTGGATAGCTAATTTTAAAAGAAAAATGGACCCACTGATAGGTGGTCCCTGCTTTATCCTTCAAAGGCAACTTAACAGTGGAGACTCCAAGATTTTTACCTGTTCACAGGAAAGGAGGATAACCAGGGAAGAGGACCTCACCCAAAGCACCATACTAATGAAGTCAAACCCTACTGGGCTAGGGAGAAAATTTGTCCCCATTTTCCACAAAATAATCTTGCAATGTGGATTTCAACTCTTTTGCCGGGTTCAAGAAAAGGTGCTTCCTTAGAGGATTTGGAGATGATACATAAATACTTTGAGAGCCACAGTGGTCATTTTCCCCTTCAATGGTCTTATATAATTTTTTTCTTAGGAATAAACCTATAATTTTAATCCCCATTTTAGGGGCATTTGCATTTCTGTCTCCTACCCAATGTTCTTCCAAAAATATGTTTAATACAAGACAACAATTCTAAGAAGTAAGTCATGATAATTCAGTACTTTATGATACTCAAATTGTTACTACATTTTTATCAATTACTGAAAAAACTTTCAATAAAATTAATCAGGTTGGATATATCTTTAGTGAAAAAGATTTTTGAAACTGATTTCCCTTCTTAGAATGCATTCTAAGCATTCTAAGCATTATGTGATCCAACCTAAACGAAGCCTAAGTCATGCAGTTTTCTATACATAATATGACAAAGAATATATAGGCTTGCAGATAAACGTACATAAATGAAGAAACCATTCACAAATTCCTAAAAGTTATTCAGGCAGACATTATTTCTGACTCCACATAAGTTCCTTACAAATACTTACAAAGGTACACTCTCAAAACCCAAGCAATAACCACTATTACTTTCAAAAACAACAAAAAATTTTCCCCAATTACAGGAAAGGCTTTATTACAGTTTGAAAGGTTATTTGGGGGGGGGGGGGGGAAGGCACCACAATTATTATCTTTACTTTTTTTGCGTACATGGCACAAAGGAGATATGTCAAGTTCCCATTCTGGAGTTTTTCAAACCTCTCATCTTGGATTGGTGTGGCTTCTTGGGTGAGGTATCCCGGCTTTAGAGCTTAAAGCATTTTTCATTGTATCTATGAATAGTCACACAGCCATGATAGGACACTGGCCTGGGCATTGCAGCTACCCCTGTGATGATACTTGTTGCAGGATCATAACAGAGAATAGTGTCTGTGGCTTCTCCATTTTCCCGTCTTCCACCCAGGATATATATTTTACCATTACACACAGACATACCACAGTTTTCCTGTTCAACGAAATAAAAAAAAAAAAATTAATTCTTGAAGGGATTTAGTAGCAAACTGAAAAATAAGACCTGCTTTAACAGACCAAAAAAAGGACACATCAAATAAGCTCCCTTTTGCCCAACTCCTGCTCTATGTATGAGTGCCAGATAATTTTGCATGAATGAAATGTTAAGATATGTTATTGGTTGGGGCCAAGATGTGGGAGGTGGAGTGGGGGCTAAGTGGACAGAGAGAAGGGTTTTAACTTAACAGTAGTTGAACAAAAATAGTTTTGAAGAACATGGCTTGCTTCTCCTATTACAGGAAGCTCCCTTATTATAGAAAGTGGCTATTACATGACCAAGGAGTAGGAACATTATTCGTCAAATAGGATTACCCCCAAGTTGAATGAATGAATGAGAGAAAGAGTTATAAACAAATTAACAAAGCACTGTTATTAGGACTTTGGCTGGCACATAGAAATTTCCTAAATAATATTTTAACCTTGCACATAATGGGATTCTTAGCTAAATTTTACTCTTTTCTGTCAATAACATAATTACTCTAAAAAACAAATATCATTGACCTAAAAAAAAATTCCACAATTTTTCAAAGGATGTTCTTGACAAGAGTTAAAAAGCAAAATATGTTTAAAATAGCAACTTGTAGCTTTTAGGAATCATGCAGAGTCAAGAGGCACGGAAATAGTAAGGAACACAAAGAGAAAAAGGTTGCATTAGGCCCATTAGGTCTGCAAAACAAAGAGCTCGTTTTTTTTTTTTTTTTTTTTTTTTTTTTAGCTTTTTTGCTACTTAACATTCTAAGCATTTAAAAAACTAGTCTGACTCAAATAACTGTCTCACATGAAATTACAGCTGATTTTTCCTTTTTCACTGATTAGCGTCAAAAGGGTAGGCAAACAGATGGTTCAAAAATTACCTATTAATAATGTTTACAAATATACACTTAGAAGTACTGGTAGTAAGAATGGACTGAGGAGAAAAAATAATCCCAGAAATATCATTATTTTTTGCTTCAAGAGATTTGATATAGAATACTTGATTTGGACTTCAATGATTTGTCTTTGTCATAATAGATTTAATACACTTCTTATATAAATGTTTCTTCTTTGAAATTTCCGAAGTCAGATTATTTATTAATTAGAAAAAATGTGCCATGTTTGTCCCGTTGTTTTTTCATAGTTTTATCTCAATCATGTAGTTAAAAACATATTCATTGTATGTCCTGCATTATACTAGATGTTGGCAATTATCTTCCTAAGCTGTTATCATTTTATATGATATAGCTAAGTTCTGAATGAACAGTTCTTGGTGAAAATGCATTATACTTTAAAATATTCACTTAATAAGCCAATAAATATTAGCTTTGATTAAAACATTTACAAATTAGGGCATCTAGTTGGCTCAGTTGGTAGAGCATGTGACTCTTGATCTCAGGATCATGAATTCAAGTCCCACATTGGGGGTAGAGTTTACTTAAAAAAAAAAAAAATTTAGGGGCACATGAGTGGCTCAGTCGGTTAAGTGTCTGACTTTGGCTCAGGTCACGATCTCGTGGTTGTAGGTTCGAGCCCCATGTCAGGCTCTGTGCTGACAGCTCGCAGCCTGGAGCCTGCTTTGGATTCTGTGTCTCCCTCTCACTCTCTGCCCCCCACCCCCAAATAAATAAACATTAAAAAAGTTTTTAAAAAATTTTAGAAATAAGTGTAAACACTTGTCACACAGGTGAATATGACCAAAATATGGGTTCTTATATGGTAAGGCACACTCTTACTTCTACAGAACTGGAGATTGTCCTTTCCAGTAGAGGCCACTGAGCTAGAGAAATGTGATTCATTTTACTTAAATGTGATACAAGAATGATAGATTATATTACCTCTGAACCATGAAGCTGAAGATACTATTATGTCCCTTTCATCAGTTGAGGCAATGTTATTTTGAATACATTACTAATTAGAGACTATACCTCAATGTCAACAACTTAAGAAAAATGGTGTTATACTCAGTCCCTATTCATTATATTTATAGTCTATATCTGTTAGGGATATTACATTTAAGACTCTTAAAATTAGGTCCTTTGTTACTTCACTGTCTCATTTTTTATTTATTCAGTAAATATTTACTGAGCACCAATTAATACAAGATACATTGGGAAAGAGAAAAAACAGTATTCTTAAGAAGATGGAATTCCGGTACAGAAATAAACATTGATACTCATAACAGAATATATGACTGCCATAATAGAGGTATAAGGGCAGTGACAGATCAGATCAGATCAGATTAATTCTGAACAGGGAAACTTCAGTTTGTTGTAACATGAAGTGGTCCTTGAAAGAAGAGTAGTGTTACAAGTAGAGAAGGTAGAGGGGCGCCTGGGTGGCTCAGTTGGTTGAGCGTCCGACTTCAGCTCGGGTCATGATCTCACAGTCTGTGAGTTCGAGCCCCGCGTCGGGCTCTGTGCTGACAGCTCAGAGCCTGGGGCCTGTTTCAGATTCTGTGTCTCCCTCTCTCTCTGACCCTCCCCCGTTCATGCTCTGCCTCTCTCTGTCTCAAAAAATAAATAAACGTTAAAAAATTAAACAAAACAAAACAAAACAAAACAAACAAGTAGAGAAGGTAGAAAAGGCATTAGAGCCTAAGAGGATAGCATGAACCAAGGCAAGAACATGTATGATCTATATTGCAAATGCAAGTTAACAGATACTTAATGTAATGGGGATAAAGTTGCAGAAAGTGAAGCTAAAAAGGCAAGCAGGGCTCAGACAACAGAAGGTCTAGAATGAAGTGGGAAAACTTTTGGATTTTATTCAGTATGTTTCCAATCAGAGAAGGAATATAATAGGATTCGTTGGGAAATAATTGGTGACAAAATGGGTTAGAGAAGCAAGACATTAAACGCTAATTAGAATATTACTGTTTTTGTTGAGGGAAGAACTAATAAGAACTTGAACAAAAGCAGGAACCACAGGAATGGAAAAGAATAGGAAAAACTCTGGGGACACAGAACTGATATGCTGGATTGATTCAATTTAGAAGAAAGTGGGGGAAAATCTAAGAGATAAGTCTCGGTGTGAAACAGTAGAAAAATATATATTAGTCTCTGCCTCCAGTTCCTGTCACAGAGCTCCTAAATCCCTTGGAATTTCCTGAGTGATAGGAATGTCTTTTGTTTTAATGAGGTGACTATTGGCTGGTTCCTGGATGGGGACTAGTCAGCAAAAAGATCATGCCATAATTAGAATCTTGAAACTTTCATCCCCACTCCCTGTTCTCTGGAGAGGGGACAGGGGCTAGAAATTAAATTAATAATTACATAATGAAGCCTCCACAAAAATTCCCAAAGTATAAGATTCGAACAGCTTCTGGATTGGGGGAGGGTGCACCTCAACCCCAGAACAGAAGCTCCTGTGTGCTCTGGACCCTTCTAGACCTTCCCCTATGTGCTTCTTCATCTGGCTGTTCATCTGTATCATTTATAATATCCTTTAATATACAAAAAGCCAAATAAACACAAGTGTTTCCCTGAGTTCTGCGAGCTGTTCTTACAAATTGCCGAACCCAAGGAGGGGTTATGGGAATGTTAATTCATAGCCAGTGTCTCAAAAGTACTGGGGACAAGCTGGAGCTAGTGGTTGGCGTCTGAGGCAGTGGAAGTCTTGGGGACTGAGCTCTCAACTTGTGGAATCTGACTCTAACTCCAGGTAGATAGTGTTAGAACTGAACTGAATTGTAAGACACTCAGCTGGAGATGGAGAATTGGTTGGTGTGGCACATATCTGGTGCCAGACGTGCTGTGAGTGTGAGTAAGGAAGAAACAATTCTTTTATTCACTAGGTTGCCTGGAAACAGAAAAAGCAGGGTTGGGGAAGATGATGAATTCTGGTTTAAGTTTGGAGTCATAGAACATCATAAAAAAATATCAAATAGGCAGTTGGCAATTTGAGTCTGGAGCACAAGAGAGAGGTTTTAATGATGATAAAGACTTGAAGTGTATCAGTACTGGGCAATAAATGTGATCACTCAGGAACACAGTAGAAACTGGGAAGAGGGAGGGGGAAAGAGGCTCAAGGAAAACTTATATTTAAGGGTTGGATAGAAAAAGTAATAGTACATGAATGAAACTGAGATTATTAGTAATGACCTCTGGCAGTATAACACCTTAGAGTGGTATAGGTAGAGCTAGACTTCAGCATCAGAACCATCAAGCATTTTGGTGGTAGAAAGAGGGAGGTTGGAGCCATGAATCAAAGGCTGAGAGAAGGCTTTTGGGGAGGCAGAGGGTAGAGGTGGAGTAGGAGTACAGATAGGATGAAGGAGACAGGAGCACAGCCATTTCTTTTATGATAAAAGCCACAGAAGGAAAGAAACCAGTTTGGGAACATTTGTTTTCTTCAAAATACCTAAGAAATAGGGATAAGGACTAGAGTAGATTCTGAAAAAGGTCAAGGGAAAAAAGTCACCAGCTCAAGTACAACAGCTGCTTCATTCACCATGGGATGGTAAAAATTAAGCTATTTCAATAAAACAATTCTCTGGAAGGAGTTCAAAACGTCATACCATATGCTTAATGTGGAGTTTTAAAAGTTATGAAATAATTCAAGCACACATGAAATATATTAACAGTGAAATTACAGTATATTTATAATGGCCATGTACTTGGTCCCTCGTTGGTTGATTTTTCTTTTGGACTGTTTTACGTTATTACCTGTCGGCTGAATGTATTCTGTACATGCATCCAGTAATCTTCAACTGGATCATAACAGTATATTGCCTTGGTCAGCCCACCAGCAACATATATCAGGTTGTTTAAGGATACGGCTGTTATACACCGCTTGGCAATTGGGATAGCTGCACGAAGTAGCCAAGAATTGGTTTCTGGATCATAAGATTGAACCTAGTAATGTGTAGAAATATTTAATTAAAACTTCTAAACAAAAATGCAAATTTACTTAATAAAAAAGTCTACCGATACATAGAAACATGATTAAAAATCAAATCCTATTTATTAATTTACATTAACTAATTCACATTAGTTCACAGAATTAAGAAAGGTTAGCTTGATAGGGAGATGTCTGAATTACAAAATTCTCAGATGCAAATTTATTACTATCAAGCAGAACAGAGTAACACACATAGAGATTATTTCCAGGATGACTGGCTAGGCTATCATGGTAAGTTTCTTTACTTATTTCTGTTAAAATTAACAGTTGGGGTGCCTGGGTGGCTCAGTTGCTTAAGCATCCAACTCTTGGTTTCGGCTCACAGTCTGTAAGATCTAGTGTGTGGAGCCTGGTTGGGATTCTCTCTCTCTCTCTGCCCCTAACTGGCTCTTTTTCTCTCTCAAAATAAATAAACATTAAAAAAAAGAAAATTAACAGTATAGATTAAAAAAAAATTGTGTCCTATAGGATAACTATGCCTCAATTTAAATACAATTTCTTTATACTTTTAGGAAGTCATTTCTTCAAAAGAACACAAGTAAATTTCAATTCAGTGTACTTTGAATTACCACAAATTCTGTATTACTGAATTCTACATATGTAACATTTGGCCACATTATATTACAATTCAATTAAAAAAAAGAATTGATTGACAAAATTCAGTAAACAATTGCTAAAGGGATTAGGTATTAGACATTTGTTTCCAGAATAAATACAGTATTTTCTGAGGTGTGAGGATGGCACATGTTCTTTTATCCCAGGAATCCAATGAACTGCAGCAACTTTGAGCTATCCTCCATTTACGTTACAGAGGTTTCCTTTCCTCCTTTTTGTTCTAAAAAATACTTTTAAAGTACGCAGAGGATGACCCAGTTGGAAGCAGCATAGCTACTGTATCTTACCTACTCTGCTAATTCACTTCCCAACCGTGTTTTGTGTGAATAATTTTTTGATTTTGTAGACTACTGCAGTTAAGAGGTTTAAAACAATTTATTTAGTCTAAGATCCAAACTCTGAAATTAGTCTTATTTCAAAAAAATTAAAGCTTTTTACAGAAAATTGTTAGATATATTAGGATTTCACTTCAGCAGCTTGAAACTCAATGTTTTCCCCCCAAAGGATAAAGTACCAATTTTTAAAAGGTTCCTCACAATAAGGGACCTAGATCTCTATTTGATAAGCCTTATGTAGTTTTCTCCTTATATACATCATTGGTAATTTCTAGAAGACAACATGGCTTACCTTATCAGAACAAGTATTGTCATCAGGTCCTCCACCAATCACAAACAATTTGCCTACACAGCTAGTCACAGCAGGAGAACTCACTGCTTCCTTAAGGGGAGCAACTTCAGTCCATCGATTTGAAAAGGAATCATAACATTCCACGCTGCTAAGTCTGTTTTGCCCATCATAGCCTCCAACAACATATACCTAATATGCAAAATACATGGAAAAACCTTAATTGTCAAAAATCTGAATTTTTAAGTAGTTGACAAAGAAATTAAGGGATCTGTCTTTAAAAAGCCCTTGAGGGGCGCCTGGGTGGCGCAGTCGGTTAAGCGTCTGACTTCAGCCAGGTCACGATCTTGCGGTCCGTGGGTTCGAGCCCCGCGTCAGGCTCTGGGCTGATGGCTCAGAGCCTGGAGCCTGTTTCCGATTCTGTGTCTCCCTCTCTCTCTGCCCCTCCCCCGTTCATGCTCTGTCTCTCTCTGTCCCCAAAATAAATAAACGTTGAAAAAAAAAAAAAGTAAAAAGCCCTTGATAACTGTAATTGCAATATATTTAGCTCAGTTTCTGAAACTTTATTGGCACCCTCTTACCACCACCAATGATACTTTTCAGATGTTTTTTCATAATAGCCCCCTCCAATGAAGTTTTAATACCACAGATATATTGTATATCCATTTATGTACTGTATATATATCTGTGCTTTATATATGAAAGAGTACAATTCTTTTCACCCCTAAGAACTGATCTTCACCCCCTTAAGGGTGATACTGCTCATGTTGAGAATTACATGATTGCTTAAATACTCACACTCATGGATAATGAAAATATTTGATTCTTATGAAATAATAAACCTATAAAACTAAAATATTAGGCAAGGATTACTAGACTGTGAGATTACTGAAGGCAGGGTCTATGTTGTTCTTCATTTTAGTACCTACTGTGCCTAGCAAAGTACCTGAGACATAATGAACTCTATACTATATATACATTTCAATAGGTTTCACAAATATGAGGAAGGTAGGCAGAGTAATATCTTTGCGACAGGTGAACTAATCAACAAGCTATTTATTAAATGATCTATATGCAGAATAACCCATTAAGAATCATGAGATACACAAAAAACTTTTAACCTAAAGATGTTCTCCAGTTTAACATCCACAATTCCTTTAATGAACAGTCATTATCAACTCTTCCCTCCATATCTAAATAACTAGTAAGTCCCACTAAGTCTTCTTTCACAGCATCTCACATCTGTCTTTTCCTCTTGTTACCAATTGCCACTATCCTAAGTCAGGGTCCATATCATTTTATACTTCTCAGTTAATCTCCTGGTCTACACTCTTGTGCTCCCTCAACCACAGATTAATCTTCCTAAAATACCTCATCAATTCCTTTTAGTAGTTCAACAATAGATGCCTAAGGGTCAAGGCCAAACTTTATACACTGACATTCCAGTCTGCCCACAATTTATCTTTCTGTGCTCCTCCAAATTTCCAGAGCAGCCAATGCTATTTCGTATTTCAATCTTGCACTTCTCACATTATGTTAAAATGATCTCTTGGTGGGTTTGTTCTCTCAACAACATGATGTCCAGAGAAGTTAAGTAATTTACTCAAGGCCACCCAGCTGGAAAGGGTATGGCAACTGTGGCAAAATTAAGGGCATGGCTTTGAAGTCAAGAGGGGCAGGGTTCATATCTAGCATTGCCATGGAATGTAAACCTTGGGCAGTTTACCTACCCTCTGAGATTCAGTTTTAATTTCCTCAATTTAAAAATGTAGACAGTAATAATACCTATCACATATATAATTTTGAGCATTAAACTTTAATATCATTCCCCTACATGCATAAATTAATAATATATGTTGTGAGCATCAAGATGAAAGGCCTCTAGATTAAGAAAATCTGAGTTTTGTTTTGCCTCTGCTTTATCACTTTCTGTGTAACCTTGGGCAAGTGACTCGATCACTCTGAATTAGGTTTCTTTATCAATTGAAAAAGTGACATGAAATATTCTCTAAGATTCCTTCCTATTTAGATTCTATATTCCAAATCATCCTTACTATCCTACCTTAATAGTGACAATTTATAAATTTAAATAATTTTATAGGTTTGAATTCAGTTTATACTGTAAGTTTTTAGGACAACAGTTTCTATGAGTTGAATATATGCTATGTCAGAAAGACTCCTTTCATTTCTTGATTTACTGCTTCTAAGATTTAGGTAACTTCAAGTCAAGTATACTAACATTGGTCAAATAAATTATTGCTTTCCAATCCATACATGATATTTGAGACATCAATCATTTTCATTTGCCTTTCATTTGCTTCCAGGCTAAATAAGTACAATTTTTTTTGGTTAGATCTCTTCTCTTTCCACCCCCTTGAATATTTTGGCTGCCCCTTTTCAGTAATATTTTATCATTCTTGACGCATGACTACCAAAACCAATACAGTAAGTGCTAGAGTGCCTGGGTGGCTCTGATGATCTGAGCATGAGTTCGAGTTCCGCATCAGGCTGCTGCTATCAGCACAGAGCCTGCTTCAGATCCTCTGTCTCCCTCTCTCTCTGCCCCTCTCCCATGTTCTCTCTCTCAAAAATAAATAAACATTAAAAAAATAATATAGTAGGTACTAACAAACTAGTGATTTTGGAAAATATTTAAATAGAACTAATATTTTATTTCCATTACATCTATTTCAAGATCCTCAATGTTTCATTGACTGTCAATAGCAGCAGCACAACAGATCAATACGCTTAGGAATAAACAGTAGCTTCCAAACTGTGCTTTGAGAAACTCTAGTATTCTACAGTATATAAATTTCAAGAATCCTCCATGGGGAAATAGGGGGAGGGCACGAGGGCTGATGAGAGGCTGAATGGGAAGGGTTCCTGCACCATCTCAGTTTCAATTAGAGCAGTTCTGTTTTCTCATTGGTGGCTCTAAAATGTCTCCACAGGAGGACCTAAGAGGCAGCAATCTTTTTAGAAGGGGGCATCAGGGAACCAGTCAAAACATGAGTAACGGGGCGCCTGGATAGCTTGGTCGGTTAAGCATCTGACTCTTGGTTTTAGCTCAGGTCATAGTTATGGGATCGAGCCCTGTGTTGGGTGCTGCACTGGGTGCTTGGGATTCTCTCTCTCTCTCCCTCTGCCCCTCTCCTCTGCCCATGCTCTCTCTTTCTAAAAAAACAAAACAAAAACAAAAACAAAACAAAACAAAAAAACAACAAACAAACACAAAAAACAAACAAAAAGAATCCCACAAAACCCAAAAAACCCGTGTAAGCAAGTATGCTGCTTTTGCTCAGATTGCTCGTTAATTTGAGGTAGCTTTGGAGGAGCTGATAGAGGTGGAGGTAGTGAAAAGCTAAAGAGCCCTTGGTATACTGCTGTATTTTTATCTGTTCTATGTAATGGTTTTTATGTTAGATTTAACTTTAAAAAGAGGGTGTAGGCTCAGTCGGTTCAGTGTCCTAACTTTGGCTCAGGTCACGATCTCACAGTTTGTGAATTCAAGCCCCACATTGGGCTCGCTGTCAGTGTGGAGCCCACTTTGGATCCTTTGTCCCCCTCTCTGTACTTCCCCGACTTGCACTCTCAAAAATAAATAAAAGCCTCTGTGCTGACAGCTCAGAGCCAGGAGCCTGTTTCAGATTCTGTGTCTCCATCTCTCTCTGACCCTCCCCTGTTCATGCTCTGTCTCTGTCTCAAAAATAAATAAACGTTAAAAAAAAATTAAAAAAAAAAATAAATAAATAATGTTAAAAAAAAAAAAGAGGATGTAGCTGGTTTAAAAAAGTTTGGAAACCACTAGTCTATAAGTGTTTCTCAAGTTCCTAAGGACAAAGAAGATAAATTATATACTTTTACTTTTTTTAATGCTTATTTATTTTTGAGAGAGACAGAGAAAGGGAGAGACAGAGTGTGAACGGGGGAAGGGCAGAGAGCAAGGGAGACACAGACTCCGAAGCAGGTTCCAGGCTGTCAGCACAGAGCCCAACACAGGGCTTGAATTCTTAAACTGCTTCAAGATCATGACCTAAGCTGAAGTCAGATGCTTAACCGACTGAGCCACCCAGGCGCCCCCAAATTATATATTTTTAAGTATGTATTAGCTACAGTCAATAATCAGTTTTCTTTAAAATATGTTGCTGAATTTATCTTAACACTTACTTTAAACTTTTGTCCCTAACTTGTGTAAAGAAAAAAGATAAAATAACATCACTCTAGATAAATGTATCTCCTCCTGACTGCCAGTCAGCAAAGGAAAATGATTGCTTGGATCAGACATTAGCCTGTTTTTGTACTTGATGTAACTCCTTTATTTTCCAATGCTTCTTAGGCATTCAGACTCCAATGGAGCATAAAAAGAGAAATGTGCTTCACTGCCACAAATTCCAAATTGGGAAAACAAAATATCCATTCAAAAGTATAGTGTCAAATTGTTTATATCTGCAGTTTATCTACTGAGGTTAGAAATGGAAGGAAATACAATTTGAATCCAAAATACCCAGAGAGTGAGTAAAATGAAAGATTCAGCTGTGGTATTTATTTTGGAAATGTACCAGCAATGGTAATAAAAAGTGGTTTCTTACTTTACCAAGGAGGACAGCCATTTTGTGACGCCATCTGCCTTTATTTAGAGAAGCAACTCTGATCCAAATATTTAACTGTGAGTTATAAATCCACACATCACGACCATTGATTCTTCCACCTTTAAATGCAAAACAATGTACACACAATAATATATATATCACTAAGGGACTATGCTCAAGGCATAGATAATTAAAACATAGGATTTATTCAGTCTAAGAATTTGTGAATTCAGTTCAATAAATGAAAGACCCTCTTAAAGTTTAATGGAAATAGTTCCACAGAGCAGATTTAAACTTGGCTGATTATCTTGAAAAATAATAATTATAGGCCCCAAATAATAAAATACAGAATATGAATTTTACAAATGTATGAGACTATTAATTTGAATCAGACATCAGAAGCACCCAAACAGATTTAAAAAAGTTTTTTTAAATCATCCATTTTTTCAAAAGTATACTATTGTACAAAATAAAGTATGTATTGTTACATTGTTCAACAGGTAGTAATATAGTAATCTGCAAAGCTGGTAAAATTATTAACCATGAACAGACTTAGGACTATTGATACAGTAGTTATACTTTGTATACGTCTGTCATTTTACGGTCTCTAATTTTAGATGTAACATCACATAAACGAAGTTAAGAATTTTGGGGCACCAGGGTGGCTCAGTTGGTTGAGCTTTTGACTTCAGCACGTGATCACGAGATCAGGTCACGATCTCACAGTTTGTAAGTTTGAGCCCAGTATCTGGCCCTGCTATGACAGCTCAGAGCCTGGAGCCTGCTTTGGATTCTGTGCATCCATCTCTTTCTGCCCCTCCCCCGCTTGCACTCTGTCTCTCAAAAACAGACGTTAAAAAGAAATTAAAAAAAAAAAAAAGAAGTTAAGAATTTTAAGGAAAATCATGTTTCATAAACTTTGGGAGAATTTCAGAAAAGCTGGGTGGATTGGAGATGCTTAATTATATGGGTATTTTTCACTTTGCATACTTTACCGTGTTCCTTAAAACAAAGTTAACAGGTAAAAGTTAAGAAAAATTATACTATATTCTATATGCATTTGATAACATTTAAAATATGATGATTACAGGCATTTTTCTAGTGGATCTCTTATAAATCATTCTAGATCATCTTGAGCTCGTTTTTAAGCGCAAAAAGTCACTCTTGGTTTTATTTGTTGTATAAACTGATCTGCCTAAAGTGGGCATATTCACTTTCACTGTCTGGTTTTTGTTTTTTTTTTGTTTTTGTTTTTGTTTTGAGACAGTACTATTGTTTAAAACAGCCAAGCTATGTTCAAATTAAAAGTTGCTACAGTAATAATTCTTTACCTGAAACAAGAATGTCATTCCTTAGAGCACAGACCGCATACTCTGATTTGGTAAATTCTGGAAGCTTAGCCAAAGACTTCCATTCTCCTGTCACAGGATCATAACACTCAGTGTATGGAAGATTAAATCCTCCAACCCGTTCACAGCCTCCAACGACAACAATCACCTCAGAATAGCCAGTTGACCTAAAATAATTATTATAGGAATGTTTAAATAATAAAATACATGCAAGATCATTGGAAACTCTAAAGACATACCATTATCATTAAGAAAGCAGAACACGATTATAAAGTAAACAGTTTATTCTCTGAGCATGTGCCAAATAATACAGGCTGCCAATGACTTACTTTGAGAACATTTATAAGGGATTTAGTGACATCATTTTCCACAGAAAATTTCTATGGGTACTTTTTTCTATGAGTTTTGCCTCAAAAATTGTAAAGCAGTCTAAAGATCCTACCTAACTCAACTGGAATCCTGGTATTAATAAGGATGATTTTCAAATGCAGTTTTGCAGCAATTCAGATGTGTATAATCACACCAAGGTAAGATAATGTAGACAAATGGTGCTTTTCATCAGACTGCTAGTTCTAAAAAAACGAATTCATAGTATAAGTACCCTTTAAAGGAGTATGTGTACTTATTCAGAAATTATTTTTTATAATAATCTTTTAAAGTTAAGTAATTAAAGTAATCCAAAGCAAAACACTGAGCAGTCACTAAAAGAGTTTATAACAAAGAATGTTAATGGAAAAAAGCAAGACAAAAATTATACAGAAGGTCTCATCAATACTATGTAAAAAATTCTGGAAAGAATATACCAAGGTGCTAACGATAGCTATCTCTGGATAGTGTGGTTTCCTTCTATCAACACAAATTTTCGAGATGATAATGAGCACGGAGAATTTTTAGAGTGGAAAAAAAAATATTTAGAGCACTAAGAGAATCCTAAGGTTTATGTTAGTCACAGGATTCTTTTGTTTTGTAGTTTACATTTAAGTTAGATACAGGAAAAACTAAAAACTTATCTAAGTTTTTTGTTGTTGTTGTTGTTGTTGTTCATAAGGATCAATAGATAGTTTGGAATTTGAAAGTTATTTGGCTTTTATATTTTTTCACAAATATAACTGAAATGAAAAATGCACCTACATTTTATGGTTGTTATAATTTTAAATCTCGTGAAGCAAAATGCTAACAATCCCTCTTCTATTAACTTAAATATGGAGGGAAGATAGACCACATCAGAACACTGATTTGTAGTTTTAGTCATTACACTAAAGTTACACAATTACACTAGAAAAAAACAAAATTAAGCAATACTGGTATGTTCCTCTAACAGAAATACTCTATTCTAGCTACATTTACTCATAGCTTTTCCAGCTAATAATCATTCTCCTGTTCCATGCCAGCCATATTTTTCCATTATAAAATCAGAAAAATATATTGTAGAAAAGAATCTTGTTCATAGATGGAATAAAAATTACTTTTAGGAACCCAGCAAATCATATAACCCTAATCTAGTACATAGTAAAATATTATTGGAAAGATGGAAATATTATCAATACTATTTTCCAAATAATTTCAAAATGAGACTATTAAAGTATTCCAAAATGAATAATTCCAACACAAAACTATTAAAAGTAAAGAGAATAACACCAGATACGGAGTATAACTATTAACTTCTCTTTCTTTCCATAAAAGTATCATTTCCCAAAATTACACTTAAAATACCTCTAAGACAAATCCATGTGATATTCCTCAAAGCCTTATTTATTGATTGATCAAAACAAAAGTTGCTAAATAGTGTCACTGGGGTCCAACCACTCCAAATTATTTTAATGTAAAATCAATACAACTATTATTATATTATAGAATTGTGCTTTACACTTTTCCTATAACATTTTATTTGTTTTATAGTTTCTCTTTGCTTAACCTTGCTTGCCTTTTTCAAGACTTCTTAGCCTAATAAACATATATTGTATGTTTTTGTACCTTGGGACAAGAGAAAATAGCACAAAAAGCTAATGGCCAAAACAATTAGTCCCACTAAAAAAAAAAAAAAAACCAAAAACACAAAAAAAACAATTAGTCCCACTAAATAAAGGATCATTTCAGGTGTACTGGAATGTGTTTTTATTTGAAAGGATCAATAAACTAGTAATTTTGCCTGTATGGAAGGTCTTATTTGCAACCAAATGGCTTTTAACTTAGAGACAGGTCTAGTGTTCTCATTACAGAGACTGTTAACCCAATAAAAGTTATTTTTATTTCTTGAGCTTGGAAAACTTTTATCTATGGTAGGGAGATGATAGCCTTAATGGAAATAAGTTACTCCAGCTGATGATGGCAACTAGAACAAAAAGGCATTCAAGATGATACTATAGGATGAATAAAAGTCTGGATATCCAATTCAATCTATGTATGTATTTTTGAGAGAGAGTGTGTGCGAGCAGGGGAGAGGCAGGGGGAGAGGGAAGGAGAGGGGGAGGGGAGAGAGAGGGAGGGAGGGGGGGGGAGAGAGAGAGAGAGAGAGAGAGAGAGAAAGAGAGGCAGAGAGAGAGAGACAGAGACAGAGAGAGAATGAATCCCAAGCAGGCTCCACGTCCAGCACAGAGCCCAACTCTGGGCTTGATATCATGACCCTGAGATCATGACCTGAGTTGAGACCAAGAGGCGGACGCTCAACGGACTTAGCCACCCAGGCACCCCTCAATCTAATTTTTAGAGTGAATGTTACTTTATTTTATTAATATTTAATTAATTAATTATTGTTATATATTTTATTAATGCTTTAAAATGAAAATTCTGATTTTGCTGTGATAAAATAACAAATATTTGCTGTTTCTGGGGGTGTATGACAACCAAATTATCCTTTTAAAAAATTTACTATGGTAATTACTGTTAAAAAAATTGTCACCCTCTCTTATCATGAATTTAAGATCAAATTAGAAGATTACATTCTTTGATTTATGTGAAAGATAAAATAATTATAAATCCATAGGATATTCTCAACCTGATGAACAAAATGTGTAATAATTATCAGGTTCAGTTAAGAATCTTAAAAAGCAAAATACAGGACTTGTCGGCTAAAATAACAAACCTACTTATTATTAATGCCAAATATGCCAGATACTACACTTGATCTTAGCCAAAAGGCCGAGAAGCAATATTGCCAAATATGCCAGAGATAGGTGAACTGCCAAACTAACTCTCATCAACAAAAAAGGGATCAATGGGAATGGTTAATGGTTAATGGGAAGAATAGCTGAACATATTTAAAAAGCACAACAGGAAAGGCAGTGTCTCCATATAGCAGGACATTGGAAGGGAGAAGGGAAAGATATTAGTAATATAATCTATTCATCATTCCAAGATTCAAAGATATCTGAAAACTGCTCCACCAAACAAAATAATTAACTAAAATAGAGATATGAGACTACATGGTTCTTTAGTCCATAAGGTATGACACTTACTAAACTCAATGTATTAATATATCTAAAAAAAAACCCTACATATCAAAAGAGGGGTTTGGTCAGTTATAGAAGCAACAAGTAAATGAATGAAAAAGTATAATAATCACAGAGGTAAACATTTCCTGTGCTCATTCAAGTTATTTCTAAGGGAAAAAGAATCTTAGGTTAGCTAACTTGAACATTACTGGTTCTTTGGTAAGAATATTTTTGTGGTTGTGGAGACTTGCTCAAGCTATACTAGCTGAGAGGATTCTGATTCTAAAGATCTATTAACTCCCTTTGTTTGGATTCCATGCTTGCCCAAACAGCCTTTGAAAACCTTCCCACTTAGTGACCTGTCCATAGTAAGAGAATACTCTAAACAGACTGACTTAAAGATCTATATGTGCTGATATAGAATAATCTCCAAGATACTTATAAGTGATAAAAACAAGGTGCAGAGTGGAGTGTATAAAAAAAATAGGCAGGTATGTGTGCATATATTCACATGCCCACTTCTATATGCAAAGTATATTTCTAAAGAGTTCAAAAAACTGGCAACAGGTATCCTTTGGGGAGAATTGATACATCAAGGGTCAGGTAGAGGGAGACTTACATGTATACTTTTATGTAAAAATGTTTGAGTTAAAAATAAAGAAACTAACATGGAGAAAAATGGTAAACTATGCATACTATAGTATAACAGATTATTATTCTTAAGAGGGACTGGAAAAAATTGAAAACACTGAATTTTAAAATACTCTTTCTTTTTTCTGTGAGAGAAAGAGAGACAGAGAGACAGAGAGACAGAGAGAGAGAGAGAGAGAGCACAAGTGGGGGAGAGAGGCAGAGAGTGAGAAAGAGAGATAAACTCCATGCTCAGCATGGAGCCTGATGCAGGGCTCGATCCCACTACCCTGGGATCATGACCTGAACCAAAATCAAGAGTTGGATGCCCAACTGACTGAGCCACCCAGATGTCCCGAAAATACTATTTCTTAAAAACAAACAAAAAAAAAATTAAAAGATTTATGTATTTATTTTGAGAGAGACAGAGATAGTGAGAGTGGGGGAGGGGCAGAGAGAGAGGAAGAGAGAGAGAATCCGAAACAGACTCCACGCTCAGCACAGAGCTGGATGTGGGGCCAATCTCATGACTGTGAGACCATGACCTGTGCCAAAATCAAGAGTTGGCTGCTTAACTGACTGAGCTACCCAGGCACCACTACCCCCTGCCCAAAATCTTAATCATATCTTTGTCTACTCATTGGTTTCCAACAGGAACTTGAACCTTATCTTCCTTATGCACATAATTTTCATTATATAGTAACTGATTATTAGGCAAGATAGACAATTATTAGAAAAATACTTAAAACTAATTCCAAACTCAAAATGATAAGTTATTAAATCTTAGCTATCCCTATTCTTCAATGGAATGTGACAAAGAGCATCAAATTTTTCCATAGACATGAACAAACTATGCTTAAAATAAACCACATTAAGCATTTCTGTCTCTCAAACAATATTTCCTATTCTGTAAAAGTATAGCACAAATATGTAATGTATTTTTATTATTCATAAAACAAGTAAAAACTTTTATTGTGTATTTTTGTGTCAAATATGAGCGTATACACTTTTCATATGGTATTTCCAATCCTCGCAATATTACAAAGTGGCATTAGGCTTATTTTAGAGAAGAGGAAACTGATAGAGAAGTGAAAATGCTTTGCCTAAAGTCATGGAACTAACTATTTGTACAGAGCCAGATCCTAGACTATGCCTGATTCTGAAGCCAGTATTCTGAACACATAATGATGCTTGCATTTGTTTATTAAAAAATAGCATTATGTATTAGTACAGAGATTTAAAGTTACATAATATATATTAATAAAAAGACAACTATTCCTAAGCTTTATTCCTATGATTGGTCTCTATTATTTTTTCTACCAGGGCTTTACAACTGGTAGTACAGATTATCAGAATTTACATGCTCTTAGATTGGCCCACACTTTCTTTCTAAGTAACCCTATCATACTGTTTTCAATATAATGTATGTTGGGGTTTTCTCTTTCATTTGAGAGACATGTGGGTATATATAGGTAGAATATCCAGTATGGATTGAGCTCCAGAGAATACTTGGCACAGGATAAGCATTGAAGAAATACTGGCTGATGTGAGGACTATAACCTAACTGTACAGTGGTAGGAACAGACTGTCATCACCCTAATCCAGAGTTAACTTTTGCATCACTAAAGGTGGGACGACCAGATATACTATGTCTCTTAATGTAATGCCATACAATATATACACATTACCTAGGATGAATTCTAGCCAAAAGTATTTAACTTGTCTCCATCAAGCTGGAGCTTGTAGAGCTAACTTCCAGTTTCCAGTAAACATAGCTAAATTCAACTAAGTAACACCATAAGGAAGCAACCTAATACAGAAGGTGCAATATTCTCCTGGGCAACTTGCCCATCAACAAGTTAAAATTATGAAAAAGAAACTGTTCTAGAATAAAAGACTTGGTGGAAATAACTACATGCAATGAGTGGTCTTTGACTGGATCAAGGTTCATTATGGAACAGTTTAGGGATTGGGGAAATATGGATATGGACTGGGTATTAGTTAATATGAAAGAATTATTATTGGGGTGCCTGGGTGGCTCAGTCAGTTAAGCGTCTGACTTTGGCTCAGGTCATGATCTCACGGTTCATGGGTTGAAGCTCCATGTCAGATCTGTGCTGACAGCTCAGAGCCTGGAGATTCTGCTCCACATTCTGTGTCTCCCTTTCTCTCTGCCTCTCCCCCATCGTGCTGTTGCGCGCGCTCTCTCTCTCTCAAAATATAAACATTAAAAAAATTAACAAAATATTTCAGCTCATGACCTGAGCTGAAGTTAGACGCTCACTGACTGAGCCACCATGGTACGCCTATGTTATTGTTTTAAAGATGCATCCTGAAGTAAAAATAAACAAATAATTTTTTAAAAATTGGCTGAATGAATGGATGAATAAAAGAGAGAGAGAAGTCTGGGCTGGAGATATAGGTTTGATAGTCAATAGCATATATGGTAATTAAAATGAAGAGAATAGATGAGATAACCTGGGAAGATGTAATATAAGGCAAGACAGACAGATGTGAACCAAGGGGATGATGAACATTTCAAAGATAAGACATAGAACCATCAAATTGGAAAAGAGCAGCTGGAGAAGAAGACCATAAGGAAAATAGTGTTTCAGAAGCTTGTGGAGGAGAGAGCATCAAGAAAAAGTAAAACAATTGATAATGTCAAATCCTAGTGAGAGATCAAGGTGAATAAAGACTGCAAAGAAGCTAACAAATAACAAAGAGAAGGTCAGTAATGACCTGATTGAGAGGAGTTTCAGTAGAGGGACTGGAGCAGAAGTCAGAGGAGTAAACTGTACTTGAAGTGGAGACATCACTCCTCTTTCAAAGAAGTTTGGAGTTTCTCAGAAAGATGAGAACCTGTACAAACAATACACATTGTTCAGATAATGAAATTCCTAGTGATTGGTACTAATATGCAGTAACAGATAGGTGAAAGAATATAAAGAACAGGAGGTGATGGTAGAGTTGTAAAATAAAGCATTTCTCCTTATATTCCTCATGTAATGCCTACATAAAATAAATATCTTCTATTACATTTACAATATTCTGTAAATTCAATGTAACTACAGTTTGGTTTTTCCTACTTTTCCCTTAAATAAAGATGACATTACAACCTTACACAGATTATTTCCCTGTATGAAATGGATTGATTCCCTTAAAAATTGGATGTAAAATACATTTTTACAAATCAAATAATTAAGTGAATTGGAAAATTATCTATTTATATTCTAAGCTTAATTATCCTTAGGCTGCAATCTGATTTCATTTATGTCATATTTTTATAATGTTAATAATAAAATAACTTGGTTTGATTTTACAACATATATTCCTTGGTCCCTAATTCTAATCTTATGCATATATAGGAGATATGCAGGAAAGGTATTATTAACCCTATGTGACCCAAAACCATTCTCTCTGCTATAAGGGCATTCTGTTTAGAAAAATACACAATTTTGGGGTACGTGGGTGGCTCAGTTGGTTGAGCATCTAACTCTTGATTTCAGTTCAGGTCATGATACCAGGGTTGTGGGATCAAGCCCCATGTAGGGCTCCATGCTGAGTGTGGAATCTCCTTGAGATTCTCTCTCTCTCCCTCTGCTCCTCTCCTCCATGCACTCTCTCTCTCTCTCTAAAAGAAAACACACGATTTTCCCCTTGGAGGGATACTGTGTATCCGGAAAAGTTCTAGAACAGCCCCAAAGCTGTTCAGTGTTTTTTTTTTTTTTAATGTTTATTGATTTATTTTGGGAGAGAGAGTGAGCACAAGCAGGAGAGGGCAGAGAGAGAGGGAGAGAAAGAATCCCAAGCAGGTTCTGCACTGTTAGCTCAGAGCCTGACGTGAGGATTGATCCCGTAAGATCCGTAAGATCATGACCTGAGCCAAAATCAAGAGTTGGTGCTTAATTGGCTGAGCCACCCAGGCATCCCCAGTGTTCTTAATTAATACACTGAAGAACCTTGGTCTTTTACATTTCTAAGCTCAGCCCAAGTTTCATAACAGTCCTTAAATAAAATAACAGCTTAAAAAAAATCAGTATATTATATAATAAAATTGCATGTTCTTGTCCTTTGTTTAAAAACTGAGTAAAATATTTTATATTTCTTTCTTATAAAGCAATTACTTTTCATGAAACTCAGTTGACTTTGAAGAAAAAAAGTGCACTCTAACTCTAATACAAAGAAATATTACATTATTTTTTTGTAGTTTTAATTACCCAATACTGTATCCAAAAAAGTTCAGACTGGGAGTTTTCTTAAAGTGGGTCAGACCCGGGGCGCCTGGGTGGCGCAGTCAGTTAAGCGTCCGACTTCAGCCAGGTCACAATCTCGCGGTCCGTGAGTTCGAACCCCGCGTCAGGCTCTGGGCTGATGGCTCAGAGCCTGGAGCCTGTTTCTGATTCTGTGTCTCCCTCTCTCTCTGCCCCTCCCCCGTTCATGCTCTGTCTCTCTCTGTCCCCAAAATAAATAAACGTTGAAAAAAAAAAACTAAAAAAAAAAAAAGTGGGTCAGACCTATACTATACTACATAAGTAATAATAGCTAATAATTTTTAAGTACTTCTGCACACCACTTCTGATGATGAGTACCTTGTTATTGCACTTAATAGTTAACTAAGTACTATTTAAATCATCATTCTCATTTTACATATGAGGAAAGAGATTAAATCTTACTATATCCAAACTAGTGTAGATTTTAAAGGCATGCTATCTCCTAATATGCTGAATTTTAATCACATATAAAACAATAATAATCAAAATCAAGTCTAAAAATTTGATTTAAGAGCTATGCTCTAGTAAATTTATAGGAAAAGTGGAGACGCTATGTGAAAATAAAAATAAACACCAGTTTCACAACAATGTGAATATATTTAACACTACTGAGTAGTACACTTAAAAATTGTTAAGAAGGTAAACTTATGTTATATGCTTTTTTTACCACAATTAAAAAAAATTAGCTTTGTTAGAAAGATATTAGAAATATTTTTTACTGTAATATTTCTCACAATAGCTGTTTCTTGCTTATTCACAGTTTGGCACATTTAGTATTATTCCTTCAATTATTAAAGCATGGATATTATTTTTCTATAGTTTATGAATTAAAATCTATATATGCTTTATAAATACACATTATAAGATGATACAAATATAATACTGAATTGAATTCCCACCTCCAAACATAAATTTCTAAATTCTCTCTGATACAATTTTTATATTCAGAAAAAAATTTAAAAATTGAGATTGACATTAAATATAGTAACCATGGCAATAAGAAGAGATCTGAAACATGGGTTTTACATCTAAGAATCCACTCAATATATAGCAGCTTATTTACTTCACATTTATATTTCAAGTTGTCTGTTTGGAAAAAAGGGAGTCTGTAAATTGGCCAATTGTTTTTTATATGTAGAGGCAATCCAAGACAGTCTACCAAAGTCTTTAGTGTACTTTATATCCAAAGGCCCTCTGGAAAGAAAAGTGAAATGATCTGGGACCCTATAAATGTTAAGAGAAATAAGTAGAAATATATTGAGATGTGCAGAGTTGTAAAGACCCTTTGCCATACCCTTTCATAGCTCAGAACAATAACAAAAAAATGTTACTGTTGAATCTAGCCTTCACTGGCAGAGACATTTTATTTTATTTTTGGGGGGAGGGGGGCATTTTAATGATTTACATAATCCATAACAAATCTTAAATCATATAAAGCTACATGTAGACAATACATAAAATAACTGAGATTTCACTCAGGAGGTTTAAAAATATTAAACAAATAAAAACTTGTGTTGATTATGTTGTAGTTCGTTTACAAACAGTTTTCTCACCTGCGTGGCCTAGTCCTTGGGGACATCATTTCATTCCCAAGTATGTGGTACCGTCTTGCTTCATGCAACAACTGATAACACTCAGGAGAATTCTGGATCAATTGGTCCACCTCAACTGTTTGGACAAAGTAGTTGGGATGCAACAGAGGGAGTCTCACATGTGTCAGGAGCTCATGTAACAGTGGTCTTCTCAGATCAACAGCACGATAGACCCAGCGCATGACAGCTTCAAAAACCATCTCCTCTTTACCAATAACAAGTTCATCACTACAAATATAATCAATAAGTTCATCTTTATCAAGCTCAAGAAATTCTTCATGCTGAGACACATCCTCAAAAGTCTGTAATGCAAAATTCTTGCATTTTGTGAAGAGTGTTTTGAGGGAATGCGTATCAGCAAAGCGCTGGATTCCTAAGCAGTTACAAGGATCAAGTTGCTCCTCTAAGAACTTGGCACATGCATCACGGAGAACACTAATCTGAAAGAGGCTTGATGTTTCAAAGAGATATTGTACATTCTCTGTAGTGATCTTTACTTTTCCAGTATAAACATACTGCAAAAAACATTCCATGGCTTCAGCTAAAATACCATTAATCTCAACCAACATTTCTCTGCTTTCTCTGTGGTCGTTACAAAACATAGCTCTGAAATAGCTACTGCAGGCTGAGAGAACAGCTCTATGGCAAGGAAATTCTTTGCCTTCCACACAAATGATAACATCTGTGAATAAGCGGCTGTCTCGGAATTCATTGAATATCTGGAGTATGTTTTCAGCATGGGATGATCCTGAAGAGAAGTCAAAAAACTCACGGCCTGTCAGAGATTTAGGGTCCATTTCAAAAACTTTACGTTTAGTAGCTGGGGAATCACGCACCCCAAGATCCTCTCTGTTTAGTCTTCGTCCCAATATTAGTACCATTGTTACATCAGTTGACTATATAATTGTTGAGAAATGACTGTTAAGTATCTTCTTTATATGGCTACAAGTAAAAACAAATGAAAACATTTCAATATATAAACAGCACTCTACATAGTTTCATTTTGATGTAAACACTACGACAAAATCACACGATATATCTTATACAGGACATAGAATATGATCTCATTTTAATAAAAATTGCTAAATAAAAATTTGCATTATGGGTATAATTTGCAATAGTATTCCTTAAGCCCATCTCCTCTAAAAGTATTATGCAGTTTGTGAATTACTAATAACCTCTGTCTCCCCTATTACACAGATGGGTTCCATCTACTTACTGTAGAGTTAAGAAGGAATGCTGCAAGACAAAGAACTTGACTACATTCAGAATCCTAATATAAATGTTTTATTATCTTAATATATAGTATTGCTAGAGGGGAATTCAGCTTTATCTACCAATGGCCCTTAGAAATATGTATACTGGGGCATCTGGCTGGCTAAGATGGTAGGGCATGCAACTCTGGATCTCAGGGTTGTAAGTTCAAGTACCACATTGGGTGTAGAGATTACTTAAAAGAAAAAAAAAAAAGGAAACTGTCTGACCATCAAGTCCCTTTCTATCAATCTATTCTAAACAAATAATCAGGAATATGTGGAAAGATTTATTTACAGGGATGCTGAATGATGTATTAATAGAAAATACTTAAAACAATCTAAATGCCCTACAATAGGAGATTAGTTAAACCACAGTACATCTTAAGGATGGAAGACAGTCTATGCAGCCATTTAAAATTATGTAGACTAGGGATGCCTGGGTGGCTCAGTCAGCTGAGTGTCTGATTCTTGGTTTGGGCTCTGGTCATGATCTCACAGTTTGTGGGTTTGAGCCCTGTGCGGGACTCTGCACTGACAATACAGAGCCCGCTTGGGATTCTCTCTCTCTGCTCCTCCCCCACTTGTATGTGTTCTCTCTCTCTCTCTCAAAATAAATAAGTAAACCTAAAAAACTTAAAAAAATAAAATTATGTGGACTATGTAACAATACGGGCAAGTATTTATTAGGTAGTATGTGGAAAGCAGATCATAAAATATATGCTAAAAAACAGAAAAAAATTATGTATCAGTGGTCTCAGGGAAAGAAAAAAGGAGACACATATGCCAAAAATGGTAAGCAATTTATTTATCTTCTGTTTTTTTCTATTTTCCCCAATTTCAACTATAAATATGTAGTATTTTGTTTTCAGATTTTTATTTTTTATTTATTTTTTATTTTTTTAATGTTTTTATTTATTTTTGAGACAAAGAAGGACAGAGCATGAGCAGGGGAGGGTCAGAGAGAGAGGGAGATACAGAATCTGAAGCAGGCTCCAGGCTCTGAGCTGTCAGCACAGAGCCTGACGCAGGGCTTGAACTCACAGACTGTGAGATCATGACCTGAGCTGAAGTCAGATGCTTAACCAACTGAGCCACCCAGGAACCCCTGTTTTCAGATTTTTAAAACATATGTATCTATGCCCTTCTCTCTTTTGCTAGTAAGAAACATCCCTAAACTTCTCTCAGAAATGATTATGAATAGGTAAACTAATGGATTGAGGCAGGGGGCTGTAGCTATCAATTCTTTTAAATTTTGATTTTTAAGGTGGTTCTTCTACTGCTACTTTTTTTTCACATCTCCATAAGTTAATATGTGATCCAAAATGTATTTGTAATTGGCCTAAGAGCACTCAGAATAACTCTCAACTATTCCCATGCCCTCATAATCTCATACAGAATTCTTTCTTCTTCTTCTTCTTCTTTTTTTTTTTTTTGAGAGAGAGCAGGCTCAAGTGGAGGAGAGGGGCAGAGGGAGGAAGCCGGGGGGGGGGGGGGG
>NW_024412400.1:75469488-75828186 GCF_014898765.1 Herpailurus yagouaroundi | reverse complement strand
CAGAGAGAGAGAGAGAGAGAGAGAGAGAGAGAGAGAGAGAATCCTAGGCAGGCTACTCACTCAGCATGGAGCCTGACATAGGACTCAATACCTCCACCCTGGGATCATGATCTGAGCCTAAATCAAGATGCAGACGCTCAACTGAATGAGCCACCCAGGCACCCCATCATACAGAATTCCTTCTAACGGTCCCAGCTTATTTCTGAAATATTTCAACAGTCAGACATCCAGACCTAACTATGGCATCATAAAGAAGGCTTAAGAACATCAGAGATAACCCCCAAAATGAAATGCCATCCTACATTCACAAGCCACAAATAAAGTCGAGACTTGAGATTTAACAATCTTAATTTAGGACTGTATTTTATATACCCCATCACGTATTAAATTGTACCCCATTTTTAAAATCATGTGACATAACCAAGAAAATATGAAATATCAAAATCAAGAAGCAACTCATCTATTCCATTCTTTTTCATATTCTTATTCTATTTGCTTTCTTTTCTCCATCACTCTAATGACCCACATATCCCAGTTACAATATTCACTAGATGCTTCCAACTTTCATCAACTCACTCACTGAGTTTATTTAATTCTGTCAGTTCCATGTCTATTATCATCAACAAATACTTACTGTGTGCCCACCTTTGTCAGGATACTGTGCTACACCTATGGTTTTCAAAGATCTAAAGGTATTACTAGATATTGCTGTTGAAGTTTTTATTTTAAATATAGTTGAGACAACACATATTCACACAAAGATAAATAATAAGGGAGCCTAGGCAATATGATGCTACACTGGTACAGACAGCACAGTTCCCACTTACAATGGGAATGTTTTTTACCTCTTCATATAAATTAGCATTTAATCTTCCTGAAGTCCAGATGATAGAGTTTTCCCTGGGCAGATGTATGCCAGGCTATTCTGATTGTTAGGAAAAAGTACCTGGTTATAACAACATTTGAAGGACACCTAAACGTTTGCATGTACAGAATCTTTTCTTTCTTTTTTTTTTTTTAATTTTTTTTTAACGTTTATTTTTGAGACAGAGAGAGACAGAGCATGAACAGGGGAGGGGCAGAGAGAGAGGGAGACACAGAATCTGAAACAGGCCCCAGGCTCTGAGCTGTCAGCACAGAGCCCGACGTGGGGCTCGAACTCACGGACCGTGAGATCATGACCTGAGCCGAAGTCGGACGCTTAACCAACTGAGCCACCCAGGCACCCCAAGTACAGAATCTTTTCAAAACACTCCTCTCTTCATCTCCCAATTTTGCAGGGAAAGTCAGAAAAAATTCAAGCAGTTTTATCAGTCAAATGGAATAAAGATGTGAGTAACTATTTTCATTTGGGATCAGCAGGTGGGGATTCAGAAGCAGTAAGCTGATAGGGAAATCCCTGCTGTGTTCATGTAGATTGTGTGGATTTTAAAAGTCATAAAACAACTGAAGAAGGGCCATTTTGGTCCCCTCTAAGAATTCTGGCAAAAACTGAGGAAGTTCTTTGAACTCTATCAGGTTAGGCTGTAGGAACAAGTAAGAGCCAAACCTATGTAATAATGGTCTATTAACTGGTTTGACAATACCACGGGAGCTATATTTCTTTGTATGCATTAAAAAACAAAACAGAACAACAACACTAATCTTTTTTTTAAACTGCTTGCCATGTGCCTGGCACTTTCTAAATTCTTCATACAGATTTAATGTAATCCTCCTAACAACCCTATGAGGTTGTTACTACAATTAACAAAAAGTTGTTTTATAGCCTTAGGACTTTATATACAGGATTGAGACAGATTTTTCTAAATAGGCAAGAGCTATTTACAAAGTAAGTGAAAGACTGATAGGGATAAACTTTACCCTCACTTCTAAGTTGAAAAACAAACGAACAAACAAAATTTTAAGTATTCAAATATACATGCAATTTATTTTCTAACTGTGTAACAAAGTTTGTAATGTAATGAAACAGTTATAGCCATAGAAACTGATGTAGAAGGCCTACTTTTTAAAAAAAAATTTTTTTTTAACGTTTATTTATTTTTGAGACAGAGAGAGACAGAGCATGAACAAGGAAGGAGCAGAGAGAGAGGGAGACACAGAATCTGAAACAGGCTCCATGCTCTGAGCTGTCAGCACAGAGCCCGACGCAGGGCTCGAACTCACGGACCGTGAGATCATGACCTGAGCTGAAGTCGGACGCTTAACCGACCAAGCCACCCAGGCGCCCCTAGAAGGCCTACTTAAATAAACAAGTAAAAATAAACCTGAGAGAATGTTTATGACTAACTGGTTTTTGGAGCAATGTCAAATACCAGATATTTAGTCAGTAAAATTAGCTTTTCTTAAATTTGAGAGAATATTAGTTTACCCACATGTTATAGTCCAAGAAAGCTAGCTTTTGAACTGAAATCTCATTATGCTTTGGAGGTTTCAGGTAACAGATTTGCCTAAGAATAAAATCTTCATTTTGTTAATTCTAATACCTAAATGAATAAAATTACATAGGCTTAAAATATTTTATTATCAGTTTTAAAATGTATAATCAAGAACCAAAAAAAACAGGGAAAGGTTTCTTCTATCTCTTTTGAGACTTTCCTGACTAGAGAGTTCACGTTTGTCTCCTTGCAGGTCACGCAACTTCTTGGGTTATGGCTGCCCACACATGTGTGTGCCATCCACGAACCCATGTACATATACATGGGTTAAAGTTGAAAAATTCACTTATAATACATATAGTCACTTCCAAATGGACAGTAGCACATATCTCGAATATGCTTTTAATCTGAAATTATCTCAGTATTGGTTCAATACACAGAAACCTATCTCCCATAGATGAGAGATCACTACTGTGCCTGAATGCCAATTTTTTGTTGTTGAAACTGAAAAAAGTTCAAAGCATGTAATATCACAAGTGATAACCATTCAATTATGATAAACATAAATACGATATGGAATATAACTTATTTTAATCTTCCCAAATCAAAAATTTGTCTATAAATTTGCTTACTTAGTTTAAATTCTTATTGCATTTCAGATTCAAAAAATTCACAAACTATTGTTTTTGACTGGTGATATAATGACTGGCATCCACGACAACAAAAATCTTGGACTTTATGCCTTTTCTGTTCTACATTTTTGTTCTCTCAATCTTTAAATGAATATAAAAACAATGCAACAGAATGCAAACAAAATGCAAAACAAAATAACACACTGTAAGAACTAAGAATTTCCTTTTGGCTAAAAGGGACAAGTAAGAAAAATGAAAAGATACTCTGCTTTCTGTATCTAGTAATCATACTGTATCTGGTATTTGTTAACTGGTATCTGTATCTGATAAATTTAGGGATAGTAGATTGAGTGAGTTAAGTATTAATATAAGGCTGATGTTACAGGAGTTAAGAAGGGTTTGTTTTCTTATGCTATTTTCTGCCTCTTATTCTTATAGCTGGTTCCTTGACTGTTGACTGACAAGAGGTCTTCCACTGCTTCCACGCAAGGTAAAACTGAAAATCCCGTATTAGAACAGCTATAAAATCACCTGCTATTACAAAGTATTCAGCAGCAAAAAGATACTTTTTACTGCTTTGTAAGAGAGACTATCTCACAGATCTGAGCTGTTTGCTTCCAAGAAGCTTTGGCCTGGCTTTTTGCACATCTTCATTTTCTCTAGACTTTCTGAGAAAGTCTCCCATTAACCAGTCTGCACAACACAAAATATAAATTCTTCCTATTGATGACAGGGTAAATAATTTACACAGGGGTCTTAAAAATATGAGATGCATTTCAAAGTGAATCTTTTGGGCTTCCAGGTATACTTTAATAGCTTTTGTTTTCCCATTTTACACAAAGTGTTTTATTTTAACTAGTAATGGTTAAAAATGTAAAGTTACATTTAATCACATCTCAAAGTAGAGTATCTAATATAGGTTCAAGATTTATAATAAGTGATATAATAAATGAATTCATACACAATCAAGCAAACAAAACATAAATTACAGACTGAATTCTAAAAACTGAGCAAATATCAAAGCATCCTCATTCCTTTCAGGAAAGAGCAAGCAACTAAATAAGCATCGCAGGGCACCTGGGCGGCTCAGTCAGTTGAGCGTCTGACTTCTGCTCAGGTCATGATCTCAGGGTTAGTGAGCTCGAGCCCCACATGGGGCTCACTGCTGTTGGGGCGGAGCCTGCTTTGGATCTTCTGCCCCACCCCCACCCGCCTGTCCCTCCCCAGCTCACATGCTTTCTTTCTCAAAAATAAATAAACATTAGAAAAAAAATAAGCATCTCTAGATAAAATAAGAGGGAAAGATGTTTGTTCCAAAGGAATATAATGACACGAAGTTTTATCTAGATAAAGGTAGTGAATACAAGGGTGATCAGACTGCCAAGTCAGCAACTGACTGCCAGAGTCACAGGATTTGTCTAGAAAAGCTAGATCCCTTTCTTTCTCTCCCTCATTTCTTCAGGGTCTTTATTCCTGATGCTACACTTGAGAGACTTTTCTTAACATAAAGATTCTTCTGGTTGGGGCGCCTGGGTGGCACAGTCGGTTAAGCGTCCGACTTCAGCCAGGTCACGATCTCGTGGTCCGTGAGTTCGAGCCCCGCGTCAGGCTCTGGGCTGATGGCTCAGAGCCTGGAGCCTGCTTCCGATTATGTGTATCCATTGGACCCGGCACCTCACCCGTTCATGCTCTGTCTCTCTCTGTCCCAAAAATAAATAAATGGTGAAAAAAAAAAAAAAGATTCTTCTGGTTAAAGGTACTCTAGCATTGGGGCACTTGGGTGGCTTAGTCGGTTAAGAGCCCAATTCTTGGTTTCAGCTCAGGTCATGATCTCAGGGTTCATAAGTTCAAGTCCCATGTTGGGTTTCATGCTGGTGATGCAGAGCCTGCTTAGGATTCTCTCTCACTTCTCTCCCTGCTCCTCCCCTGCTCACTCTCTCACACTCTCTCAAAATAAATAAACAAATAAACTTAAAAAGAAAAATAACTAAAGGTACTTTAGGGTTTTATTTCCAACTGTAGAACTCATGCATGTTGTAGACCTAGCTCCTGATTGCTAGGTAGATTTAAAATTATGTTTTTGGCCTATGTCAAGAAACATGAGGGGAGATAACTTATTTTAGTATTTGTAAGACTAGAGAAAAATTAGAAGAGGGGCTAAGGATATCAGGGAGGAGCTGAAACAAGTAGATAAATACTTTATTTGTTAACAGAAATGACTGTGACACTGCCTTCCTTTGATCTTGAGAATAGATATAATTTGTTCACCATTACTCTGATTGGCCTAAGTAGTCCCTGGTTAAAGAAAGAAAAATGGCTTAGATTCTCTAATAGCAATGTTTAGGAGTTTATAAATACTATAAATATAATACCTTTTGAGCATTTGCTTGATCAAAGCCCCGGTAAAAATACTTGTGTTATTTTAATTTCCACACCTAAAATAAACAGAGAACAGCAATTTATAAATAAGATACTAATCACATCATGCATAGTTGGCATTATTTACAAATATATTGAGGGGTGCCTGGGTGGCTCAATTGGTTGAACATCTGACTTGGGCTCAGGTCATGATCTCACCGCTTGTGGGTTCAAGCCCTGCGTTGGGCTCTGTGCTGACAGCTCAGAGCCTGGAGCCTGCTTCAGATTCTGTGTCCTGCTCTCTCTCTGCCCCTCCCTCGCTCATGCTCTGTCCCTCTCTCTCTCTCAAGAATAAAACATTAAAAAAATAAAAAAAAAACAAATATATTGAAACAGTTTTTAGATTTCAGTTTCTGACTTTCGCACAGTTTAAAAGTTTTGCATAGAAAATCATTACTGAACAACAATTCCCTAAAACAAATTAATAATTTTGTGCTATTTTACATATGCATTAGTTTCCTTATTTATCAGCTTCCTTACTTGACAATATTATCTTGGAGTAAAGTTTCTTGAAAGATGAGTAAAATATTTGTGTCAACAGCAAGCTAACTGGTGGCACTGAGATGACAAAAATATATATCCTGTGATAATTCTGCAATGGATATTTGAAGAGTGTCTGGTAATTGATGTTTCATCTGAGTTTGGGGCCAGTAAATAATAGAGTTGGTCTATCAATATTAGAAAAATTGACAGTTTAGGGGTACCTGAATGGCTTAGTCAGTTGAGTATCTGACTTCAGCTCAGGTCATTATTTCAAGGTTCATGAGTTTAAGCCCCGTGTCAGGCTCTGTACTGACAGCTCGGAGCCTGGAGCCTGCTTTGGATTCTGTGTCTCCCTCTCTCTCTGCCCCTCCCTCGCTTGTGCTCTGTCTCCCTGTCTTTAAGATAAATTAACATTAAAAAAATTTTTTTAAAAACCCAAAAATTGACAGTTTAGTCATTATGTAATATAAAACTATGGCATCAATTTGAGAAAATCAGAAAATTTATGGTAATTCAGGAAAAAAATTTTAGTTTTTAATCCTTAGTTATCTAGATTATCCAGACAGAAACTCAAATAATTATTTTAATATCTTTTAATACAGAAATACATATTTTTTCTGCTTTGTTAAACCTTATAAACTTAGTACCTGTGGAAACCAACTAATTCAGCACAATTCTTTTTTTTTTTTTTTTTGGTGGAAGTGAGGGAGGAGAGGAATTTTCTCTTAAGAGAAAATACTGGAACCTTGAACTGTGCACGGAATAGGAATATTATTATTATTTTTTTTTTTAATTTTTTTTCAACGTTTTTATTTATTTTTGGGACAGAGAGAGACAGAGCATGAACGGGGGAGGGGCAGAGAGAGAGGGAGACACAGAATCGGAAACAGGCTGCAGGCTCCGAGCCATCAGCCCAGAGCCTGACGTGGGGCTCGAACTCACGGACCGCGAGATCGTGACCTGGCTGAAGCCGGACGCTTAACCGACTGCGCCACCCAGGCGCCCCAGGAATATTATTTAAATACAAGTGGTTCTGGTCTCTTGCCCAGATATCTACAAACAGAACTTGTAAAGTCTTAACAACTTTAGGCAAATAACAAAAGTTGATCATGAAAATGAAGAAATGGACTGTTGATTTATACACACAGACACACACACACACACACACACACACACACACACACACACACCTCTATGCCTGATTATGTTGTGATTGTGAAGTGAATGTTATTTTGAAGTTTCCTTACTCCCAGAAATTAGTCTAACTTGTGTGTACCCTTGGTAAAAACTATTTCAACTTGGTCAAATTAGGGGATCATTAATCCTAGCTAAGTTAAATGTTTTTTCCCAATGGACAATAAGATCCTGAGCCAATGTTGGGATTTGGGTCAAATGGAGAAAGGTTTCTGAGCGCTTACTCTCTGTCTGGCACTTGAGTTGCAAATATTGAATTGAGATCCAGTTTAAGACTCTGCAGGGTTGTGGTCCCTGGCTGGCTCAGTCAGTACAGCATGTAACTCTGGATCTCGGGGTTGTGAATTTGAACTCCACCTTGGGTGTAGAGATTACTTTAATTAATTAAGTAAGTAAGTAAAACAACAACAAAAAAGAACTCTAAGACTGACATTAAAATAGATTCAAATTTTCAGTGTTTCACCAGCAGAAAACACAGGTACAAATTGGAATAGATTTTTCTCATGACTGATCTGGTCTACAATTATTACCTTAAGGAGTAGAATCACAAGGCAATTCACTAGGGCATTTTGAGCAGAGTTTTAAAGTAATACTTACCACCCTAATAAGTAAGGGCAAGGGACAGAGGAGGCCAATGTAAAGTCGAGAGGAGCTACAATATCACAGTTGATCTAGAGTGTGGCTATGCTGCAACCAAGCTTAATTTTCCTTTAGAATGCAGGAATCCTATACAAAGAAAGAAATTACTATCAGTCTTAAAGATAGTGTGGATTAACGAGGAGCTTTAAAGACTAATAAATACCAAATAGTAAAGGAAACCAATATTTTCACTAATGTGGTCTCTACAACTAGCAGTACTGACTTGCCACATACTATGCTCTACACTACTCCATTTTCTCAAATTTAACTTTGAGTGAAGAAAAACACAGCAGAGACAACCAGAAGACTAAAAAGAAGAGGTTTATCTTTAAAGATATATAAAGTTACAAAGTAAATCCAAAGAAGGAAAGCTTAGCACAAAAACAAACACTCAGATCAATGGAACAGAATAGAGAACCCAAAAATAGACCCACAAACGTATGGCCAACTAATCCTTGGCAAAGCAGGAAAGAATATCCAATGGAATAAAGACAGTCTCTTCAGCAAGTGGTGCTGGGAAAACTGGACAGCGACATGCAGAAAAATGAACCTGGACCACTTTCTTACACCATACACAAAAATAAACTCAAAATGGATGGAAGACCTAAATGTACACAGGAAGCCATCAAAATCCTCCAGGAGAAAGCAGGCAAAAACGTCTTTGACCTTGGCCATGGCAACTTTTACTCAACACAGCTCTGGAGGCAAGGGAAACAAAAGCAAAAATAAAAAGCTTCTGCACAGTGAAGGAAACAATCAGCAAAACTAAAAGGCAACCGACGTAATGGGAGAAGATATTTGCAAATGACATATCAGATAAAGGGTTAGTATCCAAAATCTATAGAGAACTTATCAAACTCAACACCCAAAAAACAAATAATCCAGTGAAGAAATGGGCAAGACATGAATAGACACTTCTCCAAAGAAGACATCCAGATGGCCAACCGACACCTGAAAAAAATGCTCAACATCACTCATCATCAGGGAAATACAAATCAAAACTACAATGAGCTACCACCTCACACCTGTCAGAATGGCTAACATAAACAACTCAGGCAACAACAGATGTTGGCGAGGATGTGGAGAAAGAGGATCTCTTTTGCACTGCTGGTGGGAATGCAAACTGGTGCAGCCACTCTGGAAAACAGTATGAAAGTTCCTAAAAAATTAAAAATAGAACTATCCTAGGACCCAGCAATTGCACTACTAAGTATTCATCCAAGGGATACAGGTGTGCTGTTTTGAAGGGGCACATGCACCCCAATGTTTATAGCAGAACTATCAACAATAATCAAAGTATGGAAAGAGCCCAAATGTCCACTGATGGATGAATGGATAAAGATGTGGTATATATATACAATGGAGTATTACTCGGCAATCAAAAATAATGAAATCTTGCCATTTGCAACTACGTGGATGGAACTAGAGGGTATTATGCTAAGCAAGATTAGTCAGAGAAAGACAAATATCATATGACTTCACTTATATGAGGACTTTAAGATACAAAACAGATGAACATAAGGGAAGGGAAGCAAAAATAATACAAAAACAGGGAGGGAGACAAAACATAAAAGACTCTTAAATATAGAGAACAGAGGGTTGTTGGAGGGGGATGGGCTAAATGGGTAAGGGGCATTAAGGAATCTACTCCTGAAATTATTGTTGCACTATATACTAACTTGGATGTAAATTTAAAAATAAAAAATTATTGGGGCGCCTGGGTGGTGCAGTCGGTTAAGCGTCCGACTTCAGCCAGGTCACGATCTCATGGTCCGTGAGCTCGAGCCCCGCGTCAGGCTCTGGGCTGATGGCTCGGAGCCTGGAGCCTGTTTCCGATTCTGTGTCTCCCGCTCTCTCTGCCCCTCCCCCGTTCATGCTCTGTCTCTCTCCCAAAAATAAATAAACGTTGAAAAAAAATTTTTTTTTAAAATAAAAAAAAATAAAAAATTATTAAAAAAAAAAAAAAGGAAAGCCAGAAAAGTGCAACATAGTAAATCCATTATTTAAAAATGACTAGAGGGACACCTAGGTGGCTCAGTCAGCTAAGTGTCAGACTCTTGATTTCGGCTCAGGTCATGATCTCCCTGTTTGTGGCTCTGGGTCTGCCTGGGACTCTCTCTTTCTCTCTCTCTCTGCCCACCCCCCACTCCTGTGTGCTCTCCCTCTCTTTCTCTCCAAATAAATAAACTTAAAAAAAAACCAACCGTATACTTTTTATAAATTTCAAATATTTTCACCCTATTTTCTTAAAAGCTTATTTATTTGAACCATTCTTTTTTTTTTTTTTTCCAACGTTTATTTATTTTTGGGACAGAGAGAGACAGAGCATGAACGGGGGAGGGGCAGAGAGAGAGGGAGACACAGAATCGGAAACAGGCTCCAGGCTCTGAGCCATCAGCCCAGAGCCCGTCGCGGGGCTCGAACTCACGGACCGCGAGATCGTGACCTGGCTGAAGTCGGACGCTTAACCGACTGCGCCACCCACGCGCCCCTATTTGAACCATTCTATTCAATGACTTGTTAAAACTATAAATTTACACTCTCGAAATTTTAATTTAAAGCTTTACTCTTGGAGCAGTGAGTGGTTCCTAAACCAACTTTTACAAATCCAGTATTTAAAGCCCAGTCTTAAAAATATTATTTTTTCTTTCTTTCTTTTTTTTCCCCTGAGAGGAGGATAAAGGGTTTATTTTACATAACTGAATGAAAAATAATTCAAGAAATAGTAAATAAACAATATATTATTTTCAACATTTCTAATTTCTTTTTATTCTTTTAAAGTTTATTTATTTATTTATTTATTTATTTATTTATTTATTTATTTATTAAAGTGTATTTATTTGAGAGAGACAGGAAGAGAGAAAGAACCCCAAGCAGGCTGTACATCCAGTGCAGAGCCCCACACAGGCCTCAAACTCCAAAACTGTGAGATCACATCCTGAGCCAAAATCAAGCGTCAGATGCTTAATTGACTGAGCCACACAGGCGCCCCTTAAAGTTTATTTATTTATTTTGAGAGAGAGAGAGTGCATGCAAGTGGGAGAGGGGCAGAGAGAGAGGGAGAGAGAAAGAGAATCTTAAGCAGGCTCCGTGCCATCAGTTCAGAGCCCGATGCAGGGCTTGAACACAGAAATGATGAGATCATGACATGAGCCAAAATCAAGAGCTGAAGCCTAACCAACTGAGCCACCCAGGTACCCCTAGCGTTTCTAATTTCTTAATGGAACCATCAAGAACACATTTACCCACCATAAGACACCAGAAACCAACTAACACTTAAATTTTTCTCTAGGTTTATAGCAATTAGGGATTATCCCTTGTTTACTAGAATTCAAATGGTCAATATGTTCTGACTTTGATTAATGAGAGAAACAAACTAAGAGGTATCTAATGATGAAAACTTTAGCAGTGCTTAATGTGTCAGACTTAACAATATAGTTCTATAATTAAAAAAGAATACCCTCTTCTCTCAAATCACAGAACAAAAAAATCAGATTTCTCCATTCAGTGTTTTTCTCCCTTGCCTTAAAACTTTTGGTTACTAATATTTCCCAACCCACAAAGGAAAAAAAAATGCTAATTATCAAACATCACACCTAGGGCGCCTGGGTGGCTCAGGCCTTTAAGTGTCCAACTTTGACTTAGGTCATGATCTCACAGTTCATGAGTTCCAGTTTATATATATATACGTATGTGTATATATATATACAAGTATGTATATGTGTATACATATACGTATATGTGTATATATATACGTATATATATATACGTATGTGTATATATACACGTATATATATACGTATGTGTATATATATACGTATATAAGTATGCATACATATACTTATATACGTATATATATACGTGTATATATATGTAAAATCACACCTGCTATCAAGCTGCCTTATTGAGCCTACTCATGCTTCTCACTAGACTTAACATGTAAACTTAATGTCATTTGGTTTTACCCTAACATGTTTCTTTTAGGTATTTAATGCATGATTTTATTTTAAAATCAAATTAAATCTGCAAGGACCCTACCTGCTGCTCTGCCACTCAAACAGGTTTGAGATCCAGTATTTCAAGCAACTTCTCTATGTATAAAAGTACTTGTAAGTTAGTGACTTTTATTTACCTTAGTGGTGACACAAATTATTTACAGAATAAGTTTTAGAAACTATTGAGTACAAAGCCTAATCACTTTTATTTTTTTTTATTTTTATTTTTTTAATTTTTATTAAAAAATTTTTTTTTTCAACGTTTATTTATTTTTGCGACAGAGAGAGACAGAGCATGAACGGGGGAGGGGCAGAGAGAGAGGGAGACACAGAATCAGAAACAGGCTCCAGGCTCTGAGCCATCAGCCCAGAGCCTGATGCGGGGCTCGAACTCCTGGACCGCGAGATCGTGACCTGGCTGAAGTCGGACGCTTAACCGACTGCGCCACCCAGGTGCCCTGCCTAATCACTTTTAAACATCAAGTTGGTAGACTTTAGGATGTGCCAAATGCTGAAAAATTATAAGCCCTTGGGTGATGAATTTACAGTGACAAACCCATCAATTAAAGTCAGTATTGTGTTTTTTGTTTGTTTTTAACTTTATTTACTTTGAGAGAGAGCATGAGAGTAGGGGAGGGGTAGAGAGAGAGAGAAAGAGAGAGAGCGAGAGCGAGAGCGAGAGCGAGAGCGAGAGAGAGAGAGAGAGAGAGAGAATCCCAAGCAGGTCTCCTGCAGTCAGCACAGAGCTCTATGTGTGTGTGGGGGGGGGGGCGGGCGTCTAACTCATGAACCGTGAGATCATGACCCGAGCTAAAAGCAAGAGTCAGACACTTAACTGACTGAGCCACCCATGAACCCCAGGTATTGTTTTTAACAGGATAAAGAATAAGGGTTTTAAAATGTCAATAGTTGTCAGGTGGCCACATTTTGTTTTAATCACAACACAATCAGAATCATACAAAACGTATTTTTCATATATTTATATGGATACACTTATGAGGCTATTTTATTTACATTTTTCAGTATACAGTCCATACCTAAATACTTATTGAAAAAGGATGTCCCAAATTTCTAGGTAAAAGTATATACAAAAATAACTGCAGTCACTTAATAGTATTTATTTGTCATAGGCTTGACCTTTGGGTTTTAATGAAATGGCAGAAAAACAAAGAAGTTAAAAGAAAGTTTTCTGAAAAAGGATTAAGGTTTTAGCAACTTGAACAGAAGTCAAGAAAGTTTAAATTAAAGCTTATAGCCCTAACTCAGAATATTTCTTTTTTCTGTTCAGGTATAAGTCACAGGTTTTGTCTAGATATGCAAGCTTTTGAATGCTGATTTAAAGATTGCATTTTGTACTTAGATACGTTAAATGCCCTCAATGCACAAGTGATGAGGAGTGTGGGATTTCAGAAGCTGCCCTTCTGGTGTAGCCATCTCCACTTGAATTTTAAAAATATATTAAGAATGCATAACAAATGAGAACTGTTCATATTCAATTTCTGCTTCAGCCAGGGAACTCAATTTACCTCCTATAGAAATGCATTATTCTTGGGTGAATTCCTATAAACTTACAGGAAAAGAAAACATGATAAAACTCAAGTACCCTATTCATGAAATTAGGCAAACCGCATCTATAATACACTGTGGCTAACGTGACTGTTCTTGGAGATTTTATTATTGTCATCTTAATTTACACTTTTTAATGTTTATTTGGGGGGGGGCAAGAGAAAGAGGGAGAGAGAGAGAGTCCAAAGCAGGCTCCGTGGTGTCCCTCCCAAGGAGGGCTAGATCTCTCCAAACATGAGATCATGACCTGAGCCAAACTCAAAAGTCAGAGTCTTAATCCACTGAGCCACCCAGGCGCCCCTAAATTTACAATTTTAAAACAACATATTTGTAATTCACTCAAAATTTTTAATTACAATGGAGATAAATATAGGAGTGTGCCACAGTCCTCTAAACAAGGAAAACAATCTAAGCGCCGGGGTATACAAGGCGCTTAACTTTTAGAACGATACCCCTAAGCTATCATTTATTTATTTATTTTAAGTAGAATTCTAATTTTAATCTTAGTCTATACCGGGTAGATTTTAAATCTATTTTACATTCCTAATAGAAATCAAGCTCGGCTGGTGGACCTAAAAAGCTGTAGCTGTAAATACTAAAAAGTAATTTTTAAAAAGCTGCTTGAAAGCAAGTGATTAATCACTAAAATCAACTGTGAACAGTCACTGCCTCAGGGGTGAGTGAGGCATCCTAAAATATGGCGTTATGGTCCTTATTTAGCTACTCATACGTTGTTTACAGAATCAGCAAGGACAAATTCACATAAGGATTTCCTTCCCACCATCTCGGTAATAAGGCGACACTAGTTAAATAGGGCTAATTTTCCGGTCCTCCAAGGGCGCCCGCGCTGCCGTCCTCTGCAGTCCCAGAACTGCCTAAGGCTCTGGCAGAAGCTGCGGCGGTCACCGAGGGACAGTCGTGACCGCCGGGAGGGCTGGGTCTCTCGCTCCAGTCCTTCCGCGCGGGAACGCGCGCCGCTAACTCCAAAAGGGCCGCAGGAGCACCGAAGCCGAGAGCGCGCGCTCCCGCGCGTCCTCCAGATCACCTTCAAGGGGGCGGGGAAGTGCTGCTTGGGCACAGCGACAGGACAACCGCCAATAAACACTCGGAACTCGCCCAGTCGTCCCGCCTGCAGGCAGCCGCCGGCGCCCAATCCCAGCTGTGATAACAGTCAAGAGCCCCAAGTGTCCAGAACTTGGGGGGCGGGGACATTAGGAACCAAATTAAGAAACCGAGTCCTGGACTGGTAGGAAGGTGGGGAGGTTAGGCGGGGACTCTGCGGGCTGAACGCCGGCGCCCCCGCCCGCCCCGACTCCCCGGGGACAGTCGCTCCAGGGCTGGGTTCCCGGCGCTGGCTCAGCCGCCATCCGTGGTAAACAAAGGCTCGCGGGGGGTGGGGGTGGGGGCGGGGGTAACGGTCAGGTGACAGTGCCGAGCACATTTCGTAACCGCTTTAATGGGGCTTCTCTGGCCCGTTGCCCTGGGACCCACCTTGACCCCGTCAGTCCTCCCCAACAGGACCAACGGTGGCCCCCACCAAACGAAAAGACTTGACTTGAGACCTTCTCATTCTCGGTGCTTCTTTCGATTGAAAAAGAGCAGCGCCTCGTTCAAAGCCCATCAGCAACATGCGGGGCCCATCTGCCCAGCCCTGTCCGCCAGCTGCTCCTGCCCTCGAGGCGAAGGGGTGACCCACACCTGCTACCCCCAGCCCGGGCGGCCATGCTCCTCCCAACCCGCCCCCGGCGGGGCGCGCCAGCAGCGCCGCGGTTCCGGGAGGGTAGGAGGTGCCCTCCCTTCAGGGCTGCCGTTACAGTGCCGGGATTGAAGACCAACCCCCCCCCCCCCCCCCGCCCAGGGTGCCCTGGAGACGCTGCACCCCAGACAGAGGCCCTGCAATACCAGCCTCAATCTCCCCTCAACCCCACGTCTGGCTCCGTGACGCCGGCCAACGCTGGCTTCCTTCTGCAGACACCCCAGTGGTCGCGACCTCGGCCGCCCCTCCGCTCCCGGCTCTGGCCGGTTCGTCGCCTTTCGGCTAGTCCGGAGCTGTCAACCCTGGTACCTCTCGACGAAGGCTGGAAACGGCCAGCAGCGGCGGCCCCTGCGTTCCCTCAGCGGCCCGCGGCGCAGCGCTCTCCCCAGCGCCGGCGTCCCCCTCCAGCCACCAGTGTCTGCTGTAGCTCACAACAAAGGAAACATGTGACCGTCCGGGCCAAAACACTGAGCGTCACCGACCCCTGGCCAATCCGAGTGGGTGCCCCCCGCCCTGGGGCACCCTGGGATATGTAGTTCCCACTCCTGGGGCGCCTTCCGGGCCACTAGGGTTTCCCGCTATGGGTGCGGGGGGGGGGGGGGGTCGGTGCCAAATGTGAGGAGACCCAATTAGCAATCTAAGGGTGCTAATTCGGAAACACTTTGTTTTAGGTAGAAACGGGTTAAGGAAATCCATCCGTGTTAGGAGCCTAGTGAGAAACCCCGAGTCATTTGTTTATTGCCACGTCCCCAGGCAAAAGCGCGTTGCCGACAATTCTCAGAACCTTAGAGCGTGGGCCTAGGCATAGAGATCTTTTTTTTGACCCCTGTATACACAACCTGGAAATTTGAGGACCGGAGGGGTGAAAGGGACTAGCTCTGGTTGCTAGACAGGTCAGGGAAACTGCCTTTCTCTGCAAATCTGTTCATTTCACTCATATCAGTCATATCAAATGCTAGGTTACCTTTTATTTTTTTAATGTTTATTATATTTTTGAGAGAGAGAGACAGAACATGAGCGGGGGAGGGCAGACAGAGAGGAAGACACAGAATCCCAAGTAGGCTCCAGGCTCTGAGCTGTCTAGCAGAACCCCAGGCAGCTCAAACTCGCCTTAAGATCATGACCTGAGTCCAAGTCCCAGGCTTAACTGACTGAGCCACCTAGGCACCCCTACCTTTTATTTTAAACCTAGTGCAAGTGAACAACGTTGTCACAAATCCTTATTTTCTCAGGCAGATAGATACCTCAAAGGACAGCATTTTCTCCTTTTGTTTCTGCAAATATTTTGTCAACCACTTGATTTTTCAAACATTTAACTAGGTTTTGGCTTCTAATATTGGGATAACTTCTCTCCCTTCTATACTTTATGAATACATTCATACCTTTTTGTTAAATAATGGAATGTATTCCAATAACCGGAGGTGGAAATAAATAAAGAAGGCATGTTTCCAGTCCTTCTAAATATACTTTTTAGGCCTCTTTTCCATCTCTTATTAAAAACAAAAATACTCAGGGAGCACCTGCTTGGCTCAATCAGAAGAGCCCAAGACTCTTGATCTCAGGGTCGTGAGTTTGAATACCACCTTGGGTGTAGAGATTACTTAAAAAGAAAATGCCTGCAATTTATTATGTTTATATATTAAATATTTAATAAATATTGAATTATTTACTAAGCTTCAGACTCAGTGCTATGCACTTCACATATATTCTCTAATCCTCATAATAACCCTGCAAAATAGGTGTTACTATTCCAATTTACAGATGAAGAAACTACAGATAGGATAAAGAGTTGTCCCCTGGTCACTCCGTTATTGAGTGATGAAGCTGAGGTTTACACATAGATACTTAAGAGTTTTTATTTATATTAATATAGGTACATAATTATCTTTCTAAAAAGCTTATTTACAAAGTTACATATTACAAGGCTAGTGGTAAAACAGCAGTCCCATCTCCCATCCTTTCTACTCCTCATTCTTTAGAAGCAAACCACAATTATTTGAGCTATTCCGGTTATTTGTGTCTATATTTTCACATAACATGGCTATGTCTTTTTTTTTTTTTTTAATTTTTTTTTCAACGTTTATTTATTTTTGGGACAGAGAGAGACAGAGCATGAATGGGGGAAGGGCAGAGAGAGAGGGAGACACAGAATCGGAAACAGGCTCCAGGCTCTGAGCCATCAGCCCAGAGCCTGACGCGGGGCTCGAACTCACAGACCGCGAGATCGTGACCTGGCTGAAGTCGGACGCTTAACCGACTGCGCCACCCAGGCGCCCCAACATGGCTATGTCTTAATAAGGAAGCTGTCATGCCTGTTCCCGCCATCCTTCTAATATTATAATTTCTGGTTAAATTGTTATTTAATGTTTATGTTATTAAGACTGTGTATTATTCAGTGCTGACTCAAATAATATACAATTTCCTGTCTCATATGGCTTTTTGTTTTTCCTGGAGTAGGAACCCATGGCTCTCCCTTCCTTTATAAAGTCCCAATTCCCTGGCAATGCATACAAGATCCTTCTTGATGCACCCTGGGGTCTACCTATGCAGCCTGAACACCAGCTTCGATGAACTACTCACAGCTGCCCAAAGGACTTGCTCTGTCTCCAGGCCATTTGCATCCACAGCTTGCTCCCTATGCCTCTTATGCCACCTCCATTCCTTCACTGGGCTAACTCCTGCCTTTCCTTCCAGGAGTCCTGGGGAACTCTTCTTTCCTCCCCAATACCCTCTGGACTAGTTGCCTCTGCTCTGTCTTTCCACAGCAGCCCTTCCTTACCTCCTTCTTAGCAGTTAACACATTACTTATCCATGTTTATTTACATGTCTTTCTCAACTTCAACTTAGACCCCTGAGGTCAGGGATCAAGACTTTTCTTTTTTTTTAGATTTTATTTTTATTTTATTATTTTTTTTAACGTTTATTTATTTTTGAGACAGAGAGAGACAGAGCATGAATGGGGGAGGGGCAGAGAGAGAGGGAGACACAGAATCGGAAACAGGCTCCAGGCTTTGAGCCATCAGCCCAGAGCCCGACGGGGGGCTCAAACCCACGGACGGAAGGCTCGAACCCACCGACCGTGAGACCCACGGACTGTGAGATCGTGACCTGAGCTGAAGTCGGCACTTAACTGACTGAGCCACCCAGGCGCCCCTAGATTTTATTTTTTTTATTATTTTATTTTATTTTTTAATTTTAATTTTTATTTTTGGGACAGAGAGAGACAGAGCATGAACGGGGGAGGGGCAGAGAGAGAGGGAGACACAGAATCGGAAACAGGCTCCAGGCTCCGAGCCATCAGCCCAGAGCCTGACGCGGGGCTCGAACTCACGGACCGCGAGATCGTGACCTGGCTGAAGTCGGACGCTTAACCGACTGCGACACCCAGGCGCCCCCTAGATTTTATTTTTAAATAATTTCTATACCCAATGTGGGGCTCGAACTCACAACCCTGAGATCAAGAGTCACATGCTCCCCCGACTGAGCCAGTCAAGTGTCCCAGGGATCATGTCTTAATTCATTTTGTATCATAGATTCCCTAGTAGATGTTCAATATGTTAACTGATGGAATGAGCTCTACTTCTTGAGGTTATAGGGATCAGAGTGAAAAAATTGCACGGGCATCTGGGTGGCTCAGTCGGTTGAGTGTCTGACTCTTGATTTTGGTTCAGGTCATGATCCCAGGGTCGTGGGATGGAGCCCCACATAGGGGCTCTGCACTGAGCATAGAGCCTGCTTCAGATTCTCTCTCCCTCTACCCCCTTTCCCCATTCACTCACTCTCTCTCTCTCTCTCAAAAAAAAAAAAAAATGATTTGTTAAAAAAAAAAAATTGCCACCAGACACCCTGGACTCATCTATATACGGAGGTCCTCAGACTCTGTTACAGCAGTTGTGCAGGGTAATCTAATCAATCAGAGTTCTGAGAGTGGAAGAGATTGAGGGGACCCATAGAATAGGCAGCTCTGTAGACAGGAAGAGGCCTACTGGTGGGTGTGGGAGCTCCTCAGGCAACCAGAATACAGGTAGTTTCAGCATTGGTGGAGGGCCCTGGGAATTACACCTCTCCCACAAATCAATGAGCATGGCCGGGTGGCAGTCTTTTCCTCAGCTAGGGCTGGAATAGGAGCAGAGCAGAGATGTCAAATCCAGGGGGAATCTACTGAAGTTGAGTAAGATTAAGCTGAAACATGATTTATCTTATACAACGTTTACATTTCAGGTTGGCTTAGTCATTTGAAGGAGGCAGCTACGTGGAGTAGGGGAATCAGAGGGTCTTCAGACCTATTTTCTCTCCTTTCAGGGATATAGCATACTGTGCCATATTCTTTTCTTGCAAATACCCCATTTCCCTCTGTTCTGCTCTCCAGCACATCCACGACAACCTTTTTTTTATTTTTTAATTTTTTTTTAACGTTTATTTATTTTTGAGACAGAGAGAGACAGAGCATGAACGGGGGAGGGGCAGAGAGAGAGGGAGACACAGAATTGGAAGCAGGCTCCAGGCTCTGAGCCATCAGCCCAGTGTCCGACGCGGGGCTTAAACTCATGGACCATGAGATTGTGACCTGAGCTGAAGTCGGACACTTAACCGACTGAGCCACCCAGGCGCCCCCCACAACAACCTTTAAGGTATGGCCTTGATAGTTCTTCCATAGTTCTTCCAGCATTCTTTTTTTTCTCTCCAGCCTGCTCCATTTCTTCATGCAGACAACTGTCAGGACATAGTAAATCACCATTCTCTAAACAATATGAAACACTTTCAGACCTTTCTGCCTCCCCTCTTGGCCTCTCACACTTAAAGCCCCTGTGCACTATTGTAGTAGAAATGTTGGTCATTGGTTAAGGCTCATCTCTGGTGCTACCTCCTCTGATTGTTTCCTCTCTCTTTGACCTGCTGTGAAGCCGTGAATACCTCTCAGGTCCTTTAGAAGTGACACTCACACTGTGTTTATATCCAGTCTCTGAATGTAGCTGTGTCCTTTGATCTCCCTTGTAACAAATCCCAGTTGCAAAGCACTGATGAATGGAGATTTTACTGAAGGTTTCATAAAGAGAAAATCATAAGGCATTTCACACCACAAAACTCCATAACAATTCCCTTCAAACATCTCTGCTCCCTCATCTTACCTTCTCTATTGGTATTAGCTACTCCTCTTTTCCCCACCAGGCACCCTCTCTTTGGACCTCTCTCCAACCACAAACTTGGGCTTCCTCCCTTTCCATGTTCTTTGCCAACCTTCCTCCTAGATACACCCCCCCATCTCCTTTTCTGCAATTCGTATTTTCACACTCTTCATCTTTCAAAGAGGAGAGTTCCATTCTTCCGAAGACAGAGAATGTTGAGGCTCCTGGCTAGCTCAGTTGGAGGAGTGTGAGATTCTTAATCTCAGAGTTGTGAGTTCGAGCGCCACGATGGATATAGAGATTACTTAAATAAATAAAACTTAAAAAAAGGGGGGGTGCCTGGGTGGTTCAGCTGGTTGAGTGTTGGACTTTGGTTCGTGTCATGATCTCATGGTTTGTGAATTTGAGCTTCACATTGGTCTCGCTGCTGTCAGCGTAGTGCCCGCTTCGGATCCTCTGTCCCCGCCTCTCTCTGCCCTCCCCTGCTCATGCTCTCTTTCTCTCAACAAGAAACAAACATTAAAAAAAAAAAAACAAAAAAAACAAACCTTAAAAAAAAAGACAGAGAATAGCATAAATAACAAACGATCTCTGCCCACCCCACTCCCACCCCATTTTCCTCCATAGACTATTTAACGTCTTAGCAAGTCTATTACACAATACCACCTTGGAGTGTTGAGTGAAGGGGAGAGTAAACACAGCACACTATTTGCTCTTGGCACCTGAGTCTCTCCAGTCTTGAGGCCCACGCCTTCCCTCCCTTTTTCTCTGGTGAGGTTAGATGTGACTCATCTCTGAAGTCCTTTGAATGCAGAGATCTGACTCTCCCTGGCTATATAGTTACCAGGAAAGGTTTGAATTGTCCTCTTGAGGTTCTTACTCCAATCCCAACCCAGACAGTCTAGTCCCACTAGACCAGTTAAAACTTAAGGTCAAACATAGAAACATTAGGATTCCACAAGGAAAGATACAGCTGGAAATTTTTCCGTTTTGAGATCTGGGAAAAGAGGTAAGTCTGCCACCTGGTAGGTGAGCTCCCTCTCCCCTTCCCTGAGTTTTCCCCTCATGAGCACAATCTGCCATAAGGTGTCTTTCCTCAGAGCTGAAGCAAACCCATCTTCTGCTGGTGGGTGGGGTGGCATTCCTTGCTTTGTTCTTGAAACTGTCCCAGGTTGACGTCAATGAGATGCCAAGGGTTGATGATCCTGTTATCAAACTTGCTACACTAGTGCAGATAAGGGTGACTGGTCACCGTGAGTCCTGGGCTCTGACTTCAAGGGGCTGAGGCATATTTGCACCCTCCCTGCTCTGTGATGCCAGTCCCTACTCTGCTTTTCATTCTTCTGCCCTGAGGACATCTGATTTCACCTCCCTTTCTGCTTCCTTAATTCCTCAGTAGTGAGAATTCAGATGTTTCCTTTGGTCCCAGAGGAAACTTGACATTTTGGAAAAGTTTTGTCATAATTACTCCTGCCCTGATTGCCCTAGGTGGACCTGATTCTCCAACGGACACCCCCTAGCACCTTTTCACATGACTTGCTGTGAAACCCTCTCAGGTATGAACATATATGAAAAGTGTTTTCTCTTGTTCCTGGCATCTGGTCCCATGCTTAAGCCAGTTTAAAAAATGACTCTTCCCACTTTAAGCTCTGCTCAGCAATCTGTCCCACAGATGACTGTGAGTCCATATAGAATTCCTGCTGCTGGCCACGTGGACTTTGACGCCATCTCCAGTTTCTTGCTACCCTGTGTGACATTTAAGAGGTATATATAATTCCAACTTGATCTTTCTCTGCGGTCCCTAGCACTGCTCTCCTTCCAAATGACTGCAGTTTCTAAGAGTGTCTTGTCCCTTTGTGGTTCCCTTTTGCCTGATCGGAAGCCTTCCCAGGAATTCTTCGGCAGGTATGAAAGGGCTGGACCTGCCCAAGAATATCTGCAGCAGACCATTCCTGTTCTTGAAAGACCCCATCCAGTTTCTTAAGAAACTGCATCTGTTGAGGCTGGCACACTAATCTCCAGCCTGAGAATTCTCACTTTAGTAAGCTCACTTGATGCTTGCTCATCAGATCCTCTGTCTGCAACATTCATTTTGAACAGAGCAACCTTGCCAAAGCTTTAATGCAGATCTCAGAGCAATTCCCACACAGTGATAGATAGGCCAGGGACCACCCTAATTTGTGCTATACCATTTTTCACTCCTTACATAGGCTCGGCACTCTGCCGGTCATGTCCTCTGTCTCCCTACGAAGACTGAAAATCTAAGTGTTTCCAGTGGGGTTTTAGAGTTGGAGAGTCTAGGTTCAAAATTTATCTCGGTTTCTTAGTAGCTATATATCCTTGAGTAAATTACTTACTCTTTCCCAGTTTCCTCATCTGTAAAAATGAGGATAAAAATACCCACCTCATAGAATTATTATAAAGATGAACTGAGAAAAACAAAAACTATATATAGGGCCTGGAATATAGCAAGTGCTCAATAACAACCAAAGCTGTTACCCACCTTTTCTAGCTAAGTCCTATATGCTTTGTCCTCTGATTTAAGAATAGGAGGGGTGGGGGTGCCTGGGTGACTCAATCCATTGACTCTCTTGATTTTGGCTCAGGTCATGATCCCAGGCTCCTGGGATCAAGCCCCGCGTTTGAGATTCTCTCTCCTCTGCCCTCTGCCCCTCCCCTGTGCAAGTGTGCATCCTCTTTCTCCCTCTTTCTCTCTCCCTAAAAATAAAAAATTAAAAAAATAAATAAGGAGGGGTAAAGACTGAAAGAAAGGAAATGTAAAAGAACTTATAACCTCTGTTATCTATATTTGAAAAACAAGCCAAAGCAGCCTGTTTGAATATTCACCAGGGTCCTGTCCTCTAACTTCCTTTGTCTTTTCCGGTGGGTATTCGGAAGATTAAAAAATAGAGAGACTGACTACCAGATGTAGGAAAGCAGTTTGCCTCTGCTTTAAAATATCCACACTCAAAGGCCATGTATTTCCTCTGAGTTGCAGATCAAGGGGCTAGCAGTCAAGGGTTGAGGGAGATCTATGTTTTTTTCAGTAAATTTTTGACACTAAGGAAAAAAAAAAACTATGTACATATATACACTTTGCAAATTAAACAAAAATGTTTTAAAAAACACTTGCCTGACAAATGTGATCAAATAAGCTCCTGTGCTCACTACTGCAATCTCCTTTCCTTCCAGCCCCAGATCTCTTTGTAACTGGCCTAGAAACAGCAGGCCTCCTAGGTCACCAGTGCACAGGGACAGATACTCTTGACCCTGCTTGTGACAGCATCGCAAACACATGCCTGACATACCTTGGATAGCCAGTCTGGTTCTATTACTGGTACATGAAAGTTTTGCTCCTGCAGCAAATCTCTAAATTTAGATGCTTTTCAGGATGAACTCTGAATGATCTTTGTCCTGAAGACTAGTAAGGAATTGGAGGGCACCTTGCTTTTTATTTATTAATTCAAGTGCCAGAGTAAATGTTTCATAATATAAAACTTGTGAAGATTGCCATATTAATGGAAAATAAAATAAGACACAGGAAGTATCTAAGATTTCTCCTTTACAGTTCTCATAAAAATTTTACCCTGGCTTCCTTTTTTTTTTCCTTCACTTGAGTATGCAAAGCATTACCATATTATAGCAATACACTGTAGTAATACTTTGCACACTCAAGTGAAATAAAAATAAGTCCAGGGCGAAAATTTTTACCCTGGTAGCTTTATGAAGGTGTTTAGAAATAATACATTTTAGGAATTTAGTTCTCATATAATGTCAAGATGCTTAAATGTTGCCATTTTCATTAAAGAAAAAACAATTTCACTAATGAGAGAACTTTAGAGAATGATGAATTTACTTTACTAAAGGCTAGCCACATCAGAGTATCTTTTTCTTTTTCTTTTTTTGTACAGTCAAGGTATTTTTTAAAATTATTTTTAAATTTCTACTAGAATATATTTGATAATTAAAAATCATATAGGGGTGCCTTGGTGGTTCCGTTGGTTAAGCGTCCTACTTCAGCTCATAACCTCAGGGTTTGTGAGTTTGAGCCCTGCATTGGGCTCTGTACTGCCAACTCAGAGCCCGGGGCATACTTCAGATTCTGTGCTTCCCTCTCTCTAACTCACCTGGCTCATGCTCTGTCTATAAATAAATAAATAAAAATAAATAAAAATAAAATAAAATAAAATAAAATAAAAAACAAATTGTATGTATTTCAGGTATACAACTTCAAGATTTGAAATCATTGTGAAATGATTACCACAATCAAGCTAATTAACATATCTAGCACCTCAGATAGTTACCTTTTTTTTTTTTAAGATTTTATTTTTAAGTAATCTCTATTCTCAGTGTTGGACTCGAACTCACAATCCTGAGATCAAGAGTTGCATGTTCCATGACTAAGCCAGCCAGGCTCCCACTGTTTAATTCTTTCTTTATAAGAACATTTCAGAGCCCCCCTCTTAGGAAATTTCAAGAATACAATAAAGTATTGTTAACTATAGTCACATTGTTGTACATTAGGGTCTCAAACTTAATTCATCTTGCAAAACAGAAACTTTGTACTTTGCTAAACATCTTCACATTTTCCCAGCCCCCAGCCCCTGGCAATATCATTTTGTTCTCTGCTTCTACAGCTTCAACTTTTTTTAGATTCCATATATAAGTGAGATTATGCAATATTTGTCTTTCTGTGTCTGGCTTATTCATTTAGCTTATCCAGATTCACCCACGTTGTTCCAAATGTCAGGATTTCCTTCTTTTTTGAGACTGAGTAATAATCCATTATATATATAGTATAGTGTTCACACACACATACACACATGCATCAGGACATTTTTATGGATATTCAAGAAGGTAACTTCGGATTCAGATGGACTGGGTTCAGATCCTGACTCTGTTACCTAACAGGGTGATGGTGGATGGTTTATTTAACTGCTTTGATGCTTTGTCTGAAAATGCATTCTAATAATACCTTTTTATTATGAGAATTAAAAGACAGCTTATAAAAAGCACATAGGCCTCAATAAAGGATGTTATTCAGTCAGGACATAGTGGTAAGCATTATTCATCAAGATATTATGATAAATCATATTATGACAGGAGCTAACTTTGTGTTGATGTATCCCGGCAAAGAAAGATTCTTCTTGTTTAACATGGGGTAGTAGAAAACAAATACACAGAAAAAAGAGGGATCATGGGGGGCCCTGCCATACCTTACCCAGTCACCCTGGACAAATCACCTAATCTCCTTGGGCCCCGGTTTCCCCCCGGCTTTTAGAAAAGCCACAGTGCCTTGCACTCATGAGGGCATTTGGCTAAACTGTTTCCAAAGGCTTGTCTAGTTTTAGAAGTACGGGAAGTCTGTGTTTTTCTTTGTTAAAAGGACTTCATTGGAAAAGGTCGTTTAGTTAAAGAAGCACCTAAATCAGAACATACCTGCAGGTACAAAAAATTTTTTGGAAAGGAATTGGTTGGATCAGAGGCTACACATGACCAGAAATCAGGTTCCAGGTCTGGGAGTAGGAAAGCCTGCTTGACAGGCTAATGAGATTGGGGAGGATAAACTGAACATGGCTTCTCCACTGAACCTTTAAAACGACTCTTCCATTCATGAAGTAGTGCTCCCCACAAAGCCTCTCCAAGCTGCATCCCTGGCTGAGCACCAACTCCTTATGCAGTCCCCACTCCTAAGGGAGAGACTGAGCTAACCTTCCCTTTCTCTTAGTCACCCCACTCCTGTGCCGAACCCCAGTTTGCCCCGCTCACAGCCTTTCTTGTGGGACTTGTTGCCTCCCCAAATTCAGCCCCCAGCTCTTATTATTTTTAGCTCCCAACTCAGGGACTTTTTAGAGTAAACAATCACATGCACTAGGGAATTTACGACATCACTGGCTTGTGCTCTCCCTCTTCCCTTCTCATTAAAAATCCCTTGCTGTAAAAAGAAGAAATGAATATTTTTTTAAAGTTCTCTTTTTCCCGATTTAAAAGTATTATATGCTGAGTAGACAACTTTAGAAAAGACAAAGAAGAGATTGCTACCCAAAGATAGCTATTCTTAGCAATACATTTCCAATTTTTTACTTTATGTTTATATTAATACATCTATAGCTATTTATACATAGTTTTAAATGTTTGAGTCAATACTATACATACAAAATAAACTCATATATCAACATTTAATATTCAGTTTTCCATTTCCTTCTCTCTAATCTATTTTTTTTTTCCAACGTTTATTTATTTTTGGGACAGAGAGAGACAGAGCATGAACAGGGGAGGGGCAGAGAGAGAGGGAGACACAGAATCGGAAACAGGCTCCAGGCTCTGAGCCATCAGCCCAGAGCCCGTCGCGGGGCTCGAACTCACGGACCGCGAGATCGTGACCTGGCTGAAGTCAGACGCTTAACCGACTGCGCCACCCAGGCGCCCCTCTCTAATCTATTTTCATCTTCAACCTCTTGGCAGTCCCAATGACACTGACCTGTAGCCTGGAATTAGCTTCCATCAACATGTTATAACTAAATAATTGAGATCAGTTGGAGTTTTATATGTTAAAAAAAGATGTCTTTCCCCAAATTTTAGGTGATAAAGGCTCATCAACTCTGCAAACATGAATCCCATTTTTATTTTTGATGTTTTTTGAGTCTCCTACCGTACAACTACTTTAGTGTTACCTAATATTTTCAGTTTTATTTTTTATTCATCCCTCTCCTTTTCTAGTAAGAGGGAAGTTTGAAATAAGATTAAAATCTTTCATTAAAATATAATTCACAATGTCACTATGCCATCAATCCACTATTTCACATGTATTTCTCACAGGCTCAGCATTTGTTTACATACTATTTTATATATTTTTTTCACTTAAGACTGTACTGGGAACATTTTCTATGCTTTATTAAGTACACTCAATTAACTTCATATTAATAATGAAAACAGTAATGGCAACATTTTCTAAGCACTACTCTAGGTGTTTGTTAAGTGCTTTACTTAAAGTATCTTGTTCAATCTCCATAACAACAGTACAAGATAGCAACTATTATTAGCTAACCCCATTTTACAAGGGAAAACTGAGAAACAGGAACATTAACTACTTTGCACAAAGGATGAAGTTTAGAAAATCTGACTAGGGTCTGTGCTCCTTTTGAGCCATTATATAGTTCTTTGTCCTTCATAATGTGCATTGGTAGCTGTGCCTTACTTTGTTCAATTATTCCATTGTTTTTGGATACTTATATTACATCTAGTTTTTTTCTCCCCCAATTTTGATAATTCTGCAATGGACATCTTTCTGCATATAAACTTTTACTTTCAGTGCAGGATATCCTTATGGTGAATTCTCAGAAATGTAAAAGGGAAAATCATTTCGTCCAAAAATTTTATTCAAGGGGTGCCTGGGTGGCTCAGTCGGTTAAGCATTCGACTTTGGCTCAGGTCATGATCCCCTGGTTTGTGAGTTTGAGCCCAGCATCGGGCTCTGTGATAAGAGCTCAGAGCCTGGAGCCTGCTTCAGATTCTGTGTCTCCCTCTCTCTCTCTCTCTCTCTCTCTTTCTGTCCCCTCCCCCACTTGCACACACATACACTCTCTCCCTCTCAAAAATAAATAAATGAACATTAAAAAAATTTATTCAAGAGGCACCTGGGTGGCTCAGTCTGTTGGACACCGACTCTTGATTTCAGCTCAGGTCATGATATATTAATACATCTATAGCTATTTATACATATTTTTTGCATATTTGAGTTAATACTATACATACAACCTTAAGCACATCCTACTTAAGATTCTCTCTCTCCCTCTCTGCCCCTTCCTGGTGAGTGTTTTTTCTCTCTCTCAGGAAAAAAAAAAAAAAAAAAAAGACTTGTTCTCTCTCCCTCTGCCCCTACTGCGCCACCCCTCCAAATGTTTTTTTTATTCAAAAGGACCTTATTGGAGGAGCTGTTGGGAGAAGACAAGGAGAATTTATTCAGTTCTTTTGCCACAGGCTCTGAGCTGAGCCCCCCAACTTCATAGTATGGGGTAGGGGACATGGCACTGAGGAATCTTGTCCCTTTCAGGCTGTGTTTGGTGTCTCTCCTGTTACAGGACTTCCTATTGTCAAAACATTTATCACAGGCATTTTAACTTGTTTCATCATGTTACTCCCACTTAAAGAAAAGCACTGTTTGTTTTCCCTCTTTGTACCCAGGACTTAAGATAATGTCCTGTACATAGTAAGTGCTTTACAGACGCTTGTCAAGTGAACAAATGAAAAATAGAGAAAGAACTCTCTTAACTGTGAACTCTCAGTTTCAATGAAATTGAACTATGATAGTAAAGATCAATACCTCGTTAGGGTATGTATTAAGTACTGAGGTGTCTATTAAGTGTTTTTATTTTGGTGCTTTTGGGGCTTTGCCTGCTAGAAGGTGCTGTCTCTCCTGGGGTTAGCAAATTCCTACAGATAGCCAACAACTCTTTTAGGAGAGTATCTTTTATATGTAAACCAACCAATGTGAGACCTTATCCCAACCAGTGCTTCTCACTGGGCTCTCACCTTTGGGTCATTGTTCCCCTGCTTTCATTGCCCCAGGGCTACGTACCTGGCTACTAGAGACAGCCCCAAAGTCCTAGAGTCTGCTGAAATTACTCAAACCACCCAATTCTAAATCTGCTTCCCTGCCTCACCTATTCCTTTCTGTTCTTGGCCACGTTTTTCTCTTGCTTCCTCTGCCTCCTGATGGATTCTAGTGCTTCCGCATGTGGCCCCATGAGGCATGGTGTACCTCCTTTGCTGGGAACTATGAGTAACTATTTTTTCAATGACAGTCAACTGCTCATATGTTGGTCTTGCTATACTTGAATAATGAAATCTACATCTTCAAGCAGAGTAGTAAAGTTGACAATGACTGAGATAATGGCTGAAACATTGTGACAATGTAGGGGAACAGTAGGGCTGCAAGATGTAACTGACAGTAATAGTGGCATTGGGGCGCCTGGGTGGCGCAGTCGGTTAAGCGTCCGACTTCAGCCAGGTCACGATCTCGCGGTCCGTGAGTTCGAGCCCCGCGTCGGGCTCTGGGCTGATGGCTCAGAGCCTGGAGCCTGTTTCCGATTCTGTGTCTCCCTCTCTCTCTGCCCCTCGCCCGTTCATGCTCTGTCTCTCTCTGTCCCAAAAATAAATAAACGTTGGAAAAAAAAATTAAAAAAAAAAAATAGTGGCATTGACTACAGGTTACCATGGGTAACAGCCAAGGAGAGGGCATAATTATGATAGTTAGTAGCAATAATAATTTTATAATCTTACAGAGCACTTCAATAATCTCAAAAAATAATAATCTCACTGCTTTACACTTTCATACATAATATCTAATTTGCTTTTTACAACACGTATCTCCAGGTAATATTATTATCCTGTCTGATTACAGAATAGACTAGGTCTTCTGGTAAGTTCATAGAACCAGAAATAAAACTGAATATCACCAGAACCTATCTCCTCTTTGTAAAATTGAGGAAACTGAGGCCCACGGAGGGTATGATGGTTAATTTTAAGTGTCAGTTTGTTTAGGCTATGGGTTGCCCAGATATCTGGTCAAACGTCATTTCTGGGTGTGTCTGTGAGGGTGTTACTGGATGAGATTAACATTTGAATCTGTACACTGAGTAAAGCAGAATATCCTTTCTAATGTGGGTGGCCTCATCCAATTGGTTGAAGGCCTAAATAGAACCAAAAAGATGAAGAAAAAGAAAATTCTCTTTCTGCCTGATTGTCTTTGAGATGGGACCTTGGTCTTTTCCTGCCATTGGGTCAGACTCAAACTGAAACTATACCATTGGCTCTTCTGGGTCTCCAGCTTGCCAATTGCAAATATTGGGGCTTCTCAGCTTCCATAATTGTGTGAGTTGATTGCTTATTATCTATTTATCTCTCTCTCTTTCTCTCTAATGTACCTACCTACCTACTTTTTCCTATTGGTTCTGTTTCTTTGGGAAACTCAGACTATAACAGAGGGCAGGAAAGTCTGGCTTTGTTTGATTCCATCCCTCTGAATTGTCACCCTAGATGTCTTTTGCTGACTAAGCCTAACTTAAGTTAGGAGTCATCTCAGAGTCTGGCAGGAAACAGGACAAAGCCCTAGCATACAGTGGCTTGGGACCAACTTCTAAGGCTCCCTTCCTGCTGAGGTCTGGCTGACACTCCCTGGTTAGCACCCAAAGTCCATCCTTTTTGCCTTGGGCCAGAGCTGAGCCAAGAGCCCAGGTTGGGTCCTTTCACCTCTGCTCACAACATTTCACAACAGCACACATCACTCCTCTTGAGATGGTACCTGAGGAGGACAAGGCTCTCCTGTAAGGTAACTATCTTCAAGTTACTGGGATGCCAAGCTGGCTTGTCCTTGGGGACCCAGGCAGGGGATCAAGGTCGCTTGAGGTTTTAAGACAGAGGCTTAGATACAAGCCATTCCCATTCTTGTAGTAGGTTCAGAATGGAAGCAGCCACCAGACTAGGATATAGAAGGCTGAATTATTAGTCCAGGTACCTCAGATTGCCCAGAAAGGAAATTTGCCCTATAGTGTAAGGTTAGGCTGGATTTCCAGCCTAGAAGAGGTAGAGTTTAAAGCACTGCAGAATAGGGAGCTGGGCAGTGCTGCTGGAGACATTTCCTTCTGCTTATTTCATAACCACCCACATTTTATTAAAAGAACCATTGGGGGGCGCTTGGGTGGCTCAGTCGGTTGAGCATCCAATTTCGGCTGAGGTCATGATCTCACAGTTCATCAATACAAGCCCCAGGGTGGGCTGGCTGCTGTCAGCCCAGAGCCTGCTTCAGATCTTCTGTCCCCTTCTTTCCCTGCCCCTCCCCCGCTCATGCTCCCTCAAAAATAAACATTAAAAAAAAAAAAAGAAAGAAAGAAAGAAAAGAAAAAAAAGAACCATTGGGAGCTGAGGCATTTAATGTCCATTGATGGATCTGACCCCATTTAGAATCAGAGACCTTTTTTTTTTTTAACCAGAGAACTTTTATATGAGACAAATTTAATGGTAGCAGCAAAGCTTGGTGGGAAAAGAGAAGCAGCAGCAAGTTCAGACAAAGAGAAATGGCAAAAATAGAGAGCACTCAAATTGTCTGAGCTAGTTTCTGTGCTATTAACTATAGCCAGGAGCTACTCTGACTCCTGCTGATGTCACCACCAGAAATAAAATCTGACTTCTCTTCTGGATTGCAACCTTCGCTAACGAATGTTGTGTCTATAAAATGTGCTGAAGACATGACCAAGAGCTGCTGTGAGGGTGCTGGCTCGGTTGGTGGCCAGCAGGGGCAGGGAGCAAGGAATTAGTGCCAGGGAGAGAGGCACGGTGGAAGCCAAGGGCTGGGTCAACAGGCTCAGACAGGATCTGGGCAAGCGTTGGGCCTAAAGAGGTATCAGATCAGTAAACATTCAGAGGGAAGCCAGGTTCTCTGGTTTACAAAGAGATTCTGGACCAGAGGAATGGAGAAGGCAGAAATGGAGGCTGGGGGACAGATAGCATCAGGTAATTTTCAAATTTCCCTGAGAGGAGGTCACAGCCCTATAGCTTTGGATCAGGTTTTTAAGAAATGAAATTGAATAATTTTAATTTTTTTTTTGAGAGAGAGAGAGAGAGAGAGAGAGAGAGAAGGTGCATGCACGCTGGAGCAAGGGAGGGGTAGAGGGAGGAGAGAGAGAGAATCTTAAGCAGGCTTCACTCCCAGCTCGAAGACTGATGGGGGCTCAACCCCACCCTGGGATCATGACCTGAGCCTAAATCAAGATTTGGGCGCTCAACTGACTAAGACACCCAGGTGCTCCCTGCCTTTTTAAAAGTAATCTCTATATCCAACATGGGAATGAATGCATGACTTCAAGATCAAGAGTCACAGCACTCCTCAGCCTCCTTGCTCTTGCCTGTTGTCATCTCCTCTCTGTGGAGTGGAGAGTCTGAGAGAAAGAAACATAGGAAGAGACTGGAATTTCCTTCCTCTACCCTATCTGGTGCTGTTTGGTCAAGAGCCCAGCCCATGTTCTGATCTTGTCCTAATCTTTTATTTATTTATTTATTTATTTATTTATTTATTTATTTATTTATTTTTCAACGTTTATTTATTTTAGGGACAGAGAGTGTCCTAATCTTTTAAACTTGAATTCTTTTCCCTGGAAGCAGTAGGCTATAGAAAAATCTTTGGGTTCTGGAGTCAGAAAAAACTGGATTCAAATTCCAGTTCTGCTACTTACTAGCTAAGTGATATTGGACAAAAGTTGTTTGATGTGTCTGAACTTCAGTTTCCATATATGTGGAATGGGCAATATAATAGGGACGTAGTGAGGATTAGATAAAAGAGAAAATGGTGGCGTGTGGGTGGCTTGGTTAGTTAGGCAACTGACTCTTGGTTTCTGCTCAGGTCATGATCTCATGGTGTGTGATTTCAAGCCCAGCATCGGGCTCTCTGCTGTCAGCACAGAGCCAGCACAGGATCCTCTGTCTCCTTCCTCTCTGCCCCTCCCCCACTCATGACCTCTTTCTCTCAAAAATAAACAAACATTAAAAACAAAACAAAACAAAAAAACCAACAATGTGAAGCATAGGGCCTGGTGTACACAATGTATTTAACAAGTAATAGTCCTTCCCTATTCTTTTTTTCTATCATGAAGGGGTTAGATTGGGTCTGGAGTTGGCATCTTAAATGAGGCACTGGAATCATCTTTCTAATAACTGGAGTATGACTTGTATGACAAGAAGGTTACACATTTTCTCTACGCCTTTGACATTTTGTTCCGCAGCCTAGAACAGTGATTCTCAAACTTTACCAGGAACCAGAATCACCTGGAGGATCTGTTAAACAAATATTGGTGGGCCTGATTACCTAGAATTTCTGATTCTATAGGTCTGGTGAAGAGTCTAGGACCTTGCATTTCTAAGTTCTCAGTTGCTGCTGCTGCTGCTGCTGCTGCTCGTCTGGAAACACATTTTGAGAAGTGCTGGCCTAAAACATTTTATTACTCTCCTATCCTTCTGGTTAACTCCTACTCATCCTTTAAGTCTCAGATTTGATTTTTATTACCTGTAGAAAGTACTTTTTTAACTATTTATTTTTTTAAGTAATCTCTATACCTAATGTGGGGCTCAAACTCATGACCCCAAGATCAAGACTCACATGCTCTACCAACTAAGCTAGCTAGGTGCCCCTAGAAAGTCTTTCTTAAACCTGAAGTCCAAATTAGGCATTTATCCTCTGTACTTTCAAGGCTCCCTGGGCTTGCTTGCTCATAGGACTTATCACAATGTTCTGTAATTGTCTTATTACTTGTCTATATCTGTAATTACTTTAGAAAAGTGACTATGTCTGTCCTGTTCATGGTTGTATCTTCAGAGCCTTGCTCAATACCTGGTACATAATAGGTACTCAATAAATGCTTGTTGCATGGATGGGTGAGCTAGACCCTGGGTAATTGGAACCAGAGCCTAGTGACTCATGAGGGTGAGGCAGGTAAAGGGAATAAGTTCTAGTGGCCAATGGCCAGGCAAGTCTAGGAATTTAGTGCCAGGGAGAGAGGCAGAGCATTGCAGGAATTATAGGTACAAGTACTGGACCTGAGGAGCTTGGTTTACCCTCTGGGATATGGAGAACAGGGCAGAACCCCGTATCATAGAAGTTGAGCAGGGACTAAAGCTCTATTTCTGATTAAGATGATTGATTTATATATAGATGGACCTCAAGGGTATTATGTGAAATGAAATAATTCAGATGGAGAAAGACAAATACTGTATGACCTCTCTTAAATGTAGAATCTGAAAAACCAAAACCAACAAAATAAAAACCCAAGTTCATACATACAAAAAACAGATTAGTGGTTGCTGGAGGTGGGTGGGGTGAGAAAAATGGGTGAAGGAAGTCAAAAGATAAAAAGAAAAAAATGTATATATAATATGTGGCCATGAATTTGGACATTGTTATCTGGGACTTGGGACTTCCTATTGGTTTGGGCAAGAGATATTTGTGGTGTATTTTTGTGTTTAACATCATTTAAACTATCCAAAAATTTGTAGTATTTGGCAATTTCATTTTCTATTGTATAGACAGAGTGACACAACATATACCTCATTAAACTATGGAATTCCCCTCTCCCCCTAAAAAAGATGCTTGATCCAAAAAGCAGGATTTAAAACATTAGTGGTCCCATTATTGTTTGATAACTCAAACATATGGTCTATCTTGGTGACTGTTTCATGTACACTTGAAAAGAACGTATCTTCTGTTGCTGAGTGGTGTTTTCTACAAATGTCAATTAGGTCTAGTTAATCAATATAGTTGTTCAAATCTTTGATATCCTCACTGATTTTCTATTTACTTGTTCTGTCAATATTTGAGTGGGAAGTATTTATACCTCCAAATATAATTATAGATTTATCTTTCTTCTTTCAGTTCAGTTAGTTTTGCTTCATGTATTTGGAAGCTATGTTAGCTGTAGACACATCAAGTATTTTTATGTGTTCTTGAAAAAATTATTACTTTATCATTATGAAATGTTCTTCTTTATCTCATTCTGAGGTTCTGGGGTATAATCTGTCTGATTTTAATATAGCCACTCTAGGTTTCTTTTTAAAGAAAAGATGAGATACAGTTCACATACTACATAATTTACCAATTTAAAATGTACAGTTACTATTTTTCATTATTTTTAGATTGTGCAATCATCAATAAAATCTGATTTTAGGACATTTCATTGTCCAACTCTGTTTTGGCTAGTGTTTCATGGTATGTTTTTAATATTTTGGCTTTCTTTTTGTTTGTTTATTTATTTTGAGAGACAGAGTGTGCAAACAGGGGAGGGGCATAAAGAAGGAGAGAGGATCTCAAGCAGTCTCCACACTGTTAGCTCAGAGCCCGACGTGGGACTCCATCCCATGAACTGTGAGATCATGACCTGAGCCGAAATCGAGAGTCAGATGCTTAACTAACTGAGCCACCCAGGCGCCCCTCTTTATTTTTTATTTTTATTTTTTAAAATTCATTTATCTTAGAGAGAGAGAGAGAGAGAGAGAGAGAGAGAGAGAGAGAGAGAATGCAAGCACAAGCGGGGGAGGAGCAGTGGGAGAGGGAGGGAGAGAGAGAATCCCAAGCAGGTTCCAAGCTCTGTACTAAGCTCAACTCGCAGCTTGATCTCAAGATCTTGAGGTCATGACCTAAGCCGAAAATAAAGAGTTGGATGCTGAACTGACTGAGCCACTCAGGCACTCCAATCCTTTGACTTTCTTAAAAACAGCTTTATCAGCTTTATTGAGATACATCCTTTTACTTACAATCATTCTGTATTCTTACATTTAAAATGAGTTTCTTGTAGGTAGCATACAGTTGAGGGTTGAGTCTTGCTTTTTTATCAATGTGATAATCTCTATCCTTTAAGTACAGTGGTAGATAATTTACATTTAATGTAATATTTGATAAAGTTGTGCTCTAATTATTTTTAAAGTTTATTTATTTTTAGTAATCTCTACAAAGTGGGGTTCAAACTCATGGCCCTGAGATCAAGAATTGCATGCTTTCCAGGCTGAACCAGTCAGGTGCCTCAGACATAGCTGTGTTTCAATCTACCAATATACCATTGATTTCCTATTTGTCCCATTTGCTTTACTCATTTCCCCCATCTTTTCCTGTTTCCTTTTGGATTAATTGAGTATTTTATTTCCACAATAAGCTTATTATCTACATCTCTTTTCTTTGGCTTATTTTTAGTGGTGTAAGATTTACAATACACATTTTTAATTTAGAACAGTCTATTTTCAAATAATATTACACTGCTTCATGTGTAATGTAAGAAACTTATAACAGTATACTTCCATTTCCCTTTTTTTTGTCATTTGTGCTATTATAATACATTTTACTTCTACATGTATTATAAACTCTACAATATCTTGGGGAGTATTTTTGCTTTACATAGTTAATTATCTTTTATAAGAATTAAAATATGAAAGAGTATTTTATATTTACCCACATATTTACCATTTTTGGCATTCTTTATCCTTTATGTCAATTTAAGTTTCCATCTGGTATAATTTTCCTTTTGTTTGAAGAACTTTTTTTTTAACATGTATTCTATGACAGGTCCACTGGTGGAAAATTCTCTCAGCTTTTGTTTCTCTAAAAAAGTTTTATTTAACTTAATTTTGAGGGGATATTTTCAGGGTACAGAATACAGAATATAGAATTTCCTGGATACAGAATTCCAGGTTGACTTTTTTTTTATTTTTAAATTTTTTTATTTTTTAAATTTTAGTTTTTAAATTTTATTTTTTAAATTATTTTTTTATTTTTAAATTTATTTAAATTTATTTTTATTTTTTTAAGTTTATTTATTTATTTTGAGAGATTGCATGCGTATCCATGGGGAAGGGGCAAAGGCAGATTGAGAGAGATAGAGATAGAGATAGAGATAGAGATAGAGAGAGAGAGAGAGAGAGAGAGAATCCCAAGCAGGCTCTGCATTGGGAGCACATACCAATCCCGAGAACCTCGAAATCATGACCTGAGCTGAAATCAAGAAAGGGACCCATAACCAACTAAGCCACCTAGGGGCCCCTTGCTTTTTTTTTTTTTAAACGTTTATTTATTTTTGGGACAGAGAGAGACAGAGCATGAACGGGGGAGGGGCAGAGAGAGAGGGAGACACAGAATCGGAAACAGGCTCCAGGCTCTGAGCCATCAGCCCAGAGCCCGATGCGGGGCTCGAACTCATGGACCGCGAGATCGTGACCTGGCTGAAGTCGGACTCTTAACCGACTGCGCCACCCAGGCGCCCCCCTTTTTTTTTTTTTTTAATTGACACACAGCATTACATTAATTTCAGGTATACATAGTGATTCAACAACTATATGCTATGCTTACAAGTATAGCTACCATATATCACCATAAAATGCTATTACAATAGTATTGACTATATTCCCTATGCTGCACCTTTCATCCCTATGGCTTATTCATTCTGTAACTAGAAGCCTGTGCTTCTCCCTTTCACCTATTTTGTCCATTCCCCTACCCCCGCTAACCCTGCAACTATCAGTTTGTTCACTGTATTTATGGGTCTGCTTCTGCTTTTGTTTGTTCATTTGATTTGTTTTTTAGATTCCACATACAAATGAAATCATATGGTATTTGTCTTTCTCTGACTCATTTCACTTACCAATAATACTTTCCAGTTTCACCTACAAATGACAAGATCTCATTCTCTTTTTTAATGGCTCAGTAATATTCCATTGTATATATTTACCACCACTTCTTTATCCATTCATTGTTCAGTGAATACTTGGGTTACGTCTATTTTTTGGCTATTGTAAGTAATGCTGCAATAAACATAGAGGTTCATATATCTTTTCAAATTAGTGTTTTTGCTTTCTTTGGGTAGCTACCCAGTAATGGAATTACTGGATTGTATGAGATTTCTTTCTTTCTTTTTGTTTTTAAGTTTATTTATTTATTTTGACAGAGACAGACAGAGACAGACAGACAGACAGAGAAAGCGCTCATAAGTGGGGGAGGGGCAGAGAGAGAGGGAGAAAAAGAATCATAAGCAGGCTCAATGCTGTCAATGTAGACCCATGCTGGGCTTAATCCCACCAACTGTGATATCACAACCTGAATGAAATCAAGAGTGGGATGCTCAACTGATTGAGCCACCCAGGCACCCCAAATTACTGGATTGTATGACATTTCTATTTTTCATTTTTTTTTGAGAGAGCGAGAGAGAGAGAAAGAGGGAGAGAGAGAATCCCAAGCAGGCTCTGTGTTGAGCACAGAGCCCAACTTGGCCTGGATCTCATGAACTGTAAGACTGTGAGATCATGACCTGAGCTGAAATCAAGAGTTGGACGCTTACCTGACTGAGCCACCCAGGTGCCCCAGGTTCTTTGAAACTATTTTTAGTTCCCTGATCTCTGAAGCAATAGATTCTTTGTTGTCTTCTATGCTTTTTTCAAGCCCAGCGACTAATCGTATGACTATTATTCTAAATTCTTGTTAAGTTATATTGTTTATATATGTTTTGAACAATTCTTTAGCTGTCATTTCTTCCTGGAATTTCTTTTGAGGAAAATTCTTCCATTTGATCATTTTGGCTAGTTTTCTGTCCCTTATGTGCTTCAAAAGCTTGTTATGTGTCCTGCTCTGCCTATTTTAAAACTGGAGTTGAGGGGCAGCTGACTCAGTAAGTTGCCTTTTTATTTTTTTGGTTTCCTTTGCTGCGCAAAAGCTCTGTATTTTGGTGTAGTCACAATAGTTTATTTTTACTTTTGTTTCCCTTGCTTGAGGAGACCTATCTAGAAAAAAACTGCTAAGGCCAATATCAAAGGGATTATTGCCTATTTTCTTTTTTTTTTTTAATTTTTAATGTTTATTTATTTTGGAGATAGAGACAGTGTGTACATAGAGGAGGGGCAGAGAGCGAGGGAGACAGAAGCAGGCTCCAGGCTCTGAGCTGTCAGCACAGAGCCTGATGCGGGGCTCAAACCCACCAGCTGTGAGATCATGACCTGTGTCGGAGTTGAATGTTTAACCAACTGAGCCACTCAGGTGCCCCTGATTACTGCCCATTTTCTTCTAGACGTTTTATGGTTTCAGGTCTCACACTTAGGTCTTTAATCCATTTTGAGTTAATTTTGTGTAGGGTGTTAGAAAGTGGTCCAGTTTCATTCTTTTGCATGTAGCTGTCCTGTTTTCTCAGCACCATTTGTCGATGAGACAGTCTTTTCCTTATTATATATTCTTGCTTTTTTTTTTCATAGATTAATTGACCGTATAAACATGGGTTTATTTCAGGACTCTCTATTTCTGTTCCATTGATCTATGTATCTATTTTTGTGCCAGTACCATACTGTTTTGATTACCATAGTTTTGTAGTATATCTTGAAATCTGGGAATGTGATACTTTCAGCTTTGTTCTTCATTTTCAAGATTTCCTTGGCTATTCATGGTCTTTTGTGATTGAAATTGAAGTTTTAGCATTATTTTTTCTAGTTCTATGAAAAATGCTGTTGGTATTAATAGGTTGACTTTTTAAAAAAATTTTTCAGCACATTATAGATGTCTTAGTTTCTGATAAGAAGTCAGTGGTCACTCTATTTTTTCCCCCTCTGGATAAAATGTGTGCTTCTTTGTCTACTTTTTATTTTTTATTTTTATATATATATTTTTTTTTATTAAAAAAATTTTTTTTCAACGTTTATTTATTTTTGGGACAGAGAGAGACAGAGCATGAACAGGGGAGGGGCAGAGAGAGAGGGAGACACAGAATCAGAAACAGGCTCCAGGCTCTGAGCCATCAGCCCGGAGCCCGACGCGGGGCTCAAACTCCCAGACCGCGAGATCGTGACCTGGCTGAAGTCGGACGCTTAACCAACTGCGCCACCCAGGCGCCCCTGTTTTTATATTTTTAAAAGTAAGTTCTACTCCCAATGTGGGGCTTGAACTCATGGCCCTGAGATGAAGAGTCTCACACTTCATGACTGAACCGGCCAAGTACCTCTCTCTACTTTTTTTTTTTTCTCTCTACTTTTAATATTTTCTTCTTATCACCTTTTTTCAGCAATTTATGATATGCCTTGCTTTTATATATTTTAAAATGTGTGTGTATATAGGGAGGGGTTACTGTGTGTGTGTGTGTGTGTGTGTGTGTGTGTGTGTGTGTATTTGTCCTGCATGGGGGGTTTGTTGGGATTCTTGGCTCTGTGAATTTAGAGTTTTCATTAAATTTGGAAAATTTCAGCAACTTTTCCATTTAATATTTTTTCTGTCACTCTCTCACTTTTTCCTCTTGTACTCCTATTATATATATATATATATATATATATATATATATATATATATATATATTAGACTACTTGCTATTATAGGTCACAGAGACTCTTGTGGTTTTTTTGGGCCTTTCTCTCTCTCTCTGTGCTTTAGTTTAGATAGCTTTCACTATTATGTCACCAAGGTCACTGATCTTTTCTTCTGCACTGACTCATCTTTTGTTAATCCCTTTCAGTAAATTTTATTTCAGATATTGTATTTTTCATCTCTAGAATTTCGATTTTGTTCTTCTTATATCTTCCATTTCTCTTTGTATTATACTCATTTTTATTTTAAATACTTGAACATAGCTATACTTGTTTTAGTGTACATATTTGACAAATCCATCCCCTCTGTTATTTCTAAATTGTTTTTAACTGACTGATTTTTCTCCTTGTCATGGTTCAATTTTTTTAAAGGTTTCTTTGCATATCTTGTAATACTTGATTGGATGTTGGACATTTTGACATTTGTTGAGCATGGGATTTTTCTTTCTTCCTTTAAAGAATGTTGGTTACCAGCCTTTGTTCTGGTAAGCAGTTGAATTATTGGAAGATCAGTTTGATGCTTTTGAAGCTTATTTTAAAGTTTTGTTATTATAGGTCTAGAGTAGCCTTTATTCTAGGACTAGTGTAGTTCTGCTTGTGAGATGTGACCCTTTTGGATTCTTTACTGAATGTCTCAGGTGCTCAGTGAGGCTTCTGCACCCTGACTGATCAAAACTCAAATGTATCCTGGATCTGGGTAAGCTCTGGGAGTTTTTCAGGTGGTTACCACTGATTTTAATTTCCCGGGATTCTTGAGAGGATTAAATTAAGTTATGCACATATGAAGACTATTGCAGGGGGTTGTGATTAGGAATGGGTACATGAGGGATTTCTGGAGTGCTAGCAATATATTTTTTGCTGTGGGTGATGGTTACATGTTCACTTTATAACTATTTGTTAAACTAAACATATTCTTGCTGTATATTATACATCACAATAAAAATTTAAAGGAATAATGTAATAAAGTGCTGACATCTACTTAGAGCTTAATAAATGTTAGTCAGCCTGATTAAATGAGAGAAGATATAGAAAATGCTGGCACAGAATTCAATGTACAGGGGATTCAGGATCCTTTCCTGTAAATGAACTTCTCATGCAGGTAAAACCTATATGAAGACGAGTACACAAAACATAAACACACAACTCAATGAGTTTTTCCCTATGTGAATACACCCAAGTAACCAACCAAGTATGTCAAGAAACAGAACTGAATTGTTAATGTGCAAGGATATGGAATGGAATTTTTCTAGTGTCTCAGAAGTTTGGCCAAATTCCCAAAGCTGTGATAAGTACCTCCCCCTTTCTAAAGAATGTCATTACACATACCTTCAGAGCTTCTTAAAAGAAGACAGAGCTGGTGCTTTGACTATCAGCTCGCCCTCCATCTCCAGCCTCACAGCTCAAAGGTGGCTTATTTCAGAGTCTGCCTATGAGGGTGTGATGTGATTAAGTGATGGGCTGACAAGTCATCACAGCCCCTGTGCTTCTCGGCAGTCAGAGCTGGAGACTAAGAGAGTTTTGGGGGAGCCTGACATACAGACCCCGGAGTTCAGAGTTTGAGGGGGAGGGTGGTAGTGGGGTTAGGGGTGTTCCTAATGAAATAAACATTGGTGCTTGCTTGCTGCTGGGAGTATTGTGAAAGTAAGAGGCAGGCTAGAGCAGACGGTGATGGAGGGGCAAGGAGAGAGGGCAACAGTTTGGTGGCATACGGATGTGTAAGGTCCTCGGTCAAACGGAGTGAGCAGTAAGCAGTGGGCTTTGAGCTGTCCTGACGGGGTCCTGTCCTAGAGGGCTATCTGCCAGGACTCTAGGAGTATGACAAAGTGGGGAGGGAGGTTTGCCTCCGGGGGTCAGGAGCCAAGGGGTGGGTCACAATAAATTAGAGAGGACCTCATCCACATCAGGGAACCATGCACTGCCAAGGTACCACAGGGCCCCGAAGAACCCACAAACGCTTCCTCGCTAGAAGACCTAGTATTTGAAGTTCTCATCAAGTACTCATGGACGTGACTACGCTCTCCCCGGCTGGGCCTAAGCCACACCACAGGAGGGACGGCCATTCAGGCGAACGGGGCCGCTCTTCTCGCTCTGCCCGCAACCCCTCGCCTCTGCTCTCCGCGCATGGGCAGCCCACGGAAGGGGGGGTGGGGCTGGGGGTAGGGGGAGCGTGTGGGGAACCCGGCGCCCTCCGCCTCCCCCCCACCTCACGGGGGGCCGTTGTGCTCGTTCGCAGCGCTCTCCCTGGCCTCTAGACCCTATGTCGACCTCCTGGCGGTGTGTGGTGGCGAGGGTCGTGCAGCCACGCGCGCAACCTTGGCGGGGCCGCGTGTTTCTCTCGGCCCTCTGTGGTGACCCCGAGCGCTTCAGGTCTCCGCTCAGGTGCCCGCCCAGCGAACGCGTGGTTTCCTTTTCCCAGCTACCCCTCCCCCAGGCGGCCGCGGCGATGCGGTGTCCGAGCAGCCGGGAGCAGTAAGTAAGGTAGGCACGCCCGTCCAGTGTCCAGTCCGGCGGGCGGTGCTCGTCATCTCACTGAGCGCTGGGAGCTGAGGTGGCGGGCGCACCACGTGTCACTTCTGTCGGGTTGCACGCGGCTGTGTGAGCGATGGTGGTGGGCAGAGCCAGCCAAAGATGGCGCTTAGGCCATCTTTGAGAGCTACGGTGTGTGGCCGATATGTGTGTATTGTTCGCTTCCCTTTCTGCCCGAGAAGCGAACTTCCGGGCAACACAGGGTGCTCGGTAAAACTTCGACGAGACGAGGGAGGCAAAGGGAAGGCCTCTGGCACCACGGGGCATCACGATGCCCTAGGCTTGCTCATACCGCACCCCACCTCCATGCCCTGGTGTCTCTGAATGCCTTCCTGCCAGTGGGGGACAATCTGTGGCAGTGACCTGTGGAGTGGAGAGGAGGAGGGAGGGGAGGGGGGGAAGGAAGGGAAGGGTGGAGGGAAGGGGGACCTAACACTTGAACATCCGCTGATGTTAGTCAAGAGATCACAAACTGTACCCTTCTAAGTTAAAAGATCTTTCCCTTTCTCCCCCTCTCTCTGCTCCCCCCCCAAAAACCCCAAATAACTTAAAAAAAAAAAAAAAAGACCCTTCCCTTTCTACAAGCCAATCCTGCAGGAGCCAGGAGAGGTGGATGAGGTAGCAAGAAAGAGAAATTGCAGACCACACATGCCTTCTTACCCAATGTGGATTCTCCAGCCACAAGTCAGACCTGAGGGGTGGGGAAAAGTATGGAGTTCAATGTGAGGTTTTTTTTTTTGTTTGTTTGTTTACTATGGACTGGATTTTTTTTAAGGTCCTCAAATGAAGTTGTTCCTATAATCCTTCCACAGATCCTGGAAAACTTCCAGATCTTCCTGGGATGTTGGTTGTCCAGGGGCTTAAAAAGGAGATCCGGTAAGGCATGTTAAAAGACATTGTTAGACAAAGCCATTTCCTGTTTGTACCTCTTGAGTGCAGTCCAGTGTGTGTGTGTGTGTGTGTGTGTGTGTGTGTGTGTGTGTGCCCTTTGCTTCATCCAGGCTGTGGCAGAGTGTGAATTTCTCCTCCTCTGTTAGATGCACATTTCCAGAGATTAGAAGTAACTAAGTCATGTTTCTCTCCTGTGGACAGCCCTAGGTAAATGCAGGTAGATTTTTTTCTGTCTTCTTGGATTTATCAATCATTGAAGTATTCTGTATGTGAAGTTTTTCCTGATGACACTGTTTAAAAATATACAGTTCTTTTCCCACCAGTTGCATTTTAAATTCATGCCTTCTCTATAGGGAAGGCATCCTGGACCCCTTCATAATTGGTGATGCAATTAAATTCATTAGTAACAGATGTACAGGTTAGTGACCACATGATGGCATCATTGGTATTTCTGTATTTATCTCAGGATTTGTAAAATAAAACCCATGGAAACTAAATATTCATTATATTTCAGTAGAAAATAATTAAGTTTAGGGTGCCTGGGTAGCTCAGTCGGTTAAGCATTCTACTCTTGATTTCAGCTCAGGTCATGATCTCTTGGTTTGTGAGATTGAGGCCAGGTTCTGAGGCCAGATTTTGGTTCTGTGCTGACAGCCTCACAGTGTGGAGACTACTTGGGATTCTCTCTCTCCCTTTCTCTCTGCCCCTCCCCCTGCTCTCTCTCTCTCAAAGTAAATAAATAATTTTTTTTAATTTAAAAGAATAAAAATTAAGTTTGTTATATATCATTCTTCTGATCACTCCTGGTATGGCTGCTCCCTTGGATTCAGTCCCCTCTGTCTGGAAAGGGGGGGGGGGCTAGCAGTCAACAGTGGTCTTTTGGAGTTGCCAGATCCACCCCCTTCGGTATCTTTCTGTTCGGTTTAGCACTCAGGAATGAGCCTTCAGGATGACCTATTTCATTAGTTTCGAATTTTCTTTCCCAATTCTGGAGGGATGCACTTGGTTCTCTCCATGGCAGAGAGATTGGCCTCTTTGCAGGAGTCTTATGGGGGAATGGATGGAAGAGATGAGAGAAGGCAAACTGGCAGGAATTGATAGAACAAGAGAAAGAGTTTGTGAAAAGGGTGTCAAGGAGACAGAAAGAAGATACAGGGAAAGGGTTTGGAAAGAGGACCAAGACAGGTGCATGAAACTTTTGACTGGAAGTGGTCTTACATCAATTAAAACACCAGTATTTGGGTACTTAAAAAGTACAGTGTTGAACATTTATGTAATCACAATTGCAAATCTTTCCAGAAAGATCTCTATAGGTGGCCAGTAATAGGGAATATAATTTTGATTACTGCATCTTTTGGTCTCAAAGGTTTATGTCTTCTGATTTTTTTTAATGAACTTTGGGGTTTGTCATATTTCGATCCTGCAATTCCACGATAAAGTGGAAGGAATTTCTGAAAGGTTTTGAAGTCAGACAGACCTGAGTTGTCTGTCTGCTATTATTAATTGCAAACTTCAGCCCAGTACATAACTTATCTGAGCCTTAATTTCTCCATCCATAGCTATCTACCTAAGGTAGAAACTATTAAGCGATTAAATGCAAATACAAAATGGAATGCTTAAAAACATTGAGCACACTACCTGGCACATGGCAAATAAGTGCTTGATAGGTGGTTAAAATTGTAAATAGTGTTGTGTATAGTATTAGTTTGATTAATTATTTCTGTAGCTGTAGTCTTTGGCATTTCTAAGGTTTTCAAGTCTTGTTTGTCTGAACTATTCAAAACCATACTACTATAAAAGCTTTTGCCCAGAATGCAAATTTCCTTAGTGCTATATTCCTAGAAGTGAAATGATTAGGTCAAAGGTGTAAACAGCTTTGTAGCCTGCTATGGTGCTTAGAGACATTGGACCAATATGAAATGCAAATGCAATATCTGGGTGTATTTGTTTCCAAAGTCTAGTTGATAATGATACGTTTAAAATATTTAAATTTGTGATAGGTGCTGAAAACTTCTCTCTTATAAAAGATTCAAATCTTCATATTTAAAAAAAAATTTATTTATTTTTGAAAGAGAGAGCGAGCAGGGGAGGGGCAGAGAGAGAGGGAGACAGAGAATCCCAAGTAGGCTCTCCTCTGTCAACACATAGCCTGATGTGGGGCTCGAACTCACAAACTGTGAGATCATGACCTGAACCGAAATCAAAAGTCGGACACTTAAATGATGAGCCACCCAGATGCCCCTCATTTTTCTTCAGTAGTCATAAATTTATCTATCATACGTTAAAATAAAAATTTAAAAACATTTGGTTCTCTAACACAACTGCTTTATTATTATTATTTTTTAAAATTTTAACTTTTTTCTGGATTTTTATTTTTTTTTATTTTTAAATTATTCATTTTTTTTTAATTTTAGCTAGTTAACATACAGTGCAGTATTGATTTCAGGAGTAGACATCAGTGATTCATCACTTACATACAACACCTGGTGCTCATCAGAACAAGTGCCCTCCTTAAATTTTTTTTTAATGTTTATTTCTTTTTGAGAGCAAGAGAGACAGAGTATGAGTGGGGGAGCGGCAGAGAGAGAGGGAGACACAGCATCTGAAACAGGCTTCAGGCTCTGAACTGTCAGCACAGAGCCTGATGAGGGGCTCGAACTCATAGTCCTCAAGATCATGACCTGAGCCGAAGTCGGATGCTTAACCGACTGAGCCACCAGGTGCTCTGCAAGTGCCCTCCTTAATACTCATCACCCATTTAGCCCATCTCCCACTCACCTCCCTCCATCAATCCTGTTTGTTCTCTATAGTTATGAGTCTCTTGTGGTTTGTTTCCCTCTCTTCTCTCTACCCCCTTCCCATATGTTCATTTGTTTCTTAATTTCCACATATGAGTGAAATCATATGGTATGTCTTTCTCTGATTGACTTACTTTGCTTAGCATAATACATTCTATTTCCATCCACATCATTGTAAATGGCAAAATTTCATTCTTTTTGATGAATGAGTAATATTCCATTGAATATGTACCACATCTTCTTTATCCATTCATCAGTTGAGGGACATTGGAGTTCTCTCCATAGTTTGGCTCTTGTTGAGAATGCTGCTATAAACTTTGAGTTGCATGTACCCCTTTGAGTCTGTATTTTTGTATCCTTTGGGTAAATACCTAATAGTGCAATTGCTGGATCATAGAGTAGTTCTATTTTTAGTTAAAAAAAATTTTTTTTTCCACGTTTATTTATTTTTGGGACAGAGAGAGACAGAGCATGAACGGGGGAGGGGCAGAGAGAGAGGGAGACACAGAATCGGAAACAGGCTCCAGGCTCCAAGCCATCAGCCCAGAGCCTGATGCGGGGCTCGAACTCACGGACCGCGAGATCGTGACCTGGCTGAAGTCGGACGCTTAACCGACTGCGCCACCCAGGCGCCCCCCAAAATTTTTTTAATGTTTTATTTATTCTTGAGAGAGAGAGAGACAGAGACAGAGACAAAGCATGAATGAGGGAGGGGCAGAGACAGAGTGGGACATAGAATCCAAAGCAGGCTCCAGGCTCTGAGCTGTCAGCACAGAGCCCGACACCAGCCTCGAACTCACAAGCTGTGAGATCATGGCCTGAGTTGAAGTCAGATGCTTAACCGACTGAGCTGCCCAAGTGCCCCTTTTAGTTTTTTGAGGAACCTCCATACTGTTCTCCAGAGCGGCTGCATCAGTTTGCGTTCCCACCAATACATCTGCAGCTTTAAACAGTTAACACTGGGTATTAAAGATTTATTAATCCATTTGCCAAGATTTATTAAATAATGTTTCATTGTGTTATTATTTTGTACAGTTGGTGCTTATGGTCTAGTATTTTGAGTCTATTTCTAGGAGCTTGATTCACTTTCATTTGTCATTTTTTCCCTGATTATACTCCCATATCACAGCTGATTATGATTGTCTATTTAAATGATAATATTCTTGCTAGCTTTATTTTATTAAAATTCATGAAGGACTTTTAGTTTTTTGGAATATGATATTTTAATTGTTATCTCCTGCAATCTGTATTTAACTTTGTGTGAATGTTCATCCTATTTTTGTTTATCTGTATGTTCTAATTTTTTCCATAGTGAACATGGAGAAACAGTATACATTTAAAAATAAGAAAAATATGATATAAAAAATCTTTAGTGGTAATGAAATGCAAGAGGGCAGTAGCATGATTGTAACTTCATGACTAATGTTGATTTAAATAGGCAGAGAAACGTGGGTCATTGTCTCACTGGTTTCTGTACACAGATTCTCCAAGCTCTCCTGTTTGTTGAGGGCTGGAACATTTTATTCTTAACTACAACTCTCAAAGAATCACATTAAGACTTGCATGACCAGGAATAGTCTTGGCACAATATAGGTAGTTTGTTTGAATTTGCTAGACACCTAATAATGCCATCTTGGTATTTGTTCTTTTCTTTTATTGTGTTGACTAATAACAAATACCATGAATTAAATAAAAGGGTGATTTCTTGTCTGATTTCTGTTTTTTTTTTTTTAATATTTATTTTTGATAGAGAGAGAGAGAGAGATGCAGAGAGAGAGGGAGAGAGAGAGAGAGAATCCCAAGCAGGCTTTGCCCTGATAGCGTGGAGCCCAATGCGGGGCTAGAACCTATGAACTGTGAGATCATTCTCTGAGCTGAAATAAAAGTCCATGTGCAACTGACTGAGTCACCCAGGTGCCCCTGATTTCTGTTTTTGATTGAAATGAGATGACTTTGCTTCCAGACATGATAGAGTAAAATAGGGACTAGATTTACCCTCCAGATTTAAACAGCTAGAACTCTGGACAAAATATATAACAGTTTTGGGAACGTGGACAGCAGATAGAACAGATCTGTGATCCCTGAGAGAAGGAAAACAAATGAGATGAATTTTACAATTGACTCAGCATACTGCCTTGGATGGACTCAGTGCAGGGAAAAGAAACTCTCAGGCTATAAATATAAATTGGAGTTCAGAGAGGTTAACGCAGCTAGAGTTTTGGGGCTTTGTAAAGGAGAGGAGGATACTGTACAAAGAGAGAGTTCTGAATATTTATAGAGAGACCCCTTTAAGTCTTTGGTTGAGTGGTCTACACATTTGTAAGAGGAAACTACTGAGGCCATGGAAAGGATCACCAGAAAGCAGTAAATCAAACAATTCCTGGAGCTCACGTGGAGCTGGGAATAGCTGGTGTTTCAGCAGCCAGAGTAGAAAGATCTCATAATTTCCTTCATGGCACCAGGTAGACATCTCAGAAAGGTATTTCCTTAGCAGTAAGGCTAAATTAGTTAGCCCTAGACTAAGCTAAAGGCTGCTCTGGCTTCAAAGGAAGCTTTGAAAAGAACAAACTAATGCTAAGTAATGTGACTACACCAGAACACAATCCAGAACCAATTGAGGAAATTCAACAAAATCTAGCACTCAGGTGTAAAATTCATAATGTCAGGCATCCAACAACAACAACAACAACAACAAAAACCAGGTGGGAAAATATGACTTATAAACAAGAGAAAAGTCAACCAATAAAAACAGTCTCAGAAATGACAGACATGATGGAATGAGAAAATGTTAAAACAGCTTTTATAAGTATACTCCATATTTTCGAGAAGGTAGAGGGAAAACCTGAGACAGAAATTTAAGATACAAAATTGAAGTTCCAAATGGAAATTCTAGAGATGAAAATATATAAATGAAAAATATAGTAGATAAGGTTAGTTACTATACAAATAAAATCCGTGAATCTGAAATCATAGTAATTCAAATTCAAAGTGAGGCACAGAGAGAAAAAATACTGAAAATATATGAACAGATTGATTATGGTTTGTGGGATAGTATAAACAGTCTAGCATACATGTAATTGGAAGCCTAGAAAGAGAAGTGGGGAGGGGTTAAAGGAGGAAACAGGAAAAAATAATTGCAGAAACAATGGCTAAAATTTTTCCAAATTTGATGGAAACTATAAATAAACCTGTGCACAAAGAACCCCAAACAGAACAAATGTCAAGAAAACCACACCATGGCATATTATAATAAAATTTCTGAAAACCAGTGTAAGGAGAAAAAAAAAGCAGTCTTAAAAACTGGTAAAAAGGACAAATTACATAAAGAGGAACAAAGATAAGATTGAGAGTAAAGTTTTTATCAGAAACTATGCAAACTAATATCTGTGTAACTACTTACAAATTTCCTGTTGATCATTCCATTTAATAGAATATAATAGTTCTTCCTAAATTAAAAAAACAAGATTTTCTTTCTCTTTTGTGATTTTACTTACAAAATTCAGCTGACTTTGAAATTTGCTAATTCAAATATTGATGATTTCTATAGTTTTTTATTTCTATAGTTTTAAATTCTACTTTTTCATTTGCCTTAAACATTATTTTTCTTTACTTGTTTTGATTTTCTCCACTTCAGTTTTTTTTTTTTTTTTTATTTTTTTTTTCAACGTTTATTTATTTTGGGGACAGAGAGAGGCAGAGCATGAACGGGGGAGGAGCAGAGAGAGAGGGAGACACAGAATCGGAAACAGGCTCCAGGCTCTGAGCCATCAGCCCAGAGCCTGATGCGGGGCTCGAACTCACGGACCGCGAGATCGTGACCTGGCTGAAGTCGGACACTTAACCGACTGCGCCACCCAGGCGCCCCTCCACTTCAGTTTTTAAGAATATTTATAAACTCAGTTTAATAAATTCTTGTTTTCTATTTCTTTTTAAGATTATTTATTTATTTTTTAATTTGTGTTATTAAAAAATTTTTGTGTGTGTGTTAATTTATTTTTGAGAGAGAGAGACAGAGTGTGGGTAGGGGAGGGGCAGAGAGAGATGGGGAGACACAGAATCTGAAGCAGGCTCCAGGCTCTGAGCTGTCAGCACAGAGCCTGATGTGGGGCTTGAACTCACAGACTGCGAGATCATGACCTGAGCCAAAGTCGGACGCTCATCCGACTGAGCCACCCAGATGCCCCCAAGATTTTATTTTTAAGTAATTTCTACATACCCAACGTGGGACTCCATCCCACAACCCTAAAATTAGGAGTCACACACTCCACTGACTAAGCCAGCCAGGTGCCCCAATTACCAATTTTTTAAAAATGAGAACATTTAAGATCTTAGCAAATTTCAAATATAGAATACCTAACTATTAACTATGATCATAATGTTGTGCAGTACCTTCCCAGAATTTATTCATCTTATGATTGTACCCTTTGACCTGTATCTCTCCATTTCCCCCAGCTTGAGCCTCTGTCCACCACTATTCTACTCTCTGTTACTGTGAGTGTGGCCTTTTTAGAATCTATAGAAAGTGAGATCATGTAGTATTTGTCTTTCACTTTGTGACCTATTTCACTTCATATAATGCATTTAAGGCCAATCTATGTTGTTGCAGTTGGCAGCATTTCCTTCCTTTATATGGTTGAATAATATGCCATTGTATGTGTATGTGTTTGTGTGTGTATGTATGTGTGTAGTGTGTATCTCCATTTTCTTTATCCATTCATTGATCAATGGACATTTAAGATGCTTCCATGTCTTGGCTATTGTGAATAAAACTGCAATGAACATAAGGGTGCGAATATCTCTTCAAGATGGTGATTTTATTTCCTTTGAATATATACCCAGAGGTGGAATTACTGGATCATATGGTAGTACTATTTTTAATTTTTTAAGGAACCTCCATACTGTCTTCCATAGTGATGGTACAGATTTATATTCCCAGCAACAGTGCACAATGGTGCTAACACTTGTTACCTTTTGTCTTCTTGAGAATGGACATTTAACAGGTGTGAGGTGATACTTCACTGTGGTTTTGATTTGCATTTCCCCGATGATTACTAATGACGAACATCTTTTCATGTACCTGTCGGCCATCTGAATGTCTTCTTTGGAAAAATGTCTCTTTGGGTCCTCTGCCCATTTTAAAATCAGATTATTTGTGGGTTTTTTTTTGTGATTGAGTTGTATGAGTTCCTTATAGATTTTGGACTTTAACACCTTATCAGATATATGGTTTACAAATATTTTCTCCTGTTCTATAGATTGCCTTTTCATTTTGTTGATTGTTTCTTCTACTGTGCGGAAACTTTTAAATTTTATGTAGTCCTATTTGTTTATTTTTGTTTTCATTGTTTGTGCTTTTGCTGTCATATTCAAAAAGTTGTTGCCAAGGCCAATGTCAAAGAGATTTTCCCCTATGTTTTCTTTAGGAGTTTTATGGTATCAGATCACACATTTAAGTCTGGAATACATTTCTTTTTAAAAAAATTTTTTTTTTCAACGTTTATTTATTTTTGGGACAGAGAGAGACAGAGCATGAACGGGCAAGGGGCAGAGAGAGAGGGAGACACAGAATCGGAAACAGGCTCCAGGCTCTGAGCCATCAGCCCAGAGCCCGACGCGGGGCTCGAACTCCCAGACTGCGAGATCGTGACCTGGCTGAAGTCAGACGCTTAACTGACTGCGCCACCCAGGCGCCCCTGGAGTACATTTCAAGTTAATTTTTGTGAGTGACGTAAGATAGGAGTCCAGTTTATTTTTTTGCATGTGAATATTCAGTTTTCCCAGCACTCCTTATTGAAGAGACCATTCTTTCCCTATTGATTATCCTTGGCTCTGTTGTCAAATATGAGTTGACTGCATATGTATAGGTTTAGTTTTGGACTCCTGATTTTTTAAAAGAGAATCTCTGCACCCAAGGTGGAGCTTGAATTAATGACCTGGAGATCAAGAGTTACATGCTCTACCGACTGAGCCAGCCAGGTGCCCCTGGGCTCCTGATTTTGTTGTATTGTTTTGTTATGCATCTGTTTTTATGCCAGTAAAATGCTTTTTTGATTACTATTGCTTTGTTACATAGTATGAAATCAGGAAATGTGATGCTTCCAGCTTTATTCCTTTTTCTCAGGCTTGTTTTGGCTATTCAGAGTCTTTTGTGGTTCCATATGAATTTTAGGATTGTTTGTTCTACTTCTGTGATAAATGCAGCTGGAATTTTGATAGCGATTGCATTGAATCTGTAGATGGCTTTGGGTAGTGTGGACATTTTAATAACATTAATTCTCCCAATCTGTGAACATAGAATATCCATTTATTTATATCTTTTTCAATTTCTTTCTTTGATGTCTTATGGCTTTCAGGTCTTTGTACTTTGTGCTGAGCTGTCAGCACAGAGCCTGATGTGGGGCTCAGACTCACAGACTGCAAGATCATGACCTGAGCTGAAGTCAGACGCTTAACTGACTGAGCTACCCAAGTGCCCCTGCAGCTATTTTTTTAAAATACTTTGTCCTTTAACCTTTATACTAGAGTTAAATGGTTAATACATAACCATATTACTGTATTATTCAGAATTTGACTATATACTTACCTTTACCGGTATGTTGTACATTTTCATATATTTCAATGTTATTAATAGTGTCCTTTCATTTCAACCTGAAGAACTCCTTTCAGCATTTCTTGTAAGGCAGTTCTAGTGGTGATGAACTCTTTCAGCTTTTGCTTGTCTGGGGACATCTTTTTCTCTCCTTTGTAAGGACAACTTTGATGGGTAAAGTATTACTGGTTGGCAGTTTTTTCTTTCAGCATGTTGAGTATATCATCCCACTTTCTCCTTGCCTTTACAATTTCTTCTGAGAAATCCACTGGTAGCCTTGTAGGAGTCCCCTTGCATGTGAGGAATTTTCTTTCTTGCTGCTTTTAAAATTCTCTCTTTCTTTTTCTTTTTTTTTTTTAATGTTTATTTATTTTTGGGAGAGAGAGAAAGAGAGACAGAGTGTGAGTGGGGTAGGGTAGAGAGAGAGGGAGACACAGAATCTGAAGCAGGCTCTAGGCACTGAGCTGTCTGCACAGAGTCCACTGTGGAGCTCGAACCCACAAACTGTGAGGTCATGACCTGAGCTGAAGTCAGACACTTAACTAACTGCGCCACCCAGGCGCCCCAAAATTTTCTCTTTGTTTTTCAAATTAGACTGTTTTGTTATAATATGTCTTGAATAAAATCTTTCTGAGTTGAAATATTTTGGGGACGTATGATATTCATGAACTTGTATGTCTAAATCTCTCCCTAGGTTTGGTAAGTTCTCAGTCATTATTTATTTGAATAAACTTTCTGCCCCCCCCCCCTTTTCTTCTCCTGGGACTCCAGCAATGCACCAAATGTTTTCTTTAACGCTGTTCCATAGTTCACCTGGGCTTTCTTCACTGTTTTTCATTCTTGTTTTCTTTGTTCTTCTCTGTATAATTTCAAATGACCTGTCTTCTACTTCACAGATTCTTTTTTTTGATCCAGTATGCTGGTGATGCTCCTTATTGTGTTTTCGTTTCATTCATTGTATTCTTTTTAAACATATTTTTTTTAATGTTTATTTATTTTTGAGAGAGAAAGAGAGAGAGACAGAGAGAGACAGAGTGTGATCGGGGGAGGGGCAGAGAGAGAGGGAGACACAGAATCTGAAGCAGGCTCCAGGCTCTGAGCTGTCAGTACAGAGCCCGACATGGGTCTTAAACTCATGGACTGCAAGATCATGACCTGAGCTGAAGTCGGACGTTTAACTGGCTGAGCCACCCAGGTGCCTCATCATTCATTGTATTCTTTACCTCTAGAGTTTCTGTTTGTTCTTTTCTGTGATTTCTGTCTCTGTTAAATTTCTAATTTTGTTCATGTATTGTTTTCCTGATTTTGTTGAATTATCTTTCTGTGTTTTCTTATAGTTCACTGAGCTTCCTTAAAACAAATATTTTGAATTCTTTATTGGGCAAATCCCAGTTCTCCATTTCTTTGGGGTCATTTACTGGAAAATTATTGTACTTCCTTGGCTAGTATCATGTTTCCTTGATTTAAAAAAAATTTTTATGTTTATTTTTTTATTTTTGAGAGAGAGAGAGAGAGAGAGAGAGACAGAGTGTGAGCGGGGGATGAGCAGAGAGGGAGAGAGAGAGAGAGAGAGTGAGAGAGAGAGACAGAATCTGAAGCAAGCTCCAGGCTCTGAGCTGTCAGCACAGAGCCTGATGTGGGGCTTGAACCCATGAACTGGGAGATCATGACCCGAGCTGAAGTCGGACGCTCAACCGACTGAGCCACCCAGGTGCCCCTTACGTTGCCTTGATTTAAAAAAATTTTTTAAACTTACTTATTTTTAAAAGAGAGACAGAGAGAGCAAGTAGGGGAGTTGCAGAGAGCCAGGGAGAGAGAATCCCAAGGAGGCTCTGCACTTTCAACATGGAGCCAACATGGGGCTTGAACTCACAAACTGTGAGAGCATGACCTGAGTTGAAACCAAGAGTTGGATGCTTAGTGGACTGAGCCACCCAGGTGCCCCTGTTTCCTTGATTTTTTAATGTTTCCTGAAGTTTTGCATTGCTGCCTTCACATTTGAAGAAGCAGTCACCTTCAGTCTTTACTGACTGGTTTTGGGAGAGAAGTACCTTTTGTCAGCCCTGTTAAGGATTTCTGAGGCTTTCTCAGATCTTTTCTATGGATATCCCTTATACACATTTCTTGTTCCCTCTTGGGCCTGGGTGAGATTCTTAAGATTGTGTGCGAAGCCAGGCTAGGTGCTGACAGCCTTCTGTTTGCTTTCCCTGGGGTGGTGCTGAATGCTTAAGTTTGTTTGCTTCCACCTAATCCTGCAGAGCTGGCCAGCTTTCTGTGTGTGCTCACTAGCTCTCTGCAAAGGCTCACTCTCACTGCCCTTCAGGGCACACACAGAGAGCTGGCCGGGGGGTGTGGAGCTTTGCAGGTCCCTGTGGGGCCAGTTGGGGGGCCTCAGGTGAGGCATGCCCAAGAGCTCACAGGTGTGTTTTTTGATGGAGTACATGACACAGTTAATAAAAATCTCTGTCCCTTTGATGCTCTTCAAGAGCATCTTCGGTATTTTGGATGGGTGAGAAAGAAGTGGGATCCTTTAGCAGCATCATGCACAGCTGGGGACTCTGGGCACTTACTCACACACTCACTTTCCCCTGTGGGAGAAATCATGAGCTGAATAGGTCACTCATGACACTGAAATGTGCTGCCTTGAGGGAGGAGTGGTAAAGAGAAAATGTTTCCTCTTACCCTCATCAGTGTGTCCAACATAGATATTTTCTTGCTTCAACCGTCTGTTGGAACTTCTCCATTTGATTCCTGGACTTCCAGAAAGTCACTCTTGTCCGTGAGTGATTGTCAGAACTCCACTCTTTAGAGGGGAGTTGTTAGAAAACTCTTATTTTACCATTTTGATTACTTCACTCTGTGTGTTATAGAAACATTGGAAAGCGTTAGTCAACCTATATAGGTGCTTAACATATCAGAGAAAGAAAGAGCAGACCCAAGAACTCAGCAAGCATAAATTGTGGAAATTTAGTGTTAATTGTTGTTGCCAGTTGCTTTCCATAATTTAATAGGCCTTGAGGGCCTCATGATTTTTTGAAAGAAAACTTACTTCAGAGTTCCAGAAACTCCCTCAAACTTGCATAAGCTAAAAACAGACACAAGACTACAAGTGTTTCATAGAACAAAAGGTTTAGAGAGAGCCCCAAGAGGTACCAGATTGGATTCTGGAAAGCCACCAGAAACCATGCTGTCTCTTCTCTGTACCTCTCTTTGTGAGGCCCCATAGCCTTTTAGTTCTGTTCTCTTTGAGAGCATGCTTTGTTCTTTTCTTTCCTTTGCTTTTCTGTCTGCTCAGCCTCCCATCCATCCTCTTTAGTATCCATACAGCCTGATTAGAATGGCTATATTCAATTCCAAGTTTCCATAAAAGAATCTGATCAGCCCAGCTTGGCCAGGTCTCTGTCCTTGGACCACTTAAATGTGTCTGGGAGAATGAAATCAACAAGAACGTACCTATGGAAATTATGCCAATAGGAAAGAGCAGTTCTCAGAGGAGAATTCCCAAAGAGGTCTCTTATAATCATATATCATTGATGTTCATTACAAGAATTTATCATCAAGAGAAAGATCATTACAAAATAATTAATAACTGACTTTTTTTTTATTTTAGAGAGAGAGAATGAGTATGTGAGCAGGAGAGAGGGGCAGAAGAAGAGAGGGAGAATCTTATGCCCCCTCCACGCTGAATGTGGAACCTGACATGGGGCTCGATCCTGTGACCCTGGGATTATGACCTAAGCCGAAATCAAGAGTCAGATGCTCAAGTGACTAAGCCACCTAGGTGCTCCAATAATTGCCTTATTCTAAAAAGGGATATGAGGCAGCTAAATCTTAAAGTATGCAAAGATGCAGACTTTAATATAGTAAGCCTGGAAAATACATAAATTTAGTATTAATATGTTTTACTCCAAAATCATTAAAAATTTCAAGTGTGGCTTAGTTTAAGTTATTGTTGCTTTACTAAAGCCAGACAACTGGGTTGTAAAGTAAAGTTTTGTATTTTGTAAAGTATTGTAAAATAAAGTTTTACTCCCAGTGATTACAGATAAGTGTGGAGATTTTAAAAAGTGAGTATTTGACTGGTTTGTTTCTTTTTACTTAAACACAGTCTGTATTTTAGCCAAAATTATATTAGTAAGAAAATGTGATAAAAGGGTGCTGGGATGGTTTAGTTGGTTAAGTGTCCAACTCTTGATTTTGGCTCAGGTCATGATCTCACAGTTGTGGGGTCCAGCCCTGTGTTGGGCTCCCTGCTGGGCATGGAGCCTGCTTAAGATTCTCTCTCTCTCTCTCTCTCTCTCTCTCTCTCTCTCTCTCCCTCTCTCTCTTTCTCTCTCTGCTCCTCCCCAAGTCAAGTGAGCTGTCTCTCTCTCAAAAAAAAAAAGTGATAAAAATAAGAACTAGTAAATCATTTTGAATTTAACAGAGAGAGCTGGTTTTAGATATTTAAAATATCTTGGTCAATTATAATGTTCTGGTTAACGAATTGTTGAAATTTCGTAAGGAAATGAAACCCAGTTGTCTCGCCTTACCAGGTGTTTCTATATTACTGTAGACTGTGGCTAATCGTACCCCATAGCATGAATATTAAGTGGTTTAGGCTACATATCTTGTTTTACTGCTGAGTAGGGGAACTGAAATGCGGAACAGATCATTACTCTGGATAGGAAACAATAAAAAGGCAAATCAACGTTGTTCTTGACTTGGTCCTTTGCATTGTTTTTATACTTTTACTGGAAATGTTTTATAGAAATGCCCTTTTGGATCACCATTTAGTTGATCAGTAAATAGATGTCTGATACAGTGCAAGCCCTGCCTGGAACTGAATGTTTCTTTTCCCCTGGGGAAAGGCCTTATAGCCTGAGTTCATTTGCATATGACTTCAGGTGGCTGGGAAAGGGAGAGAGTGCTGCCTCGGGGACCAGGCTTCCCACATTTGAAAGGGACTATATTCTCCAACAGGCAACGGTGCATGCCCTTTTGTGCCATTATAATTAGAAGGTAGGAACGTTAAAGAAGGAGGGGGTTAAGTAACAACAAACTTTATTATAAGCTCAACAAGTTGAGCTGCTTGCAATTGCTGGGTGAGGTGGGGCTTACGGGTAGGCTCAGCTTGAGGCATAAACAAATAACTGCAAACTAGGTTCTTGGGTAGCTTAGCCTCTTGGGTCTCTATGTGAGGGGAAGTAAAAATTTGGAGGATTGGCCCTTCCTGGAGAAGAACCACAAGAGGATAAAAAGGTGGGCTCCTGCCAATTTCACTTGAGCTCAGAGTTCATCCTAAAGAGCCCAGACCTGCAGGGATCAGCCATTGCCTTTTCTCCAGACAAAGAAAGAGCTCAGAGATGGCTAGAGGGATTCTGCCAATAGGGAGAGCAATAGGGAGGGAGCACGCAAGCAGTTATAGTCAGAGAGTAGAAACAATAGTGTGAGAATTGGTGGCTCTTCCTCGATGGGGCATCCGCAAGATCAGTGAGGGAGACTCCCAGAGTGGCTGCGCATTTTAAGTGAGGCGGCAAGATGCCTGTACCTACAGTTCTGCCCACTCCCCTTTCTACTGGATCATTCCCATCTACTTACAAACTGGGTACAATGTCTCCCATCTTAAAATTTTTTTTTCAACGTTTATTTTATTTTTTTTTGAGACAGAGAGAGACAGAGCATGAACGGGGGAGGGGCAGAGAGAGAGGGAGACACAGAATCGGAAACAGGCTCCAGGCTCTGAGCCATCAGCCCAGAGCCTGACACGGGGCTCGAACCCACGGACCGCGAGATCGTGACCTGGCTGAAGTCGGACACTTAACCGACTGGACCACCCAGGCGCCCCTGTCTCCCATCTTTAAAAAAGCCTTCACTGACTTCTTCATCCCCCATCAGCTGTCAGACCATCTCTCTGCCTTTCTTCCCAGAGAAACATCTCAAAAGAGTCACCTACACTCTGCCTTTAGATTTTTACCTTCCTTAAGCCTATTTTTTAATCTTTAGGATGCTTTTAGCATTAAATAACAGAAAACTCAGCATCAACTGAGTATTTATGAGTTTAAATAACAAGAACCCCACAGTGGAGCAAGCTTCAGGCATGAATTCTGGCTCTGCTTTGTGGCAGTTCTTTTGACTTTGCTCTTCTTTTTGGCATTGGCTTTATCCTCAGGCTGGTATCCAGATGGTTTCTGCAGATCTAGGTGTCACATGCAGAAAATGACAATAGCCAATGGAAGAAGAGGAACTGTCTTTTCCTTATGTCTCTTTTTAAGGAAAAAGAGGCCTCTACAGAAATTCTCCAAAAAACGTCCCCTCACATTTTGTTACAACAGAATGATATCACATGCCCATTCCTAAACATATCATTGCTAGAGGAAAGTAGATTATAGTGTTCGACTTGGACCAGTCAGAATTTACATTGGAGCTGGCCACAGGATTCTGTTTGAGAGAAGGGGAGAACAGATTCTGGGGAAGTATCTAACATGTCAGTTTAGCTCTTGTCCCCAACACTACACTGAAATGGAAGAGCACAAGGCAACCAGATTTCAGTGAGCATTTCTTTATCTTCATCTTCTTCCACTTTTAGCAACATTTGGCTACTTGAGTACACTTTAACCTCTGCTACATCATGTTATCTTGGTTTTTATTTTCCCTCTAGTTGTTTTTTTCTTGGTTTTCTGGGTCCACCAGATTGTAAAACAGGATTCATCTTTGTCTTCAGCTTTAGCTTCCCCTCACAATCAGATGATTTCAATGTTTCTTTTTTAAAAAGTATTATTATTATTTTTTTTGGTGTTTATTTTTAAGAGAGAGGGGTGTGCACAAGTGGAGGAGGGGCAGAGAGAGAGAGAGAGAGACACAGAATGCAAAGCAGGCTCCAGGCTCTGAGCTGTCAGCACAGAGCCCGACGTGGGGCTCCAACTCAGGAACCCTGAGACCATGACCTGAGCTGAAGTCAGACACTTAATCGCTTAATTGACTGAGCCACCCAGGAGCCCCAGATGTTTCCGATATTTCAAAGTGAGGAATGAGACTATTAGCCAGGACTTGTAAAGGAGGTGGCTAAGTATGGGCTTTATGTCCATTAGTTGATTACAAATCCAAACTTCTAAAAGAGATTGAAGAGACCAAAGTGCATAGGAAATTGGAGAGAAAACTACTTTAGAGAGATCTGCAATATAACTTTCTCTCACAGTAGGGAGGCAGTGGGGATGCTTGGTCTTCTCTGCCAGTTTAGTGAAACGGGCTTTATTGGGGAGCACTTGGAGAGTGGGGGCACAGAGGACTGGAGTTTAACTGTGGCTGGCTAGCTCCTCTGATAGCAAAGTAAAAAGGTGATGCTGTGTTGGGGATGGCTGCTCTCCCAGAGTTTTGGGCAAATGATGTTCAGAGCTTCCCATAGACCTTATATAGTACATATAGAGAGCAGGCATGGGGTTTTCTTAGATCCTGCCCCAGAGAGCTGCTTGTGGAAAAACACACAAACAAACAAGCAAACCCTGGAAATATACCATTAGATTCTGGGGTGGTGAGGGGAGAGTTTTAAGTGACCAGCCCTAGGAGATGCATTTACTTACAAGGCAGCTGCCATTGCAAGATTTCCTGAGCTGATGGAGCTCCAAAAAAGCCATAGAATAGTCCCAGGAGATAAAGAATAAGCTCTAAATACCTGCCAAGCCCAAGTAGCTTTGTTTAGTTCGTAAGTCAATTAAGATCTTTCCTTTTCTCCCTCCCCACTCTACTTCAACCCTGGAGAAAGCAGAAGCAGAGAAATGGGACTGAAGGTTTTAGATGAGAGAAATAAAGAGCCAACTATACCCTTCTCCCACTGGAGGCAGCCAGGGTGGAGCACACCCAAGCTAGGGGATGGTGGGGAAACTTCAACTCTTCATTGATTTGGAAGTTGTTATTACTTTGGACCACTTGTAATACTTACTGAAATGAAACTCTGTGTGTGTGTGTGTGTGTGTGTGTGTGTGTGTGTGTGTGTGTGTGTCTGTCTGTCTGACCAGGGGTAATTTGATGGCTTTTTATTAAGAATGTCAACAAAAGTCACAGAATTGCCTTTGATTTTATTCAAGGAGCAGGGCACAAGTCCCACCGAGGGGGGTGGTTTTAACAGGTAGTGGAGGAAAAGAATAAAATGGTTTTCTAATTATACCAAGTGCATCCCTCTTGCTGAATGTATCATTAAGATAGATTTTTTTCTCTTTTATCCAACCTCTAAATGAGGTTGTGCCCAAGACCTGTCTTGGGTCTTCACCCCGTCTTTGTCTACATTTTCTTAATATGTTATCCCTTTCCATTTTATGGCTTTGACCCACTTTATGCTGATGACTTCCAAATGTGTACCAAATGGGTATCTTCAGCCCAAGCATTTTTTATGAGCCCCAGAATCACGAATCCAACTTGTTGCTTGTCTAATAGGCATTTAACATGCCCCAGATTTCCCTGTCCCATCTCCACCATTTGTTTTTCTCCAGTTCTTTCCTATAATTTTAAAGAGCATCACCTTTCAACCTATTGCTTAACCCCCAAATCTAAAAATCATTTTGGATTTCCCCTTTTTCCTTATCCCCTACTTCTAGCCCATAACCAAGTCTTATCAGTTCTACCCAAAGAAAAATCCCTAGTCCATCCTCTTCTTTCCATCTCTACCATCATCCCCTCCTCCAAGTTACCGTCAGCTTTTCCTGGACCACTCCAAGTCCTCCTACCGGGTCTCTCTTCTTCCATCCTGTTCCTGTTTGGTCTGTTTTCTACTTCACCAGAGTGAATTTTGAACATTTAAGTCCAATCATGTCACTGCTCTCCTTTCCTATTTCATGAAAATAAAATCAAACTCCTAATCCTGGCCTATAGAAGCCTTTGTGATCTAGCCTTTGTCTTCCTTTTTAAGTTCATATTGATCACCTCTTTGTTCACTGTGCTGCAGCCACTTTTCCTTGAATGGCCCAGTCTTCTGCTTACCTCAGGTACTTTGCACTTCTTGTTCCTTCTGCCTTGAATGCTTTTTTACTGACTCTGATAAGGCTGGATCTCTCTCAGACTTCATGTCTCTGCTCAAATGTCATCTCTTTGGGAAGGCTTTTGCTGAGCATCCCATCTAAAGTAGCTCCTTCTGAGTCCTCTGTTACTCTCTATCTGATCACTTTATTTCTTGGGGCACCTGGGCGGCTCATTCGGTTGGGCATCCGACTTTGGCTCAGGTCATGATCTCACCTCTCATGAGTTTGAGCCCCATGTTGGGCTTTGTGCTGACAGTTCAGAGGCTGGAGCCTGCTTCAGATTCTGTGTCTCCCTGTCTCTCTGTCCCTCCCCCACTTGCACTCTCTCTCTCTCTCTCTCTCTCTCTCTCTCTCTCTCTCAAATAAATAAACATTAAGAAAATTTAATCACTTTATTTCTTGTATCTATGGCACTTAACACAAATTTAAATGATCTTATCTATTTCCTTATTTTATTTTCTAGTTCCTTTACCCACCTGTAAATTTTATGAAGATAGAAACCTTTCCATCTTGTTCACACCAATACTCTTGGCACCTAGAATAATGCCTGAAAGATAGAAGGTGCTCAATAAATACTCAGTGAATTGATGAATGAAAGGGGCAACACCCAACAATGAGTAGGTGTCCTCTGAAGGAACCAGATGGACCTGCATTAGAAGAGCCTAGAATGAAAGCACAGTGGCCCTAAAGCTTGTTCAGAGGGGAAGATGTTATTTGAAGCTGAGGTGTTTCAAGGTGAGGGCAAGGTGAGGCCACTGCCCCCACTCCACCGTGTTACTTGGAACAAGGGGTATAGTATCCTCATGGTCCAGAGAAGATAGATGTTAGAAGTAATTAGTTTTCTCTTTTCTGCAGCCAGAAGATGATAGAGAAGGCAACTTGAAGCTTAGGCAGACTCTCCCCAAGAAAATCCTATTAGAATGGCAAAAAGGGCAACCTTTTACCCATTCCACCCTGTAATGGTCATGCTGAGTCACAAATCCTTCAGTACAGAGGGTCCAAGTAAAGACCTCTCTCCTTGGGGATGGAGTGCTTGCGTCTTCTGGAGCCCTCAAGACCTCCTAAAGCTGAAAACTTATTTAGTGTGCACCAAACCAGTAGAGGATCCAAGGTGCTTGGATAAGGTGCTGGGAGTCATAGAAGTGATGAGAAATTCTGGGATACCATCCTATTTATGTTTAGAACTTCCATCTCCTCCTCCACAGCCAAATTAATTCAAATTGCAAATAGCAATAGATGACAATGACCGTGTGACATTCCTGTGTGACAGAAAACACATGAGCATTGTGGGCAGACATCTGGGTTTGAATTCTCTCTCTGTCACTCACTGGCTTAATGATCTTGGTCAAGTCACTTAATCTCTTTGAATCTAAATTTCTCTATTTAAGGAATAATTACCTTTGTTAAGTTGTTCAGGTTTAAGGGTCTGATACATGGAAAAGACCTGACAAATAATGGTGTGATCATTATGGTGGGAGATTTTCTGCTTATAGCTAAGTGTGCTAAAACACTTCATAGGCATGATAAAATGCAAAAGCCTGCCTTACCTTTCTCCTACCATCTCTATAATAAACCTTAGAGGATATGAGTCTTTTAGTGAAGCTGAATGCTGTAAAGCAACAGTTGATTTCTTTTGGGTCAAGGTTGACATCCAGCATATCATTAGTATATTTTAAGACATGGAGACTCCTGTGATCCATGCTGGAAACAAAAGGCAATCTAATTCCAAGGGATAGGAAGTTGCCAGGAAGTAGCAGGGTTGAAAGGTGGCAGGCTGAATCATGACTTAAAAGATTAAGTCTAAACAAAGGAATGACAGTCTAGCCTGGTTCAACTTCTCAGTAGACAAATGGAAACTATTTTTCAAAGGCTGTGAGACTACATTAATTACTCCACATGTCATTCAGGTTCCTCAAAGCCTCTGTTTTCTAGCCATTTACCAATGACATCTTCCATATCCCCTCAAGCACTGGCATTGGATAATTGTTTGCCATGAGGGATGAGACAATTGTATATAAATGTGGGTGGTGGTAGCAGTCATATTTTCTGTCATAAGGATGAAGAAGCTAAAAGAGCCAGTCTGAGAAAAATAATAAATCAGATGTTAAGAGAAGGAATGTTTACTGGTTTATTATCTGCCCTGGAGAGCCTGGGAGCATTCCTGGGCATGGGTTCAAAGTGATCTCTGTGTATCTGTAACAATTTCATTTTTCACACTTGTGTCAATTTGACTTAGGTTTTGTTACTTGTAACAGCAAGAGTACTATTTTTTCCCTCCACTTAAATAGCACTGTTTTATTGGTCCCAAGCGGGTACCATTTTTATAACCATTGTTACAAGTATTTATAAACACTTCTCAAAATGCATTACAAAAGAGCTATCACATCCATTCTCTAAAATAAGACTCTTCTCAAAGTATCTTGCACAGAACATGCAAGAGTCCTGGGCAGTGCAAGTAAATGACAATGCTTGGTATATAGCAGCAGCTCTCTGACAAAAATGATTGCCATTATTATAACTGTTGCTATTGGTACCAGTCCATGAAGATCATACCCTTAGCCTCATTGGGGGCATTCCTGAAGCTCAAATGTCAATGTGGTTCTCAGAGATAGTTTGGGGAGGGTGATAAATCCTGGCCCTATTAAATTAAATCCTTGCAGCTGGTTCTACCTGTGGAATAAACCTGTTCCTACTTTTCTCTCTCCATCCATCCATCCATCCATCCATCCATCCATCCATCCATTGTGCCATAAGCTAGGGAAATAATTTCCTTTTAGTCAAATCATCCAAGAAACAGGAATTCTTCAACCTTCCTGAAGGAGACCCCAGCAGAAGCTACTTGGGAGTGAGAGAATGGATCTGGTGGTGGGGTTCTATGAAGGAAGGCCTTGTTGGACCCCTGAAGTTAGAGTTTTCTTGTCTTTGGACAGTGTTTAGATGAGCCATTCCTGTCTGTTAGCCTCTAACAGCAGCTACAGGCTCAGGCTGATCCGTGTCCTGCCTGACCTCACATCAGCTTTCTGGCGTCCTCTGCATTTTCCCTGACTTTAATTACCCTGTAACAGCTGCTGCCTCCTTTCCTGGTGTTGCCCCAAACTGGGCCTGCCTTCCAGCTGGCTTCAGGAGAGCAGGCATCTAAAGAGTTGGAAGAAAATTTCTCCATGTCTCTGCAGAGGGGCGTTTGTCCTGATAGCATGACCTCTTTGAGTTGCAGAGTCTCTTTTTTGTAATCTTTGTTATTAGCAGTGGCATTTTCTACTATTTGAGTTCACTGTTGCCAGAGATAGGTGGAAATGCAGTGCATATCACATAAGGAATGTGTCCTTGGATGTGGATCACTTTCATTAGGCAGGGAACCAAAATGCCACTCAATTCTGTCTCTCCTGAGAGTCACGGTCATGAAAGCATACAATGCATGGAGAGCTAAGCAGCTGCACTGATATGCCAGAAAATGCCCTGCAAAGGCATCAGCGCAGGAAATAGCCCTGGGACAGTGACATCACATCAGCCAGTGCTCAGCCTCCAGGACTGAGGCCTCTTCTTGGACCTATGTCAGCAGCCTTGGGGTGTGGTACTGCTAGTTTTAAGGGGGTGGGACAGGGAACCAAGGAGGAGCAAATGCTCCTGGGCCTGGGACTGTGGATTCCTGGTGGCCTGATGCCATTCTTTAGGACTGGAAATAGTCCTACTACAGGAGAGGGGCCAGGGCACAAGGGTCATAGGCAGGTCAGATGGGGGAGAGCTGTTGGCTTGAAGCAGGCTGTTGGCCTGAGCCCAGTGGCCAGGGTGGAGAATCAAAATCATCTCCCAAACAAGTACATATCAGAACGGAATAAGGCGTGAAAACCGGGTCAAGGAGACTGGCTCAAGATGAAGGCTGTGTACAGCAAGTTTGTGAGGGAGTCCTCCTTCCCTGTGGGGCCTGTGTGATCCTGGGGGTGGGTGTAAGGGCTTGAAGTAGCTGTTCAGGTGTACAGATGGAATGCAGAGCCTGGAACCTGGTGGAAGGGGAATCTTGCAAGTTCCTAGGGCTGTAGAACTGTGGGATTGATGGGATTCCTGATACAGTTGGCTGTTCTGACTATAAAGCTTTGTCTCATATGGATCTGTGGAATTTTGTTCATTTCCTTTGTCCATAATATGGACTGTTCTCATAAGAAAGGCACTTATGAAATTTGCAAGCCTATAAATAGCCTCCACTCTTTTAGGTGCTCTCTTTCAGACGCAGGATGAAGGCTTTGGTGTCTCCCATATGCTGAGTTATGGGATGCAGTCTTGCTAGTTTATAGGCAACCTCTGTTCCCCTATAAACATCAGTGTGGCTTCTGCAATCTGCTAAGTTACAGCTTAGGTACAAGTTTTTGGTAAATGTCTTCCATCTTTTCTCTGCAGCTGCTCCCACCATGTCTTTCTGAAGTATTTTTGTCATGCTGTCTAACCATTTTGTCCTCTACTAGCAGAAAAGGAAGCGTCTGAAAGTCTTAAGTGTTTTTAAAAATTTATGCTTAAAAAAAAAAAGAGAGGCAAGTTAGAGAGAGCTGTGATAAACTTGAGAAAGATCATATTACACACATTTTGAGGAATAATTAACTATTGGCTAAATCTGAAAAACACTAATGTAATGAAAACAAAGGGTCTAGTAGTAAAGAGGTCTCATTTGAGTCTCCAGTTAACAGAATGACCTCTGAAGTAACTTAGTCTTTTGGGGCCCCATCTCATGATCAAATGAGAGAGCGATCAGAGCAGTGCTTCTCAAATGGTGGTGTTACTACCTACCAGGTGGGTTACTTGGGATCTTACTGAAATGCAGATGCTGATTCAGTAGGTCTGGGTGATGAGACTCTGCTGTTCAGATTAGAATAGTTAAGGCTTAGGAGAACTTTACGGAGTTCTCAATCTTGGTTCTATCTCAGGATCTTCTTGGGAGTTTATTTATTTATTTATTTATTTATTTATTTATTTATTTATTGACAGAGAATGTGAGCAGGGGAGGGGCAGAGAGAGAGTGAGAGAGAAAGAATCCCAAGCAGGCTCTGCACTGTCAGTGCGGAGCTCAAACTCACAAACTGAACTGTGAGATCATCACCTGAGCTAAAATCAAGAGTTGGATGGATGTTTAACCAACTGAGCCATGCAGGCCCCCTCTTCTTGGGGGTTTAAAAATAGACTCATAGAAACTACAGGTGCCCAGGCCCTACTTCCAATGATATAATTGGTCTGGGATGGGCCAAAGCACCAGTCTTTTTTTAAAAAAGCTCTTGAGGTAATTCTAATATACTGTCAGGCTTTTCTATTACTGTGATGAACTCTAGGAGCCTATGAAAAAATGTATATACCCGAACATACACATATATGCATATACACATGTGTGTGTATGGATGTATGTATGTGTATGACTGTACACACACAGTAAGAGTGTTCCTTTTCATTTTTTCAGAGAATGTAGAAAATTACAATCTGCCCCCTTTCTGCTTGTTTTTTTTTTTTTAATTTTTTTTTTAATGTTTATTTTTGAGACAGAGAGAGACAGAGCATGAACGGGGGAGGGGCAGAGAGAGAGGGAGACACAGAATCGGAAACAGGCTCCAGGCTCTGAGCCATCAGCCCAGAGCCTGACGCGGGGCTCGAACTCACGGACCGCGAGATCGTGACCTGATCTGAAGTCGGACGCTTAACCGACTGAGCCACCCAGGCGCCCCCCCTTTCTGCTTTTGATGTGTGAGTAGGGATGGCAGGGAAGGATCAGAGGAAAAGGCAAAATGACTGTCAGCCAAAGAAGCTACAAAAGTAAACAAGACCGGCCCTTTGCCTTGAGAAACCCGTCTAACATCTAGGAGTGCATGTGCCACTGTGTGGCAGCATTCCTGAGACAAAGTTTGTCAACCAAAGGGACCTGTCAGATCTTGGGCCATGGCCTGACCAAGATTTTATACTAAAACTCTTTGTCTTTAAGCCTAAGTCACTAACACAATAAACCAGTAGGGCTAAACCACCTGCCAGTTGGTAATTTGGGAACTTTATTCTAAGCTTGGAAAATTTGAATGCATTGACCGTAAACCAAACACCTGCAATAAAAAGGGGGAAAAAAGGTTTCCACTGTTTATGCAAGCTGAAGAAGGAGGTTCAAGTACCTGATTTCCATTGCATCATTCATTATAAAAGCAAAGGCCAAGAGAAATGGCTCTTTGAAATCACAACTGTCTTCAAGAATGGTGAACGTTGTTAAAAAACAACTATAAGTCAAGGCCTCTGTTCAAAGATTAAATGGCCCCTTTATTCAGTTGAGCCCCTTGAAGGGTTTACTTTAAGTTGGGCCTGGGGTGACTCGGAAGGAGGAGCTGAGTGGCTCACTTCAAACTGTGTGGAGAATCTGGCCCTAGGGTGTGGTGGTGACAGGAAAGCAGGGAGAGGAGAAGAGAGAGAGGCATGAGCAAGGCCAGGATGTCCCTGGCTAGGTGTGAGAAGTGAGATATGTCTGGTAATGAGTGTCCGAGAGACCTTTGAGAACAGGTTGTCTACATGAGTGTCAGCTGGTGTAGGGCAGCCCTGTAACCTCTCCCCACAGCAGCCTTGTGTTCACATCTCAGGGTTCCAAGTGTAAGTGCTGGTCCCAAGTGAATCATACCAGGGCCAGGGTAAAAGAGCAGAATGCATGGCCGGGGAGGCTGGGAATTAGAGCTGAAGGAGCTATGAGAGCACAGTTCTTCCTGCCCTATTCCATTTGCAGAAACCTCAGGAGAGCCTGGACTTTTCCACAGGCCCAGGATTGGGGCTTAAACCTGTCCTCTCTAGATCTCAAAGGGGCACAGCTACCCCAGCTGTGATATTAAGACCACATTTCAAGTAAGGTTTATTGAATGATGTGATGGAAGAAATGATTAAGATTTTGCATTTTCCTTATGCCCGTGCTTTGAACAATTACCCGTTTACGGGCAATTGGAAGTGGCTGAACCCAAAGGATACAAAGAGTGGGTTATTTAATTAAATCAATTAATTGATTAATTAATTTTTAAAAGTTTATTTTTGAGAGAGAGAGCACACAAGTGGGGGGAGGGGCAGAGAGAGAATTCCAAGCAGGCTCCATGCTGTCAGTGCATAGCCCATCGCACTGAACCATGAGATCATGACCTGAGCCAAAACCAAGAGTCAGACGCTTAACCAACTGAACCACCCAGATGCCCCCAGAGAGTGGGTTATTTTAGTATAATATATGGCTAGAATGAGGGAACTTCTTTTTTTTTTTTAATTTTTAAGTTTATTTATTTTGAGAGAGAGACAAAGTGAGCAGGGGCAGGTCAGAAATGAGGGGATTTCTTGACTTGCTACTCGAGAAAAGTGACTTATTGCGAATTTAAGTTCCGAAAGACTCAAAAACTACTAGACTGTACTTCTTTAGTGATTTGACTTTGGCAAGTTGTGGGAACACTGACCTTGATATTTGTCCAGAGAGGTGCAAGGCTTTAGTCCCAAACCACACAACTGGAGACTGTGCTCATTTTCCATTTCTGAATTGCTCAGAGCTCAGTGAAGTCACAGGTTTTGAAGAGTTACAGAGTTATTTGGCAGAAATAAGTTGCAATCTTGGCAAAAGTTTAATGACTTTGAATCGTGTTTAACGTTTCCATGGCTGCTGCGTTTTAGGAAAGGATTTCCATACAGTTAAGTAATTTCACAGAAATACTGTTTTCCTTAGTTATGATGATAATTTAAAACACATATAATATAAAAGCACTAATGCATTTTGCTCCCAGTGCATGGGCTGGGGAGTTGGTAGCAGAGCTTCAGCATGGGACTATGCTGAGGGGGCATGCTGGGATTGAAATCCTGGCTGAGTTCCTCTTACCCAGCTCTGCACCCTGAGCAGGTCTACATCTGCTGGGGAAGAAGGGATGCCTTTTTTAATGTGCCTGCCAAGGGTGCTTCATAAGCAGGCAATTGAAAGACCTTACTTAGCAAATGATACTGCATGACATCCTTGTCTCCCTTAGGCCATTCTGAGATGGGTTATCCCTTTGCAGGTGCCCACATTGAAGATAGGCAAAAGGAAACTTGGATGTACCTCAGAACGGATCCCTTTGGACCGATCAGTTCTTAGTTGCCTTGGGAAAATTAAAATAGTTTAGCAGACTTGCTATTTTTTTAATTAAAAAAATTTCTTTAAAATATTTATTTATTTTTGAGAGAGAGAAAGAGAGACAGCGTGAGCAGGGAAGCGGCAGAGGGAGACACAGAATCTGAAGAAGGCTCCAGGCTCCGAGCTGTCAGCAAAGAGCCCGATGTGGGGCTCAAACTCATGAACTGTGAGATCATGACCTGAGCCAAAGTCAGACGCTCCACTGACTGACGCCCCTCCCCCCTTTAAAAAAATTTTTAATGTTTATTTATTTTTGAGAGAGAGAAAGAGAGAGAGAGAGCATGAGTAGGGGAGTGGCAGAGAGAGAAGGAGACACAGAATCTCAAGCAGGATCCAGGCTCTGAGCTGTCAGCACAGAGCCCAACATGGGGCTCGAACTCACAATCCATGAGATCATGACTTCAGCCAGAGTCAGTTGCTTAACCGACTGAGCCACCCAGGTGTCCCTGCAGACTTGTTATTCATTCTAGACAGCAAGTCTCCAGATGTTCCTGAATTAGCTTGGGCTTGCTTTATTAATGTATTGCATTTTTAAGAGCTTACAGATAAAAATGTATTATGTCCATGAGGCATTCTCAGAGTCTTTAGAGTTTCGGAAGTGAGGGGTAGACACCAGACCATAAGCTCCATGAGGGCATGGGCCTGGTTCTTTAATTTTCAGTGCTGCATGTCTTGCTTTTAACACAGTGCTTACCATAGAGTATGCACTCAATAAATATATTTGGGGCGCCTGGGTGACTCAGTTGGTTAAGCATCTGTTTTCAGCTCAGGTCATGATCTCGTGGTTCGTGGGTTTGAGCCCCGTGTCGGGCTCTGTGCTGACAGCTCAGAGCCTGGAGTCTGCTCTAGATTCTGTGTCTCCCCCTTTCTCTGCCTCTCCCCCGCTTGTGCTGTCTCTGTCTCTCTAAAAAATAAATAAACATTAAAAAAAATTAAAAACAATTTTTTGATGTTTATTCTTGAGACAGAGACAGAGCATGAAAATATTTTTAAAAATATATGTTTGAATTAAGTATGAATGGTGCTCCGTGGAGGTAGACCAGGACAAATTTCATACAATGGCTGACCAGAGACAAAACCATATTTATTTGGGGACCCATCTAAAACAGTGCCTTCTTTAAAATAACTTTTCAGGGAGCTGTGTTTTGTATTAGTAGGAAGAGCTAAGAGTCAATAAGATTTTATAGAATTACATGTTTATTTGTATTTAACCCTCAACATTCAAGTGACTTTACTGATGATAGAGCTGCCTGAGAAACATGTGTGTAGGGCATTCACTATTTTATTTATCAGATTTTACTGAATATCGACTGTGCCTGACATGAAGGAGATACAAATATCCAAGACATAGTTTCTGCCTCATGTTGCATATCAATATGTGTAATACAGGAATGGTTACTGTAATAGATGTTTCTAATAAAGGGTGTCAGGTGCCATGGCAGAAATGCTCCGGGTTCTCTGTGAACAAATTTGAGACACATCTAAACCAGTCTGAGTAGGATGAAGTAAGGATTCTTGGAGGAAGTGGTGTTTTTGAATTCCTCCCAATATATATGGTTCCTTTGGATTGGGTGGGCTGTGGCTTTCCTATTTTCTCAGTCTTCAAAGGTGTAGTCCCACTAGAGGTTCTGTCCTGGGTTTGGCCATCTCTCTTTCCATGGAAAGCAGCTTACACCTGAAACTTAGACCTGAAAAACTTCACCACTTACCCCGCGCTGCAGATGCTACTTGATTTTGTGGAGACCAGAATTGTACTTACATATCTTCTGACACTGGCCAAAATGTGTTGAAAAGAACCTAAGTAACCTTGTACTTAGGGATTTCTGAATGAAAAATAACCACTTATTTAAATGTTTCAGCTATAACGTTTACTGATTCTAAACTGGCCACATTCTTAGATTAAAAAATCTGATTTGATGTTGTAAAGTTTAAGATTCTCTTTTCAAGAATAAAAATTCAAATAACTTGTGTTCCATTCCTTAGTGTTAATTTTGTGAAGAACAGTAAAACAGGATGACACTACAAAAACTGGACCCTCTATCCTTTTTTTTTTATTATTTTTTTTAACGTTTATTTTTGAGACAGAGAGAGACAGAGCATGAACAGGGGAGGGTCAGAGAGAGGGAGACACAGAATCTGAAACAGGCTCCAGGCTCTGAGCTGTCAGCACAGAGCCCGACACAGGGCTCGAAGTCACAAACTCACGGACCGCGAGATCATGACCTGAGCCGAAGTCGGCCGCTTAACCGACTGAGCCACCCAGGCACCCCATGGACCCTCTATCCTTGGTGGTAGCAAAATAAAGAGCAAAAATTTGATTTGGGTTTGTCTCAATTTAAATAGAGTTTGTAGTATGTATGTAATTATCTATTGGTTGCACCCACGTCCTGTTCTCACTTAGGGTGCATTTTGAAAGGGGAGAAAATTTAAACTTATTGGTTATTAAAACAAGAGGCTAATAATATTCTAGATAGTAGGTGGTACTCAAGGCACTTATTGGTTGATTCATAGCTCCGCTGCTCGGTCAACGGTTGAAATGGAAAAAGATGTGGTGGTTTGCAGTTATCTACAGATTATCTCCATCTGGATGACCCCTTTATACTTTAAACTCAACCCTAAACCTGTATCTAAGCTCATCAGCTACTGTGTCAACCCTGCTCTGCCTTCGTGCCCCCTGTCTTGGTAAAGGGTATCACCATCCATCTAGTTGCCCAAAGTAGAAACCTGGGCATTTTCCTTTATTTCTCTCTTTTCTTGTTTCTTGTTTCTCTTGCCCCTCATTACCTACTTCTTATTACCTACCAAATCCTGTTGGCTCTACCTTTCAGTTTTGATTGATTGATTGATTGATTGATTGTTGTCCAGGGTTTATTAAAGATGTTACAGCACAGCAGAAAGATTTAAATGGTTCCATGTGGTATTTTGAAGTCAATTCATCCCAGCCGTAGGCTGGGTGACCTGAAGTTTGGATAGACTGCCGAAGTTTAAGTTTCATTTCCTTTAGTGTCAGGATCTACTTCAATGATCTCCTGATCCAGGACTGAGACCTCAGGAACGTAATTACTTCTTTCTCTCTCCTCCTGCTGCAGCTTGATGGAGATACCTGTCACTGGGCCTCTCTGAATCCGTTTCATCAGTTGTGTGACACAAGCCTGCTATCTTGTTGCTGAGCTTCTTGCTGGGAATAATGACGATCTCCTCTCACACGCACTTGTTGGTGTGGAAGTCATTGCCCAGGCACATGTAGTACTTCTCCATGATGACCTGGGCACCTTCTTCATGGTTTTGGTGCAAATGCAGCCCATGTTGATGGTTTTGGTAAAAGATCGGCTCTACCTTTTAAATGCTACTTGAATCCATTCATTTTTCTCCACCCTTATAGGGATACATCCCTCAGACCTCCATCATCTCTCACTTGGCTTGCTGGCAGGTAGCAGCTTTCTCATTTCCTTACCTTCCTTTTTACCTCACTCAAAGCCATTTTCCACATAACATCCGAGCTGATCTTCATAAAGTGCACATCTAATTGTCCCTCACTTGCTAAAAGCCTACAGAGGCCCTATACTGCCTCTAGTTAATGTCCAGGGTCCTGTGGCTCACAAAGCCCTGGAGGAACAGGTGCTGGGGGTCTTTTCAGCTTTGTCTGTTGCCCACCCCAATTTCCATGCCACAGTCAGCTTCCTTCCGTTCTTTGAATATTCCTTCCTCCCTCTTGCTCTAGGCTCCTCATGTTTTCCTTATATTTTCAGTGCTTACCAATCCCCTATTTGTGCTTCAGATTTCATCTTAAATGTGGCTTTTTCCACGAAAGCTTTTCCTGACTTTCTCAAGTCTACATCAGGTTTCCCTGTTAGGGGGCTCCTATACTTAGGGGGCTATATGTCCTTGGTCATAGCCCTGGTTGTGTCATCATTGCTTAACTGATTTCTCAAGTAGTTGATGAGACACTTGAAGATGAGGCTCTCTGTTGTATCTCCAGTAATTACCACATGGTTGGTGCTCAATAAATATTTGTCTGTAGTTCATGGGAGTCTAAAAGGGATGATTGCCCTCAGAAAGATTTGATAGCAAATATAATAAAATAATTTTTTAAGGAATTTTATTCTCAACTCCATCTCGATTCTTTATAGTTCTGACCTCCAAATACTGTAAAGTTTTGACGAGTGCATGTAACAGGATAGCCTGCTATGGTAGAAAAAGCCCCAGATGTCGCCAACTTTTTTAAGGCTCTTACAACATGCCAGGCTGTGTCTGTGTTATGCACACTACACATATTATCTCATTTAATCCTCATAACAGCTCTATTGGATAGATATTGTTATCTTCATTTGGCAGATAAAGGAATTGAGGCACAGAGAATCAGACTTCTGTTCAAGTCAATGCTCTGTCACCTATTAGCTCTGTGACCTTGGTCAAACAACCTCTCCTTCTGAATGTTCATCTTCTCAGCCATAAAATGGAGAAAACACTCGGTGACAACTTGGCTTCCAGATTTTTGGTTTTCTTGCACACCGTGTATATTACACCTTGGCCTCCCATAGGAAGGCCACTGATACAGTGCTGGATGTCATTGAACGAATGAATGTGAGCTGCAGCATGGTGATGTTCCAGCCCACCAGCCATCAGGACAGCATTAGCAGCATAGCTAGTATGTTTGCTCAGTTAAATATTTTGTTGCAACTTTTCCTTACTATACTATAAAAATATATGGAAAATGAAAATAAAAGTTCTGATGCTAGTGATTTATAAGAATAACTAACAGTTATTCAGCACTGTGCCAGTTATTAAGCTATTGGCTCTTAGCCTCAAACCCACTCTTCTATATTCTGCTTTGTGATGCAGGGACTGGGACTCTGCAAGCCACATTTTTCCTTTGCCAGCCGCTTCCTTTTAGGCTCTGTCAGTAAGGGACATTAGAGGGAGATTGCATGGCTAGATGAGGAGGAAGGGACTTACTCTTTCCTCTTTGCCTCTGTTTTTGTTTTTGTTTTTTTTCCTGGTTGGCCTCCTGTTGCTGACATCAGCATCCGGCAATGCTGCTTCTTCCGCTCTGGCAGAGGCAGTTCATTCCAGAAGCAGTTTGCTATGGTTCAACTGTGTCCCCTAAAATTCATATGCTGTAGTTCTAACCCTCAGTATTCCAAGACGTGACCTTATTTGGAGATAGGATCTTTAAAGAAGCAATCAAGTTAACATGAAGTCATTAGGGTGAGCCTTAATCCACTATGACTGATGTCCTTATAAGAAGAGGAAATTTGGACACTGAGATATGCATAGAGGGAAGACAGTGTGAAGAGACATAGGGGGAGGATGGCTGTCTATAAGCCACAGATAGAAGGCTGGAACAGATCTTTTCTTCACAGCTCTCAGAAGGAATGCACCCTTCTGATACCTTGATTTTGGACTTTTAGCTTCCAGACCTGTGACACAACAGATTTTTGTTAGGTCATCCAGTCTGTGGTACTTTGTTATGGCAGCCCTAGCAAATAACATACAGTTCGATCTAGTTTGAGGTTTTACCATCTCACAAAGGCAAACTCATTGTATCTCTGCAGAGACACCAGCTCAGATAGCTGGCACCTCTTTTGGGAAGCCTGGGTCCCAAACCACTGGGATTCGTCTCCAAGCTTCTGAGTTGTAATAATGACAACCTCTTCCCTTTGTTCCCCAAGCCCTGTGAACTGCTTCCTGCTGTTGCTACCTCTGTGATAGCTGCGTGTTCTTTTTGCCTTTTCAATTACTTAGTTAACAATTATATATTACCTAGTTAAACATTCTCTATTTTAAGTTCTCTCTGTTAAAATAATTGGAGCCTCAGGGGAAGGTTTGCTGCTGGCAGAGCCTTGGGGGCACTACCCTGGCCTGGCAGAACTATGGAGGTGGGGCCCCAGTGGGTCTGGAAGGCCAGGCATCAAGCCTAAGAGGGTTTTTCTCCAGACTAAAGATCTAATGGCATTTACCTTGCTGGGTTTTGTATTTACTTGAAACCTATCCTTCCTTCTTTCCTGTTCCTCCCTTTGGAATGGGAATGTCTGTCCTATGCCTGACCCATTGTTTTATTTGGGAAGCACATATAACTTGTCTGGTTTCACAGGGTCACAGCTGGAGAGGAATTTTGCCTTGGGATGAATCACAATTCTAATCTCACTTATAATTGATTTAGATATTTAAATGAGAGTTTGGACTTTAGACTTTAGAGTTGATGCTGGGATGAGTTGAGGCTTTGGGGGTTGTTGGAATGGAATGAATGTATTTGGTATCCAATAAGGACATGTTTGGGAGGGGGGCCAGAGGCAGAATGCTATGGACTGAATTGTGTCCCCACAAATTCATATGTTGAAAGCCCTAATCCCCAGTATGGTTCTCACAGAGAGAGTGGCAGAGAGATCTTTCCTGGCACAGCCTTCTCCAGGCTGTATTAGGTAACTTTCCTCTGTTGCTAGAGACGAGAATCAAAGAACTCACAAATTTAGCACAATCGAAACAAAGATGGCAACTCTTAAGCAAACCGAAAGTGATGAATTTTGTTTTCATTTGAATGCTCATTGGACTTAAGCCTACTTGCTGAGAGTTTAATTGTTAAGGAAAATAACTAAACTGCAGAACAAAATAAAATGTTGAAAATATATAAAGATTAGGTCCAAAAGGCCCCATAAAATTTAGGGTATCTTATTTTCTCACAGTAGCCTGTATGTTTCATATTCTGTTCAGTTTTCCTCTTCACATGCTGGCCTCATTAGGCTGGGAGCATCTTGAGGGCAAGACTGGGGGCTATTTAGTCACCTCTGTATCTCTTAGTATCCACTTAGTATCCAGCACTGGGGCTGGGCCATGCTTGACATTTAATGCAAATTAATTAAACTTAAACTTCAATTCTGGAAAAGGGCCTGTTTCAACTCCCCATAGCCAGTGTCTTCTCCGACCCGTTGATGACCCAGATCAGAATCCATAGATAAAGGGACAGCCTGGTGAAAGGGGTATACTTTGTCCAATTTAGACATAGAAATGACTTTCCGTTAAGGTGGGTTATTTTGAGAGGGTTAGACATGATTTACATGTCAGTCAGTCAGTCAGTGGCCAAAATGGTTCTCACGTCTGGAGGGAATTTATGTCTCTGCTCTTCTTTACTGAGGTTTTGAAACTTTCGTTACTTAATAATAGTTATCTGTTTAGCACTACTGCATGTCAGGTGCAGTGCTGAGGGCTTTACACACTGATCTCTCCTTTAATAACCGCAACAATGCTATGAGATGGTGAAGCCATCTTACAGGTGAAGAATCTGAGGATCTCCAAAGTTAAGCAAATTGTCCAATGCCACACTGGGAAATGTAGTAATGGGGATTAAAATGCACACTAGAGTTTGGACCTTTTCCAGTGGTGTTCTTTGCTGCTCAAGCAGAGCCTCTCGCCCCTTACAATGGGATGATGGATTTCCTAACCCTCTCTCCACACCAGGATCCTTTCTCTAGGCATAAAAACTCAAAATCCCAACTATCCCTCTGAGAAAGTGATGGCTAAATTTTCCAACCCCCAGGTTGAACTGGTTAATACATCTTCCCCTTCTCACATGCCATGCTGGAGGAGGCAGTTTGCAAAGTGGCAATGTGAGGTTCGGAGTGAGCAAGGACCTTTACTTTGTATGCACCCCGCACCAACATCTGTTGTCATCTCTGTACTTGGAAGGGCTGATATGATGACTAATTATGTTATAGATAGACTGCTGGTTATATAGGGCACATTTAATATTTTCTCTTTTCATTTATATATATCCACAGTGCTGAGCAGCAGCATTGTTAACCCAATACGGGGATCGTGTAAAAGTCTTTCCTAAATGGCTTTGGAATGTGTTAAAATATTTCTACATATTTTTATTTAAAATTTTCTTTAAGGTTGATTTATTTTTGAGAGACAGAGAGACAGAGCATGAATAGGGGAGAGGCAGAGAGAGAGGGGACCCAGAACCCGAAGCAGGCTCCAGGCTCCGAGCTGTCAGTACAGAGCCCAACATGGGGCCTGAACTCACAACCCATGAGATCATGACCGGAGCCGAAGTTGGACACTTAACCAACCGAGCCCCCCAGGCGCCCCAAAGTTTTAAAGAATCATAAAAGATAAGAGCTACTGGATCATATTTACTGTATCAGGTTTCCAGTATGTTAAGGCTAGAAGAACTTAAGTTAATTCAGAAATCTCTGGATAATGTGGATGATATACCCATAGATATACATGAAAGTTTCCCTTGAAATGGAGATGCAGAAAAAGTAGATTTTGTTAATTCAATGTTTTTCTTATTTTTCACCTGTCGTCTAAATGTGTATTGAAATTCTGTAGCTTGAAACTTCAAACAGACTTGATCACATTTCTTTACCCTGGGTGAAGTGTCTTAAGGGTGAGAAGGCCACCTGGCTGTTTCAGAATGACATTGATTGGAAGTCCCCGTTCCCCAACTCCTCTGCCCCAAGCTACACCTTGTCTTATCATCAGCTTATCAGGTTCACACATTAATTCTAATGGTATACCCAGAGGTGACCATCTCTGCTGGACTTATTTACTCAAGTTGAAGGTTGTTGTAAGACCGAGTCCTTGGGGGAAGCGATGGCATGGGTGTGATGGTGGCATTCCATGCCCTGCCCCAGCAGTATTACTGCTGCCATGCTTCAGCATCCTATGCTTGGAGGATGAGGAAAAGGGTGTCCTCACAGGCTGATCCTTCAGGGTGATTTTGAGCCTGTTCTTATCTGCCTCTCAAGCATCATTCTTCTAAGTTGGAGATTTTGTGCTCCCCATACACCCTCCAAACATTTTAAATTTAAAGTATAGAAGAATAGTATGATGAACTCCCATATACTCTTTGCTTTATCTCTCTCTTTCTATAAAATATTTTCTTTTGCTGAACCATTTGAAAGTAAGTGGCAGGTATGATGCTTCACTCTAAAAACCACATGTATCAGCTGAGTACAAGGACACTGTTCTGCATAGCTATAATGCTATTATCACATGCAAGAAACTTAACCTTGATATAAAATCACTGAGTATAGTTCATATTTAAATTTTCCTTAGTCCTTAAAACATCCTTTGTAGCTATGTTTTTTGGGCAATGCAATCAAACCTTTAATACCACTTTTGTGCTAAGATGAATTCATACATAATTGGAAATGTCTTAGATTATCTCAAATATCCCAAGACTCAACTTTGATTAATTTTCTATTTCAAACCTAAGTCAATTTTCAATAGTGTTTGATCTAACAATATATTGAAACATGTGACATTTGATGTTAGTACTTTTGGAACTGTGGAATAATGCATGTGCAATATTCTCAATGTGTTAAAACTAGAAAGAAAACTTTTTTTTAGCTGTTTTTGTTGTTCTTGTTGCTTTTTTTTTTTTTACCATGTTAACCATATATTAATACTGTTGTGCACCAATGTCCATAACCCTTCTCATCTTGCAAAACTGAAACTCTGTACCCATTGCAGAGTAATGGCCCCTGTGGGAGCAACACTTCTACTTTCTGTCTCTATGACTTTGACTACTCTAGGTACCTCACATAAGTGGAATCATGCAGCATTTATCTTTTTGTGACTGGCTTATTTCATTTAGCATAGTTTCCTCAAAGTTCATCCATGTTACAGCACATGATAGGGATTTCCTTCATTTTTCAGGCAGCATAATGTTCGATCCTATGTAAATACCACATCTTGTTTTTCCATTCATCTGTCAGTGAACTTGGGTTGCTTCTGCTTTTTTTTTTTTTTTTTTTAATTTTTTTTTTCTTTTTTCCAACATTTATTTATTTTTGGGACAGAGAGAGACAGAGCATGAACGGGGGAGGGGCAGAGAGAGAGGGAGACACAGAATCGGAAACAGGCTCCAGGCTCCGAGCCATTAGCCCAGAGCCTGACGCGGGGCTCGAACTCCCGGATCGCGAGATCGTGACCTGGCTGAAGTCGGACGCTTAACCGACTGCGCCACCCAGGCGCCCCGGGTTGCTTCTGCTTTTTGACTATTGTGAATAATGCTGCTGGGAATATGAATGTTGTTTTTCTATTTGAATCCAGGATCCAAACAAGAATTATGCATCCAATATTGTGTTAACAAATTCAATTTCTGCTAGAGATTAGCTGGTGTTGACTTATTGCTAGTCACCAGGGACTCAGACTCTATCCAAATGCACATGGATAGCATAGTATCTTATACATGATTGAGCTTGATTTAGAAACCTGATGCTAAACACAGTAACTCATAGTGGGTGTTGGTGAGTGTGAGTGCACCTCACTTCTGGTATTAGCCTTTCACCCCTGGCTTTTCTCCATCCGTACATCCTCCCTCCCTCATTGCGCCTCAAGGAAAATGGTGAGTGAGGAGTGAGGAGGTAGAAACTGTGTGTGCACGATCCAGAGTCTTCCTCTCCTCTTCCTTTGGTTTCTGGCTATTCTAACGTGTTTTGCAATTCTGGGGATAAGGTGGTGAGAGTGGGGGGCTGGCTCTGTTTCAGTGTTGCCACAACTGGGTAGATAATCTGTTGATTATACAGTTTGTCTCCCCAGCTTAGCTAGTACACAGGTATTTGGCCCACATCTCCTAACTCTTTGTTTTACTTGTCAGTTGGTTCATCTCCAGTATGAGGGGCAAAATATTTCTTTTTATTGGACTTCTTAAAATGCCTCAGTTATCAGGGGGACACCTGAATACCAAACTCGACCATCTATCTGCATGCTGGACCTCCTTCTGTTGTATAAATCTGATTAGGACAACAAGTTACAGTTTGGAAGATGCCTAGATCTCTGTAGACCCATGTAAAAGAAATAGGGTATTGCCAAAGAGTTATTAATGTTAAATTAATTTGACTTTCCTCACTCGAGAGACATTCCTGTTGAGGTTACTAATGCCAGTTATGAGAAGTAGAGAACTCCTCTTTGCTACAAGCACAGGGAAAATTTTACTCTTTTTAAAAACTCTGTTTAGAAAAAAATTATTTTTCATTGCTAAAAACATGAGAAATGCAGAAAAGTACAAAGAATAAAACAAAAGATACAAAAGCTTATCATCCAGAAAGAACCACTTTTCATGTTTTAGTACATCAGTTTTATCTCCAATCCACACTTCTCCTTTGAGCTCCAGACTCTGTATCAAACATCTCACTTGATAGCACATCTTGAATGTCCTAGAGTCCACATTCAGCATGACCAAGAATAAACTCATATTCCTCTCACCCAAACCTGTTCCCCTTAGCACATGTTTCCCATATCAGAGTGTTGGTGTCTTCCAGCTGTTCACACTAGAAACCTCAGCCATTCTGAAAGTTCTTTTTCCTTTACATTCCACATCCAATCCTACGTGAAATTCTATTGATTTTAATTTTTCTATATGCCTCAGATTCTTTACTTGTTTATATTCTCAGCACTACTCCCCCATCCATGCTGCCATCATAGGCCACGTGGATTATGATCGATTCCACACTGGTTCTTTTCTCTTCTAGCTGCCTCATGCTGGCCCCTCGTAATTTGTTCTCCATACAGAGACAAATATTTTCAAAGTGCAAATCTGATGATATCTTCCATACCCACCCTCACTTGTTTCCCCAGTCCCTCAGCAGTAAAGACTTCTGACCCTGGCATATAATGCCCCGCATGACCTGGCCCTATTACCTCTCTAGCCCCATCCCACACCATTCTCTGCCCAGCTTTTTTTACTTCAGCCACATGGCCTTTTTTAAGTTCCTTATACTTGCTGTAGTCCCTCATACCACTGGGCTTTGCCCATACTGTAGTCCCTGCTGAGACAGATCTTTATGTAGGTACTGCACAGTCGTCCATCACAGCTCAGTCACCAGAGAAGCCTTCACTGACCTCCCTAACCAGGTCAAATTGTCCCTGATAAAGGTTCTCCACCAAGCACATCTCCATCACAGCATTTAGAATGTGCAATGTATGTGTGTGTGTGTGTGTGTGTGTGTGTGTGTTGTTTGTTATTTAAGCTTTTATTTACATTCCAGTTAGTTGGGGCACCTGGGTGGCTCAGTCGGTTGAACATTTAACTCTGGATTTCAGCTTAGTTCATGATCTCATGGTTCATGGGATCAAGCCCCGTGTGGGGCTCTATGCTGAAAGTGTGGAGCTTGCTTGGGATTCTCTCCTTCCCTCTCTCTGCCCCTTCTCTGCTCACGCTGTCTCTTTCTCTCAAAATAAACTAAAAAAATAAATAAATTCCAGTTAGTTAACGTACAGTGTAATATTAGTCTCAGAAGTGCAATATAGTGATTCCACACTCCATACGTGTGTGTTTGTTTCTTAATGTAGGTCCTACCTCACTGGACTGGGAGCTCCTTGAGGGTGGGAAATGTGACAATATTTGCTCACTCTGGTATCCTGAACACCTAGAACATACTCAATAAACATTTGAGGAATAAGCAAATGCCTTTACTTCTGGTCTTCTATATACACTCATATTTGCAAAAAATGGAAACATAGTCTATCTACTGTTTTTCCCCCTGCTTAACAATAAGTGAACATTTGAGGACTATTCTTTGACAAAACCCACTCCTTGGAATTTTTGCTGTTTCCAGTTTATTCTGTGATTCTTCATTTGGAAAGTCTACTTTAGAGTTGGATAGGGATAAAGGATCTGAAATAGTACTGGCCACAGCTATGACATCTGATCCTCTTTCAAGGCCCATTTCTGCACCTGGAGACATCTCTGGTCTGTGGAGAAAGATAGGACAGTCGTTAATGTGTGGGAGCAGAGAGATGAGCTTTACAGCACTGCTCTGCTTCTGTTCCACTGAGGTCCTTTTGGATGTAAGGAACAGTTTCAATAAAGTTACTTCAAGAAAAGTGCGATCTAGGCAGAAATCTCTCTAAAACCCAAGAGCAGAGCCCTAACTAGGGCTGGAGGGTGGTTTCAGGATCAGAGTGGCCTCAAGGCTTCAGCAACAGGAGCCTATGACTTTCTACCTAGTTTCAGAGTGACCTGTCTCAGCTTCTCTCTTCATGTTGGCTTCAGTCTTCTCTTCGTACCTTCCAGGTCTTTCTGCTCTCTCTGCTTACTTACCTTCTGCATCTCTTCTGCTTTTCAAAAGTTGGCTTGAAATGGCTTTAGTTTGGTTCTGACTCTATCATCTGGTATTTCTTTATGCTTCCTTTTACCTCCTATTTATTCTCTCAAATGGCAAACTCTGTGTTTCTTATTTCAAATTAGAGAGAGTGTCTCTGATTGTCCTGTTGGATTTTTTTGAGCCAGCTCTTTGTGTCCCTAAACTAATCTCTATATACACTCTCTATGTATACCTTTGGATGGGTGCACCCACTCTAGTCCAAATAGCAAAGGGGAGTAGCAGAGTCACGTAGTACCCTAAATGGCTTCCTGGGCAACATCGGTCTGGGCTAGGGATTTTCCATTAAATTATGGCCTGGGCAAATCAGATGCTATAACTTGACTTCCCTAATACAGCCGGTGTAACTTGGGATAAAGTGCCCAACTTCAGTTTGGAGTCTTGGTTTCCTCAGGTTTAAAAAGGAGAAAATAATCTATTTTATCAAGGCATCAGGATAAAAGGAAATAGGATAACACAAAGCATACGGAGCACTTAGTCCAGTAACATCTTAACAAACGATGCTTTCTATAGTAATAGTGTCATCTATAGTGTATTAATATACAGTTGACCCTTGAACAACACAAGTTTGAACTGCATGGGTGCACTTATATGCAGATTTTTTACAGTACAGTGCTGTAAATGTATTTTCTCTCTATGATTTTCTTTATAACCTTTCCTTTTCTCTAGCTTTCCTTATTGTAAGAATACAGTGTATAATACATACGTATGATAATACATATAATATGAAAAATGTGTTAATTAACTATGTTATTTTTTTTTTTACTTTATTTATTTATTTTGAGAGAGGGAGAGGGAAACAGAGAGAGAGAGAATGAGAGCATGAGCAGGGGAGGGGCAGAGAGAGGGAGAGAATTCCAAGCAGCTCCGCATTGGGAGCACAGAGTCCGATGCTGGGCTCAGACCCACAAACCATGAGATCATGATCTGACCCACAACCAAAAGTCAGACGCTTAACCGACCAAGCCACCCATGCACTCCTCAATGATTTATATTATTGGTAAGGCTTTTGGTCAACAGTAGGCGACTTAGTTAAGTTTTTGGTGGTAGTCAAAGTTATATGTAGATTTTCAACTGCACAGAGTTTGGTGTTCCTGATCCCCATGTTGTTTAAGGGTGAACTGTATTTGTAATTAACATATATTAATATATTACATATATTAATATAATTGAAATAATATATTTTAAAATTGCCTCTGATTAGACTGGGTTACTTCTGGGAAGAATTTCCCAATGGATAAATTCTTCTATGAATTGTTGTGACTCTGGGTAGAACAATATTTCTGATGCACAGGGTGGAGTAATGGGAATGTTTATTTCCCTGGGGAGATGGTGGTCTATGGGCCTCTCTACACTGACTATATGGAAATTAGCCAAGATAACATGGGGACAATAGATAGCCTGTAGGTACTAACAAAGGTCAGTGTACTGAAAGAGTTTTTGGTCTGAAGCCAGAAGTCAGATTTAGACTGAAATACACATACTTTCTTTTATATAGAAAGGTTTATTTTATTTATTTTTTTCAATGTTTTTTTATTTATTTTTGGGACAGAGAGAGACAGAGCATGAACGGGGGAGGGGCAGAGAGAGAGGGAGACACAGGATCGGAAACAGGCTCCAGGCTCCGAGCCATCAGCCCAGAGCCTGACGCGGGGCTCAAACTCACGGACCGCGAGATCGTGACCTGGCTGAAGTCGGACGCTTAACCGACTGCGCCACCCAGGCGCCCCTAGAAAGGTTTAAAAAATGTTTTTTTACATTTATTTATTTAAAAAAATTTTTTTTAACGTTTATTTTATTTATTTATTTATTTTTTCAACGTTTATTTATTTTTGGGACAGAGAGAGACAGAGCATGAATGGGGGAGGGGCAGAGAGAGAGGGAGACACAGAATCGGAAACAAGCTCCAGGCTCTAAGCCATCAGCCCAGAGCCTGACGCGTGGCTCGAACTCACGGACCACGAGATGGTGACCTGGCTGAAGTCGGACGCTTAACCGACTGCGCCACCCAGGCGCCCCAACGTTTATTTATTTTTGAGACAGAGAGAGACACAGCACGAACAGGGGAGGGGCATAGAGAGAGGGAGACACCGAATCTGAAACAGGCTCCAGGCTCTGAGCTGTCAGCACAGAGCCCGACGTGGGGCTCGAACTCAGGGACCGTGAGATCATGACCTGAGCCGAAGTTGGACACGTAACCGACTGAGCCACCCAGGCACCCCTTACGTTTATTTATTTTTGATAGACAGAGAGAGACAGAGCACAAATGGGGGAGGGGCAGAGAGAGAGGGAGACACAGAATCCGAAGCAGGCTCCAGGCTCCGAGCTGTCAGCATAGAGCCCGATGCGGGGCTCGCACTCACAAACGGTGAGATCGTGACCTGAGCCGAAGTCAGATGCTTAACCAACTGAGCCACCCAGGCGCCCCTATATAGAAAGTTTTGAATAATAATAACTAATGCTTACATAGGGCTTCATATATGTCAGACATTGTTTTAAAGGAATCACATATATTCATTCATTTCCCCTTTTTCACAACACCTGGAGGTGGACACTATTGCTACCACCAATGTACAGATAAAGATACTGAGACATTGACCTGTTCTTAAAATCCTTTCAATAAACTGACCTTACTTTAACCTTATGCCTATCTCTAGTTCTTTGTCTTCTGGGTACCACGTTTGGTATTGCTATTCCTTCAGGGCTGGAGTCTTGCCTCACTCCTCCAGCTTATTTCCAGGGCTAATATTCTTCCATAAACTTCAAACCTGAGGGCTGCTGCCAGAGCCCTTAATACCCCCCACCGCCTTTTTAAAAACAGTCCAGAGTTTTATTTATTTATTTATTTATTTATTTATTTATTTATACACCTTATTACACCATGAATTCATAAGGAATGGGTCCTAGAAGTTCAGGTTCCTTTGTGTTGATTTTTACAAAGTATGATTTTTACAAAGGCTGGCATTTTGGTTTGTTGGGGCTCTGGGAAGTTTGTAATAAGATGTGCTATAGAGGCATATTGATTATCCTGAATTGAAGTTACTTAAGAAACAGCCAGTGTGAGAGAAACACTCTAACCTTCTTTTGTCTCCAGAAAGCAGGAAATAAATCTATCATGTGGAAGGTAACTTCCCTGTACCCAGAGGTATAGAGACATCCGTACAGTCAGAGATTGGAAATTGAGGGCCAAGAAGGCTATGTAAGCAAACTCTGTTTAGATTCTCCACTAATTAATAACCAAACCTAAGTTTGTCTTATCAATTCATCAGAAATTTATTTCTTTGTCTAAAAAGTATAAAAGCTACCTGCCTTGGTTACTTCTTATATCTGTGGGATCTCCATACATATGAATTAAATCTGTTTTTCCCCCCTGTTTATCTATCTTGTGCCAATTTAATTATTACACAAGCCGAAAGAACCAAGCAGGCTAGGGATAAAATTTTCCTCCTCCCCGACAAGTTGAACCCAAGTACTTTTCTTTTTGGTTTTCTTCTTTTTCCGATCATACCCCTTCACACATTTCAGGAAGCTATCTTGGCTCTTAGAATGCTTAATTTGCTTAATGTATACATTAATTCTCTTGGCAAGAATCTTGCCCTTAACTTGTTTGCTTATATCAATGCCAGAAGTATGCTGGGTAATATTGTAGACTCCTGCAGTTTTACCGTGGGAACATTTGTGGGGCATTCCTTTTAGAGCAGTGCTATTCCCTTAATGTCTACGACATTGCCCTTCTTCTATATTCAGATGTATGTGGCCAAAGGAACAAGTCCATGTTTTCTAAAAAGCTTGGAGAACACATAGTGGGTGCCTCTTTCCTTTTGTGTTAGTCATTTTGGTGAATTACTGGAATATGGTGGTTTGGGGGAAGGAAGGAAGGAAGGAAGGAAGGAAGGAAGGAAGGAAGGAAGGAAGAAAAAGAACCTCTTAAAACCTTGAGCAAATTTGGCCAAGAGGCAAACTGGGACAAAAAACCATAATGGGGCAATGAGTGAGAGGTACATGAAGATAAATGGTTCAAAAATAAGTGTCTTTTGGGAAATTCTCTTTTTGAGAAAACTGGAATTGCCATGAGGGCAGGTGTAGAAGCTAGAAGGTACCAAGTTGGGCTGTAGATGTTTCCATAGTGAGTGCTTGGAGGTGAGGCCCACATTGGAGTCTGTGGAGGAAGGGTCGTATGGTGGTTAGTGTGTGGGTCAGACAGAAGAACATCCTGATATTGCTCTGTTTCTGTCTAAGCAAGCCCATTTGGTTGTAAGGAGCAGAGAGGCTCAATCAAGCTACCTTGAGAAAGGGGGATTTAGGGATATAGAAATTCAGAATTTCTCTGAAATTTGATAATTAGAGTCTTAACTGGAGCTGGAGAGTGGTCCAGATTCAAGGTCACCTCAGGACCTTGAATAGTCTAAAGGGGGAGGTGGTATATGTTTAATAACTGGATTTTAAACAAACAAACAAACAAACAAACAGCCTCTGGTTTATAACACTTGCCAATTTCTATGATGTAAATACTCCTATTGTGGCCAATTTCAACCAACATAGTATCACTTAATCTGAAGTTGGGAATAAATAGACACAACTCTCTCTAGTTAGTTAAAGTCTATTCCAGCACACCAAATGTTAATTTTAGTTTTTTTTCCTGAACTTTCCAAGTTTTCAAGAAGGTGATTTATTATTGTTTTATAATCAGAAAAAAGTAACAAAAATTATTAAAAAATAAATATAAATATATGGGATGTGGGCTGGCGTATTAAGGACAAAATTCTCCAATTTTGCCATTTGTTGAGGGTCAGTCTTCACTTTTGCTGTTGGCCCCTGGGACCACCTTAGGGCTTGCAGCAGGTTTGGTTGGACTCACAGCTGCCTTCAAGAAGTCACTTCCAAATTTTGACTCCCTATTTTGTGGACATTGTTGCAGAAAGAGTTTACTCAGAACCACCTGGTGGGGGTCTCAGGAACCCCTGGCCTTCCTTAAGTTCAGGTCTGCAAAGGACACTCCAGAGTGATGCTTAGGGACCTGGCAAGGTGGCTCTGAATAGAGTTTGGGAAAACTATAACCAATATATGGCAAGTCTTTCATTGTGTTGACTAAAACATACAAATTTAGACTATGGAAAGTGTTTGCTGTATGTGGCATTTGTAACAGAAAATGAAGCCTTGACACAGATCTTTTAAAAATAATCACCTCCAGATTTAAATTATGAAACAGTTGGCTCTGGGCTTGGCCCTGTACTCAGATTTTGGTTTCTGGGCTCCCCACTTAGATCAGCCTTATGTTCCTTCTCATGCAACCTTCCAACTTCCCGTTTCTGACTCCTGCAGCCCCCCAGCTCATTATTCTCTTATGAAAGCATTTATCTTTTGTTACTATTATGCTGGGACCAGGTTGTCAAGAGGAGTTGGCTTGAGGGGCCCAGGGCTAGGCCTCTGATGGGCAGGGGCTAGGGGCCTTGGGCAGCCTTGAATCAGGCAGGGAGGAGAGAGACCAAGCCATAGCGTCTGCAGGATGGGAGTGGCAGAGACTGGGGTGCACCACCCATAGGCTGGGGATACACAAGTGAACCTGACCTGAAGTAGAGGCTGTAGGTTCTCTGTCCTCTGGAACCAGAAGGAGATCACAGAACAGAAGGTAAGGCTACTCTTATTTGAGGCATAGGTGGACGTTCCAGTCACCTCCCACTTACAAGCACAAACATACAAAGTCTTGATTGTGCTCCTTGAGCCTGAGGTGGGTAAAGCACTGGCTCAGGAGCTGCACGTCCTGAATTCTTGCCCCATTTCGGCTAATTACTAGCTGACGTTGCGTGAGTCACATAATCATCTGGGTTTATTTCATGATCTGTTGTTTGAAGCAGTTGTAGGCCAGCCGGTGATGACGCTAAGGATTTGAGAATTCTTCACATCGGACCCCAAGTGGCCTGCCTGTAACTCTTTTCTGTTGGGTCTTTCTTGATTCACTGGAGTCATCCTCTACTTTCTTCCACCTGATGGCCTTGCAAATCCTGTATCAGAGCCCTTCTTTTTCCCTTTGTTAAATACCTACAGAGCCTCTGACAGATTCACATATAACAATGGTTCTCAAGGAATAGACCTGGGACCAGGACCAGCAGCAGCAGCACCACTTGTGGCTTGTTAGAAATGCAAATTCTCAGACACCACCCTTGATCCACCTAATTAGAAAGTCTGGGGTTGGGGCCCAGGTAATGCTGATGCATGCTCCAGTTTCACATTGCTGCCAGAGGGCATGGCTCACTGGCTTGCTCTCTTACTATTGTACCCCATTCTCCAACCCCACCCCCCTCACACACCTTGTCTTCTAGTTCTACCTAATGGTTTGTAGTTCTCCAAATACTCCTTGTTCTTTTATACCTCTGAGTGTGTTCATTCTTCCTTTCCCCTCCCCTTTTTCTCTCCTCACAAATTCTTCTTGTCCTCCTGGGTCAGCTCACACATTATCTCAGCCATGCAGGAACTCCTCTTAAGAGAGCCACTGGCTACCAAGGCAGAGCTCTTGTTCCAGTTTTTGATTATTCTTTCATCCAACCATGAAATCTGTCTATCCGCCCCATATTACTTGACTGAATCATATGTAACTGGGCTTGTGCCAGACTCTGGGATGTAGAATGACTTGACTTGTGTGCTCACAGCTTACTGGGGGAGACAGACCGTGAGCCAGACTAATGACAATACAGTGCTTTAGTGCATCTGCAGAAGCATGAACACACACGCAAGACTTGCAATAAATGTAGGTATGTTGGGGAAGCTTTAGGAAGACAAGAGAGACATTTATCTTGAAGGATAAATAGGCATTTTGCAGGCAGCAAGGAAAGTATGAAGTCCAGGTCTCCCTTGGTAGCATTTAGACCCTGAAGCAAATATTTCTTTGTTCACTCTGCTGCTCATCCTGGAGAAATCAAGTGAAAATGAACTCATGTTAAATGTGTATGTGTGTATATATTTCAGTTTTTTCTTCTGACAGGAAATACGAGGTCTCTGAATCAGAGAAAAGATCATTTATTACTCACAGATCATCTTCTTACCAATTCCCTGCATCCCTATCTCTTTAGATAATGTGCAGTGGGGTTGCACCACAGGAGATAAGCACTGAAACTGGAAGACTCAGCTTATATGGATAGCACAGGCATGTGAGGCCATTTTCTCCTCCTCCTCCTCCTGAGAGAGAAACCTTTATTCTGGAATGTAAACAAATCCTCTCTGGGGAGGGGGCGAGCCGTCTCTACTTTTCCTTTTCTACGCTGGAATATATATAAGTGAGTGGCTTCAGATACTACACTTGATCTTAGCCAAAAGGCCCGAGAAGTGATAAGCAAATGGTTTCAGGAGGAAATAAGTCCCTAAAGCTCCCAGGGGCAATACACCATCTCTAACTTCTGAGGCATGTTCTTTATTGAATCTTCCTTCAGCCCGGTATACCAGTGCTCTTTGCTCAGAAAAAGAAAAAAGGGGTCTTCCCCTTCTCTGGGATACAGCAGCAGAAGCAGTGTTGTTGGCAGTGGTGATGTTCAAGGAAGTGTGGCCCTGAAAATATGGCAGGCAGAGGCCCAGAGCACTGCAGGCGTAGCTTGTGATGCTTTGGTGCCATTGCAGTTGTGACTATTTCCTAAAAAGGTAAACACGGTCTCAACTGACTTTGTGAAGTCCTTCTGTCAGTGATGAGTTAGGTGCTTGAGTGTTGATTGAAGTGCAGCAGCAGACAGCAGGAGATAGAGCTGACTGGACATTGGTGGGGTTGGTGGAGAGAGACTCTCAGGTCAGGGGACTGGAAGGTGGGGTCCTCTAACTTTGATCAAAGTCACAGTTACACTGAAGTGTTTCTGGGAAAGCCTCTGTTGGAGATTATGATTCTACTGGGTCATTGGGGAACAGTGGAAGGTGAAAACGTTGGGCTTTAGAATCAGCCAGACCTGAGTTCAAATCTCAGTTCTGTCATTCAGTAGCTATGTGTCTTAATTTGTCTTCACCACAAAGTAGATATTAGACAAGGACCAGCTACAGGTAGTTTATTTGAGAAGCACAGTGATAGGGTGGGGAAGTGAGAGGATGAATGGGCTACTACTATGAGCAACTAGAGCTCAGTGCTCTGAGAGTCTTATGATAGACAGGGTAGAATGCACTCAGTAGTGTCCCATGAAGAGACAAGGAAGCTAGCGTTTTTATCTACCGACTTCTGGCTTTCAGTTGCAGGTCAGTCTGGGGGGCACCTCTGGTGAGCCCACATGCTCTTGTAGCTGGAAAACTCTCTCAGGCAGAGTGATGCTATTGGTGTGCTTCTGGGAACTTTCTGTGGGTGACCTCCAGGATGTACTGAGGGGCTATGGACAAGATACTAATTATGTGATCTTACCTGTCTCCATGTCTCCAAAATGGAGTTCATAAAACTTAACTACACTGGATTGGTGGGAAGATTAAGCACAACAGAGTTCATAAAATGCCTCTCATAGTTCTTGAAGCATAGTCGATACTCTATAAATGAGAGCTTTAGTAGCATTAAGTTAACATGACAGAACAGTGGCTTTTCCTTTGTAGCTGACTTAACACTTGTTTCTATCACGGTAAGTTGTGTTAGAGAAGAAAGTTGACTGGGGTCAGAAGGGGCAATCTGTGGTTTTAGGAATAGAGATTTCCATTGAGTGAAGCTACCCATTTGTATGGGGACAGAATCTATTCCTTATAAGCATTATAAAGCCAACTAACTAGCCTAATAAGATATAATTAGATTGTTTTCCCAGTATTAAAGCTTTTGCCAGTGGCTTGTACATTTTGTGGCTATAAAGAATATCTATAAAGAATATTTGTCGGTTAATGCTAAATCTCAGAGCATATCCAGGTTGACATCGATGCCAAACTGGTTGTGTTTTTTACGTTTGCACTAAATCTAATTGTAGGTATTACCACACCTACAGTACAAGTCTGTGAATACATCCCTACTAGGAAAATGTGGGGTTGGGGAAAAGGTAACAGTTATCTGCTTATGTCAAGGGAATGGGGTGGGTGGACTTGGAAGGTATGTGAAAAATAATAAGGGAGCTTGGTGAACAGGATCCATCATGAATGGAGAATTGAATTTTATTCTTATTTTGTTTTATTTGAGGGGGAGTTGGAGTGGAGCTGAATATGGCCAGTGTTGTTCATACTTTGAGAGGTTCTGGGGGACAAGATGCCATGAGAGAGATTGGGTCATGTGTTGTCCTCAGCTCTACCAGAGGTGGTGGTTGGAGTCATTTGGGTGAAAGTGCTGAGTTCCTCCTAGTTGAGGCCTGCAGGAAGAGTCAAGGTGTGTTCGTCCCTGTGATGGGCACAGGAGGTCAACTGTGTACCAGCCCTTCCCTCTCCTCTGTGCTAACAGACCCTGATTTTGTTTGGCTATCAGGTATCTACTCCTTGATCTTGGGGAAAGTGGACTCGAGCCAGCAGATGAATCATGTTTGGTGCAAGCCAATCATGTTATTCCATTTGTATTTCCTAGAGTTTGATCTCTGGTAGTCTAGTGACCCAGGAGAAGCCTAATGGGGATTTTAGGAAATATTTTCTTTGTGGTAAAAAGAAAGAGATGAAGGAGAAGAGGACTTCCCTTCTTCCTGCTTTTGGACTGGTTAGTATTGTGGCAGCTATTATGTGATCATAAGGGGACATCTCCGTCACACTGAGAATGTAACAGAATGGGAAAGTGGAAAAATTCTGTGTCATTGATGACATCACTGAGCTTCTGGATTAACCTGAGACTGCATACATTTGCCTTCTTATAGTGTGAGACTTCTGTTGTTTAAACCACTTAAAATTTTCTTCTAATGCTTATTTATTTTTGAGAGAGAGAGACAAAGAGCAGGGGAGGTACAGAGAGAGAGGGAGATGAAGGGTCCGAAGTGGGCTCTGCGCTGACAGCAGATGGCCTGATGTGGGGCTCGAACTCACGAACTGTGAGATCATGACCTGAGTTGAAGTTGACCCTTAACCAACTGAGCCACCCAGGCACCCCTGTTTAAACCACTTTTGATGGACTATTCTGTTGTTGAAGCCAAAGCATCTTGATTGACAGAGCTCTGGATAAAGCACAAGTCTGGTGGGAGGGGAGATATGAAAGACCCTGACCTTAGGAATAAGTATCTATGGAAGAGAGGAAGAGCTGAGGCAGAACTGGGACCTGTGGAGGAGGCTCAGTCACCACTGACCAGGGCAGAGAATGGATTGGGACTCCCTGTTGATCACGAGGACAGCCAGTGTTCCCCACTGCTAGAAAGTGCAGTCAGACCAACACACTAGTGTTGTCTGTACATGAAAGCAGAAGCCAGACAGCAGAGGCCACTTTGGTTAGGTATTGTGGACTGGTGCAACCATGGCAAGCAAGCCCTACCATTCCTTCTGTGGGAGATGTGGGGGTCAGGACCAACATGATATTACAGCTCTGGGTAGCCTGATGGTGGTGGAAGAAACAGGGGCTTGGAAGCCAAACAGATCTGGGTCCTGCCACTCACTTGGGCAGAACTTCACTTTCCTTCTCTGTAAAATGAGGACAATCATATCTGCCCCACTGGGTTCTTATAAAGGTTAGAATACATTAGAGTGAATTAACTTCTCTAGTCTATAATATAGTGGGAGTTTATTAAAAGATGATTATTATCACTTAATAGAGACCTGCAGAGGTAATGAAGATGCTTCATGGTGTACCACTAGATGCATGGCCAATAGATGCTGAGTGAGATTAGGCCAATTTGAGACTTGCTAGGGTAATCTGGTGTTGACCTACTCTGATTAGTCTTCTAAGAGAGAAGACCCTGGGGATGGAGTTTCTGGAGATCATTTGTTCTCTGTCCACACAGACATATCTGAAACAATAGACTTTCTTGGTAGGGGGGAACATTAATATTTGCAATGACATTGTTTTCCCCGGAGCAGGGAGGAAGACAAAGACAGAACATGTGCAATGCTGATATAAACAAGAATGCCAGCGATAAGTGGGTTTTCCAAAGTTCCCAAGGGACTGCGTGGGGGCTTATCATGGGGTCCCACACTCCTGAGAAGAGGGAGGGGGAAGAATGTAGAATGTTCCCTGCACATCCTATCATTGACAACTTGCATTATAAAAGCACCAGAGGTATGAATGTAATAACCAGAATCAGAAGCTTCCTGCTCACGGATATGAGGGGGAGATGGACCAAAATAGCCTCACAGCACTAATAGCAGACTCTGGGAAGCCACCCCTTCTCCTCTGGAGCCCCTTTATACACACCTCTTCTAAGTAATTTCCAACCTTTTGTTGACTCACAAAAAGAAGAAGAATAGAAGTTACTGGCGTTTGTAGTAACAGGATGAGAAAGTACGAGACTTCCTGTTGTGCGTGTGACAGCTGGTGATAAGTGGAGGGCTCTGCACAGGAAATCCGCTCAACTTCTGCAATGTGACCTGCCTGAAACTTGGGCGCTCCTTCAGTCTGGATGTTGATGGCAGGACAGGGGGGCGCCTGGACCATGGGCGACGTGGTAGAGAAGAGTTTGGAAGGGCCGCTGGCACCTTCTACGGATGAGGCCTCCCAGAAAAGAGGAGACCTGGTAGAAATCTTAAATGGGGATAAGGTAAAATTCGATGACACGGGACTCTCCTTAATTCTGCAGAATGGCCTGGACACCCTCCGCGTGGAGAATGCTCTGACAGATGTCATCTTGTGTGTGGACATTCAGGAATTCTCCTGCCACCGCGTGGTGCTTGCCGCAGCCAGCAACTATTTCAGGTCAGCATGCCTAGGATTGCAGTCAGATTGGGTGCAGGTTGTGAGGAAAATCGATATTGATGTGATAACCCAATCTAACTAGTTGACTGTTGTTGCATGTATGTTTTGTGTATCTATTTAGGTTCATGTGTCTATTCCAGATACAAGAAAGGAAGCTGTTAAGCCTTAGATTTTAGATTTGTTTAAGGCATATTAAAAGAGAGATTGGTGTCATTTGAAAGCAATGTTTATATTTATGGTAAATCTTCTGTATATGTGTCATTGTTTCAGAGGATGGAAAATTACTGAAGTCATGGGGATTTTTTTTCCCCCTTGGTTTGACTAGTGTGTTGGAAACATGATGTTGTCTTTGTTCACCAATGTTGTGGCCCCTCTTTTGGAGTTATCAAATGACTTGCTGAAAATTAGGGGCATCTGGTTGTGCAGCAGGTGGATTGGAAAAGAACGTAGTAACAAAGGTGCTTTAGCAGGGAGAGGCTCCCAAATATAACACACTCTGAGACCTGGGTTCCATCCCTCTCTTCCCTTCCTGACAGTGAGACTTGAGGCAAGTCACTTCATGCTCTGAGTTTCTGTTTTGTTATCTGTACATTGGGGATAATGATGATTACCTCTCTGGATTGTTGTGATAATTAAATATGAGAGGGAAAGGGTCTTACACAGTGCCTAGGGTATAGTGGATGCTCAGTATGTCTTTGTTGAAAATCTTCACCTCATTCTGTTTGGTTCAGCTTAGAACCATTTATTGTTTACCATGAGCAAATGCCTGGGATAGGAATGTGGGAAAATCAGGAACACAGTGAGTAGGGCTGGATCCAGAGATCTCCAGACCAATGTAGACATGGTGGGAAACAGTCCCAAAGAGAAATGGGGATGAAGAAGGTATCTGGGGAACTTGAAAAAGAAATACATTTAGAATTTCTTTTTTTTTAAAGCTAATTTATTTATTTATTAATATTCATTTATTGTTGAGAGAGAGAGACAGAGTACAAGTGGGGGAGAGACAGAAAGAGAGAGGGACACAGAATCCAAAGGCTCCAGGCTCCAAGCTGTCAACACAGAACCTGACATGGGGCTCGAACCCACGAACTGAGAGATCATGACCTGAGCCAAAGTTGGTTGCTCAACTGACTGAGCCACCCAGGCGCCTCTACAGTTCCTTTTAATGAGATTCTTCTTAACTCTTGGTTCTGAGGAAAGTAAAAACTATCTATGTAAACATCATGAAAAGTATTTTATCTTTTTACTTTTTCTGAGATGCTTAGAGGGAAATTTTTACTTGGAATTCAAAGAGCAGTGTCAATGGATTGTTGTGGGATTGATTAGGTCCCCTATGTAAACAAGGCAAGGGGACACCTGGGTTTGTGGGAAGTAGCGCCAGCCATGTGCCAGACAGACATAGTATCTGATTTTATTTTTGCAGCACTGCGGTGAGGTGGCTGATGTCCCCTTTTACAGATGAGGAAATGGAAATCCAACATTACAAATGTAATCATTGCTGAAGTAGGGATTAGGCACGTTCTAGAAATCCTTGTTTTTACTGCAATAAAAATTGCCACTAAATTTGGGGCTCCATTCCAGAGGAAGTATATAACAGGTAACATGTAGGTACAGCCATAAAGTTGGGATGACAAAGATAAACATTTCTCACCCCACCGGTATTGGTTGTATCTTTCACATTGATCAACAACCACTTTCAGAAGTGAATGAAAGTCAACTTAGCTCAATGTACTTAGTATCCATTTTTAGATTTATTGATTCTCTTTTGAATCACTGGAAAATGGCAGTCATACAAATGTATGCCTGATTAGCAATTTAGTTAGTGGCTCAGCCTGCCTATGGAACAGGACCGCTGGCTGTGTGCTCTCAAGCACATCATTGATTCCTCTGGTCCTTGGGTTTCTCATTCTAAATGGAAGGTGTTTAGGCCCAGGTCCTTCCCACCCTGCTGATGTAGGATACTTAGGGAAAGTGTGTACCAGCCCTCAAAGGTGGTGGTGGCCATGAGATCCTGGAGGCACCCACACAGTGTGCATGTGTGCCTATGGTTGAAGACTCTCTTCCAAAACTGCCTGGTCACGTAGGGAAATTCCTTCTTTTCTTCAGAGCAGCAACTTTTGATTCTTATCTTGGTATTTCCAGGATGACTTTCCTCCTATAATGAACACAGTCTTGGAGACAGAATTCTTTTTTCCGGTATTGCTATTAACTGCTATTAATAATAACTTCTGTTGTTGAGCACTTAGTGAGAGCAAACCTCTGTGCCACCTGTGTCCCATACACCATCCCACGGCAGCCCTGCGGGGTAGGGAATTTTATGCCCACTTACAGATGAGGAATGAAAGCCCGGAGTGTCTCGGTGAATAAAGTGACCGAGTGGGATTTGGACTTAGGACTGACATGAAGTCTGACATTGCCTCACCACCCGTTTTGCTTAGTTTCTAAGGTTTTGAAAGGGCTAGGGAGCCAAGTTCCTCTTATGCTCACACTTAGGAAGGGCAGAGAGCCTACTCTGTCTGAGAGGCTTCTGACACAGCCCTCTTTGCTTTGGAGGGCCTGGAAGCTGGCTATTAAATTTTGTACACTTTTTCTTTATTCATTGAGAACATAAATATTTTCCATGGAGTGACTGAACCACAGTTTATTTAACCAGTCCCCTGTTGACAGACATTTGGATCATTTCTAATCTTTTTTTTTTATTATTTTTTTTAACGTTTATTTTATTTTTGAGACAGAGAGAGACAGAGCATGAATGGGGGAGGGGCAGAGAGAGAGGGAGACACAGAATCGGAAGCAGGCTCCAGGCTCTGAGCCCTCAGCCCAGAGCCCAACGCGGGGCTCGAACTCACAGACAGCGAGATCGTGACCTGAGCTGAAGTCGGACGCTTAATCGACTGAGCCATCCAGGCGCCCCTCGTTTCTAATCTTTTGCCATACAACAATGTTGTAATGAATAACCTTATACATATGTCATTTTTATATGTGTGCAGGAATACCTGGGAGTGCATTTCTAGAAGAGGGTTTGCTGAGTTAAGGAGAAATGCATCTGCAGTTTAAGTGGATATATATGCCAGATCCGCCTTTATAGGGGTTCAGTCATTTTGAACTCCCGACAGGCTTGCCAAAAGAGGACGGCTTCCAACTTCGGGATTTTTCCCAGTATGACAGATGAGAAACAGTATCTCAGTTTTGTTTTAATTTGCATTTCTCTCATTTTGAATAAGCTCAAACGTCTTTTTGTATGTTTAAGGATTGTCTGTAGTTCTTTTCTGTGAACTGTCTCTTCACGGCCTTTCAAATTTTCACGTATATATATATTAAATGTTTATTTATTTATTTTGAGGGAGAGACAGCAAGAGACAGGGAGTGCATGTGTGAGCAGGTGACAGGTAGAGACAGGCGGAGAGAGAGAATCCCAAGCAGGCTCCATGCTCAGCACAGAGTCTGATGTGGGGCTTGAACTCATGAACCATGAGATCATGTCCTGAGCTGAAATCAAGAAGTCTGTTGCTTAACCGAATGAACCACCCACCTACGCCAAATTTTCAGATATATATTTAAAAAAAAAATTTTTTTTTTTTCAACGTTTTTATTTATTTTTGGGACAGAGAGAGACAGAGCATGAGCGGGGGAGGGGCAGAGAGAGAGGGAGACACAGAATCGGAAACAGGCTCCAGGCTCCGAGCCATCAGCCCAGAGCCTGACGCGGGGCTCGAACTCACGGACCGCGAGATCGTGACCTGGCTGAAGTCGGACGCTTAACCGACTGCGCCACCCAGGCGCCCCCAGATATATATTTTTTAAAATTAAAATTTATTTTTATCAAAGTACTGCATGCAGATAGTTAACAAAGAGTCAAATAGGATTTAAAGACTTATAATGAAAAAACAAAATTCCTCTTCACCTCTTCTACCCTTCAGGATTGTTCACCAAAAGTCACCATTTTTTATGTTTAGCTGTTTCTTCTGGTATTATATTTATATTTCTTCAAAATATGCTTATGCTACTATTTCTTGATTTCTCAACGTTAGACATCATTTACTGATTTCCTAGTATGTCTGATAAGGACTTAGCACTTACTCCAAGCTCCCTTACCATACACTGACCTTTACTACAATCTCTCAGTATAATGTTTTCACATTTTTCCTGGATAAGTTTGTATTAAGAATTTGCATGATGTTCATGAAAACATTTTTCTTGTTGAACCAAGTTGTGTGAAATGATTACATTTTGTTTCATGTAAAGCTTTTTGTCTTTCCTGAAGTTAATAATTCATTGTTTTTTTCCATTTGCTTAGTTGTGGGACTATCTTTTGCTCGCATCTTCTCACCATGATCTTTCATGTGGTCTAGTGCATCAAAGAATCTACCAGTTCCATTTTCCCCCAGAATCTTCCTCACCGACATCATTTTACACATGTTCTCTGGACCTGCTGCCCAGCTATTGTCTACCTGCATATATAACCATGGTGGCTATAAACAGGGACTATATTAGTAACTCAGACAATGTAGTTCCCTTTGGGGGCCTATTTAGAAGTCTTGAGTGGAATGAGGAAGTTGGGAAAATACATAGAGTTGAGGCTGAGAAAAGCGCAAGGGAGAATAAAGCTGAAAAAGTAGCTCGTGACATACATTAAATGTCAACAGCCAAATGTCAAGGTGTCTGAATATTATCCTAGCAGGAAAATCAAGGAAAGCATAATTTAATATTCATAGTAATTGTTTTTTAAAATGTTATAAAACTAGTCGTGTGTTTTAAAAGACCACTAAGGGGCGCCTGGGTGGCTCAGTCGGTTGAGCGTCCGACTTCGGCTCAGGTCATGATCTTGCAGTGTTTGAATTCGAGCCCTGCGTCGGGCTCTGTGCTGGCAGCTCAGAGCCTGGAGCCTGCTTCTGATTCTGTGTCTTCCTCTCTCTCTGACCCTCCCCCGTTCATGCTCTGTCTCTCTCTGTCTCAAAAATAAATAAAAACATTAAAAAAAAAAAAAAAAAGACCACTAAGCTGCCATTTGTGTTATGCCTTTGGACATGTCCCCGAATCAAAGTCTTTGGAACTGGTTGTGCATCCTACATGCTGAACCCACCTCCCATAGGATCTCCATCTAAACCAGTGGTTCTCGCCATTTTGGGGGGCAGGGAACAACAAATCATTGCAGATATGGCACACTCCATAGGTGAGGCTGACCCCTGAGGGCAATCGTGTTGTGATTTCAGGGGTGGCTGAGGGAAGGAGTGGTGATGTAGGGAGGGATCATCAGGCTCCTCATAGTCCTACTAGATGACTGCCCTTCCCACATGAATAAAAGAGCTTCCAGGCTGAGGCTGAGTCGATAGCAAGCTCCTTTGTTGCTGCTGCTGCCCCAAATCTGCCTGGACCTTGGCTCCTGCTTGTACCTCAGTACCTTGGTCTTTGGGTCTGGTTCCCTGAGTCCATGATGAGGGGATTTTGACCACTGGCTACAAAAATCAAGCACAGGTCAGGAATGGGAATGGCATTCTGGGCCCAATCTATTAATATTATTATTATATATTAACTAATTACTGTATGGCAGCAAGTAGGGTGAGAGGCTACCCTTTTTTTTTTAAATATTTTTTTATTTTTAAGAGAGAGACAGAGCATGAGTGGGGGAGGGTCAGAGAGAGAGGGAGACACAGAATCCAAAGCAGGCTCCAGGCTCCGAGTCTTCAGCACAGAGCCTGACGCGGGGCTTGAACTCACGAACTGTGAGCTCGTGACCTGAGCCGAAGTCAGACGCTCAACCGACTGAGCCACCCAAGCGCCCTGAGAGGCTACTCTTAAACCACGTGTAGAGGTTATAATCCTTTGCTTTTTCTGCATAATGGTGTAAGGGGTCTACAAGGGAGCCGGCAAGCACAGGTGAGAGAGTAAGTGCTAAGGAAAACAAGAATGAGTTAAGGCCATCTGGGTCTGGATTAGAAATCTTGCTAATGGTGAAAGCATTGAGTATTGCTGTTGCCACAGTGGGTATGCCTGATCAAGTGAACTGGTGACTGTACTTCGAGCATTGGGTCCTGCATTTTATGCTTTTAGTCTTGTTCATTTAGTAGAATCAATGTGGTGGTTAATATTTAAGTACTATAGACCAGGACACCTGGTTGGCTCAGTCAGTCGAGCATTTGACTTTGGCTCAGGTCATGATCTCTTGGTTTGTGGGGTCAAGCCCTGCGTCGGGCTCTGTGCTGTCAGCTCAGAGCCAGGAGCCTGCTTTGGATTCTGTGTCTCCCCCTCTCTCTGCCACTCCCCTGCTCGCACTCTGACTCCCTCTGTCTCTCAAAAATAAGTAAGCATTAAAAAAATATTTAAGTACTATAGATCTATAATTTCTTATCAGCAATTCTAAAATCCCCCAAGTGCTGATAAATGAGAAGGTTTTTAGAACTTATTTGGCAGACAAATTTGTGACTTGAGCTGCACATGTCTGATGGAGACATCTGTCCTGAACTGAGAAGAGGCTACTTGGAGTCTGTTTATTCCATTACGCATATATTCATTGCTGGAGTACTAGTGCTCTGGATATAGGAATGCTGGTGTTGCTATATAATATTCAAGATATGGTAATATTCAAACAATTCTGAATGTCAGAGCACATCTGACTGCAAGATTTGGGGGACAGGGGATTATGGGACTTTTCTGATAAAGTTTGTTTTCGTTTAGGTGTTATTATTCTACTTTGTTTCATATGAATATTTTACATACTTGTAAAATTAGTTTAGATACAGTTTTGCATCTTGCTTTGCATCTTGTTTCATTATAATCTTTCCCCTATAGTTTTTATAACTCTTATTTATTTATTTAGCTACCATTTTTAATAGATGCATAATATGAAAATCATTCTCTCATTGTGAATATAGGTTACTTCTAATATTTTTGTTTTTATAAATGATGTGGTGATAAACATATTTGGAATAAGTATTTCTGCAGTTTGGGATCTGGAAAGGACAATATTTTTTGAGTATTTACTGCATGCCAGGAACTTTGCTGGATTTCCACAATATCAACAATCAGGTAACAACTAGTGGATAGCATTGTCTCCATTTCACCCTCCAGGGAACTCACTTTGATAGCAAGAATGGTTTCCCCATTGGGATCCAAACTGAGAGCAGACCTTTCTATCAGGCAGAAATGTGGCTGTTGGGACATTAACTGTGCAAGACTATTAACTTTCCCTCTCTACCATACACTAGTATAGTCTATGTAAGCTATAGGTGAGGAGAAAGTGTAAAAGTTATTGCCTCCATGTGCACGTACACACACACACAGGCAGAACACTATGGGAACATTCAAGCCAATTTGCATCTGGGGGCTGAGCTGACAGATCCCCATAGCATTGAAGACTCAACATGCCTTAGGGCACCAGTCTGGGTCAAAGGATTAAATAAGAAATAAGGAAGTAGGTCAGGATGTGAGGTGAAGAGACAGTATGCTTTGAAAGCATAGGGCCTCAAGAACCTGTAGGACATCAATTGGGGCAGGAACCAGTAACTGCTTGGTATAATGGAAAGAACACCATCTTAGAACATTGTCACTGGCATTTGAGTCTATACTCTGCCACTTACTGGCTGTGTAAATCTTGGAGAAATTGCTTGGCCTCTCTGAGGTTCAGTGCTGTTCTACAACACAGTGAAGCTACTGATTTGTGTCTATCCATCCCAGTAAAGTTTGCGAAATACATGTAATAAAATAGATCATTTATGAATTTTTTTGCCTAAACATTTTATGCATGAGAACAAGTCAGATTTCTTCATTCTAAGGAAGAGCAATCAGCTGGCTTTTTTGAAGATTTATGTAGGTAACTCACAGAATCCCTCAGAAGGCCAAACTCCGAAAACAGACAGGAGCCAGGGAGGCCAGGTCGTGGCCAGGACCACAGCTTAAAGCCACCCAGAACCCATCTGGGGAGAATTCCCCCACTGTTGCAGGATCCTGGAGGCCAAGGCTAGCACAGCTCTGGCCACTGGCACTGTCTCCCTTGCAATTCCTGGAAACTGGAGGCTGCTGCTTCCACCAGAATTAGTTCTCCTCTGTCTCTGCTTCTTTGCCTTTCCAGCTCCCAGTTCCTAGCCTAGGGTAAGTTTATCTAATTGGTCAAAGCTGAGTTACGCATGTTAATGCAATAGCTGTGACAGAAGTTGGGAAAGTGTGCATTGGGCCTTTGCAGCTTCTGGATCAGGAAGTGCTTCTGCCACACACCACATCTCATTTAGAGGGAGAATTTGCTATACCTCGGGAGGGTTTCAGATGCTGGGCAACCAAAAACTGACAAGGATCCATTATATGCAGCTACTATGTGCCAGTCCTGCATTAGGTGCAGAGTAAGGGTTAAGGTATCATGAAAAATATACAGATAGTAGAGAATTCCATGATTCCTGTCTCATAGGCATCAGAGATAATGATCCTGAGATCTTACAGGCAAGAGGACAATTATTTTGCACTTTTACTTCTCTTCTCCCTTCAGACTTTGAGTGGCTCTTGTATACATGTGAGACTGTGTGGCATGTAAGCATCCTCCATCATGCATGGTCTAGAAACTGGCTGGGAGTGTGAGCTATGGGAGGGTCCTTGACACCATTGCAATGGCCGACATTCAGCAGACACCTACTACATATTTGATATCCATAAAAACTTGACATTCCTCCTGAAGGTTCAGTCACTGATAGGCAGCATCCTGGTCAGAGCAGGAAGTCCTCACAGAGTTGGGAGGCTATTGCATAACTTTAAAAAAGGGAAGGATGATAAAGCGTGGTCATTATAGGAAAGATTTGAAGGATCAGTTAAATACAGAATGCTTCAGAATGTTGTGGATTCAGCAGGTTACTCACATGACCATCTGGACACAAATGTGCTATGCCTACATAGAGACTCCTGCAGACCTTTTTTTTTTTTTTAGGATTGGAAGGTACTCGGCAGGAATTGCTGCCTCAAGGCAGAAGTGCATGTAGGTCCTTTGAATTTTTAATAAAATATCATCTCTGTCATCTCCACCCCTGGTGTCTAGGGCATGTGGGTCTTCTTTCACTCAAGAATAGAAAGTCCATTCTTCTCCTGTTTTGAATAATGCTCCATGGAGCTCTCAACTAAAACACAATACAAACACTCATCATTGACATCTTAAGTTCTGAACTTTACCCCTATGCCAAGTACACAGATATGTAACTGTCCATTGATGAAAATGCCTTTGCAGAGTAGATTCTAATATAGCAAACACTAAACAGTCCATGAGAAGAGCTGCTCATATGAAGAACATGTATGTTTTTGGTGAAACTGCCTTGGAGCTCACCATTGGTCACATTGCTCAATGTTCCTATATTAGTCAGTGTTCTTTTGATGGCAAGGAATAGAATCTGAGGTCAAATCAGCTTTGGCAAAAGAGGAAGGTATTTGGCCACACAGCCAATTAATAGGAAGGGCCGGGATGCAGCAGAGCCCGGGGAGAAGAGGAACCAGGGCTTTGAATGCAGTCAGGGTGCTTTCTTTCGACTCTCACTTGGCTTCTTTCTAAGGTGGGATTTCTCAGATGTACTTCTGCCACATGGTTGGGGGTCTGCTCCTTGGCAGCTCTAAGACTCCCTCCTTTTCAGTTGGTTCCAGAGAGAAACTGAAGGGCTGGCTTCAGTTTGAAAAGCCCCCAGGAAAGACTCTGTTCCATTCTATTACCCAATCCTAGACCAATCATTGTGTCAGGGAGGTGGGGCACAGTGATCAGCCCAGTTTAGTTTAGGAGTTCAAGGTTGGCCAAAAGCAGGGGCGGAGGGCAGGGCAAAGGAGGGGAGATTGGTAAAAAGGTAAGAGCTTCTATTTGAACCACATGATTTGAGTGGGACTTGGGAGAGCATTTCCCAGAAAGGGAAGGCACTAGACAAAAGGAAAAATTAATGTACACTAAAGAGGGCTAATAAATGCTGGTTTACTTTCTTTTCTTAGCTAACTTATTGTACTTCTGCCTTTGCTTTGGCTGTCAGGAAGCTTATGCATTAGCTTTCCTTAGCCTAGATTTCAGTGACATAGTCTCCTACTTTAATTACTTAGATCTTATTTTATTACTTTTTGTTGTTACTGTTTTGCATTTTATAATATCTCTGAGACTATAAGCCACCTTAAGTTATTTTGGAGAGGCTTTTTTTTTTCTTTTTAAAGTAAGCTCTAGGCCCAGTGTGGGGTTTGAACCTATGACCCTGAGATCAAGAGTTGCATGCTCTACCAACAGCCAGCCAGGAGCCCCTGGAGAGGCCATTTTTGTGTAAGTCTCCTTTGCTATGAAAAAAATATCATTCAGGCAACCTACGTATCCTCTGCTGTAAGGGTAGTCATTCTGTTATTATGTTTAACTTTTGTGGAAATCTTTAAGGCCACAGTAATTATAGGAGTGCTGATATTGTTATGACTTTAAAACACAATCAAACCAAAAGTTGCATTGTAGCTGTTTCTGAGGAGATATTCAAGGATCTATAAAAATTACCTGCTGGCAGGTATGCATATAATAATTCAGGTTCAGGGTCAAGTAAGAGCTTACTGATATTCAGGAGATCATGTGTCATGTAGAGTAAGCTCAGGTTTGTCTGGGGTAGATATCAAGGGAATTTTGGTGTTTGGGGAATTAAGTGAGGGGCAGATGCCCAGTGAATAATTCTTGGAAGGTGGGGTTAGTGGACATAGCACTCAAGGTCAATTGAATGAATGACCCCACTCTCTACCATGCACTGAGTTTACAAAGATTAATGAGTTCTTGTTCCCTATTGACAACAAAATCACAGTCAGTTAGAGGAGAAAGATAAGCAAATCAATGCTTCAGTATAGGGTAATAATATCAATGTTTCAGTATAGGTAATATGATGGAGTTCTGCTTACAGAAGGGGCATTAAGTCAGACCGTAGAAAAAAGGCAATCAGAGAGGGCTTCCTGGAAGAGTATAGGCCAATCTATGGTAGCTCCTTCTTCACCTTTGGCTTTAAAACTCCTCTCCACTCTCAGCTGGAGGATCTCTTATTTTTTTCCCCTCTCCCTCTGGATCTGTGTCATAAAAGCCCAAGGAACAGGCCTGGCAGTCCAGATTCCTCTGTGGCAGCCGGTGAAGGGAGAAGTCTGGAACACGTATGTGATCACTTTTGCCCTGTCATAATAGGGATAACTTTTATGCCTCAACATTTGAATACCTTGGGTGAGGATTAGGACCAGTGCCAGTTCACATGTTTCTAAGTGATCAGAACCAGGGAATGCTCAGAAAAGTCTCTAAGCCTAGGCTGATCTTTGACTTTTGGTTAATGACATGGAGGTCATAAGGAGGCCAGGATGGGGTCCTGTGGGTTGGGATGGAAAATGTTTGGAAAGGGGTGGTGATAAGGAGCCTTTAGGGAAACAACCTGGTCAGGATGTGGCAGTGGACAGTGAGCACAAATGCTGACCCTGCTCGTGGCCCAGTGGGAAGTGAGAATCAGAGCAGACCTCATTGAAGAGGGAAGTGGTGTTTTGTCAGGGGAAGCCAGGTTTCGTCTCTGGCAAGGAGATGGAAGATGTGCTAAAGCAAATTAAGGTGGAGAACAACCACCATGTTTTGTACTATAACATCTCAAGTGGGAGGGCTTAGGGTAAATATCATGGGCCCGGGTTACCAATTTGGAGAATCACTGGATAATACAGTTATCTATACACACACTTCATTTCAGGTCACTGGGTCTTGGAGCTCTTTGTTATTTATTCGCATGGCAGTTAGAGGAGAAATGTAGATGTGGACAGTATGGTGTAAAATAGGCAAATCCTCTTGGCCTTCAGGACCAGGTACAGGACTGCACTGTATGTGTAGTTTCCTTCTGTCCACTTACCTATCCATCCATCCATCCATCCATCCATCCATCCATCCATCCATCCATCTTACAAATATTAAATCTATACTGTGGGCCAGCAAATAAGAATTGAGAGAGAAATAAAATCTAGCCCTTGGCTTACAGAGTCTTATAAATCTAATAGAGGAGAAGACTCATTAAAAATAGGCTATATAGGGGCGTCTGGCTGGCTTAATCTCCAGGAGTTTTAAGTCATAGAACATACGACTCTTGATCTTGGGGTCATGAGTCAATCCCCACGTTGGGCCTAGATTTCACCTAAAAAAATAAGCTATATAGAGTGTACATAGAGAAGCCTGTCTGGCCCAAGGGTGTTGATGTAAACAGAGGCACACACCGGAAACTGCTAGTTGTTGGGCATAGCTGCTTCAGGGGATTCGGAAGGGGGTATTTAGACCAGACTCTGAGGGGTCTTGTATGGCAATATTGAGCGTACATCAACATTTCCTTTTCTGGGCACTTTTAATACAATGTTCTTTAGCATTTGGGCCCATTTGTTATTCATTATTCATTTGTCTAATTGTGTCAGTCAGGACTGTGCACTGCAAATGGTAGCTACTCAGTTCAAACTGGGTTCAAGCATATCAACAAAAGAAGTTATTTGCTCACATTATTTAAAAGTTTAAGAGTATTGACTTTAGGTCTTGTTTGATCCTTGTGTTCAAATAATATCATCAGGACTGTTTCTCTCTTTGTCTCTTTTCTCTGCTTTTCTCTGTGTTGGTTACTCTCTCAGGGAGGATCTTCACAGATGGAGGCAAGAAAATATCCAGCTGCTCCAAACTTTTATTTCTCCCAGCTCAGCAGTTACAGCAGGAAGAGAACTTCTCTTTCCCAGGGGTTCCAGGGAAAGTTCTAGGATTCGCTTTGATTGGACTGGCTTCTTCCTATGCCCATCAGTGAACTGATCACTGTGGCATGGGAGACTAATGTGCCATGGACTGTGCTCACCCATGGTCTAGGATATGGGACCAGCTCTATTCAAACCTTGCAGACTGAAATTAGAGGAGGGATAGTTTCCTAAAGGAAAATCTGGGTCCACCTACTAAAAAAATTAGGAATAATAAGAAAAATAAGGAAAAATAAGAACTGCTTATTATATCTTTGTAGTTGAATCATTGCTGAATCCTGGTCATAAGCATTTGCTATGACTGATACTCTACCCTGCTTGATGTAGCAGGACAGAACAAGCCCTTTCTGTCATAAATTTGGATGGGCTGAGTTACATGACATGCTGAGGCCTCAGCAATGGTCCAGTGGAGCTGGGAGGGACACTGGTGCTATAGAAACATGGCTGGAGTTCTGGTCCCCAAAGATGCCTGTGCAGTGTCCTTGAGGAGTGGTGAAATTGGGCAAAGAGCTTGGTAGGAGGCAGTTATTTCAGGGCTTAATAATGTTTAGAGTCAGGTGGGGGGCAGCTCTGGGGTTCTAGCTCCTCTGTCAGTTTGGAGCAAAGACTTAGTCAGCAGCTGGGCGTTCAGGGAGCTGACTCCAGGCTCCAGATAGAGATAGCAGCATGTGGTTAGTCATGTCTCTTGGAGATGGCCATGAACCTTCAAATCCTTCTCTGAAGACTCCTCTCCAGGTGTGTGAGATTTACATGTGAACTGCGGGTAAGAACAGAGAATTGCACACTGTTTATTATTAATAGGGTTTGGCACCACATCCTGTTTCGGAACTCCTAGCTCTAATGAACTGTGTTACTTGAATATAAGCTGCAGGGACCCCGTCTATACAGCTAATCTTGAGAAAGACTTACAAGGCCAGGATGAGGCCAGCTTCCATCTGAGCCTGCGTGCCCCACCCTCTACCCGCAGTTTGGGAGGCAGCTTTAGGCCTCATGGAATTCTAGGAGGGCTGAATCTCAGAAGGTGAAAGGGAGAATCTACAGAGAGGGAAGATTTTCAAGGGCATGTCTGCCCCAGCACCATAGCCAGTTATTTCTTTGACGTAGAACTGTGTGCAATCTGCTCCTTCTCAGGGTGAGCCATAGGGGCTTGTGTTGGGAAGTGAGGTGACCTCTTCATAGGGCATTGGTACTTGAACATTGGTTTGCCAAAGAATTATGGGTAAGGGTTAGGGGAGCCTAGTAAAATTCATATTTCCAGCCCCATTGCCAGGGATTTTGATTCAGTAGGTCTAGGGTGAGTGGGGTTCAGGATTCTGCATTCTTAACAGCCATCACAGGAATTCCAAATGCAAGTGGTCCAGGGAACATACTTTGAGACCCACTGGCTTTGAGGCTGGACTGTCTGCAGGCCAGAAATGTGGGCGGGACTCCAGTGTTGGGACAGCGTCTATATCGTAAGGCTTAGGGAGCACCTTGAGGTCAGAAATGGGGCTGAACCAAATGTTTATGTCCTTCCCTTGGTTAGGAAATGGCAGGTGAAAGGTTTTGGTGCCCTCAGCGTAGAGGAGCTGGGGACCATCAGGAGTGTTGTCATCCCATGCTAGGTCACCCCTGCATGTGCTCACTCCCTGCTTTTTTTCAGTGGAGACCCCTTTGACCATCCACATTGGGTTTATATCCAAATAATCTTTTCTTAATAATACTATTCATTGAGCAGCACATGATTACTAATTAAATTTTTTAACCAATTATGTAGACATTAACATATATATATATGTATTTTTTTTTTTTTGAGAGATAAAATGTGTGTGCAGGGGAGGGGCAAAGGGAGAGGAAGAGAGAGAATCTTAAGCAGGCTCCATGCCCAGCTCAGAAGCTGAAACAGGGCTTGATCTCATGACTGTGAAATCATGGCCTGAGCTAAAATCAAGAGCCAGATGCTCAGCTGACTGAGCCACCCAGGTGCCTCAACATTTATATTCTTAAATAGAATTTACTCAGTTAACCAATATTAGAGCTAGTCAACACAGAGTATGTCACTAATGCAGAGGAGATAGTTCCTGGTATAAATGGGGTGGTGAGGGGATTAGAGGAAGAACAGAACAGGGGCAGTATGGGTGGACCTAGCCTAGGAATGAAATAGTGGGGGTGGTGGGTGTTGGTCTGTAATTGGGTTTAGAGGTACAGGAGGGAGGAGGTGGGTGTGGAGGCTCAGGGAAGGGGTAAGCCATAGTAATGTTGGGCTAGGTGAAAGATTATGAATTGGTAACATTTAGGAATAGCAGAGGTCTAAGTGGAATGTTCTGGTGTGGCTGTGTCCTTTCCAAGCTCCAGGCCCTGGACTTGGGGGTGTGATGGGAGTTCTCTGTGGAGGTGGAGGGCTTATGAGGCAGGCCTCCTCAGCCTCAGTCTCCCAAGTGTGTTTGGTAATTTTGGAGGTGCTGATTCTTGTCAAAGCCAAACACACAGGGGTTAGGAAGGACATGTCATTTGTTCATTCATTCATTTTCTCCCCAAATATTTACTGAGTCCCTACTAGGCTCCAGGCACCATTCTAGCCCCAGGGATACAGTGGTGATTACAACGCATGCCCTCACTCAGCTCCCGTAGTGGGAACACAATTGTTAAACTAGTTAATTTCAGGTTGTAACAGGTTGTAAAGAAAAATAAAGGAGGTGAAGATGTTAGGGGGTGACTATATTGGGGGCAGCATCAGAGAGGGGCTCTCTGAGGAGACTTCTGAGCAGAGACCTGAATGAAGTGAGGATTAAGGCCGGCAGAACTCAGAAAAGAGTGTGGTCCAGGCTGTGTTTGAGGCCATGCCCTGATTTCATTCCAGAAGACTCTTAGGCCCATGGAAGTTTTCATGGCTATTGTGGGAGACGAGCTCACTTGCCCAGCCTCTATTTTGGGATTGGCACTGACTCACTGCTGAGTATTGGGCAACTGGCTCCCAGCTTGAGACTGTTTCTACTGTAAAATGAGGATCTTAATAGCTACCTCTGTTTTACTAGAATCTCATGAGAATTGGTCAGTGTCTGTCTAGAAAGTATTTTTTATTACAAAAAATTGTATTTATCTTGAGTATAAGCTAAGGAGTAAATGGTTAGCAACTAACTCAGTTTTGTTTTTAGAGAGCAAAACTTAGTCCAGTTCACTTAGTGTTCTCACTCAGTTGACCCCCCAATGGCCCCCAATATGGCCTTGAACTTCTGCTGATTTTCTTGGTTTCAGCTCACTGTTCAGCTCTAGAATAAGAGTCCAAAACTAGATTCTGATCTCCATTCTATTGCTGACAACCTGTATGGCCTTGGGCAATTCACTTAACTTCTACTTCTATAGTCTTATCACCTATAAAATGGGTATAATAATCAAGGAAGATAAGGCTGTTTGTCCTGCAAAGTGTATAAACATAAACATAAGAGATAACTGTTATTAAAGTGGATATCTAAGGGTGACCCACCTTATATAGGTTATATACTGTTTATGGGGTCCCAACTTTGCCTCAGTGTTTCAGTGGACTGCTCAAGAGAGCAGGAGGAAGCCTGGGAGTTTGGTCTTTAAGAAATATGTAGTTCTCTCGTAGTTTCACCTTGTCTGTATTCAATATGATTGTGTCCCAGGAGAGTGTATTTAAGTGACAGAAAATCAGTGACAAAGTCTCAGAAGAGAGCAGAGAAATGCTGGGATTTGGGGAGCCAAAGCAGGCAAAAAGAGCCTTAGAGAGAGGACTCTGTCTTTAGAGCACTTCCTTTCTCCTACTGTGTGACAGGCACCATGCTAATGTCTCTGGACCAGTCTGTGTGTAGCCCTAGCCTGACTCTATTCTGGAGGGGTTGTGGACAGCAGTGCAGTGACTCTGACACCCACTTACCTGATGATATGCACCAGGCTGAATGCTGGCAAGTCAAGGGTTGCAAGACAGAGTGTGATGGGTCTGCCTACTCCAAGTATCTACCGTCAGCCTGACAAGATTCCTCTGGTCTGGTCCCAAATGCCTTCCCTTAGTAAGTGCTGGGTATTGTGCTAACACCTTGTTTATATTATCTCACTCATTCTTCTCAACAACTCAGTGGGGTGAGTTTTTGCTCACTAGTACAAAGTCTTGTAGTGAGTTTGTATTAGAGCCTAGACTAGACCACAGCCCCCTTTGCCTTCCAACAGCCAGCACTGCAGGCTCTTCCTACTCCTAGGAAGAGCCCCTTTGTGCACACCCATTCACATACACAGAAAGCCAGAAGTGCCTGAGAATTTTCCTGCTCCTGGGGTGGCCCCTAGCTAAGACTGTCAGGAGGTGCTGGAGTATCAGACCAGCGCCTTCGCCACTTGCTGAGACGGCTCTGGAGTATATATTCTCCAGCAGTCCCCTGCAGGGTTAGGCTGAAGTTACTTTCTATCCAACTTTTGTCTTGCTTGGCCTCCTCCCTTCCCCTGTCCTGCTCCTCCTATATCCCAAACACGTCACTAGCTTACAAGGGTCAGCTTCTGGGCAATCAAGATACCCACTCGGGTATGGGCTGAGCTGGAGCAGGATGTTATTCAGTGACTGATTACAAGAAAGAATTCGGAAGCTCTGTCTAGCAGTGACAGCCTGATCAAGAGTCCAGATGATCCCAGAGATCCCAATAATTGTGTCATACACAGAGACTTCAAAAGAGCCCCTCAAAGTGGAAGGCATTGAATTAGGGAATTTATATTCCTATCTTATTTAATATTAAAACATCTATTAGACTTTTCCAGTTTTCAACGTTGTTTTTTTTTTTTTTATTTATTTTTGGGACAGAGAGAGACAGAGCATGAATGGGCAAGGGGCAGAGAGAGAGGGAGACACAGAATCGGAAACAGGCTCCAGGCTCTGAGCCATCAGCCCAGAGCCCGACGCGGGGCTCGAACTCACGGACCGCAAGATCGTGACCTGGCTGAAGTCGGACGCTTAACCGACTGCGCCACCCAGGCGCCCCACTTTTCCAGTTTTCATTGGCATGTTTGAGATCATACAGATTCAACAAAGTTCACCTTTTACTAATCTTAAAATCACATTGTACGTGAGGTAGCATTTCTCAATTGCACTTCGGTGGGACTCTGTTGATATGTTGCCTCAGTTATGTGAAGCTTTGTTTGACCCCATCATCACTGCCCACCGTCTCCTGCTAAACGTCCTGTTTTCTGTGTATTGATCTACATAACATTTATGTGGGTGACATTTAAAAAAAAATTTTTTTTAATGTTTATTTTTGAGACAGAGAGAGACCGAGCATGAGCAGGGGAGGGGCAGAGAGAGAGGGAGGCACAGAAGCTGAAGCAGGCTCCAGGCTCTGAGCTGTCAGCACAGAGCCCGACACAGGGCTTGGACTCACAAACTGTGAGATCGTGACCTGAGCCGAAGTCGGACGCTTAACTGACTGAGCCACCCAGGTGCCCCTTATGTGGGTGACATTTACTTCACCCCCTGAGATGATTGCAGATCTGGGTGATACTCTAGAGCAGTGCTATCTAATAGAGTAGCCACTAGCCACATGCAGCTATTCAGCATTTGAGTTATGACTGGTCTGAATTGAGATGTGCTTTTTTTAACGTTTATTTATTTTTTGGGACAGAGAGAGACAGAGCATGAACGGGGGAGGGGCAGAGAGAGAGGGAGACACAGAATCAGAAACAGGGTCCAGGCTCTGAGCCATCAGCCCAGAGCCCGATGCGGGGCTCAAACTCACGGACCGCGAGATCGTGACCTGGCTGAAGTTTGGACGCTTAACCGACTGCGCCACCCAGGCGCCCCGAGATGTGCTTTTAAGTATAAAATGTCTATGAGGGATTTTGTAGTCTCTGTGGGAATAAGGATGTAAGTTATCTCATTAATAACTCATTAAAAATATTTATTACATGTTGAAACAACATTTGAGGTGTATTGGGCTAAATAAAAGATACTAAAATTAATTTCATCTCCTTTTACTTTTTAAAAACATGGTTAGTAGAAAATTTGAAATTACACATTTGGCTTACATTATATTTCTATGGGCAGTGCTGCTCTAGGGGCTCGAAGAAGGGGAGGTTTAGCAAGTGAAGTTGTCCAAATCCTGGACAGGCTGATCTGGGAAGAAATTGTGTGGATGTTGTGATGGCAGGGTTCTTTATGTGATCAGGAGGCAGCAAGGTGAGTCCTGTGTGACACCACTTTAAAAGGCATGCGGTTCTGCAGATGACCATTCATCTCTGGCTAGGAGGATTTATGGCTGACAAAAATGGCTTTTAAATCGGTCATCTGCCCACATGACATCACTGCCTTTCTGTTTCCAAGTACTTTGCAGAATTCACATTTGTTGTTTCTTTCTTGCTGTCATATTCTTGAGGGAAAAGAGGCCAGTTGAAGAAAGAGAAGAGGAGGAGGGAGGGTGAGAGGATTACTGTTGATTAGACCAGGGGGGGGGGGGGGGGGGGGATAGGACACTAGGAGACCTTAGGGAGAAGATCTCATTGGCTAACACAAAAGGTTCAAAAAGTCAGCTAGTCAAGTGATTTCTCTCTTTTTCTCAATCTCTTTCTTTCTGGGGACTTTTGATTTTTGATGTTTATGATTGTTCCTGGGAAACCAGAAGCAGGTACCTTTGTTTTGCAGATTAGGAAATAGGGAAAAGAAACTGATGGGGGATTCCCAGACAGAAATAGGAGGTGTGGAAAAGGGAGGAGGAGCAGGATTTAAGGATCAAATTCTCTCTGTGTTGGTATGGAAGTCCCACTTTGGGGAAGTGCATTCTATCATCAGGGCTCTACACTGGGACTTTCCCATTTCAGTGACTTACTTGGCTGGGAGATAATGATTCTCTAAGGCTCCTGTTCATGTGTCTAAAGCTCAGGAGGTCCAGTCACTTAGCAGCATGGTGACTGCCTCAAGTAGTACAGTTTCTGGGACAAGGCTTTGGCACTGTCACAAGCCTCCCGGCTCTGTTTGGGTGCAATTAATGCTTTACTCCAAATGCATCCATCACCAGCAAACTAAAGTGAGAACACACCTGTTAAAAATGTTATTTTTGGGGCACCTGGGTGGCTCAGTCGATTAAGTGTCTGGCTCTTGGTTTTGGTTCAGGTCATGATCTCACGGTTCATGGGATCATGCCCTGAGTTGGGCTCTGTGATGATGGCGTGCGGAGCCTGCTTGGGATTCTCTCTCTCTCTCTTTCTCTCTCTCTCTCTGCCCTTCCCCTGCTTGTTCTCTCTCTCTCTCTCTCTCAAATAAATAAACTTAAAAAAAAAGTTCTTTTTGAGTCCTGCCTCTGTTCATAAACCTTCATTGGCTCACCATTGCCCACTGAATAAAATACCTAACTCCTTAGCCTGCCTCTAGTACCTTCCACAGTCAGGACCCAGGTTATCTGTTTGGACCGATCTCTCCCCACCCTCTCTCATCACCCCTGGGCTCCAGCCAAACCATGTGCTTGCTAGATCCTCTGCCTGTCCCACACTCTTGCATCTACTTACCATGTTTACTACCTGGATGTCCTATCCACAGTTGTCACATAGCAACCTTTTCCTTCTCCATGAGAAGCCACCCCTTGCCTCCACAGCACTGTATAAGTCTTTTTGACCCTTGTAGACTATTATTTGTGCAGATGTGTCCCTGCTAGATTCTGAACAACTAGGGACTAGGGGAGAGACAGCCTGTATTAGTCAGCCTGGACTTCCATAAAAAAATTGCCATGGACTGGGTGTCTTCAACAATAAAATATTATTTTCTCACAATTATAGAGTCTGAAAGTCCAAGATAAGAGTGTCAGTATGGTCGGTTTCTGGTGAAGACTGGCTTATAGACAGACACTGTATGCTTACACAGCAGAGAGAGAGATAGAGTTTTGATGTCTCTTCCTCTTCTTTTAAGGACACAAATCCTATTGGATTATGACTTCACCTAACCTTAATTACCTCCTAAAAGCGCTGTCTACGTTGGTGGGTTAGGACTGCAATATATGAATTTTAGGGGGACTCAGTTAAGTCCAGAGACTGCCTGATATTTAAATCCCTTCCAGCTTTAGCCCAGTATTCTATGCAGAGAGGGTGCTCAGTAAATGTATGGCATATTGAAAGAAATTTAATTCCATTGCCTCCAAGTAATTGTTTTTATAAGCTGTGCTGTTCAAGCCTGTGGGACTGCTGGGATCCCACAGCTCCTGGGAGGGCAAGAGGGAGTTAACAGGTTTTTGTGGGAATCAGACTGAAGGAATTGTGTCAGCTATAGCTATTAAGGATCAGCCTCATGAATATACTGTCTCTGGTGGGAATGTTGCAAGGCTGCTGTCCATTCATAAGGGAAGTTCCACATAGTTTTTGTGCTGAGAACAATAGTAATTCTCTGAGCATTTGGATTTGTTATATATAAAATTGTGTGATTGTGCACTCAGATATCACCTCACGCCAGTCAGAGTGGCCAAAATGAACAAATCAGGAGACTATAGATGCTGGAGAGGATGTGGAGAAACGGGAACCCTCTTGCACTGTTGGTGGGAATGCAAACTAGTGCAGCCACTCTGGAAAACAGTGTGGAGGTTCCTCAAAAAATTAAAAATAGACCTACCCTATGACCTAGCAATAGCACTGCTAGGAATTTACCCAAGGGATACAGGAGTACTGATGTATAGGGGCACTTGTACCCCAATGTTTATAGCAGCACTCTCAACAATAGCCAAATTATGGAAAGAGCCTAAATGTCTATCAACTGATGAATGGATAAAGAAATTGTGGTTTATATACACAATGGAGTACTACGTGGCAATGAGAAAGAACGAAATATGACCCTTTGTAGCAACATGGATGGAACTGGAGAGTGTGATGCTAAGTGAAATAAGCCATACAGAGAAAGACAGATACCATATGGTTTCACTCTTATGTGGATCTTGAGAAACTTAACAGAAACCCATGGGGAAGGGGAAGGAAAAAAAAAAGAGGTTAGAGTGGAAGAGAGCCAAAGCGTAAGAGACTCTTAAAAACTGGGAACAAACTGAGGGTTGATGGGGGGTGGGAGGGAGGGGAGGGTGGGTGATGGGTACTGAGGAGGGCACCTTTTGGGATGAGCACTGGGTGTTGTATGGAAACCAATTTGACAATAAACTTCATATATTGAAAAAAAAATTGTGTGATTATGTAACTGACCAGATGGTCTCTCTTTTGCATTGGTCAAATGGGAGGCCCACCTATAGTGACAGTTCAGTGGCACTCCTAGCCTCATTCATAGACTATCTTCATGTCTCCACTCACATATTTAATCATCTTTACCCTGCTTATCATTTATGCAATCATTATATTTTAGATACCTTTTAAGTTATCAAAACTCCAGAAACACAGTAGGACTTCAGTGCATTTTAAAAATAAATAAAGGGGCGCCTGGGTGGCGCAGTCGGTTAAGCGTCCGACTTCAGCCAGGTCACGATCTCGCGGTCCGTGAGTTCGAGCCCCGCGTCAGGCTCTGGGCTGATGGCTCAGAGCCTGGAGCCTGTTTCCGATTCTGTGTCTCTCTCTCTGCCCCTCCCCCGTTCATGCTCTGTCTCTCTCTGTCCCAAAAATAAATTAAAAAACGTTAAAAATAAATAAAATTACTCATACTTTTCTTGAGAGGAATTGATAATTCAAATATCAATGTCCAGGTAGCATGATAAATTCACATATGAGCCTGGGAGGGGGTAAAAAATATCTTTGTATTTCTACTTATCTATTAGTTATTGAGAATCCTTACATCAAACTTTTAAATGACTGCTAAAATTCCCATTATAGACGAGAAAGCTGAAGCTCCTGGAGATTAAGTAACATGTCCAAGTTCTGAGTTGGTGGATCTGGTTTTCAAATCTTGGTCCATCCCATGTCAAGATCAACATCTTTTCCATCTGTTCCCCTGCTTCCAGGATAGACACTAAATATCCAATAGTCTAGTCCTGGGGAGGGAATAAGCATAGCTAGAGGTGAGACAGAGTAATGGCCTTGGGGAGTTCTGTCCTATGATAAGGCAATTCGAGGCTCCCAGTTGGGAGACAAGCCATAGACAGGGGTTGAGCCTCTGGAGTGAGAGGTACTAGCAAGACCTCTTGTGTTACTGGAGGGCATTCGGGCCCCAGCTGGCCAGGCCTGGGTGTGGAGGCCAGCTTCCAGGACAGAGGAAGGCTTAAATGAGAACTGAGAACTGAATGAGAAACCCTGTTTTGGGGTACTAGTAGTTGAGAAGGCCTGGGCAGGAGAAGGGTGCTACAATGCTCCCAGAAGACTCTCCAGCACTTTGAGCCATTAAAGTAGTTCTTTGGGCCAATAAAGTAGTTCTAGATCCCACCAGCTTTGCCAGTAGGGCTCCTACTCTTCCTTCAGATCTGGGATTGCCTTAGGGACCACAGCTGGGTACAGCAGAGCAGGACACCTCAGTTCAGTAAGTATTAATTGAATGTCTGGTGTGTTCTGGGTGTTAGAGGAACACAGAACAATCATCCCAGGTCCTGACCTTAGGGACCTCGCTGTTCTGTGGGGGCAGATAGGTGTGAAGGGGGTCTGTTAAGGTCATGGTAGCACTCACATTCACACATCTCTCTTCCAGGGCCATGTTCTGCAATGATTTAAAGGAAAAGTATGAGAAGAGGATCATTATCAAAGGGGTCGATGCTGAGACCATGCACACTCTTCTGGACTACACATACACCAGCAAGGCGCTGATCACCAAGCAGAATGTGCAACGGGTCCTGGAAGCTGCTAACCTTTTCCAGGTGTGTGAAGAAATAGTCTCAGTGCTTTCCTCTGGAGCAGGGGAAAGCAGTGATTCCTCAGAGATCTGTCTGGACTGGCTCTCAGGCCTATACCTGGGACATACATACAACCATTCTCATACCCACACTTAGTTGGGCCTCTACTTACTTGAAAGTCAGAAGATGCTCCTTTGGAAGTTTCCTCAGAGGGGGTGAGATGTGGCATTGACTCCTTAATGCCATAAAGCCAGGGCAGCTTGGTGCCTGGAATCTATATGTATTTCCTGACTGCAGTAACTACAATTTGCAGAAGCCTAATTGGAGCCAGGGGTTCCAGTCACCACTTCATATTCATAACTTCGAATCCTTACTGGGAAGGAAGGGAAGGCAGTTTCTTCTCCCTATCTTACAGGTAGGAAGAGCAAGGCACAGAGAAGGGGGTTATTTGCACCCTGGGCCTTCTGCATCCAGGGGCTACATGCTTGCCACTAGACCCTACAGTCTCTCTGGGAGCAAGTGTCTAGACTTGGGGGGAATGCCCGACCTTGACTGGTCGGCACTTTGCGGTGGGTATGAAAGAAGAACACTTTTCATGAGGGCTATTGCAGAAGATAAAAGACAACCCTGGGGATTAATTAAGTTTATTCATTTATTTTGAGAAAGAGAGAGAGAGCGCGCGCGCACACACACACACACACACACACACACACACACACACGTGGGAGAGGGGCAGAGAGAGAGGGAGAGAGAGAATCCCAAGCAGGCTTTGCACTGACAGTGCTGATGCAGGGCTCAAACTCACTAACCTCGAGATCATGACCTGAGCCAAAGTCAAGAGTCTGATGCTTAACCAACCAAGCCACCCAGGTGTCCCTAGGATTAAGTTTTATTGTTTCCTTTTGACTACATTTGTTTCAATCTGACTACAAGTATATTTAGCTTCATTGACTAATTAGATCCATAGATTCTGTCAGTTGCATCTACAGTTATCATTGGGGCCCCATCCCAAGTTACTATCTTTGCCTAGGTCTAAAAGTACACCTTAAACTTGGTTTTGCCAGGTGAAGACAGAGATTGTCTCACTGAGGATGTTGAGATTTATTGACAAACAGAGTCTAGGGACAAACCAGGTCATTCCCAGGGACTGAGACAAACATCAGATCTTGTGCATGGTTTGGGACTTGGGGAGGTGGTATCCTTCTGAATCCTCAGTAGGTCAGTGGTTGAGGGGAAACAGGTGGGGAATGAGGGGCCCAGAGTCAAGACCAGGGGCTATGGGATTTTTTTTTGTTGAGACTGGAGCCTAGGCAGGATCTGTGGAGTCCAGCAAGGAAGGGAGAGTAGAAAGAGGGAGGAGAGTCAACTATAAAACAGCACTGATGAGTTACGAATAATTGCCAATTTTATTGTCTCAGCTTTCTCAGGGTATTGTAAAGATACAGAGCAAGTTACTTCCATCAGGACTGGTCATGCCTTCTGGTGATGTGTCCAAATCAGTTACCACCCCCACATACAGCCCTCCCCCCTTTCGCTGTCCTTACCTGCTTACACCTTTAGCCTTACTAACCGGCAGGGAAATACTCCTCATTATGTGGAGTGAGGGACTCAGTAGCTATATCGTATTCCTTCCCTCCCCCACAACTGCTCCAACAATCTGACCTCAGCGAAATCCTTCCCAGGTCAGATAGGGCCTCTATCTAGTTCAGCTTTTACCTGGGGGCTAAAACAGAGCTTCATGTATTCTACAGTGGGTGTGTGGGTGTGGGTATATGTGCAAATCTTTATTTAGCCTCCTTGTTTTCAGTAAGATGTCCTCATGTGTCTTTCTCAGTTTCTGGTGTCCCTGAGTCCAGAACCTCTCTTGTGTGGTTTCTCCAGAGATAAATCTTTTCCGGCAGGAACAAAAAATCTATCTTTTGTTCGGTTATAAGAGGTGGGGAGGAGTCCCAGGAGGCTTAAATTCTTCTTAAACCCACCCTTGTTATCAGCCCCATCTGCCCCGGCCTTGCTATTTCCCTGGGACTTTAATATTTCTGCTTTCTGGATTTCTGAGGGACAAACTCCTTTGTAGGCACTTGGTCTGACCTCTCTTCTCTCAAAAAAAATCACTCTCCAGTCTTCACATTCTGTGGTTTGGGGTTACTGATATCTCCTGGTTTCAGTGAGGATGGAGTTTGTGTTTCTGTTTCTTGTTCTCCTTTTCAGTTTTGGGTGATTTTTATAAAAACTCTTTAGATGGTAAAGACTGTTATCTTTTGTAATAATGTTGCAAATATTTTCCATTGGTTATTTGACTCATGATTTTTAGTAATGACTTTTTTTACATATAAAATTTTAAAATTAGTGTTTAGTCAGATCTATTGATCATCTCCTTGATGTTTTTTGCCTTCGTTGTATGTTTTTAGAAAGACCTTCCCTATTGCTTAATCATATACTTACTCACTTCTAATTTCTATTAGTTTTGTTATGTCCACAGCTTTGATATTTAAATCTTTAATGTATCTGGAAATCATTCTGGCATAAAGTTTCTCCGTTGTCTTCATTGTCGTCGTCCTCCTCCTCTGCCTCCTTTCCCTCCTTCTCCTCCTTCTTCTCATTTTCTCTCAAGTTGTGAGCTTCAACAGAGATTTTGGTTTTAATGAGAGGTGGAAGGAAGAGGAAGACAGAGACAGGATAGAGATAGAGCACGTTCTGTTTCTTATTGATTCCCCTATCCTGGTAATCCCTCACCTCAAAATTTTCCAAATCTCATTCACTTTCTAGGCAAAAAATAGTTCTCTCTGAGGCTGTTTTACTAATTTTCCTAATGAGTGTTAATTCTTATGAAAACAAGAGAAGAGTGCTCTAGGTGTCTGGTTAGAAAGTCTGTTGCTTCTGGATAACTTGCTTTGAAGACTCAGATGTAGAAAACTGGGGATATCTTCATTCCTGAAAACACCACAAAGGACAGAGATTTGTAGGTTGTTGAAATCACTTTGTGGTCTTAAAAAAAAATATTCTTTTGAATGGATAAAACATACCCTTGTTCCAAATTCAGAAAAACAGAAGGGGAGACAGTGAAACATTTTGCTATCTTCACTTTTAGTAGTATCTTGCTGTCCTTCGTATTCTTTTTTTAAATTTTATTTATTTATTTGTTTTGAGAGAGAGAGCACGCGTGCATGCTCTTGTGTTGGGGGGGAGGGGCAGAGAAAGAAGGAGAAAGGGAATCCCAAGCAGGTTCTATGCTGTTAGTGCAGAGCATGACACGGGGCTCGATCTCAGAAACCATGAGATCATGACCTGAGCCAAAATCAACAGTCAGATGCTCAACCAACTGAGCCACCCAGGCGCCCCTGTCCTTCATATTCTATGCACACCCCAGTGTATATGTGCATATATCATTCCCACTCTTTGCTTCCAGTTTTTAACACAAATATTGGTGCACTATACACTTTTTTTTTTTTTTGCATCTTGCTTTTTTTGGCTTCACAATATATTTTGGAGATTGTTATATATCAATATATACAGAGCCTTTTTGATGGCTGCATAATGTTGTTGGGATCAACATGTTTCAGAAGTGAAACATGTTGAGTTATCTGTAATAGTCTCTTATAAGGCAGAATGGTGGATTAGAAAGAACATGGGTATTGGACTCAGACAGAACCTGGGTTTAAATCCCAGTTCAGTCATTTATTTGCTGTGTGCATGTGGACAAGTTACTTAGATTGTCTGAGTCTCACCTTTCTTATTTGTGAAATTAGGATGATTATAATACTTACCTTTCAGGGAGAGTTATTGTGAGAATTAAGTGAGATGCTATTTGTAAAATACCTAATACATAATAGATGCTGGGTGGAATTTTCTTCCCATCATTTGTGCGTTAATTTTTACTTTACTTTGGATAATTTGTGCCTTGAATAAACTGACTGACATTGAGCTGTGAGGACATTTTCCTATGCTATACCCCAAGTTTTGCTTTTTCCTGGATTAGGATTTTAAGAGACCATGATTTAAAGTTTTGTTTCATCATGTTCATGTAACACTTGGTTAGTAGAATGAATTGGACTGGTGCTATATTTAATTGACTCAGAATTGTAGATGGAGAAAAGTGTGCCAGAGTTGGCATTTTATCTTGTTATTTTAGAATGTGTACAGAAGCTGATACCACCTTTCTTGGATGGAAATCAATGGGAACCAGATGATCTTGGTGTTTTCTACCCCATCTGGTAGTCAAGGGTTTTAGCTGTTACACCGTCACTGTGCCTCAGCTGCCCCCTCCCTTCCTCCTTCTCTTTTCAAGTTTCTTCCTGTTATCCGTTGATTCCTTCTATGCCAGAATTTCCTAGTCCAGAAAGAGATAATTTGATTGACCAAGCCAGTCACCGCTAATGCTGTTTGAAAAGACCTTTTCATGCAAAGCAACTTCATGAGTTGCTGGCCTCCTGAAGACTGATAACCCTGGGGTCAGCTACCATTACCACTGTCATTGGTCCAGTCAGCTGTGGCACAGGGTGGGACAGTTTCTTTTAGGAGGAAAGTTAGGGTGTGGCAGGTACTAAATGGGCTGCCACGAGAGGAACTTTGCAGTCACTTAGCTGTGATTAATTAGCCAATTATGGGGAGAAATATATTTTCTCCAAGTAGTTTCTAGAAAAGGTAAGAGTAAGAGAAGCACCTATGAGGAAAGGCCCAAGCGACCCTTCACAATGTGAGGCAGGGTTTTTGAGATGAATGTCATTCAGTGGGGGCTGCCCGGAACTTGCCTTATCTGGAACTTCAGGCTTCTGAGTTCTAGATAAGCAAGGCAGTGAGAAACTGTAGAAACTGTAGTTGTGGGACAATGGCTATAAGAACTTGGTAAGATTTTTCAGTTGTGGAGAACTGCCATGTTAGTTTGGAGAGCTTTGTCATATTTGTTACTTTCATTTTTATTATTAAAAACTCATGAAAGAATAAGGGTTTGTGAGCTTATCTGCAGGGTAGCAAAAGATGTGAGGTCGGAGACCATGCTTACCCTTCATTCAGTTTTGGGACAGAAGATGGCTAAGATAACAGAGCAGCTGGTTAGAAGGAGCTTAGAAGAGAAAGGGAAATCAGGCTGAGACCTGAGGGGTGATGTGAGGAAAGAAAGAGGGATGCCAGAGTGGTGGTCTGGTCATCTGGCCTGGGCCCGAGAAGACCCAGCTGGGGCCTCCACAACACCTCTGGGGCTGAGATCTGTATGGATGAGGTAGCCATGTAGTCAGTGGCTGACCCGGATGGCTGGGACTGGCTTCTTGGCTTACTCAATATCTGGATCATAGTACATTAATATTTGTTGAATCGGTGAAGGCATGTGTCACTCTTGTCTATTACTAGTTGAATATGAGGACTGCCTCAGAAACTGCTCAACGCCCCATCAAAAATTGCCTGACCTCCTTTAAGAGGACACTAAGAAGCCCACTCCTGGCTTTTAGAAATGTTGTGGGCTGGTAGAGGAGGAAGTATTCCACAGGTTAATACTAATAATTGCTTCATTTTTAAGCACCCACTAAGTGCCGGGCACCTAACAAAAGCAGGTCTCACTCATTACATGACATCATTACGGATGGACTTGTGTTGTCATTGATAGGGACCCACAGATTGTGTCTACCCACCATCGGAATAGCCAGTGGATCCAGGCGAGAAAACCAGCCCAACTATTTCTTTGCTACTGTCTAGAGAAAATCAATCTGTTGACCTGATGCATCCTCTCCCACACATTCCCTTTGTCAACCAATGTTGCTGTGTGGCCATTGTAGGTGATAAGAAATTGGGGTTACTCTCCTGGGTCCGCAGGACAGTAATAGTTGTGCTTCCCAGAGCATTCACAATGTGGCAACTGTTTTGCCTACATGGTTTCATTTAAAATGAGGTATGTATTTTTACCCCCAATTTTTAGTGATGTAAAAGATCAAGGTTTCATGGCTAATGAGAGAGGAGCCTGGATTTCACCCCATCTGCTTATGCTAGCCTGTGTGTTCCCCACTACATACTGTGTGCGTCCCTCAGAGCAAGGCCTGGAGCAAGTCAGGATCCTGAAGGCAGCTGGGGCTGTTGGCATCCTCAGGGAGGGCTGCCCAGTGGAAAATTCTGGAAACCAGTGGGGCCCTGTAATTGTGTCAGCAGGTGAGACTGGCACAGCTGCCACCCCTCATGCTTGACTCCCTCTGGGGAAACCAAATGTCCCCATCTCAACAGTGAGCCTGCTGCTGTCCACACAGTGTCTCTTTAAACACATTTCTGTGTTTAATCTCAATGTTTACTCTTTTTTACTTTTAGGTATAACTTACGTTTAGTAAAATGCACACATCTTAAATGTACAGTTTTTGATTTTTTACACGTGTTTGCAGTCACGTAACCACCACCCAGATCAAGCTCCAGAACATCCTTGGCATCCCAGAATGCTCTCTTATGCCCTCCACAGGTAGTACCTCCCCAGGGAGAGCTATCACTCTGGCATCTGTCACCATACATTAGTTTTGCCTCTCTGAATTGCATATTGTTCTTGAGTTCTAATTAGTATAGAGGATCTAAATCTGAGGCTACAAATGTAGGTGTGCAAAGATAAAAGCATGATTTAACCTATTATTTTTCTAACATTGAACTTAATCTGTTTCCTGAGCTTCCCATTCTATCAGTGATAGAAATTGTAGTCAACCTAATGATATCTCATTTGAGGAAAGCTTCATCAATTTAGCATCTGGTTTGCTTAAATGGTTCCAAGGGGGTGTTTACAGATTACCAGGACATTATAGAAAGAGGCATCTGGCCCAGGCTTACCATGGTTATTTGCATCATTGGTCTATGCTGGCACCTGCTGGAACATCTGTGTTCCCATTGGTCTCTCTCCGATCATTGACTCCTTCACCCGTGGCATCAGCTGGAAGTCCTCAGGCCCACCTGGTTCAGGCCCTCAGTCTTTGTGGGTCACTGTGCATTCTCTTTGTCCCGTTTGCAAGGCCTCCTCAGGTCTGCCAGTCCTCTCAGTGATTTCTTTGTCCCTCTCAGGAACACACAAGAAACTTCCATTTGCTTGCCTGTGCCAGTCTGGAACTATAGGGAATTTGGAGCAACTGCCATAGGTCCCCTTTGTCTAGAAACAACGCATTCCAGCTTCTCTTCTGCTTCTGCTATACTGGACTGCCGCTTTTCTGATTTCCTTTAGGAAGTCGAGGCACACATCCTTTTGCTCTCAGCTCCACAATCTCTAAGGAGCTTTTTGCTTTTCCTTTACTCTAGAGTTTGGCCTGGGTTGGGAGGCAGGGCATCATCTCAAGGACCCACACCTGCTTCTCGCTTTATCACTAGACTCTCCTCTTTTTTCTTGGCTCCGGAATCATTGTTGGAAAAGCTGGCTGCTGCATTATCATCCATTCTCCTACGTCTGTTGCTTTGACATAAACTGTATGCCTAGACTCTTTGGTATTCTGGCTTTTCCAGTTCAAAGGGCCCAGTTATTACTACTAACTGGTGTTTCAAAACTAATTTTCTACTGTAGGTTCTGAAAGTGTATTTAGAAACTCAAAAATCAAAATTGTCTTCTTTTGTCTATCCTATCATTCTTTCCCTGGGTATTCAGCCCTAGTTGCTGCCCATGGGTGGTGAAATACAGGAAGTGGGATATGGGGTTTTTGTTGTAATGAAAATCCATGTTACTACCAGATTTTGACTTTTACTTCTACCTAATTTCTACAAATTACTAACTATTTACTACATTCAAGGTACTTTGTAAGAAACTATCGGGGAAATAAAGACAAAAATTATAAATATTGATCACATTTGTTTAGCAATTTATTGTATTCTTTCCCCTGCACGATCCATTCTGATGTTGACAATATTTCTGTGAGTGGGCTGGCCAGGTAATTCCTTCACAGTGAGACTGCAAAGTGGGCTTTATTATTCTCAACACTTTCCAGACAAGGAATCTGTGGCTCAGAGAGAGTTCAGCTCATCAAAGAGTTGAAGCCATAATCAGAGGCCTAAACCCAAAACTTCTGACCCCTATACCTGCCTCCCGCCACTACCCCCAAAGCCTCAAAAGCAAGGACTCCCACTGAGCTTTCAAACCACAGGGCAATCCAGCCAGACCCCAGGGCAGAGTATAGGGTAGAAAAACGTTCTGGCCCTGAAGGAGGTGGCATTGACTTGGACTTCATAGAATAGGTAGGATTTCAACACGTGGCAGCTGGGTTGGGGGAAAAGTATTTAGGCAGAAGCAAAGACTTAAGTTTCCACTTCCCTACCTGATACCTTACCTGTTGCAGCTGTCTGCTCATGGACCTGCTTCTCAGGACTTGGCTTTGCTTAGATGCCCTACTGCTTCTGTGCCCTAAATTTGCACGCGCGCACACACACACACACACCCACACACACACACACCATATCCTGAGAATCAAACATATCCCAGACATAGTCATTCCATTTAATCCTCATAGTGGTGTCCCTTCTTGGCCTTCATCGTGTCCCTGAGCTGAGTCACTAAGCTCCAGCACTTGCCCCTTGACTCTTAGTATGGCCCAGGTGGCTCCCTCATTGTGTGCTGCTGGCCCGTTGGGGGCCCCACTAGCTCCTCTGAAAATTCAGGGGCTGTCTGTTGCCTGAATCTTGACCAACCTTCCCACACCCTTTCCTTTCTCCCTGATCCCACTTCTGAGGTCAGTGTACCTCTATAGTTGCCTCAGTCCCCCAGAACCTGCCCCACCTTAGTGAGCGGACCATTTGCAGGTCTTAGCTCCCTTTCCTGCTCACCCCATATAGTTTCCAGGAACCAGCAGACCCCTCAGCCAAGTCTAGAGCAAGGACTGAAAGTTTGGAGCAGAGGACATCCTGGGAGTAGGGGGGCGGCGTATGGCCTTTGGTCTGAGGTAGATTATCATCTGAGAGAGGGGGAAAGGGGCAGGGGTGGAAGATTAGGATCAGTGGCAATTTACAAATTTTAAGTATGAAGATCCTTCTTTCATATCAATACACACCCCATAGAAAAGTTTTATTTTTTATGACTATTATCTGAGAAGAAAAATGGTGACAAAAAATATTTACTATGAATTCATAAACAGGGGTGCCTGGGTGGCTCAGTTGGTTAAGCATCTGACTTTGGCTCAGGTCATGATCTCACAGTTCAAGAGTTCAAGCCCTGTGTTGGGCTCTGCACTGACAGCTCAGAGCCTGGAGCCTGCTTTGGATTCTGTGTCTCCCTCTCTCTCTGCCCCTCCCCTGCTCATGCTCTCTCTCTCTCTCTCTCAAAAATAAACAAACATTAAAAAATTTTTAAAAAATAAATAAAGTTAAAAAAATGAATTGACACTTTCAAATAAATTTGAAGTTTTTAAATCTCATCAACAAATTATATGCTCTTCACATACACTGATTTGTTGGGGCTTGAAGGTAAGAATACCAATGTCTTTATACACCCTTTGCAATAACTATAAGGTCACTTAGGGACTGTGGTCAATGGAATTATTGATTTGGGTCAAAATATGGCTTCAGTTTTTCTGGGGTGGATTTGAAGGCACCTCTAGGGAGATGTGGAATTACATTGGTTAAGTCTGTTAAGATCCCAGATTCTGGAGACCCTGAAGGGAAGCAGAGGAAGGACAGTGGAGATGGGGAGCAGGGCGTACATTCTCATTGAGACAGACACTTCTCATGGGAACTGCAGCTATGTCTCAAGTGGTTTCTTTGATTGTATTTTTAGTCCTTGTTCGAGGTCAGGTGCCTGACTGTAACCTTTTGCTCACATGTCCCCTCAAACAGGAAGTTGGCTGTCTGTTGCCATTATCTGTCATCGCTCAGCTTTAATAAACAAGTTCATGTGTCATTTGGACAGGCTGAGAATGAAAATTTACACTGGCATCTTAAATAATCTTGAATATGAAGAAATAAAAAACACATATATTTTAAATAAAACAATTTATTGTTCCCATGACTCCCCTGCCCATCAGCAGTTTCTTAGCCATTGGTTAGTATGCTGCTCTATACCCCTCATACTCAAAAGTGTTTATTGAAGCATATCCTGAGGGGAATGTAGACAATTTGGAGATCGCCACTACCCTTGTTCTCATAAGGCCTCTTCAGACTCTCCTTGAATTTTGTTAGCTTAACAATGTTACAGTTACAGAGGCAGTGTGATGCCCAATGAGAAGAGTGAGCTAGCCATGACCTTGAGCATCATCTGTACCACTTACTGGCTGTGTGGCCTTAGGCAACACACTCAACTCTTTGAATTCTCTATTTCTTCCTTTGTGCAAATGGTCTGTGCTAATACCTACCTTATTATTACTTGTTAAATAAAGTATATTTGTTAAAAAATAAAATGTATTCATTAAAAAAATGGGTGGGGAAGTGTCTAGCATAGGTCTTGGTACATACTAGGTATCTGAAAACTATTTTCCTCCCCTCTCTTCTTTTTGGCAGAGTTTGTGCTAGGGGCTATTAGAAATAAAAACACAAATATGACCCAGAACCTGCCCTTGGGATGCCTGACTGTACAAAGGAGAAATGTAATTGGTGCTCCACAGAGGGTCAAGTGAGTCGCTCAGTGGAGCACAGAGGAGGCAGGGATTGATTCTGTGTTGGGCAACTGAAAAAGCCATGAAGCAGGAAGTGGCTTTTGAGAAAGAACTTCATGAATCGGCAGGATTTCTCCATTTCTTTTCCCTTCCTTTATCTTTCATTTTCCTTTCTTCTTAAGCACATATTGACCCAGAATTAAAAATGTCCAGAGGCAGAGAAGGCTTAAAACACAGTTAAGACTCTCTGGTCTTGTCGTCCTGGCTCTCCTTCTTGTGTTGGCTTTGTCCTCAGGTGCATGGATACTAGAGAGCAACTCACAGCATCTCCTGTAAACTCAATTTTCAGAAAACTGCCACAGGTGCAAACAAATGCTTGCACACTGTTATAGGGGTTCACAGACTCTGGACCCCCTCCGTCAGTCCCAAACTTAACACTCCAAATGAAAAAAATAACCTGTGTGTAGATGAGGCGATGGCCATGGTACTCCTTCCCCCCCTTTTTTTTTTAATTTTTTTTTTTTTTTTTGGGGGGGGGGTGCAGAGAGAGAGAGAATCCCAAGCAGGAGAGGGAGAGAGAGAGAATCCTTTGTCGGGCTCTGCACTGTCAGTCGAACTCACGAACCGTGAGATCATGACCTGAGCCGAAATCAAGAGTCACTTAACCTACTGAACCACCCAGGCACCCCTCTTCCCCTTTTTTTGAAGTTAATTTAAAAGGGGCCTTCTCAGTTGAAATTGGGGTGAGCTATCCTGATTCCTTTCTTAAACAGTGGAGCTCTGGAGTCAAACTTGCCTGGGCAGGGAGAGCAGGATTTTAACAGTGATGAGAGAGGAAGCAGGTTCAGGCTGATGAAACAGCCTGAGCACAGAAAGGCTCTGTGACAGACAAGCTTAGGAATGTTTGGGGAAGGTGAATAGACAGGTCTGACTGTGGAGAGGTTCTATCAGGGAAAGTCCTGGTGACAGTGTACAGCTTGAGGGGTAAGAATAGGGCTGCCTTCACTTTCAGGCAGTGGAATCACCGAACTGTGTTATATAGCATTTATCACAGTTGTAATTTGACACGTGTGTGATTATTTGATTACTGTTTGCCTTCTCCACTCGTCTGTCAGGTCCAATGAGCACAGGCACTGTGTCTCTTTCTGCTCACCTCTGTTGTCCGATACTGACTGATGGCCTACTACATAACAGATGTTCAGTACACATTCTGGAAATTAACAGGTGGATGAATGGGGGAATGAATGGTGTCTGGCTGGGGAGGGACACTCTGGATCAATGTTTCTAACAAATGTGAGCTCCAGTACTTGGTTTGATTCTCCTTCACGGTTTCCTTCTTTGCTTATTAGTAGTCATGAAGCAGGGGTAGGAATTGGCACCTTGTGGGTCAAGCTTTCCTCCAGGCAGATCAGATTACTGGAGCTCTTGTTGGTGAATTATGCAAATCATGGTTGGCATCTGCCAAGCCCTTGTCCTGTACACACACTGCTCGACCTGAGGAAGCTTGAAGTTGTCTTAAAACATGCATTTTTGGAATTAGATAAGACTGCTTCAGATTTTAGCTCTACCTCTTATTAGCTATAACTGTTTGAGGAAATCACTTCTCTGGATCTCCTTTCCTCATCTATAAACCAGGAAAGATAATAAACATCTACTTTATAGTATTGTGAGGATTAAATTAGCTCAGTAATATAAAGGGGCTGGCACATCATAGGTGTTCTTTGTTTTATTTTTTACATTTTATTTTCTCATTGTGTCCTTGAAAATTGCAAGGAGTATTTCTTTTCTTTTCTTTTTTCTGATTTTAAAAGCAACTTCATGCTCAGTGTAGAACATTTGTTCTAAACAGCAAAGTCTAAAAGAAAAATTAGCAACTGCATTTGAGATAAACACGATTCGCGTTTTGATGTGTTACCTTCAAGTGTTTTTGCCATTCATGAGAGACTTTATTGTAAAACAGATAATTCTGTCACATGGTGGACAATGCAAGGGAGGACATAAAGGTAAACAATGAGAAGTAAGCCTTCCTCTGTACCCAGACCCCAGCCACCAGTTCCCCTCCTCAGAGACAACCACTGTTACCAGGTTCTTAGGTGGCCTCCTAGAGACAGTTTACATATTTAGAAAATCTGTTTTATTTTCATACCATCTTCTTCTTATGCAAACACTGGAATAGTGTATGTGCTATTTACACTAGAGGCTGTCACAAAAGTGAGTTCCCTTTTAGCGCTCATAGATATCTCTGTGGGCAGGGCCACATACGGCTCTGGTGACAGGTTCTGAGGGCTCAACAAGGTTTGGTCTCAGATGTATATTTTTACTCTTTGAACTGAAAATCTGCAGACAACTCAACAGGTGTTAGAGTTCTCAGTCTCAACCGTTTCTACAGTTGCTCATGCGAGGAGTAGATCTGCAGGCCATGGCTGGAGCCAGCTGACAGGGCAGTCTGAGGTAGAATTAAAGCTACTCCAACATTTCATTGACCCTCAGTCAATTTTCTTAAAGTTTATTTATTGATTTTGAGAGAGAGAAAGCGGGGGGGGGGCGGGGGGAAGAGGGGCAAAGAGAGAGAGAGAGAGAGAGAGAGAGAGAGAGAGAGAGAGAGAATCCCAAGCAGGCTTCATGCTGTCAGTACAGAGCCTGATGCAGGGCTCGATCTCACAAATCTGTGAGATCATGACCTGAGCCAAAATCAAGAGTTGGACACTTACCCAGCTGAGCCACCCAGGTGCCCCTGACCCTCGGTCAATGTTTTCTAAACTGACAATTGGAACGAGAGTTCTGACGTGGAAAGGTAATATGTTGCAATTGGGATTGATCCAAAAATCAGGGATGTGTGCCCCCTAGAATGCACTGGACTGAAGACCAAAGCCCAATCATTCTAAGACCAGTCCTGCCCCTGCCCCCACCCTTCAGGCCCCACAACTCTGCTACCCTCAGCTCCTGTCACTGGAGCTCTTCTCTGCAGGCTACATCCGTCCCAGTGCACGTCTGTCCCATTCATACTGTCACTGGGCCCTGCCTTCAAATTGGCCCTCCCTGCCAGGTCCTCTCCACTCAGCCTCCCTCTTTCCCTCCTGTTAATTCATCAACACAAGAACACTGAGACCTTGACTCTCCGTGGAGCCCAGTGGATATGGAGTGGGGATAGGAAGTTGGATGTGTTCAAAGCTAAGCTCCAGAGAACAGTAAGAATGGACTGATACATTTGAATATCGTACACTTGAAACTAATGTAACACTATATGTTAATTATATTGGAATTAAAATTAAAAATGAAAAAAAGAATGAACTGATGCATTTGAGACACCTCATCTGGAAAATGAATATTAAGTAATATAATGGATATGGCAGTGCTTTGTAAAGTGTTAAGTGCTATATAAACATAAGGGACTCATATTTTTTTAAAGTTTTTTTAATTTATCTTGAGAGAGAGAGATAGAGAGTGAGCAGGGGAGGGGAAGAGAGAGGGAGACACAGAATCTGAAGCAGGCTCCAGGCTCCACACTATCAGCACAGAGCCTGACGTGGGGCTCGAACTCACAAACAGTGAGATCATTTCCTGAGTTGAAACCAAGAAGGGACTCATATTTTTATGAGGATGATGATCATTTAAAACTAAGACACGTAAACCAACGATTTTACAAATGAACTTTTAAATTACAGAAGTGCTACTTCATTTTAGAGGATTTATAAAGTATGTAAAAAAAAAAGGAAGAGAAATTCTCAGAGTCTTATTAGAGAGTGTAGTATCTTGTATTATTTATACAGTATATTCCCTTTCTATCCTTATGGGACTGTTTCTGTGGGAGGATTATTTTTTCCTTGACAACAGATTTTGCCATGTGACTTACTCTGGCTGGTTAGGTGTGAGTGGAAATGGCATGTGCAACTTCTGAGCTAAAACTTAAGAGCCTTTCGGTAGCTCTGCTGTCTTTTTTCTCCTTCTGTCATAACACTGGCATATATCTCAGTCAAGGGCTTTTCAGTCATCTTGGAATGAAGACCCCTGTAGGACATATAATGTGAGTGAGAGATAATCATTTATTCTTGTCAGCATCTGAGATTTGGGGGTTGTTTGTTACTGTAGCAAAAATTATCCTAAGATACCTGATATCCTGAGATATCATACCTGTTAATATTTTGATGTACACACTTCAGCCTTTATTTTTATGCCTGTGTCCCATATTTTCAATAAAAAGTGGATTATAACATACCTATGGTTTTGTGAAGTGCTTTTCTCACTTCTGCAAATGTTTTAGTATATATTTCTAAAAGACAAGGATTCTTCTTTAACCATAATCACAATACCATTACCACACTTAAAATGAATAATAATCTGAATTAAGGATCCAAATAAAGTCCATACTTTGCACTAGCTTGATGTGTCTCTTACATCTCTGTGCGTTTTCAGGTTCCTCCTCTCCGTCTCTCTCTCTCAGCCTTGTGATGTATTTGTTGAAGAAATTGAACTGGCTGTTCTGTAAAGTTTCTCACAGTCTGGATTTTGCTGATGGTATATTCCCATGGCATCATTTAACATGTTCCTCTTTCTGCTGTATTTCCTGTAAATTGCTGATTAAATCTAGAAGCTTGATCAGGTTCAGTGAACAGATTTTTAAACTCAGTACATTATGAACATTTTCTATGTCATTTAATTTTCTTGTACATACTTTATTAATGACTACGGGGCTGTTGAAAACAAGAATGTACTATCATTTCTTTAGCTATAGTCCCCTATTGTCAGTCATTGGGATTGTTCTAATTTTTTGTTGCTACACACAACTCCCTGATAAACCTCCTTGGGGACTAACGGTTTTCTGGCCTGATTTGCCTCCCTTCTGTTCTCTTAGTTCCTGCGGATGGTGGATGCCTGTGCTAGCTTCCTAACAGAAGCCTTGAATCCAGAAAACTGTGTTGGAATACTGAGGCTGGCAGATACACACTCCTTGGACAGCCTGAAAAAGCAGGTGCAAAATTACATCATCCAAAACTTTGTGCAGATTCTGAACTCTGAGGAGTTCCTAGAACTTCCCGTGGACACTCTGTACCACATCTTGAAGAGTGATGAGCTGTATGTAACAGAGGAGGCTCAGGTGTTTGAGACTGTGATGAGTTGGGTCCGGCACAAACAGGCAGAACGACTCTGCTTGCTCCCCTACCTCCTTGAGAATGTGCGCTTGCCACTGCTGGACCCGTGGTACTTTGTGGAGACGGTGGAGGCAGATCCTCTCATCAGACAGTGCCCGGAGGTCTTCCCGCTGCTTCAGGAAGCCAGGATGTACCACCTTTCAGGCAATGAGGTGAGCTGACGATGAGCAACACTAGCTAACCAGTGAGGTAAAGGAGTCTGCGGGCCTCACAGAAATATAGGTGAGGCTGGCTTACAGAACCTTACTTCATGGTGAAGACAATTGCCACACCGTCTACGGTTTGAGTCAGGCAGTTCCAGATGCCCTGGATTTCTGATCTGTGAAATGGGGATGATACCACATCATAAACAGCTACTGAGAGGATTGAGTGAGATAGGAAATTGCTCAGCACCGTGCCCAGCACATCCTTCCTCTTCCCAGGGCTTAAGGGTAGAGGTTGGTGGGGGTGACGTACACAGGACAGAATGCGCCCTGTTCAGTCACCATTCCACAGGAGCACAGCTTTCCTAGTTTGCCCGCTCTGGGAACTGCGAGTCTCTTGGATATCCTGTGAATGTTACCTTGGTTCAGACTGTCGTTGTTTCCTTTCCGAATTTCCAAAAATTCCTCAAAACTCACCTTCCTGCCCTCAGTCTAGCCTCCCTCCAATTCATTCACCAGCTGGATAATCTAAAACTCAAGCCTCATCATTGTGTTCTTGGGCTTACCCTCTTCGTGGCTCCCCGTGACTCCCAGGATCAAGCCCACACACTTCCTGCCTGAGCTCCTGTTGCAGGGAGTATGGCCGGAGTCGCAAAAGAGGAGTCCGAAAACAAAATGCAGTTAAGTGAAGTTCCCCATACTCGAGTCGGAATGAGGCCCCGACTCCAGAATGAAGCTTCTTTTTATTAGGATAATTGCTAAAGACTACGTGCATAAAGTCAGCTAAGTAAGTGTGTTAATCAGGCTAATGGTTTAGCTTTTTTCAAGGTTGAATTTTGAGTTAATTGGTTTCTATACCACTAGGAAGGGTCAGGTGTGAAGGACGATCTGGCCCTGGACAAATGGCTCTAGGTGTTCCTTAGGAGCCGCAGCCGCATTCAGCTGTGTAAACGTGTTCTAAGCCCTTGCACCTTCTCCAGCCCTTCCCTTTTGAAGTCTCCTCCTTTGAGCCTTCCCTCCTGCATCTCCCACATCTCCCAGAGCCTGGCCCTACACTCTTCACCTCCTGCCCACTTCTCTGGCTCCATCTCCAACCTCTCCCTTCTGCTACACGCTAATGCTCTGCTTGCAATTCCCCAAAGTGGACGTGCCTTTTCACCCTCTATTGCAGGAGAATGAGGTGCTGTTCAAATGCCTTTTCCTCTCTCCATCTAATTAACTTTACTCTGGCTTCAAAAAGTTAAAGCATCACCTTCTTCAGAGACCTCTCCTCATAGTCCCTGGTGCATTGCTCTATCGTAGCACCAACCACTGCGTGGTAACCATTGTGTTCCTCATCTGTAAATGTCTCTATACTGGGAGCTTGTAATGGTAGGAAATATATCTTATGGGACTTTTCATCTCCAGACCTTAGGAGAATCCCTGGTGTAGAGTAAGTGATTGGTAAATGTTTGTTGAATGAAGAAATGAGTACCAAGATGATGAATACATGTATCATTTGGATGTTCCTGGTTCTGCTTAACAAATTTCTGAAGAAATGTTTTATTCAAATCTTTATAAAGACAAAAATAGGCTTAATGGAGAGGAACAAAACTATCCGGAAATAATACTATAGGGATAGTGTATTTAAAATTTTTTTTTTCAACGTTTATTTATTTTTGGGACAGAGAGAGACAGAGCATGAACGGGGGAGGGGCAGAGAGAGAGGGAGACACAGAATCGGAAACAGGCTCCAGGCTCCGAGCCATCAGCCCAGAGCCTGACGCGGGGCTCGAACTCACGGACTGCGAGATCGTGACCTGGCTGAAGTCGGACGCTTAACCGACTGCGCCACCCAGGCGCCCCGGGATAGTGTATTTAAAGCTTATACACATGAACACACACACACACACACACACACACACATATATATATATATATATATATATATATATATATATACCACTGTCCAGTAGATCTGGGATAGGCTACCAAAACTTCATTAGGCCATTGATAGAAATCCTAGCCACAGGTGGTTTAGAAATTGTCTTTCTGAGGCCCCTAGGAGCCTCCTTCTTTTCCTGTGTGTCCTCTTCTCATTCTTTGTTGCCCTCAGATCTGCTGTCATTGGTTCACTCTGCGAATATATCCTTAAATGTTTGGCAGAATTTACCAGTGATACTATCAGAACCAGGAGTTTTCTTTGTGAGGTTTTTAGCTATAAACTGTATTTCTTTAGTAGATATAGGGTTATCTATTTCTTCCAGAATGAGCTTTGGTAGTTTGTGTCTTTCAAAGAAGTTGTGGAATTTATTGCCATAAAGTTGCTCACGGTATTCCTTTATTATCCTTCTAATAACTATAGAATCCATAATGCTGTCACATCTCTCATTCTAGATATTGGTAATTTGTGTCTCCTCTTTTTTTTTTTCCCCCTGATCAGTCTGGTTAGAGGCTTATCAATTTTATCAAAGAAACAGCTTCTGGTTTCAATTGTTTTTATAGTTTATTTCACTTATTTGTACTCCGATCTTGATTATTTTCTTTCTCTGCTTGCTTTGGGTTTGATTTTCTTGATTAAAAAAAATTTTTTTTAATGTTTATTTATTTTTGAGACAGAGACAGAGTGTGAGTGGGGGAGGGGCAGAGAGAGACACACACACAGAGATCTGAAGCAGGGTCCAGGCTCTGAGCTGTCAGCACAGAGCCCGACGTGGGGCTTGAACCCATGAACCATGAGATCACGGCTTGAGCTGAAATCTGGCACTTAACCTACTGAGCCACCCAGGCACCCCTAATTTTCTTTGATTTTTTTTTTTAAGTGGGAGCTGAAGTCATTGATTTGAGAACTTTCTTTTTCTTTTTCTAGTATTGCCAGCAGTGCTATAAATTTCCCCCTAAGTACCACTTTAACAGCATCCCATATATTTTAATAACCTTTATATGTATGTATGTATGTTTGTATGTATGTATATATTTAGTTATTGCAAATAAGTCCTAAACACCAGCTATTTGCCAGATATGGCCCTGGGCACTACAAAAACAGTTTCTGCCTTATGAAATTGATGGTCTATCAGAGAAGCCAAGACAGTAAGCAGATGAACAGTGATGAGTACACAGAGGTAGGAGTCTAGGCAACCATATGGGCCCTGCCCTATGCTGGATATGTGGGTCACTGGCAGATGGCTCAGCACCGAGCATTAAAGCTCTCATAAAATTGCAGACTGTGTCAGTCTCTGCAGCTGCTCTCAGTTCAGGGTCTTGATCAACTACACTTCCAGTATTCTAGCTATTTTTATTTCTGCTTCCTGTTTCCTAAGTCCCTGAAATGCAGGTGATAAAGGTTTTCCTCTTCTATAAAATATCTGTACTATGCCTTCTGCAAAATTGCTGCTCTGAAATATGTGCTCTCACTTCGGTGTTTGCAGCGTGGGGGAGAGTGGGAGACAGAAGTCTTCTATCTGGAAGAGTTTCCAGTGGCAGGAACTTGGGCTTGCGTTTAGGTAGATCTGAGTTTTAATCTTGACTGTACAATTTACTGACAGTGTGACCTTGGGTAAGCTACTTAGCTGCTTTAAAGCTCTGTCCTGCCCTGTAACGTGGAGATAATGATGTCTACCAACTGATACCAGTTGTTCTGAGAATTAAGTAAGGTAATGAACGTGATGTGGTTAGCAGTGTCTGGCTCATGGTGTAAGACCCCACAAATGAAGACTCTTCTTGTTCTTCTGCAGTTCCTTTATGGTGCTCTGTCTCCCACAACCAAGCATTTTCCTTCTCTGAAGCTAACATTTCTCTTTTCACTGTGTCCTAGGGTTGCTGATTTATTGTCCTAAACCCTCCCCAGGGCACTTTCTCATTCCCATGTTACAGTCTTGGTAGCTGAACCAGCCAAACACAGTGATCTTCGAATCAGGGTCTCATTGCCAGTTGATTCCCTGAAACTCCCTGTCTGTTTGCTGCCTGAATGATCTTGGGTTTACTCCTCAGAAGAGTAGTGAAAGCCTGGAGGCTAGTCTCTGAACACACTTCTCCCCTTAACCTTCCTTTTCCAAACTTGAACCCTTCTTGCCCTATCATTATCTCTCCCTTTTAACCTTGTTCCTCCCCTAAGCTCGTGGAGGTGGCAGCGGTGGGATATTTTAGAACCCTAAAAGCAGATGTCAATCCACATTTGATTTAGGGGTGGTAGCCAGTACCTTCACTGAGAGAAGTCTTTTGGGGCAGAGAAAGTTTCTCCTGTATTTAATTACCTCCTAAATTTCCTGCGACCACCTTGATCTGTACCAAAGACTGCTCTGACATGTGTGGTGTCATTCATTCCTGAGGACAGAGGGGGCAAAGGCTCAGCCTTGAGGACAGCTTTGTTGAAGCAATATGATCACTTCTGTTGGTCCTCTAGTACAGGCCCTGTTAATGAGTAGTCAGTAAGGTGAAACTGCCTGTTCTATTGAAAAAAATTTTTTAATGTTTATTTTTTGAGGGAGGGAGGGAGAGAGAGAGGGAGAGAGAGAACAGGGGGGAGGGGCAAGGAGAGAGAGGGAGACACAGAGTCTGAAGCAGGCTCCAGGCTCTGAGCTGTCAGCAAAGAGCTCAACATGGGGCTCGAACTCACTGGCTGTGGGATCATGACCTGAGCCGAAGTCGGACGCTTAAGGGACAGAGACACCCAAGTTGCCCCTGCCTGTTCTGTTTTTAACAATCTGAAAATAAACTGGTTAGGCCTGATTGTTGCATGCGATTCTTTGGCAAACACTTCTGTGTATCTGCAACAAAGTTGCACGTCTCTGACTTCAGACAGGCACGTCTCATGCCTTTGGAGTTAATATTTTGCCAAATGTAGCTGTGTTTACAGTTTGATAATTAGTGCCACCACTGAGGAGTCCTGCGGTGCCAAGTGATAAGGCAGGTCTTAATACCCAGCAATTCCATCAACTAGATGCCTGTATTAGTTTTCTATTGCGGTGCAACAAATTATCCAAAACTTTACAGTTTAAGACAACAAACATTTATTATCTCACAGCTGGCAGGAATCTAGGCTTAGTGGTTTAGTTGGGTGGTTCTGGTTCATAGTCTCTTATGAAGTTGTAGTCAAGCCATTAGCTGGGGCTGCGGTCATCTCAATGCTCAAGAGGGTTTGGAGGATCAACTTCCAAGCTCATGCATAGGATTGTTGAGAGGTGTCTGTTCCTTGCTGGCTATTGGCTAGAAGCCTCAGTTTCTGCCAGATGGGCTTCTCCATAGCAGCTGGCTTTCCCCAGAGCAAATGGCCCCAGAAAAACTGAGAGAGCAATCAAGATTAAAGCTATAGTGCTTTTGATAACCTAGTTTCAGCAGAGATATACCATCACCTTTGCTGTATTCTGTTGGCCCAGGGACCAACCTTCGAATACTGTGGGGAGAACAACATAAAATGTAAATATCCTGAGGTGGGGATTGCCGGGTACCACTGAGGAAGCTGTTTACAACAGTGATCTAGACTGGAAAAAAATATCTGTATCAGGTCCTGAGTTACCTAGCTCTCCTATTCATTCATTCATTCATTCATTCATTCATTCATTCACTCATTCAACAAAGGTTTATAGAAACTCACAACCTCCAAGCACTGTTCTTGATGCTGAGAATCCATTGAAGAATAAGGGCTGTTCCTGCCCTCAGGGATCTTCTAGTAAATTACAAAGAAGTATGCAAAGTGCTGTGATGGGGAAATTCAGGACTGTGGGAACATGTGTGGAAAGTCAGGAGGCACCTGGATGGCTCAGTCAGTTAAGTGTCTGATTCTTGGTTTCAGCTCAGGTCATGATCTCATGGTTTCATGAGTTCAAGCCCTGCATGGGGCTCTGTGCCAACAGTGTAGAGCCTTCTTGGGATTGTCTCCTCCCTCTCTCTCTGCCCCTCCCCCACTTGTGCGCGCGTGTGCGCGCACGCTCGCGCTCTCTCTCTCTCTCTCTCTCGTGCACCTGGGTGGCTCAGTCGGTTAAGCATTTGACTTCGGCTCAGGCCATGATATCCAGGTTTGTGAGTTCAAGCCCCGCATTGGGTTTTGTGCTGACAGCTCAGAGCCTGGAGCCTGCTTCGGATTCTGTGTCTCCCTCTCTCTGTGTTCCTCCCCTGCTCCCATTCTCTCTCTGTCTCTCAAAAATAAATAAAGATAAAAAAAAAAAAAAAAGAAAGTCAAGAATAGGCTCTTGGAGGAAAGGACCATGGGACATTACAAATAGTGCCAATGACTTAAAAGGTAAGTGGGTGGGGAAGTGGTGTGGGAAATCAAGGACAGATATTAGGTGGGGATCCAGATAGCAGGCAGAAATGCAGGGGTTTTAGTCAATTGGAGCAGAGTCTTACATAGCCCAGGACTCAGGAATGGGGTACCAGTCTGGGAATCAGGAGTAAGATCACAGTCCAGCCCCCTACTGACCAGCAAGCTATTGAGGCAGGAAAGCAGTCACTGTGAAGAAGATAGGGGGCTTTGGAGGGAGGCTGAGGCATGGCTCTCAGAGCTGGAATAAAGGTCACGTGGGGACCAGTTCTGGGAGGAACCCATTGCTGTCCTCTAAGCATTGCCCTACAATCCCTAATCCTCTTGAGAGGTTGTGCTGTGAACCAGGGTAGATAGTTGGAAAGAAAATCACAGAGTGGCAAAAACTGTCTTTGGTGCTCATCTCTCAGCTCCTGTCCTGCCAGCTTGGTATTCTCATAGTGCCTCCAAGTTCCCAGGACCACCCCTCCCACCTTTATCTCAGTTGTCTTTTCCACTGTCAATGCCCTCAGGTTCTGCCCATTGCCTCACACATCCTTACTTTCTGCTGGCTCCCAGAAGAGAGTCCTGCCACAGACTTTATGGCCATGAATTGAGGATGCAAAATTTACTGTATCTGACTCTTTGGTTCAAAAAAACGAAGTCTGTGATGGACAAGTAGAGGTTGGATTTGGCTGGCCTGATTACTTGTGACCATTGATTGGATTCACCACTTAGGGTGCAGTTTTTGCTACTGTAACTTGTTTGTTGCATCTGTGGTCAAGACTGAAGCTTCATAGTCTATGTTAGGTCAGCTTGACCTTGCAGGAAAAAGCCGCTTTGGTCATCTGGGAAATGGGTGCTGCCTCTCTGTCTCCCATCAACCCACCTGCAGAACCTTCCCCACTGAGCCCAAGGGACAGATGGAACCAGGAGGAGGGAAGCTGTCCCCTTTCCCTAAGAATGCCGATATGACATCTCCAGCTTCTCCTACCATCATGACTACCTGTTAAGGGCTGTGCATGTGCCAGGTGCTCTGCTCATCCCTCTACATCATGACTTCATGAGTGCTCACAATGACCTCATGGCACAGAAGTGATGACAGGCATTTGCAGAGATTGTGTTGCTTCTCCAAGGTCACACGGCCATACGTGATGAAACCAGGACCAAACTCTGGTGTGTTTGATTTACAAACCTCTGTTCTTTAAGCTGGGTTCAGATATCTGTGGTGTGGGTGTATTTGCTTGTTCAAGGCTCTGAAGGGTCATATCTTTGGTGTTGGAACCCAGTCCTCCAACCTCCCCGGCCACACCGTGCTCCCTTTTGGTTTTTCCTTCCTAAGTCTCTAAGTGCTCTTAGGTGCCTACTATCAGGACTTCTCTTTCAGAAGAGGTCGGGTGGTGAGCAAAGTCTGGGATATCATCAAGAAATTGAAACCAGGAGAGAGTGGAAGGTGGCCAAAAATGAAATTTCCGGATTCAAGCCCTGGTGAGGCAAGAAGTGCATTTGATGGTAAATGGACCTGGATTTCTTAAGAAAGCAGCAAAAGCAACAATAGGTAGCCTTTGTTGAGTGCCTGTTATACACCAGGCCCCTTTCAGGCCAAGCACACCATGTATATGATACCATTTAATCCTCACAACAAACCTATGAGGTAGTTACCACTAAAATTCCCATTACACAGATGATGAAACTGAGGCTCAAGGAGGTGAGGTCACCTGGTCATATGGTGGCAGAGTTGGGAATTGGTCTCTTCTCTGTCTGGCTCCATAGCCTAGTCTCTGAACCTCTGTGTCATCCTGCCTTTATGTACTCCCGTTGGTTTTCCAGATCATTTCCGAGCGCACCAAGCCCAGGATGCATGAGTTTCAGTCTGAGGTATTCATGATCATTGGTGGCTGCACAAAGGATGAACGTTTTGTGGCGGAGGTAACCTGCCTGGACCCCCTGAGGCGCAGCCGCCTGGAGGTGGCCAAGCTCCCCATGACGGAGCATGAGCTGGAGAGTGAGAACAAGAAGTGGGTGGAGTTTGCATGCGTGACATTAAAAAATGAGGTCTACGTCTCAGGTAAGCAGGAGCCACATGATGCCAAAGGAACCCCCAGTGGCACGATGTACTTTCCTGAGTGAGAGCCAGGCCACCATCTTACAAGAATTACTGTGAATGGCAATGGTCTAACTCTGACTGGATCAGCATAGAGAAACCCAGGGGGTCTTATCTGGGAAAGCACATTATTACTTAATGGACATTAACCTGTGAGCAGTATTGTACTAGGATCTGGGGTAGCAGGCAGACAGGTCCAGTCCTTCATGGAAAAGGAAGAAGTAAACTGATACTAGAGTTTATTTGGTGTTTGCTCTAGGTGTAGGGTTCTGAGCTGGTCACTGGGAATACAGTAATGAATAAAAATGTCTGCTCTTCTCCCCAGACCTGAACCTCAGCTCAAGTTTACTGTCATACTTTTAGATGCTCCAGTAGAACATAGTACTTTTTCATTTCACACTTCTTTCTTTCTTTTTTTGAGAGAGAGAGAGAGAGAGAGAGAGAGAGAGAACGTGCAAAAGTAGGGGGGAGAGAGGCAGAGGGAGAGAGACAGAGAAAGAGAGAGAATCCCAAGCAGGCTCCACACTTGGCACGGGGCCTGTTGTGGGCTTGATACAACAACCCTGGGATCACGATGCCAAGTTGAAATCAAGAGTCAGATGCTCAACTGACTGAGCTACCCAGGCACCCCTCATTTCTCTCTTCTAAGTTATTTGCTTAATTATTTGCAATTACACTATGCCTCATTCCCATTAGTCCTTCAATTCTACAAGAGTCAATACTATATTGTCAGTACCTAGTACTGTGCCTAGCTACATAGTAAATAATAAATATTTATTAAGTGACAAAATCTGTACCGTTTTAACAGCACAGTAGGTGAATTTTCACTTTGGTGTCATTTCATCATTTGCCTATCACACCAACTCTGTAAGGTAGGTGATTTTAATCTCCAAGTTACAAATGGAGAAAATGGAGGCTCTGAAAGATTATGGAACATATCTAAAGACAGGTCATACCTTGGTAAATGTCAGACAGGGTTCCAACCCAGGTTCTGTGAGTCCCATCCTCTCCCAATGACATCAAAAGTCACCCAGCTCTTCTGGGAGCCCCAAGGAAGGAGACAAGCATACCTTGTCCTCTCTTGGAGGCTTTTTCTAATCTGAACTTGTTTGGGGAAGAGCTTCTTCGCAGAACTGGCTTCCTCCAAAGTCAAGGGCAGGTCAGTTCTTCCCTGGGTATGTTAATACCATAGATTAGATTATAGCTTTCATTTATCTTGTAGAAGTATTTTTTTGATTGTTGTAGAAGATTCAAATAATACAGGATGTAAAGTAAAATATGGCAGTTTCTCTGTGCTATTACAATCCTATACGTTTTAACTTTTTTACAAAAATAGTTTTATATTGGCTTAGAGTAAGTAATGCCAGCTGCTGTAACAAACACTAAATCTCAGCGAATTATGGCAGTAGTATGTGGGCACTGGGGGGTGTGGACCTCCTCACTCAGTCATTCAGGGACCGAGGTTCTTTGCATCTTATGATGCTGCTGTTTTCCACACGTGGTCTTCAAGTTTGATGCATTAGAGGAAGAAGGAGACACTGAACAAGTTGAGAAAGCATACCTGCTCATAACAACCTCAGCCTGGACATGAGGCATCAGTCTTCTCGCATGCTATTAGCAAGAACTAGCCACGTACTCCCACCCCTGCAGCCCCAGCCCCCATGAGGTGGGCTAGGAAATGTAGTTGAGCTGTGTGTCAGTCTTTGTCACATACACTACACATGTTGTTCTACAACTTGTCCTTCGCCTCACTTAAACTTGTTGTTGTCTATTTAAAAGTGACACTGGGGGCGCCTGGATCGCTCAGTCGGTTGAGCATCTGACTCTTGATTTGGGCTCAAGTCATGATCCCAGGCTCATGAGATTCAGCCCCTTGACAGGCTCCTTGCTGAGCATGGAGCCTGCTTAAGATTCTCTCTCCCTCCTGCTCTTCTCCCCAGCTCTCATGTGCATGCTCTTTCTCTCTCTAAAATAATAATAATAATAATAATAATAATAATAAATGACATGAGCAATACATGAAGTCAATGCTTGTTATACACAGTTAAATCACAGAGATTTGTGCTTCAATTAACAGTCTCTTTTGGGCATCATCACGTGTTGACATAAGGGATCTGTCATGTGGATTAAGTGATGTAATATGTATTACATAAAGCACAGCACAATCCCAAGCACATAGGAGAGCTCAGCAGTGCTATTCTTCATTATTGCTAGTGTTCTTTCCACCAGCTTCAGGGCAGTCTACTGATTGAATGAAATACAGTTTTTTCAGCTTTTATTTTCCCACTGGAAAAAAATGCTGCAATAGGCATTAAAAAAATTTTTTTTCAACGTTTATTTATTTTTGGGACAGAGAGAGACAGAGCATGAACAGGGGAGGGGCAGAGAGAGAGGGAGACACAGAATCGGAAACAGGCTCCAGGCTCCGAGCCATCAGCCCAGAGCCTGACGCGGGGCTCGAACTCACGGACCGCGAGATCGTGACCTGGCTGAAGTTGGACGCTTAACCGACTGCGCCACCCAGGCGCCCCTGCAATAGGCATTTTAATACACATGTATTTATGAACTTGTGCTGCTCTTTGGAGAGATTCCTGGAAGTGGTCATAAGATGTGTCCATTTAGAATTTTTGTAGATGTTACTAAACTGGTACCAGTTTGCAGTTCAACCAACGTTGAATGACATGGCCCATTTTCTTCATCCTTGCTGACATTTTTTTCTTATCAATTACATTTTTTTTCATAGCCCAAAATGTTTATATTTACATTCTTGGATCATTAATGATGTTAGCATATTTTCATATATTTATTAGCTAACACTTTATTTTTGAAAATTATCTATTCTTACCCTTTGTTCTTTATTGGTTGTTTGTCTTTTTAGTAATTTTTTGCAGTTCTTATTCTATGTCCTTTGCTATTTGTATTGCAAATAGTTTCTCTCAGACTATGGTTATCTTTGAACTTCAATTTATATTTTATATAGTAACTTTCTTTCCTATGTGATTCTGCGTTTTGTGTCATGCTTAGAAAGCCCCTCCTCACCCCAAGATCATCAGCATCTCCCATATATTCTCCAGTTACTTTTATACCATTTACTTTTGAATTTTATTTTAACTGTAATGTGAAAGAAGGCTCTAACTTCATTTTCCCCTAAGTAGTCAATTGTTCTAATACCATTTATTTAATGATCCTTATATCTTTCAGTCTGTTCTGTACTCTTGTTTTTCGTTGGTCAGTTTGTCTCATTTGATGCTAGTACCACACTGCTTTTATTATTGTAGCTTTTTAGTATATTTTAATATTTGCTGGGAAAATCCTCCTTGTTCATTCTTTTTTCAAAAGTTTCTCAGACATTTTTCCAAATTTACTCTTCCAAATGAAATTTAGAATGATCTCTTCAAGTTCCCTGAAAAGTCCTGAAGGCACTGAATGTATTGATGAACTTGGGGAGGGCTGACATCTTTACAGCCCTTGTCTGTCCTCTCGTCTATGCACATGTCATGCCTCCAACCTAATCAGGTCTTCTTTACATCTTGAGGTAAAACTCATAGAGTTTTTGTTTCCTTTTTAATACAGTATGCATACATTACTTTGAAAGTATATAGTTATTTTATAACTTTAGACACTGTCGCATTGGGATCAATATCACGCACAGTGTTTTGAATAGAGACCTCTAAAATGCACACAACCCGAGGAAAAAATGGTTGAACTATGTGAACAGAAACTTCATGGAAGAAGAAGCTCAGGAAAAACCAAACCATGGTGTTATTTTTCTCCATCAGCTTGCAAAACAAAATAAGCCAAAAAACGCTCTTAATATATGCTGTGAGTGGGGTATAGGGAAAGGTCAACCAGGACAGCTCTGGTAGGCTCTTTGGCAACACCTATAAAAATTCAAGGTGTGCATGCCTTTCCCTTAGAAATCTCACTTCTGGGCTCTACCTTAGAGAAACATTTACCCAGGACACAGAGCATCATCAGTGATACACATTGCCCCACTAGTGCACATTTATAAGTCTGAAAAGTACATCTTTTTTTTTTTTTTTTTTTAGATTTTATTTATTTATTTTTGAGAGAGAGAGAGAGCAGGGGAGGGGCAGAGAGAGAGGGAGAGAGAGAATCTCAAGCAGGCTCCATGCTCGCAGTGCAGATCCCAATGTGGGTCTCGAACCCACAAACCATGAAATTATGACTTGAGCTGAAATCCAGAGTTGGATGGTTAACCAACTGAGCCACCCAGGTGCCCCTGAAAAGTACATGCTTTGCTTTAAGTAGTTGGTGATACTCTATGCTGATGGGGAATAGAAACACAAAGCTGTTAAAATATTTTTATTAAAATCCCCCCAAAGATCTTGGTCTCTCTCCCTAACTGAATTATGTATTTTCAGAGAGTTGTCTCAAAAAAAAATATTTACCATCTCATTCTCAAATTATCTATTGTGAGCATCTAATTCTTTTATAATAAAATCTTTTAACAATAGGACAAACCCTACTTATGTTTTTTATATAGATCAGAGATTTGAACCAAGACAATTTTGTAAGATTTCTTGGTGATTTTCCCAGGTTTGTATTTGCCTAAACAAACAAGCAAACAGAACTTAAGGTACTTCCTAATTTGCCTGCCGGTCAAGGGCCTCCTATCCCCACTGCAGTGGTCCAACCTTACCTGTCCTGCTTTGCTTCCTACCCCTTGGCTGCACAGACACTGAGTCCAGGTGCCTGCTGGCCCCCATCCACCCAGGCCACTTGGGCGCCACTTCCCTGGAGACTTCTCTGGACCCAATTCACTCAGCCACCTCTTCTCTGAACTCTCACAGCACAGACGTGACACCTAGCACAGTCTGGTACACAATTCACCCCAGCCTCACCTGGCTTTCTCTATTCCCCTATGTTGATTTCCCCATCCAGACCACACACACCTTCACGATTTCTTTTGTTTGGGAGCGGAGCTGACCCGGGGATATAGCATTTAAGGACTGTGGGAAATTATGGGGGAAGCTGTGTTTCTGATATATCTGGTGGCTTCTTAAATGCTCTGTATCTCTTCTAGGTGGCAAAGAGACACAGCATGATGTTTGGAAATATAATTCTTCAATCAACAAATGGATTCAAATTGAGTATTTGAACATAGGCCGCTGGAGGCATAAAATGGTGGTATTAGGTGGCAAGGTCTATGTGATTGGAGGTTTTGATGGCTTACAGAGGATCAACAATGTGGAGACCTATGATCCCTTCCATAACTGCTGGTCAGAGGTATAGCAGATTATTTCTATGAGTAATTTTGTATTATTACTTCAAAGCTTTAAAAAAGAAGTATGTGCCAATGTAGGTATATGGCTTTCTGATCTCTCTGCTCCCACTGAGAACATTTTTGGTGGCTCCAAGCTTCCCTCTTAATAGGAGCCATTGCTTCAGCATTGCTGATCAGGTCAGAGAAACAACTTCCTTCCAGACGGGGAAGCTCTGCGTGGGCACCTGTCTATCCTGGCAAGAAGCCCAGATGTAGAGGGGAGGCTTGGTTCTAACCTCAGTCTGCATGTCTGAGCTCAGAGTCTGTCTCCTCAGATGCCATCCGCCCTTGTTGTCTCCCCAGTGGGCATACAGAGATCCCTTTCCTACACTGTTTACTGATTCAGAGTCATTTGGTAGTGTTTAGAAGTTAGCCCTTGTAATTATGCTAGGTGAATAAACTCCGGAGATCTGCTGTACAACATTGTGCTTACAGATAACAGCACTGCATTGTATGCTTAAAAAGTTGTTAAGAGATATCCTTTTGTAGTTCATAAGTGTGATGATTGGGTCTTCAAACCATTGTGTGACATGTGCCGCCCTCAAACCTTGTTACAACCTTGGCACATTACCTGTCCGATAAAAAAAAATTTGTTAAGAGAGTAGATCTCATGTTAAATGTCATAATAATAATAATGATAATAATAATAATAATAATAAGAGTAAAACAGTTTCACTTCCTGTATTTCCAGGTTATTCTTAATTACAAATTTTCTTTCTCCTTATGAGACTATATGTCAGAGTATGTTCCACTTTGGGGAGTGTAAAACATGGCCATCAGAGGCACAAGCAAAGGTAGCTACATCATCATGGCATCTAACCAAGCAAGACCTGTCAACCTGAAAACTGCTATATAGCCCTTCATATTTTATAGGAGTGTGCCCTACATCTTCTCAACTTGTCAAGTGCCATGACAGCTGCTCTGTGACCCAAGAGGGCCATGTCAAAAGGCAAGAAGCTCTTGGAAGTCCCCTTGAGTGCCCTGGGGTTCACAGGGTAGAAGCACAGGTCTGGCTAAATACCAAAATCTTCATGCTGCCCCAGAGTGGGAGTCTGCTTACCTATGGCCCCCTGAAACCCTTATATCAGCTTTTCTTCCTAGATAAAAGCAATAAGGGCAATGGCACATAGTAGGCACTCAGTAAATATTTTTTGAATGAAGGAACACATGAATGAATAGAAATATGCATGTTTGAGAAAGTATTTTCCTCCAAATAGTGGCTGGTTTCATCTGTATAAGCACTTATTCCTATGTACACCTTCCCTCCCCTGATAGCTGGACTCTGGGAGAAACAGGCTGGAAACATCCAACACTGAACCCGTTCTAGCCTGTCCAGAGCCTGCAGAGAGGGTGGGAACTGAGTGCTTTGACCTCATGTCTCAAGGGGAGTCAAGCCCACAGGCCTTGTGACTTCAGGCAAAGGATGCCCAGGCTTATGTTCTCGAGCTCCTGGCCTGTGTCCTGTGAACCACTGCAGCAGTCTGGGGGCAGTCTGTAGCTGTGTGACTGACAGCTTCTCCTGATGCCCTGTGCCTCCACAGGCAGCACCCCTTCTTGTCCACGTCAGTTCCTTCGCAGCTACCAGCCATAAGAAGAAACTCTATGTGATTGGGGGCGGGCCCAATGGGAAACTGGCCACAGACAAGACTCAGTGTTATGACCCTTCAACCAATAAATGGAATTTAAAGTCGTCCATGCCGGTGGAGGCTAAATGCATCAATGCTGTCAGTTTCCGGGACCGCATCTATGTTGTTGGTAAGTAAATGAATGGCATCTTATTTATCTGAGGTCCGCCACCCATGGAGCCATGGGGGTAGATCAGATAAGGCCCTCCTGGGAACTCACATGGATTCCTGGGTGATGTGGGTGAGGTGGAAAAGGAAGAGAAGGGATTGGTCCAGGCCTTGGTGGGAATTACCTTGTAGTACTACTGGACACAGAGACAGCCCACGTTTAGGGTACATACAAAATAGACCGACAGTGGGGCCCAGTGGAGGAGCCAGAAGTTGCCACAGGAACGAAGTGTGCTGCAAACATTAGCAAATGTGTGAAAATTGAAGTGTGCACAGTACAGTAAGTGACCGATGAATGGTAGCTATCATTATTTCTTATTTTGTGTTCATGGGAATTTTACTCTTTCCACTTGCTCTGGGGCTCTGAAAAGTTGCATTTAGCCACAAGGAAAGCCTGGCTAGCCATACCACAGTTGGTATGGAATTGTTAAGGACGACGGATCTCAATACCAACTACTCATTAGAATCACCTAGGGAGCTTTTTACAAAAATATGCATAGCTAGGCCCTATTCCAGAGCAATTATATCAGAATGAGAGGGAGCATGTTGGTCTACGGTACAAGGTGTTTCTTTTTTTTTTAATTTTTATTTAATGTTTTACTTATTTTTGAGAGAGAGAGAGAGAGACAGAGTATGAGCAGGGGAGGGGCAGAGAGAGAGAGAGAGGGAGACATAGAATCTGAAGCAGGCTCCAGGCTCTGAGCTGTCAACACAGAGCCCAACGCCGGGCTTGAACTTGTGAACCTCGCAATGGTGACCTGAGCTGAAGTTGGACATTTAACTGACTGAGCCACCCAGGCGCCCCAACAGTGCAAGGTGTTTCTAATGTGCAGGTGACTTTCATGTGCAGCCATGACTGAGAATTACTGATTAAGGAGATGCCAAAAATATGTAACTTCAGCAAACAAGAACTAATCAGAGCAGGCTTCCTGGAGGCAGAATACAGGAACAGATTAAGGAAAACCCCCTTCTCTCTCTTGCTTCAGGTTTCCTGTGTGTTTATGGTCAGCCTCATGACTTCAAAGCTCATCTTAAAATGGGTAACTTGGGCTGGCGTCCCAGGTCATGCTCAGTCTACAAAGAGACGCCACCACCTCTAGTCACTGCCATGTATCGATAGCTTCTGTGTACCAGGCTTTCTGCAGGTGCTTTATGAGCATGGTCCTTCTGACGTCTTACAACCACCGCAGCCTCAGTGCTTATGGTTACAGTAAAAAAGTGGCAGAGCTGGGGTCGTGAGCTGAGTGCCCCAGCTGTACCAGGCGGTATTTCTTCTAGGGAGCAGTCTTAGGATACATTTTGGCACCACGTGAAGCCAGTCCTGATTAGCGCCTGGCAGCAGAGTTTAAGGGGCTCTCTGAAGTGTTTCCAGCACAGACATACTGTCCCTAGAATCCATTAGAGCTTTCTGGAGAGCCGTGAAGCTCCTGTTTCCATTGGCGAGATGGTAGATTTGACCTAGCAGAAGTGGGCTTTTTGTGGTTAAAGGGGAAGAAAACCAGAAAAAACAGTGAGATGCCCACCGTGTTTCCCTTCCTCCTCAGGAGGGGCTATGAGAGCGCTGTACGCCTACAGCCCTCTGGAAGACAGCTGGTGCCTGGTGACCCAGCTCAGCCACGAGAGGGCCAGCTGCGGCATCGCGCCCTGCAACAACCGGCTCTACATCACTGGGGGGCGGGACGAGAAGAACGAGGTCATCGCCACGGTGCTGTGTTGGGACCCCGAGGCCCAGAAACTGACGGAGGAGTGTGTCCTGCCCCGGGGGGTGTCGCACCACGGCAGTGTCACCATCAGGAAATCTTACACCCACATCCGGAGGATCGTGCCCGGAGCCGTGTCGGTGTGACTGCGGGAGGGCGGAGCCACGGGGGCGCGGGGCGAGGTGCCAGGAGACCTCCCTCCTCACCTGTTGCCCGGGTTCGTCCCACTTCAGACAGCAGGCTGGGCTGGAGCTACAGGCCACACACCTGGGTTCCCCGCTGCTCCGCATGGGAGCTCCTTTTGGAAGTCACAGCTTTGGGACACCAGCCAGGAATGTTTGTGCGACCTACCTCAGGAGGGAAGAAGAGTAATATGTAACATTCAGGACAGACCTGTCCCCTGCCAGGTTCTGTGCCAAGCACTTTTGTGTATCAATTTGTTTAACCACCATACTGACCTGGTCACTGGACATTATCACTTCTGTTTTACAGGTGAGGAAACTGAGTTTCAGAGAGGCGAAGTACTTTGTCCCTGGTCACCCAGATTATAAGTAGCTAAGCCAAGAGGCTAACTCCAGGTCTTTTCAATTTCAAGGTCAGTGACGGTTCTGTCATGCTGCCTATTTCTGCATAGGAAAACAACAAACTAAACTGGCTCATTTTTTGTTTCTGACAAGTTTGCTGAAGGATTCACTCAGCAAGGTGGGGAAATAAAGTTTTTTGTTTTTCTTTCTTTTTTTTCTTATATTTAAACCACATGGAATCCTTGGTGTTAGAGCCTTGGGCTCCTTGTCAAGAGGGTTTCAAGTGTTGTTCCATCTGACAGCACTGGAAGATGGGTCTGGGAAGACCTATATGCTTTGAAAGAGATAAAAAATAACTTCTCACCCATCAAAACCTCTTTTTTTTTTTTTAATGATCACAGAGGTGCATTTTGAACTAGAACTCTTGTTGCCACACACAATTGTACCTTCAGCAGAGTCCAGTGCCCCGGCCTCTCAACGTCCAACACTTGTACAAGGGGTTTCCCAGAGACTCAGAATACTGTTTTTGTTGTTGTTTTTAAATTTTTTTTTCAACATTTATTTATTTTTTGGGACAGAGAGAGACAGAGCATGAACGGGGGAGGGGCAGAGAGAGAGGGAGACACAGAATCGGAAACAGGCTCCAGGCTCCGAGCCATCAGCCCAGAGCCTGACGCGGGGCTCGAACTCATGGACCTCGAGATCGTGACCTGGCTGAAGTCGGACGCTTAACCGACTGCGCCACCCAGGCGCCCCTGTTGTTGTTTTTAATGTAAACATCCCTACACTGCTGGCCACTGCAAGAATGACTGACTCTTGACAGTATACTTTCTGCTTTTTAGACTGTGACTCGAGTCCATGTCCCTGAGACCCCACCCTCCTGGAACCTTAGTTTTCAGGATCCTTTCAAGCCCTTCTGTTTGGTTTTTGGTTCAGTTTGGCACAATTTTGACTCAAGGAGTGGAGTCTGTCCTTCGCTCTGATAGAGCTTTCCAATGAGCTCACTGGAAATTCATTCTAATCCCCAAGTTGGGGAAACAGATTAAGAGATCCTATTTCATGTGCTGTACTTAAAGAGCAACAACAATGATAGCAACATAGTAACTGTATTACCCAATGCGTTTTATTTTCATCATATGATTTCAAATCTCTTTAATAGAGTTTTATTTCATGTCAGAGGCAGCACATTGTGCCTGTACTTCTGGAACAGTTTGGGCAGTAGCGGTTTTAGAGTTTATAGTGAGTTGAATTTTCATAGAAAAGTTATGGTTAGAAGAAGCTTAAAGTTCCAAGCTGATAAAAAAGGACTTGGAACATTACAAATGAGATTTCTGTGTATGCTTAGATCATTGAGGATAAATATAAACACATGTTGGTGTGTGAAAAGCTCTGTGCCTTAGAATCAGGTGTGACAGTTCAGCTCCCTGCTACAAAAAGTAGGAAGGGAAAATACAAACATATCTGGGGACATTTAGAACACATTACAGTACGTGATGTACTTACTCATGAGCACTAATAACCTTAACAAAGCTTTCAACTGAAACAAGTTAATCTAGTTCCATTTAGCAGACATTCAAGGAGTTCTTTCTGTTTGTCAAGACTTTGGGACACAAACAGGTAAGATAACCACCCCTGAAACATTCAATAAACAGGTAAACAGGCCACTAGTCAACATTATAGTTTTTCTTTTCATCAAGTTAGAGAAAAATGATACATCTGCAAAGTTTTGAGGTTACACCCACTTCTTTATTGCCCTTCCAGTGCTCTTCTTGGGAAGCTGTGCTCTTAGGTCAATGATGCGGCCATCGCTTACATACTTGACTTCCTTTGAGATAGTCTTCAGAAACCATTTATGAGTTATAGGAGCAATCGTTTTCTGAAGATGATTTCAGGAAGAACTTCCAAAAAGTCTATCCAATGACAACATCAGTGGCATTTGCAGAGAGCTCCCCTCAGAAAGAGAGTGCTCCTTGTCATCGAGAACTTTTGTTAAGAACAGTTGGCAAATTTTGTGCCCATCAGCGGATCAGCCTTACTCTGGGAAAGTGAGGATTCAAGACCTCTGTGTTATAAATCTGCTTCTAACTGCAGGACCCAAGTTTCAGGACTAGTTCAGAAAATGTAAATGAAGTCAAGGAAAGGATTCTGTGTCATTTTTCATTAAATATTTATTTTTGAGACAGAAAGAGACAGAGCGTGAGTGGGGAAGGGGCAGGTAGAGAGGGAGACCCAGACTCCAAAGCAGGCTCCAAGCTCTGAGCTGTCAGCACAGAGCCAGAGGCAGGGCTCAAACCCACAAACCGGGACATCGTGACCTGAGCCGAAGTCAGATGCTTAACAGACTGAGTCACCAGGTGCCCCAGCTTCTATGTCATTTTAATGTCACTAGATATGCAGGTCAATTGTAAAATCTCAGATGCCTGGCCCTCAAGAGAGATCCTCAATAATGGCATGGGTTGGCAGACAGATACACCTGTTAAGACGACACAGAGTCCTGCACTTAAGGCTGCCAGTCAGTAGCTTTTAGGGAAATAAGAGTTCAAGTAATTCAGAGAAACTTTATAAGCGTGTCAGGATTTAAGCTTTTAGGCACTAGCCAAGGATGGAAGCTCTTAAAATCTAATTTCCATTTACAGATAAACAATCAATCGAAAAATCTAGTTTGTGTGATTGTCGTATCCATACCACCATCGGGGGATGAGGCAAATTGGCACCAGATGAGTAAGAGGCAAAGGGCCCTAGGACTGAGGAAGGGTATGTGGAACATCCTGGCATAACACAATGGATCTTGAAGCAGGTCATGTGAATGGACAGAGCATCCCTGTCTGGGAGGAAAAGGATGAGGTAGGAGGAGGAAGACAAGGTCAGGTTTAAGGATACAGGTCTAGAAAATGATATCATGGTCCCTAGAGTTTGTGAGCATGACTGCATTCTAGAGAAGGGTAAGGGAAGAATAAGGAACAGAGGTTTCAGGGAGTGGCTTCCAGGAGAAGAAAGGCACAAATGAGAGCAGGACTGGCAGCCAGACCCACTTGTTGGGGGGGGGGGGCGGGGGTTGCCTCTGAGCTTCTTGGCAGGGTCTTCTATTTTACTGCACTTAAAGAGAATGAGGCCCAGAGGCTCTGATGGGATGGAAACTGTAGGAAAGGTTAAGGGACCCTAGTTCCCACAGCTGATCTGAAATGGGCAGGGAGCTGGTCTCACCTGAACATCAACAGATACATGTTCTCTTCTTAGCCTTCCCCACATCTTGCAATCAATGACTTCAGGAAACACACACACACTCACTCACATTTTGCCCTTGAACTCAAACCATTTCTCAGGGAAATACAAATATCATTTGCTTATAGCTGTGAAAGTATAGCTTTGCTATTTATAAAAGCACTTGAGGTACTGTTGTTATTTATATATCCTACTTGATTTTGAAAAAGAAAAGTACTCATTAGAATTTTCAGAGTGGGCAAATACCACAGGAATTTCCTATATAAGGTCCTAACTTGGGGTTGAAAGTTCATTTTTTCCTTTAATATTTGATTTGAGTGTTGTATTGGATCTCATAATCTGAAGAGTCAATCTTCATGGAAATCCACAAATATCTCAAGTATGGCTATTGCAAAACCAGTTTTGGCAGGCTGAATATTCATATTTATGGGTAAAAATAGTCAACACTTAGTTGGCTAAGTCCTTCAAGCATTTTGGTTATATGAATCTGTATTTTTTTAAATGATCAAACTAAGGATATTGTTTATATGTAAGTATACAAATAAAATTTGTATTTATTCAATAATGTGTGTGGAATGGATTAGATGATGTTATATACAATCACTAGGTGAATTTTTTTTTTTGCTTGTTTTGGCTGATATGAGTTAGTGGTATCTGAATAGAAATTAATTTATGAGGTGGAAATTTAAAACATTTCATTTGGTTCAAGAGGGTTTCAATAAAATCATAGGATAGAATTGATCAGAGGTGGTCTATGGAATGGCAAAAATTAGATAGCTTTTACCTCCTTAAAGTCTCGTTGCCTCTGAGCATGCTTTTTACCAACGCACTTGCAAACTATGACTCTTATTTTGCCTGCCTTATCCCTTCTTACAAAAGCCACCTTCTAGGCTTCTGATTTCTGACTCTTAACCCTGTCTTCACCAGTGTCACTGTGTTGTTTCTGAAGCCTTAACCAACCTGTGTGTCTCAAATCAGGGCACAGGGAACTTGGCATAAGAGACAGTGAGCTGTACTTTTCGGCCACTGGAGAATTTGTCATCAATTTAGTTTGTTTTGGATTACAATACAAAGATCCTATGCCACTGAAATGGAGAATCTGAAGTTTTAAAGAAATGTGGGGTCACATGAATAGCTTTAGACCATTCCTCCTGGGCCTCCCAAGAAATAGAGGTTCTGGCTTATCTGCTCCAGGGACTCTGGGTGGAAAACCTTGGGAAGCATAGCCCCATCTCACCGGTGGGAAGTGTTCTAGAGTTAATCCTGGGCAATAGATCTGACAACCAGTGCACCAGCTGTGGGTCAAAATGGAGTTTTGACCTTACATTCACTGCTGATCCCTCCAGTTCCCCTGCTGCGTCTAAGTAAGTGGCAATCTGATGCCTGGGCATCCTGGCCAGGGCCTGGCATCTGCCCAACTCTCCTTGGCTCCTTTCCTGCTCTTGGTGTTCCCTGCTGGTGTGTGGCATCCTCTGGACCAGCCTCCTTTTCACTGGAGATGTGGCCTTCATATAGGATCTCTATTCTCCCCTGCCTTCTATGGGCTCATGTCTCATTGTCTGTCCCCTTGGTGCTGGGAACTGATTTGGGTTAGGTCCCACCCACTCCCAAGCTGCCCAGTATCAGCCTGCCTGATTACCAGTCACTCCGGTTTTCACTTCCATGTTTGTTTTGAACACCTAGGGATTTTCCTTTTCTTCTTGCATGCTTAGATGGCTCCTTTGTTTTGGTTCCTGCATGGCAGGCTACCTGGACACCCATGCCTGCCCCATCCAGTCATCCATCTGGGTCCCCAACGTGCTGTCTCCCTTGGGGTCTCCAAGCATAGAACCCTCATTACCCTTCTTGTGTTGTCCTCTAGCTATCCCAGCACCAAAGCATCTCTAAGGGTCTCCTGATTTCTGAAGTTTGGACAAAGAGCAAAATAAGATATGAGACTTCCTGGCTACATATTCTTTGAGATGGTTTGTGGGTAAGGAAACTTTCCTTTTCCCTTAGTAAAACTAACCCGGATCCTCCAAGTTTGGCAGTGGAGGGAGAAACTCCCCGCGGAGACAGAGGGTTGGATCTCATAGTCCCAACTGTTGTCCCTATAAGGAAAGAGTCCTATACATGGCTCTGAATTTCCCAAAGGACATTGCAGACCAGGCTGGAACAGCTGAATAAGACTTTACTGATGACTGAGAGATGATATAGGGAAATAAGGACAACAAGGAGCAACGCTCTGGACAACGAGGATAAGATTCAGCTGTCCTTGAAAAGCAGTGTTATCCATAGGAGGTGTGTGTGTGTGTGTGTGTGTGTGTGTGTGTGTGTGTGTGTTCACGTGTGTGTGTACATGCTGTCAACAATAAAGCTGGACATAGTTAAAATGGAAAAAACAGATTTTATCCAGTAACTACTGACAGTAGAGAAAAGAGCTGAGCCCCATTCTGATTTGTGCACAGCTGACTAGGTGCTTTAAAGGGAAAATTGAGAAGGGGAGGGGATGGGGAGCTGGTGGGCACCGAAGTAAAGGCCGGGATGTGAAAAATTACAAAACATTGGTCAGTAAATGTGATTATTCCAGCTGTCTGCTGGCTGGCAGTGTTGAACTTAGGGTTGTATCCTCCCACAGAGACTGGCAGCCAGGGGCCCTGTACTTCCAGATTGTTACATTCAAAGGATGACTTTCAGGTCCTTGAGAAAGACATGCTGGGCCATAAGAGATACATACGTATATCTCTCAAAGGAACAGAGGAAGGGTTTACAATCCTAAGCCCTTTTTAGTAAATGCCCTAAGAAAGGGAGGTTAGGGGCCTATCATCAGGTATTGGTTAGAACAGATGGCAAATTCTTTTGACAGTCTTGACCTTTTCCAGACAGATACATAAAAGGAGGGCTGGTTCACCCCGGGGATGTGTTCTTAGGCAGCCATCCTAGGGTTGATCAAGTCTGTTAATGCAAGAGTTTGAATGGAGTGTTCACGCAAAGAATTTTTGCCATTTTCAGTGACCCAGGTATATTTGCTTCATGGAAGAGATACAATTAAAGGAATAGGTGTGCTCACCACTTGTACTGCTGGTGGGGATATTTTAAGAGTGAACTGCCCATTTTCTGCAACTTAACACAAGCCCACTGTGAGACCAGGAGTGCCAAAACCCCTCCTTCTAGAATATTCTAAAGACAACTAAAGAGAAAAATAATACTAAAACTTCTTTCAATGTACATAGGCCAGAGTGGTGTTCTAAAACATTTTGGACTATGTCCCGCAGTTTCAAAATGGAAACATTTTCAATATTCTCTGTTCTGTTTTTTAAGTTTTATTTATTTATTTTGAGAGAGAGAGAGAGAGAGAGGAACTCAAGCAGGCTCCACACTGTTAGTGCAGAGCCTGATGTGGGGCTCAGTCCCATGAACTGTGAGATCAAGCGTCAGATGCTCAACCTACTGAGCCACCGAGGTGCCCATCTATTCCATTTTTTTAAAGTTTTATTTATTTATTTTGAGAGAGAGACAGAGCAGGGGAAAGGCAGACAGAGAGGGAGAGAGAGAATCCCAAACAGGCTCTGTGCTGTCAGTGCAAAGCCCAGTATGGGGCTTGAATTCACAAACTGTGAGATCATGACCTGAGCTGAAATCAAGAGTCAGATGCTTAACTGACTGAGCCACCCAGGCGCTCCTATTCTATTTTCTCTTAAAATGCTGTTCACAACTTATTAAGGTAATTTCATCACCTACCCATGGGTCACAAGTCACAACAAGCCACATCTGAAAAATACAAGGTGTCTGGGCACAAACTTAGACAAAGACAGGGCAGGGGTGAGGGAAGAGGCGGTTGACAAACCCTTGGTTTAACACTTACAACAGATACCAGAGGGAAAAATCTTGAGTGCACGAAGAAACCCATGTGACTGACTTTGTAGGTAATAGTCTATTCTTTTATAACAAAAGTATAGTAATGGTAGCATCTATTGTGTAATTTCCCAGAAACATGGCACACAGCCAGAAATAGTAGACGAGGCTGGGATAGTGACAAAACCAGTCTAGGAAGGAATGATGGGGTTTTTCATGATCAAAGTGCATCCTGGTAGAATGTTGCATTCCCAGAAAACTTCAACCTAGAAACCTGGAGGAAAACAATACATTAGGCTTTGTTCTGGCTGAATCATAAATAGACATTGGTTGGAGGAAGTAATGGGGTTGGTCTTTGTGAAACAATGCCGCAAATGTTTATTGAACACCTACTATGTGCCAGGCACAATTCTAGGCACTAGGGCTCTACATCCACAAATAAAACAAAGCTGCTGCTCTCAAAAGCTACCATTCTAGTGAAGAAAGGTCACAACGAAACAAGTATATAAATACGCCAAGTAGTGATAAATGCTGGAAAAGCAGGGTAAAGGGTACACCTGCTACTTTAAACAGGGTTAGCAGATGTACTTTCTGATAGAGACAGTTATGTAGAAATTTGGGTGAAGAGAAACTGCGATGCCTGTGAATATCTGGAGGAAGCATGTTCCAAATAGAAAAAACAGCAAAAAAACAAAAACAAAAACAAAAACAAAAACAAAACAACAACAACAAAAAAACAAAAACAAAAAAACAAACAGAAGGAACAGCCAGTGCAAAGGCCCCAAGGCAGGAGGCTCAGTGTCTTTGAGAAACAGTAAAAAGATCTGTGTGGTTGGAGTGAATTCTGAGCGATGATAAGGAGTCTCAAGGCCACTGTAAGCACTTTGTATATGATCAGGTAAGATGATCAGTCACAAGACAAGTTTAGAAATACTAAAGATTCACCAATGTTACATACTCAAGCTTGTGGCTTACACATTCAACTGTGCTTCATTTACGGTGGCAGTTAGCAGCTAGGATCTGCTGAACGCACGGTTTTTGTGAATCCAGCAAACATTATGCTCTTTCTCCAAATCCTTGGTCTTTCTGATCCTGCCCTGTGCACTCACATCAAGGTGGGCTGGGCTGACTCTCGCAAAGGCCTAGTTACCGGAGCCTGGGGGGTGGGGCTTGGGGAAAGCCACTCAAATAACTAAGATCTTTACCATTCCCTGCATAAATAAAAATGGCAGCACTCATGCATGGACATCCTGGTAAGAAGACCACTGGTGATGATATTGGTGGGGCGGGTCAAGGGGGATGGAAATAAGAACTTTTAAAGTCAGTGGCCCCCAGAAAGCCTAGATGATATTTGAAAACCTCTCATCAGTAGCCCAAACTAATGTGGACTGTGATTCAGCATGTTTAAAAACAAGTAAAAATCCTTAGTGGTTAAGTGCAAACCAACAATCTATTTAAAAATCTCTGTAAAATGTGTGGCAATTCACATTTTAGAAGTTAGATGCTAAAAGCATTCTTTCCAGATGACTTTAGAGATTGTGTCTTCCCAGACGGTGGCTGGAATCTTCAGTAGGAACCAAAGCTGGAGATGAGGTGCATTAGACTGTTCCAATGTTGTCACCAGCCTCCCTGACTCCCAAGGGGAGATATCATAGAGGCTGGATTTTTCTGGCCTTTGTAACTACAGCATCTTACATAGAACCTGTCGCCCGGCAGAAATAACGTACGGGGTCGGGTCCTGAGGAGTTGTCACCACAGCCGTTACCACCACCATAATTGATCACCTCCCAGACACTGTAAACCACTGATATCTTTTGTTTGGACTGTGCAATATTTCTAAAAATTGGCAACACTGGGGGGCACCTGGGCAGCTCAGTTGGTTAAGCATCCAACTTCGGCTCAGGTCATGATCTCGTGGTTCATGAATTCAACCCTGGCATCAGGCCCTCTGCTGTCAGCATGGAACCCACTTTGATTCCCCTGTCCCCCTCTCTCTTTGCCCCTTCTTCGCCTGCTCTCTCTCTCTCTCAAAAATAAATAAACATTTTTTAAAAATTGGCAATACTGGGGCCATATTTCTACTTAACAAGTGTCTGGAACAGAACAGGGGATGTTCTCTTTAGAAAGGGGCTGTGTTTTCTAGTTTACCAGACTCCACTGACCCGCTTGGCCCCAGATGCATTTGAATTTGTAGCTTCTGACATATACTATCTTGTTTAACCCTTGCACCAACTCTGTGAAGTAAATTGGTGCTTTATGGATGTGAAAACAGGCTCAGAGATGTTGAGTAACTTCAAAGGGTCAGGGCTGGACACAGGTCTGTGAGTTTCCGAAGCTGGTGATGCTTCTGCTATGCCCACTGCTGCTTGTGAGGAGGGCCCATATTGAATGCAGTGATGACATGGGACCCATGTAACTCCATGATTGTTTGATTTGAGGATTTAGATCATGTATGTCACAATTCCAGAGTCACCCTGAAAAATATAGAAATCCTTATGGCTAACACACTATGTGGTCTGTGCAAAGCCAGAGACCTCTAACAAAATAACAAGGGATTGGAGATGACTTTTAAGTTGACTTCCAGCCCTGATGGACCTCCCTGCGGAGGAAGGACTGCACTTTTAAAAGGTGTCCACTTGGGGGCGAAATATGATAATGAATTCCTTAGTTACACCATGGTGATGGGGCACAGCCAAAGACTCCCAGGGTTTATTGTCTTAAAAGGGAAGGTCTGATGGGAACTGCCAAGCCCCAAGTCTCTGTCCTCTCCTTCTAGTTCTCTGCCAGGCGTCCTGCCTCAGAATGAGGTATTCCTTAACCTAAAATTGGCAATCTTTAGCACATATTCTCAGTACTAAAGCATAACAGCATCATTTCCTTAGGTGTTTTACAGCAGTTGCTTGTTGCTTTGCAAGAAAAATGTGGGAGTGGGGTCAATCTCCCTCTAATGAATATTGATTTCCCTAATATAAAACTTATGTCCCAATGCTCTATTTCCTTGCTTTTCTGGACACGGTAACTTTTTGTTTCCGTGCCAAATCATAGCATTATTATCTTGAAGTCATTTCTTAGAAAAGCCTAGTTGAGATATAACTGGCATACAACAAACTGTACATCTTTAAAGTGTACTATTTGGGGGCACCTGGCTGGCTCAGTCGGTGGAGTGTGCAACTCGTGAACTCACGGTTGTGGGTTCGAGCTCTACATTGAATGTAGAGATGATTTTTAAAAAATCTTTTAAAAAGTGTACTATTTGATGTTTTGACATGTGTATACTTTCATGAAACCATCATTACAAACAAGGTAATAAAACCATCCACCTTCAAAGGTTCTCCTGCCCCTTGGGACTCCCTCCCTCTCACCCATCCCCATCTCTCCATCAACCTGTACAGGCAGCCAGTGATCTGCTTTCTGTCAGTGAAGATCAGTTTGCATTTTCTAGAACTTTATATAAATGGAGTCATACAACTTGTATAAAAAAAACCCAGCTTTGTTGAGATATTACATGGGACAAAATTCACCAGATGTAAGTGTACAATTCAGTGGGTTTTAGTCCATCTACAGAGCTGTGCAAACATCACCAAAATCTGATTGTAGAATATTTTCATCACCCTAAAAGAAACTTCATGCCTCTTTGCAGTCAGTCCCTGTTCTACCCCAGCCCTAAGCAACCACTATTCTACTTTTGCCTCCATATGTTTACCTTTTCTTGACATTCCATACATATGGAATGATATAATATGTTCTGGCTGGCTTTTTAGATTTAGCATAATGTTTTCAAGGTTCATGTATGTAGTTAACATATATCATGTTTCATTCCTTTTTTTTTTAATTTTAATTTTTTAATTTACATCCAAAATAGTTAGCATATAATGCAACAGCGATTTCAGTAGATTCCTTAATGCCCCATACCCATTTAGCCCATCCCCCCTCCCACAACCCCTCCAACAACCCTCTGTTTATTCTCCATATTTAAGAGTCTCTTATGTTTTTGTCCCCCTCCATGTTTTTATATTATTTTTGTTTCCCTTCCCTTATGTTCATCTGTTCTGTGTCTTAAAGTCCTCATATGAGCGAAGTCATATGATATTTGCCTTTCTCTGACTGACTAATTTCACTTAGCATAAAACCCTCTAGTTCCATCCACGTAGTTGCAAATGGCAAGATTTAATTCTTTTTGATTGCCGAGTCATACTCCATTATATATATATACCACATCTTCTTTATCCATTCATCCATTGGTGGGCATTTGGGCTCTTTCCATACTTTGGCTATTGTTGATAGTGCTGCTATAAACATTGGGGTGCATGTGTCCCTTCAAAACAGCATACCTGTATCCCTTGGATAAATACCTAGTAGTGCAATTGCTGGGTCATAGGGCAGTTCTAGTTTTAATTTTTTGAGGAACCTCCACAGTGTTTTCCAGAGTGGCTGCACCAGCTTGCATTCCCACCAGCAATGCAAAAGAGATCCTTTCTCTCCACATCCTCACTAACATCTGTTGTTGTCTGAGTTGTTAATGTTAGCCATTCTGACAGGTGTCAGGTGGTATCTCATGGTGGTTTTGATTTGTATTTCCCTGATGATGAGCAATGTTGAGCATTTTTTCATGTGTCGGTTGGCCATCTGGATGTCTTCTTTGGAGAAGTGTCTATTCATGTCTGGTGCCATGTTTTCACTGGATTACTTGTTTTTTGGGGTGTTGAGTTGGATGTGTTCTTTATAAGATTTTGGATACTAACCCTTTATCTGATATGTTGTTTGCAAATATCTTTTCCCATTCTGTCTGTTGCCTTTTAGTTTTGCTTATTGTTTTCCTTCACTGTGCAGAAGCTTTTTATTTTGATGAGGTCCCAGTAGTTCATTTTTGCTTTTGTTTCCCTTGCCTCTGGAGACATGTTGAGTAAGAAGTTGCCATGGCCAAGGTCAAAGAGGTTTTTGCCTGCTTTCTCCTCGAGGATTTTGATGGCTTCCTGTCTCACATTGAGGTCTTTCATCCATTTTGAGTTTATTTTTATGTATGGTGTAAGGAAGTGGTCCAGTTTCATCCTTCTGCATGTCATTGTCCAGTTTTCTAGCACCACTTGCTGAAGAGAAATGGATATTCTTTCCTGCTTTGTCAAAGATTAGTTGGCCATACGTTTGTGGGTCCATTTCTGGGTTCTCTATTCTGTTCCATTGATCTGAGTGTCTGTTTTTGTGCCAGTGCCATACTGTCTTGATGATTACAGCTTTGTAGTATAGCTTGAAGTCCAGGATTATGATGCCTCCTGCTTTGGTTTTCTTTTTCAAGATTGCTTTGGCTATTTGGGGTCTTTTCTGGTTCCATACAAATTTTAGGATTATTTGTTCTAGCTCTGTGAAGAATGCTGGTGTTATTTTGATAGGGATTGCATTGAATATGTAGATTGCTTTGGGTAGTGTTGACATTTTAACAATATTTGTTCTTCCTATCCAGGAACATGGAATCTTTTTCCATTTTTTTGTGTTTTCTTCAATTTCTTTCATAAGCTTTCTGTAGTTTTCAGTGTACAGATTTTTCACCTCTTTGGTTAGATTTATTCCTAGGTATTTTATGGTTTTTGGTACAATTGTAAATGGGATCAATTCCTTGATTTCTCTTTCTGTTGCTTCATTCTTGGTGTATAGGAATGCAACCGATTTCTGTGCATTGATTTTATATCCTGTCAGTTTGCAGAATTCATGAATCAGTTCTAGCACTTTTTTGGTGGAATCTTTTGGGTTTTCCATATAGAATATCATGTCATCTGTGAAGAGTGAAAGTTTGACCTCCTCCTGGATGATTTGGATGCCTTTTATTTCTTTGTGTTGTCTGATTGCAGAGGCTAAGACTTCCAATACTATGTTGAATAACAGTGGCAAGAGTGGACATCCCTGTCTTGTTCCTGATGTTAGGGGGAAAGCTCTCAGTTTTTCCCCATTGAGGATGATATTAGTGTTGGGTCTTTCATATATGGCTTTTATGATCTCGAGGTATGATCCTTCTATCCCTACTATCTTGAGGGTTTTTATCAAGAAAGGATGCTGTATTTTGTCAAATGCTTTCTCTGCATCTATTGAGAGGATGATATGGTTCTTGTCCTTTCTTTTATTGATGTGATGAATCATGTTAAATTGTTTTGTGGATATTGAACCAGTCCTGCATCCCAGGTATAAATCCCACTTGGTTGTGGAGAATAATTTTTGTAATGTATTGTTGGAGCCGGTTGGCTAATATCTTGTTGAGGATTTTTGCATTCATGTTCACCAGGGAAATTGGTCTATAGTTCTCCTTTTTAGTGGGGTCTCTGTCTGGTTTTGGAATCAAGGTAATGCTGGCATCATAGAAAGAGTTTGGAAGTTTTCCTTCCATTTCTATTTTTTGGAACAGTTTCCAGAGAATAGGTGTTAACTCTTCCTTAAATGTTTGGTAGAATTCCCCTGAAAAGCCATCTGGCCCTGGACTCTTGTTTTTTGGGAGATTTTTGATTACTAAGTCGATTTCCTTACTGGTTATGGGCCTGTTAAACTTTTCTATTTCTTTCTGTTTCAGTTTTGGTAGTGTATATGTTTCTAGGAAGTTGTCCATTTCTTCCAGATTGCCCATTTTATTGACATATAATTGCTCACAATATTCTCCTATTATTGTTTTTATTTCTGCTGTGTTAGTTGTGATCTCTCCTCTTTCATTCTTGATTTTATTATATGGATCCATTTTCTTTTTGATCAAACTGGCTAGTGGCTTATCAATTTCGTTAATTCTTTCAAAGAAGCAGCTTCTGGTTTCATTGATCTGTTCTACTGTTTTTTGGTTTAGATAGCATTAATTTCTGCTCTAATCTTTATTATTTCCTGTCTTCTGCTGGTTTTGGGTTTTATTTGCTGTTCTTTTTCCAGCTCCTTAAGGCATAAGGTTGTGTATCTGATATCTTTCTTCCTTCTTTAGGAAGGCCTGGATTGCTATGTACTTTCCTCTTATGACCGCCTTGGCTGCATTCCAGAGGTTTTGGGTTGTGGTGTTATCATTTTCTTTGACTTCCATATACTTTTTAATTTCCTCTTTAACTTCTTGGTTAGCCCATTCATTCTTTAGTAGGATGTTCTTCAGTCTCCAAGTATTTGTTACCTTTCCAAATTTTTTCTTGTGGTTGATTTTGAGTTTATAGTGTTGTGGTCTGAAAGTATGAACGGTATGATCTTGATCTTTTTGTACTTACTTAGGGCTGATTTGTGTCCCAGTATATAGTCTATTCTGGAGAACATTCCATGTGCACTGGAGAAGAATGTATATTCTGCTGCTTCAGAATGAAATGTTCTGAATGTCCATCTGGTCCAGTGTGTCATTCAAAGCCATTGTTTCCTTGTTGAGTTTTTGTTTAGATGATCTGTCCATTGTTGTGAGTGGGGTGTTGAAGTCCCCTACTCTTATGGTATTAATATCAATGAGTTTCTTTATGTTTGTGATTAATTGATTTATATATTTGGGTGCTTTCATATTTGGCACATAAATGTTTACAATTATTAGGTCTTCTTGGTGGATAGACCCCTTGATTATGATATAATGCCCTTCTGTATCTCTTGTTACAGAAAGTACTTTATTTTAAAGTCTAGATTGTCTGACAAGAGTATGGCTACTCTGGCTTTCTTTTGTTGACCATTAGCATGATAGATGGTTTTCCATCCTCTTACTTTTAATCTGAAGGTGTCTTTAGGTCTAAAGTGGGTCTCTTGTAAACAGCGTATAGATGGATCTTGTTTTCTTATCCATTCTGTTACCCTATGTCTTTTGATTGGAGCATTTAGTCCATTGACGTTTAGAGGAGTAATGAAAGTGATGAATTTATTGCCATTATGTTGCTTGTAGATTTGGAGTTTCTGGTGGTGTTCTCTGGTCCTTTCTAGTCTTTGTTACTTTTGGTCTTTATGTTGTTTTTTTCACCTTTTCTCCCTTCAGAGAGTCCCCCTTAAAATTTCTTGCAGGGCTGGTTTAGTGGTCACAAACTCCTTTAATTTTTGCTTGGGAAACTTTTTATCTCTCCTATTTTGAATGACAGCCTTGCTGGATAAAGAATTCTTGGCTGCATATTTTTCTGATTCAGCACACTGAATATATCCCACCTCTCCTTTCTGGCCTGCCAAGTTTCTGTGGATAGGTCCGCTGCAAACCTGATCTGTCTTCCCTTGTAGGTTAAGGACTTTTTTCCCTTCGTGCTTTCATGATTCTTTCCTTGCCTGAGTATTTTGTGAATTTCACTATGATATGCCTTGTTGATGGTCGGTTTTTGTTGAATCTAATGGGAGTCCTCTGTGCTTCTTGAATTTTGATGTCTGTGTCTTTCCCTAGGTTAGGAAAGTTTTCCACTATGATTTGCTCGCATAAGCCTTCTACCCCTATTTCTCTCTCTTCCTCTTCTGGACCCCTATGATTCTGATGTTATTCCTTTTTAATGAGACACTAATTTCTCTAATTCTTAAATTGTGCTCTTTTGCCTTAATCTCCCATATATATATATGAATATATATATATTCATATATATAGAGGATATTATCCTCTATATCGCTGATTCTCCGTTCTTTCTCATCCATCCTTGCCACCGTGGCCTCCATTCGAGATTGCAGCTCAGTTATAGCATTTTTTATTTCATCCTGACTAGACTTTACTTATTTTATCTCCACAGAAAGGGATTCTAATCTATTTTTGACTCCAGCTAGTATTCTTATTATCATGATTATAAATTCTGGTTCAGACATCTTGCTTGTATCTGTGTTGATTAAGTCCTTGGTTGTCATTTCTTCCTGCTCTTTCTTTGGGGGTGAATTCCTTTGTTTCATCATTTTGAAGGGAGAAAAGGAATTAATGAGGAAAAAAATTAAAATTAAAAAAATATTAAAATTTAAAAATTAAAAACAAATACACACACACACACATTTGACTAAATGATGCTAAATCCTAGGTGTGTTTTGGTCTGGGTGTTGAAAGGGGCCTGATAGATTAGAGAAAAAAGGGGAAAGAAAAAAAAGGAAATCGTTTGAAAATTTGAAAAAAATGAATACACTGAAGTAGACTAAAATGAAGTGATGGAAATAAAATACAATTTGAAAAAATTTGCAGGAAAGTAAAAAATATAGTAGAAAAAATTAAAGAAAATATTTTTAATAAAAACTGAAAATAAAAATGAATTTTTTCTCTTTCTGTATTCAAGAAAAAGAAAATAAACGAAAAAGAGAAAAAAGGAAAAAGAAAAAAAAGAAAATTTAATAGATGGACCAGCGAACAGACTGAAATACGACTGAAATTACTTCGTTTTCCCCTAGAAGTCAAACTATGAAGTGCCTTATAGTTCATAAACTAATCAGGTTGAGAGATTTGTGTTCCTGAAGAGCGAGGTTGGCCCAGTTGGGCAGGGCTTAGTGTAAGTGCTCCATTCTCCACTAGATGGCTCTGCTTAGCTTACTGGGGTGGATTCTTGTGGTGCTTGTAGGTGCGTTTGCTCATGCGTGGGAGCGGTGAAAATGGTGTCGCTCAGCTACCGGTCTCTAGTATGGAAACTCTTCTCCTGGATCAGCAGTCGCGCACCTGTTCTTTGTCTCCAGCTTCTGTCTACTCCCCGCTTTTACACAGTCCGTGACCAAGCCCCAGGGAGCTCCTCCCTCCTGAGTTTTGTCTCAGATGCGGCTGTTTTTCCCAACCCTTTACTTCTGAGGGACTGCGGCTTTGACCCGTCCTGCCCCTCTGCAGGAGAGTCTCACCGAGCAATGGCCAGGTGCCGGCCGCACCCAGGAACATTTGTGGGTTTGTGCTGCTGCCGATGCCCACAGACTGTGGCTGGGTGCCAGCTCCCCCCAGAAAAAATTCACGAGATAGTGTACCAGCAGCGTTTCAGGGATTATGGAAAATCACAACACGCATCTGGCACCAGGCTTCACCCTTAATGACCTTGTTCCAGCACCAGTGAATGTGGTTGTCTCCTGGGTCAACTGGGGCCTTGCCTTTGGGGGACCCACACGGCCTCTACCAGGTGTCCTCCCAGCAGGGGAACCATCTCTCCCTGTGTGGCCTGAAGAACCCCGGACCCCACTCTGCTCCTGGGGATTCGCCCTTCCCACCAGAGCACCGCCAGGTATGGAGCTGCAGAGTTGCAGCCTTTGCGCTCCCCTTGTTTACGGTCTTAATGGAATTTAAACTCTCTCCTTTCTCCTTTCTCCCTTTTTAGTTCAGTCCCTGAGGCTGCTTCCACTTTCTCTCCAGCTGCTTTTGGGGAGGGGTGCTTTTCCCATATTCTCCTCACTGTCTCTGTCCTCTCTCCACACGCAAAGCACCTCCCTGCCCTCCGCGGCTTCTTTCTCCTCAAATTCACCTCTCTGCGCCACGTTCCTGCTGAATTCTGTGGTTCAGGGTATGCAGATTGTTGTGTTAATCCTCAGATCAGTTTTCTAGGTGTGCAGGATGGCTTAGTGTTGGTCTGGCTGTATTTCATGGACGCGAGACACACAAAAAACTTCTATGCTGTTCTGTCTTCTTGGCTCCTCCTTCATTCCTTTTTTTTAAGTTTATTTATTTATTTTGAGAGTGAGAGCATGAGCTGGGGAGGGGCAGAGAGAGAGGGAGAGAGAGAATGTGGCAGGCTCTGTGCTGTCAGAGTGATGTGAGGCTTGATCTCACCAACTGTGAGAGCGTGACCTAAGTCAAAATCAAGAGTTGGATGAGGCCTCCTGTCTGTAGCCATGCTGAACTGATCTGTCCAGGAAGTGGATCCTCCAGCCCTCAAGTCTTCAGATGACCACAGCCCCAGACATTGGTTTTACTGGACTCTCAGGAAAGACCCACCTAGAACCACTTAGCTGAGCCGCTCGCAGAAACCATAAGATAATAAATGTTTGTTGTTTTAAGCTATGAAGATTTAGGGAACTTACAGCAAGAGATTACAATATATGGAATGAAATGTGGAGGGCAGCGGAGAAACTGGCTCAGGAAAACTGGCTTCCACTGCCTTCCTCCGGATGTGACTCAGGGACATCTGCAGTAACGCCCAGAGACTCCTCTTTAGGGTGGTCATCCAACACGATCCCCTGATGCCCAGAGCAGGCAGTGAGGACAAGGAATGGCAGTCTTGCTGAAAGGCTGTAAGGGAGGAATGGAGAAGACTCACCCTTGACCACCTACCATGGGAACAGAAGGGTTGAGTCTCCAGGGGCTGTGGCCTCAGTGTCCCAGACAAAGCCAGGCCGGCAGGGCTGGGGTAGGGTGAAGGGTAGTGGCCAGGGACCCCAGAGCCACCCACTGGGAGGCCAGGGGTGAGGCCGGGCTCTGAGGCCTCTGGCAGCCATGGAGCACCCAGGGCCTGGGGCTGGCAGGGCTGGGGGACAACGCAGGAACTGGGAGACCAGCCAGTTCCAGCCACTCCACAGTAAGTGGCACCTGGGGTAAAGTGATGACCAGGCACTGGTGGCTGCTTTCCTCTCCCTCCTGGGGGCCCTGCCGCAGGGGGACGGGGTCTTCAGCCTGGCGCAGGGCTGGCACAGAGGACCTCTCACACACTTGGCCACACATTGACTGCATTATTTCAGGGTCGTCTGGGCCATTTCCTGCCTCCAGGAAGGATCTGTCTGAGCCTGGAAAGAGAATCGACCCTCCCAGCGCTGACAATATCCAGATACCCCCTCCCTGCTGGGGACTGTCAGCACACAGGGTACCCCAGGTGAGGGTGGAGGACACCGTCAGTTTAGTCCAGAGTTTTCCATACTCCTTAGAGATGCCAACATTGCGTCCACACAGACTACATTTCTAAGAGGAAAACTGTGGAACAATATTACCCTTACAGGTATGATGTCCTCATCTGATCTATTCTATGCTATTATTCTATTCTACTTTATTCTGTTGTGTTCTATTCTATCCCATTCTATTCTGGGACACAGAGGAGGAGAGGGGCTGTGGAGGTGGTTGGGTCACAACAATCCCCTCACAACAAGACCCTTCGAGGGACAGTTTCTTCTGACACAGCCCGCAGCTGCTCTGGGTGAGCCCTCACTCGTCTCCCCCTTGGGCCCTGGGGCCCGTGGCAGCAGTGACTATACCCTATTCGCCCAGCATCCCCCGCGGCTCCTGGAAGGAGCTCAGAATTCTCAGGACCCGCAAGCCTTGGAGAACGTCCTTCAGTCAAAGCTGGAAATGTGGGGGCCGAAAGTGCAGCTCACAGGATGAGTTTTGCTATATCTTTGTCATTCACGTATTTAATCCCTTCCTCCTGGATCCACTGGCCATGGGCTCCTAGGGGTCTTAGGTACTATAGCGGTGACAGCACTATGGAGACCCCAGAATCTTGGGCTCAGGGTCTGGCAGGTCATATGAGTGAATAAAGGAAAGACCCTCTGCCCAGTGGCAGGAGCAGGGGCTTTGGAGTCAGTGAGACCGAGTGCACTTCTGACTTTGCCACTCACTCACTAGCTGTGTGATCTCGGGTAAGCCACTTAACTTCTCTGAGCATCAGTTTATCTCTAAGATGGGGGGTGATACTACCTATTTGCAGGGTTGGGGTGAGGATTAGTAAAAATGCATATAACATAGAGCACCTGGGAATTCAAAAATAGCACATGCTATGATTATTATTAGTGATAATTACAACCACACTAACTAGAGGGTCTCAGGACCACTCTGGATACTTCAGGTGTGCTGTCATTGCTGAGTTTTGGGGGAGACTAGGCTGCTATTGTTTTCATCCTAGACAAAAAAATACTCATAAACACCCAGGGGAGGAAGCTGGTTATGTTTGTCATGAACAGCCTTAGTAATAAAAGGAGAGGAAAAACACACTCAGACACACACACACACATACACACACACACACACACACACACAAGCACATGCACACACACAAACCAAGAACACGGGCCCTTGCCAAGCATTTATCCTGGTTGCAAAGGATAGTTGCATCCTTGAAAAATGAACGGAGTGACTCTGATCCTGGTCAGTGTCTGTCCAGCAGTCTGTAGGGAAGACATAACCCTGGTCTCTGGTGGAACTCACAGTCCTCATGCCAGAATAAACACCAAGGGTGCTGATAGAGAAGGACCAGATGAATGAGAATGGCGGGGCATGAAAATTCATGCTGGTAAGACCTGGGGAGCATTCTCTGTTTCCTAAGCAGACCTGTTTTCATCACTGTGCAACAGGAAATTCAGCGTTTGGGCTTAATGTTTTAAGTACTAACACTGTCGATTTGCTTTAACTATTGAATAACATCTCTTAACTAGTGAATATGATAGGAAATTTAAATTATCTTGATCATTTTCAGGGGCATCTGGGTGGCTCAGTCAGTTAAGCGTCCGACTTCAGCTCAGGTCCTGATCTCTTGGCTCGTGAGTTCGAGCCCTGTGTCGGGGTCTGTGCTGACAGCTCGGAGCTTGGAGACTGTTTAAGATTCTGTGTCTCCCCCTCTCTCTATTCCCCTCCCCCACTCGCGCTCTGTGTCTCTCTCCGAAATAAATAAACATAAAAAAAATTAGAAAACACATTTTCAGTGAATTAATTGAAACATCATGACTAGGTTACTTTCCTCTAAATTTGTATTTTCTGTAATTGTCCACTAGATGGCGGGATGAGACCACACTAGATATCACTAGCTCAGAGGCTGCTCTCCCACAGTTTTAAAGTGAGGAAAACTATATTTTGGTTCCTTCTAATTTTTTGTTTTTCCTTTCAGAAAATAAAGGTAAACAATTTATGCACAACTTTTTAAGGACCCTCTCTAACACTTAAAGGGAGGTATGCCGTTTCCCTGTCTGAAGCTCTAACCTCAGGTATTTTCCTCTTATCTTTGAGCAACAAACAGTTGATGGCACCAGTTAGTAATGAGTGAAAGCTTACCCTGAACCGCGTGCTATGCTAGGAGCTTCATCTCATTTATTCTGCACAGGGAGACTAGAAGGTGTCACTTCCATTTTGTTTAAAAAACTCTATCATTTTGTTGCATGTACGTTGTGTAGGTAAGAGCTCTGATATGAGAATTTCAAGTGTGACTTCATCAGCCAAATGAAGAATCTGTCTAGTGAACATGACCTCCAGAAACAGACCACACTCTTGGGTGCCATTCCTGGCAGTGACAGCAATGTGACTTCTTGCACAAAGAAGGAAGAAACATCTGGATAAATGCATCAGCACAAAGCCAGTCCAGAAACAAAAAGCAGAAGCTATAGGACAGAGGAGCCTGTAATTATAATCACTAGAAGCAAAAGGGTTCCTTCCTTTCCAATCTGATCAAGTATCCAAATGAGTAGGTCCTAGGGCCCTTTCTTCAGCATCTATCAGGTGCCAGGCATGGTGCTAGGTGCTTTATTTATGATTTAATCCTCATTTACTCCTTTTTTTATTTTTTATTAAAAAAAATTTTTTTTGATGTTTATTTATATTTGGGAGAAAGAGTGCCAGTGTGTGAGCAGGAGAGGGGCAGAGAGAGAAGGAGATGCAGAATCTGAAGGAAGCTCCAGGCTCTGAGCTGTCAGCACAGAGCCCAACTCGGAACTTGAACCCACCGACCACGAGATCATGACCTGAGCCAAAGTTGGACGCTTAACCAACTGAGCCACCCAGGCGCCCTGACGCCTTTAAAAAAAAAAGAAAAAATTATCTATTTATTTTTGAGAGAGAGAGAGAGTGCTTGTGCATGCACATACACAAGCAGCGGAGGGGGCAGAGAGAGAGGGAGACAGAGAATCCCAAGTAGCCTCCGTGCTGTCAGAGCAGAGCCCAATGCAAGTCTGTAACTCACAAATGGAGAGATCATGACCTGAGTTGAAATCAAGAGTTAGATACTTAGGGACGCCTGGGTGGCTCGGTTGGTTAAGCAGCCAACTTTGCCTCAGGTCATGATCTCACGGTTCGTGGGTTCAAGCCCTGTGTCAGGCTTCTGTGTTGACATGACAGCTCAGAGCCTGGAGCCTGCTTTGGATTCTGTGTCTCCCTCTCTCTCTGCCCCTCCCCCACTCACACTCTGTCTCTATCTCAAGAATAAGTAAATGTTAAAAAAATTTTTTTAATAAAATCTTGACTGAGGCCAGTGTTATGTCACTGTTTTTCACATCTCTCATATTCTAACCATCTTCAAATATTCGGTTCCAATCCCAGCCTTCAGTCAAGCTACCTCTTTAACAAATTCAGCCAGAATCAGTACTACAGACTTGATCTTGTTTCCTGCTCTAAAATAATACAATTCATTCACCAAATATTATTGATTTCCTGCTATGAGCCACGCATAATTATAGGTACTTAAGATAGAACCATGAACCAGACACACTCCCAGCCTTTAGTAAATTCTTATCCTAACAGATGAGATGAGAAAAAAACTATGATAATGTAGAGTGAGAAGGTGATAGTGATATTTACACAAGATTTTACAGGAGCTGTAGAGACATCTAATTTAGCTAGTTGTTGGGAGTGGGGGCAGACGCTGGCTATGTTAAGTGTGCACAGTTTGCGCAGAGTTTTGAGAAAAGCAAGGGAAGGGATCAGGAGGGAGCAAGTATGTCCTGGGCTCAGGAACAGAGGTGGGAGATGCCCACTCTCCCAGCCTGGAGCAGGGAACAGAGGTGGGAGATGCCCACTCTCCCAGGAGTTCTGAGGCAGGGCTGGGCCAACGATGATAGGTTTATAGAATGATAGAATCAGCTAGAACCTTAAAGGCCATCCAACTCTTCCCCCATCTTTTACAGAGGAAAGAACAAAGGCCCAGAGCTGTGAAGTGATTTGTTACAGGCCTAAGGCTTTGGAAAGTTAGAATGGAAATCGAGATGTCCTGACTCTCACTGATTTCACTGTTCTTTTCCCTGATCGTGATGTTTTGGGCCTGTATTGGTGCATATCTGAAATTCTATTTGCTGGCTATTAAATAAAACACAAAATGAAGCTGGTGTTATAAAATACTGAGATTCCCTAGTGTTCCAATTCTGGAATTAACCTACTGGAGAACCTCAAGCTGGTCACTTCTTTTCTCAGGGTCTCAGTTTCATTATGTGTCGAAGAACTGGGATAGATTTTCATGACCCCTTCGCAGTCTAAAATTATTCTATAAATGTATGCCTATTTCTAGAATATTTTACCATGTGGTCTTTGGTCTAATCACACCTTGCTTTTCGTTTCTGCTAGAAATGAAACAACGCTTGTAAGACTGTCAATTCATTCACATCCTCAAGGGGCTAAATATCCAGTGGGTAAATGGAAAGTGCACCAGGACAGCAAGAGGAAGGCAAATCAACATGGGCTGGAGACGTCCTGGAGACGGTGAAATCTGAACTGTCCTCTGTAAGAGGTGAGGGCTTGGCCAGGAAGACAGAGGGCTGTTCCAGGAAGAAGGAAACACGAGCAGAGTCTAGGAGTTCTGGCCACTTGTGGGCCTTGCGTGAACCACGCTGCTGGGGCAGGGGCTGGATGGGGAGTGAAGGAGGTGGTGGTGGTGGGAGGGGCAGATGGAGAAGATGGTTGTCCTGCTGGGCTACAGTGTAAAGTTGATGCAGGAGCCCAGGGGAAGGTGCAGGAGATTCATTTGGCCTGCAGGGCAGACAACTCTCCAGGAACCCTTTTCATTAGCACAGAATGGGCCCTGACTTAGGAGAGGATGTTCTTAGTTCAACATCTTTCTTCTGTTTTGATTAGGTGTTCTGTAATTACACAATAAATTCTAGAACTGTAAATGATAGCAACATGGACAATGCAGACCCATACAGTGATCATGTTGAAACCAATGATTTTTTAAGCATTAATTTAAAAAAACTGGTTGATATAAACACTTCCCTGTTTTTAGGAGGCTCACTGTTGAAAGTCTTGCTCACTTGCTCCTGTCATTGGTTCCTTCCCTTCTCTTTTTGTGTCTCATTTTCTGCCTTTGTGATCATTGGACTTGGTCTTATATTTCTTTTTTTCTTTTCTTTTTTTTAAATTTAAATTTTAGTTGGGGCACCTGTGTGGCTCAGTTGGTTAAGCGTCCAGCTTTGGCTCAGGTTGTGATCTCATGGTTCATGAGTTTGAGCCCTGCATCAGGCTCTGTGCTGACAGCTCAGAGCCTGGAGTCTCATTCGGATTCTGTTTCTTCCTCTCTCTGCGCTCCTCCCCTGTTTGTGCTCTGTCTCTCTTTCTTTCTCAAAAATAAATAAACATTAAAAAAATTTTTTTAATTTAAATTTTAGTTAACAAACAGTGCAATATTGGTTTCAGGAGTAGACTTCAGTGATTCATCCCTTACATACAACACCCAATGCTCATCCCAACAAGTGCCGTCCTTAATGACCATTACCCATTTAGCCCATCCCCCCACCCACAACTCTCTGTCAACCCTCAGATTGTTCTCTATTGTTGAGAGTCTTTTGTGGTTTGTTCCCCTCTCTCCTCTTTTTTACCCACTTCCCATAAGTTCATCTGTTTTGTTTCTTAAATTCCACATATGAGTGAAATCATATAGTTGTCTTTCTCTGACTGACTTATTTCGTTTAGCATAATACACTCTAGCTCCATCCACGTCATTGCAAATGTCAAAATTTCATTCTTTTTGATGACTGATTAATATTCCATTGAATATGTACCACACCTTCTTTATCCATTCATCAGCCAATGGACATATGGGCTCTCTCCATAGTTTAGCTACTGTTGAGAATGCTGCTATAAACATTGGGGTACATGTACCCCTTCAAATCTGTATTTTTGTATCCTTTGGATAAATACCTAGTAGTGCAATTGCTGGATTGTAAGATACTTCTATTTTTAGTTTTTTGAGGAAACTCTATACTGTTCTCTAGAGTGGGTGCATTCCCGCCAACAGTGCACCAACAGTTGGCATTCCTACCAACAGTGCAAGAGGGTTCCTCTTTTTCTGCATCCTCACCAACACCTGTTGTTTCTTGTATTGTTAATTTTAGCATTCTGACAGGTGTGAAGCAATGACTTATTGTGGTTTTGATTTGTATTTCCCTGATGATGAGTAATGTTGAGCATCTTTTCATGTGTCTGTTAGCCATCTGGATGTCTTTTGAAAAGTGTCTATTCATGTCCTCTGCCATTTCATAACTAGGTTACTTGTTTTGGGGGTGTTGAGTTTGATAAGTTCTTTATAGATTTTTGATACTAACCCTTTATCTGGTATGTCATTTGCAAATATCTTCTCTCATTCTGTCGGTTGCCTTTTAGTTTTGTTGATTGTTTCCTTTGCTGTGCAGAAGCTTTCTATCTTGATGAATCCCAATAGTTCATTTTTGCTTTTTTCCCCCCTTGTCTCCAGCAATTTGTCTAGCAAGAAGTTGCTGTGGGTGAGGTCAAAGAGGTTGCTGCCTGTTTTCTCCTCTAGGATTTTGATGGTTTCCCATGTTACATTTAGGTCTTTCATCCATTTGGAATTTACTCTTGTGTATGGTGTAAGAAAGTGGTCCAGTTTCATTCTTCTACATGTCACCGTCCAGTTTTCCCAACACTATTTGTTGAAGAGACTGTGTGTTTTCCATTGGGTATTCTTTCCTGCTTTGTCAAAGATTAGTTGACCATATAGCTGTTGGTCATTTTCTGGGTTCTCTATTCTGTTCCATTGATCTATGTATCTGTTTTTGTGCCAGTACCATACTGTCTTGATGACTACAGCTTTCTAATATAGCTTGGTATCTGGAATCATGATGCCTTCAGTTTTGTTTTTCTTTTTCAGGATTGCTTTGGCTATTTAGGGTCTTTTGTGGTTCCATACAAATTTTAGGAGTGTTTGTTTTAGCTCTGTGAAAAATGCTGGTCGTATTTGGATAGGGATTGCTTTAAATGTGTAGATTGCTTCGGATAGTTTTAGAATGTTTAGAACAAACATTTTATTTAACAATGTTTGTTCTTCCAATCCATAATCATAGAATGCTTTTCCATTTCTTTGTGTCCTCTTCAATTTCTTTCGTAAGTGTTCTATAGTTTTCAGACAGATGTTTTATTTCTTTGGTTTGGTTTATTCCTAGATATCTAATTGTTTTTGGTACAGTTGCAAATGGGATCAATTCTTTGATTTCTTTTTCTGTTGTTTTGTTTTGGTGTATAGAAATGCAACAGATTTCTGCATGTTGATTTTATATCCTGCGACTTTGCTGAATTCATGTATTAGTTCCAGCAATTTTTTGGTGGAGTCTTTCAAGTTTTCTACAGAATATCAGTCTTATATTTCTAACTTTTTTTTTTTTTTTTACATAATAAACTACTTCAAATGCTCTTTGGAAGTGGGTAGGATATAAATAAATAATTACAATTTCTCTAGATCTATTTTCTTCAATATCTTATTATACTAATAATTATAAAATAGCTCTTCATAGATGTACCCCTTTTGGACAGAGGACCTGAAGTCCTTCATAAACCCATGTTATTAAACCAAATTCAAATTAGTTTACATTTGTATAGCATTTTAAGGATTAAAAAAGGTGGAGTTTTTCTTGGTGTCCATTATTTTAATTGAGCCACAATCCTGACAGTAGCTCTTTCATCCCCAGTACCTAGCACAGTGCTTTGACATAGATTCTACATAAATGCTTATTGAAAAACATGAATGATTGAATTAAGTCAAAATAATTCTGTGAGCAAGAATATGTTCTAGTCATTATTCCTGTTTTACTGAAGAGGAAGCAGTGGCGTGGAGTCAGGACCATCTTGAGAGAGCCAATAGCATATATTTCTTCCCATTTCAACTACCACTTAATGACTTCACCCCAGCAGCTTGAAAGTGGCCTTGGCAGGAATATTTACACCAATGAAATCAACAAATATTGTAAGTCAGCACCCTTCCCGGGCGGGCGCCCCGCCCCTCTATCCCTTGAGAGCAAGTTTTTACGCATTGGCTAGTGATGAGGGAACAACAGGCAAGTTGAGGGCAAAGCACAAATGAGCACCCAGCAACCTCTCCCCCCAGGTGGCATATGTGTGACATTCCTCAGGCACTCCTGGCTGGCTGCTCAGGAACAAAGGAAAGGGAAAAACAAGTGGTTAACTGATAGAGATCACAGACACGCAGGACAGGAGTCTCCATCAGTTTGCAACTGTCTCAATGATTTATAAGAAAAAAGCAATCTTATCAATAGAAAAACCTCCAGAAACCTATAGACTTAATTTCCTCGGACCCTAGCATCACCCTCCCCTCTATAGGATAGAAAATCTTACATAGTCAATCACTCCTCACAGTTATAATGCAGCTCTTTCTGCCCACAGGTCCTGTCCTCGTGCTATAATAAAACCACCTTTTTGCACTGAAAACATCTCAAGAATTCTTTCTTGGCCATTGGCCAAGACAGCACACCACAGAAATCTCAGTTCTTACTAATTCAGTGACTCAACTGAGGTTAGACTGTGGGCTAAGCAGTCAACTCCAATATCATACACCTGATGCTAATATAATATTTTATGCTAACTATACTGGAATTAAAATAAAAAAAAATAAGGAGGTCAGTTCCACATTCTAAGAAGAGAGACCATTAGGGAAACTGATGAGTCAAGGACAAGGGAGTAGCTAGCCAATGTCTGACTTTACAGCAGAGTTCTGTGACAGGGTCTGCACAGCAAGGTCACAGACAAGCAGGTTAGAGACAGGAGCCTGCAACAAGCACTCACCTGTGTATGCCTAGGATTTAAGGAACCTGGCTTGACAGAGTCACAGTGCAGCACACCTACAATCCAAATGCAGCAAGATGTTGAGTGAGAGAGAGGTTCCTGGCATACCATGGAATACTACAGATGGGGACTATTGGAAAAACTATCGTTGGTTCAACACACAGGGGAGAATTGTGCTGGCAGTCATTCCCAGCAAGAGTATCCAAGTAACTAAATAATCTTCAATAAAGAAAAACATGCTGAAATCATCAATGTGCTCTCAGCTCGATTACATAGAAGTAAAAGTAGATCCAGTACAAAAATTCTCATGGGTGAAAAACATGACTGTTGAATATTCCAGAAATGTTTAGAAGATCCTGCTGCCTTTTCTACACCCATTTTCATCTTTATGGACCAGAAGGTAGTCTATTATTCTACTAATTAATCCTCTGACTCCCAAGAAAATGTGTAGGGGCTGAGGGCATGCCGCTCCAAAATGTGCCACTTTGGCATAAAGATTCCTTTGAATTAAAAGTCGTAAATACTCAGCAGATGCAGGAAAAGCTCTCTGCCTCCCCCATAACTGCCTAAATTTACTCTGGAAGGCAGAGCCTGCAACAGGAAGGAAGAGAGCTAGTAACAAGAGACTCCCTTTAAAGAACCTATCTGCATAATAGGGCAAACTGTTCTAAACATCTCCTTGCACCTTCTTGCTAAAGAGCTTTCTCCCCTTTGTGTCCTCAGACCCTCCCCCTATCCTAAGCTTTTCTAAGCTTCCTGTTGCCTCCTTGTTTTTGGAATCTCATGTCTGTGTGGATTCCTCCTGTGACCCGATTAAATTGGATTTTCTCCTGTTAATCTATCTCATGTCAAGTTGATTCTAAGTCCAGCAAGAAGGACCATAGGGTGGAAGGTCTTCCTCCTCAACAGGAGGGATACTGTTCACTGTTTCTAACACTGCTTTGCTCTAAATTTGCAGCATCAGTGAGGTGTTGTCATTGTGATTTGGACCATTTGACCAATCAGGACTAAAAAAATTATATTGCTTCAGGTTACTTGCATGTTACTTGTACTTTACTGACTTTTAAGAAGTGTTAGTATAATAAGAATATCTGAATGTGCAAAAAATACTTAACCAACAGTTTATTTTTAAAAACATATACACTATCTCAGTTAAGAAATGGGCAGAAGACATGAATAGGTACTTTTCTAAAGAAGACATCCAGATGGCTAACAGACGCATGAAAAGACGTTCAACATCACTCATCGTCAGGGAAATACAAATCAATATCACAATGAGATACCACCTCATACCTGTCAGAATGATTAAAATTAACAATGCAAGAAACAGCAGGTGTTGATGAGGATGCAGAGAAAGGCAAATCTTTTTGCCTTTTTGCACTGTTTTTCTGGGAATGCAAACTGGTGCAGCCACTCTAGATAACAATATGGAGGTTCCTCAAAAATTAAAAATAGGACCACCCAATGATCCAGCAATTGCATTATTAGGTATTTACCCCAAAGATACAAAAATACAGATTCAAAGGGGTACATGTCCACCAATGTTTATAGCAGCATCAACAATAGCTAAACTATGGAGACAGCCCAAAAGATCATCTACTGATGAATGAATAAAGAAGATGTGGCATGTACACACACACACAGACACACAGATACACACACACACACACACACACACACACACACACACACTGAAATGGAATATTACTCAGCCATCAAAAAGAATGAAATCTTGTCATTTGCAATGACATGGTTGGAGCTAGAATGTATTAAGCTAAGTGATATAAGTCAATCAGAGAAAGACAAATACCATATGATTTCATTCACATGTGGAATTTAAAAAACAAAACAGATGAGTATATTGGAAAGTGGGTGGAAAGAGATGAAAGGGAAATAAACCATAAAAGACTCTTAATGATAGAGAACAAACAGGAGGTAGGTTGGAATGGGTTAGATGGGTGATGGGTAATAAGGAGGGCACTTTTTGTGGGGAGCACTTGGTGTTGTATGTAAGTGATGAATCACTGAAGTCTGCTCTTAAAGCTGAAAAATAAAAACAAAAAACCAAACCAACCAACGAACAAAAATATCCACTATAAATTCCAGACAGACTTATAACTGCCATTTGGAATTGTTTTGAGTGGGATTTGAACCACATATCCTCCACAGTGAGCACTTAGTAATTATTAACTACCAAGAAAATGGACATAGAGAATGATATTCTAGTTGTCTCTTAAATATCAGCACAATCAAACTTAATTAAGTACAAAATTTCTAACACAAGTGACTGCATCTGGGCCAGGCATGTAGCACCCCCCACCCACCACTGTAGCATAGCCTATAACTATTTTCTGAATATTTTCATGCTCTATATTTTTCTTCTTTTCCTCTGTACCACCCCATCACAGGACCCAAGTCATTTTGCTCACTTTAGATAGCTCTGGCAAGGCTGGTGAGTTGTCTTTTAAAATATAAGTGAGGGGCACCTGGGTGGCTCAGTTGGTTGAGTGTCTAACACTTGAATTTGGCTCAGGTCATGATCCCAGAGTTGTGGGATTGAGTCACGAGTTAGCTCCATGCTGAGCATGTAGCCTGCTTGAGATTCAATCTCTCTCTCTCTCTCTCTCTCTCTCTCTCTCTGTCTCCCTCCCTTTGCCCCCTTCCCCACTCATGCATGCTCTCTCTCTCTCTAAAGTAAAGTAAAATAAAATAAAATAAAATAAAATAAAATAAAATAAAATAAAAGTGATAACCAGACAGCATTCAAGATCGTCCCTCCACAAATGTCACTCATTCACTCAATTTGGATATGCCCTCCTGAGTAGGAGGAGGAGGTGGAGTGAGAGGCAGCCCCTTGGAACTTGCACAGAACCCCATAGGGCCCTGGGAGTGTGGAGCAGGTGTCAGATCTGCAGGTGGGGAGGGGAGAAGGAATGCTGAGCGATCCACTGTCAGGGAGTGGTACTGAGTCACTGTCACAGGGGCTGTCTGAGCATTGGCAGCATGGAGGGAAAACCTGTGCCAACCTCACTCCCACCCCCAGTCCTCTCCCCGAATCCTTCCCCCAGTGAGGCTCACCCTATCAGCTCTACTGGGCCAAGGAAGGGCCCAGAGAGCAGGGCCTGCCTCCAAGACTGTCCCCATCCCTGTGAGGCCCCTAATGAGAGGTAGATGAGCACATGAGAGATGCCCTTGTGCATTGATGTGGAAGGAGATGATCACTAGGGTCAGGGGGTGGGGGAGACTTCCCCAGTGCAGAGGAGGAGAGAAAGGAACAAGATGGATTCTGAGAATGGCCTGGGGATGAGAACTGCTGTGTGCCATCAGTTCCCTTCACTTCCAGTTCTGGGTGTACCTACAATGGTTTCATCCACCCGCCGAGGTCCTGGAACTGAGGGAGAATGCTGAATGGTGCCAAACACAGGGGCAGAGGCAAGAGCTTTAGGAAAGGCGCTAGAGTGCCTCCAGTGTCTGTGTTGAGCCTCGAGGCATCTTGGGAGCAGTACACCAGGGCCATTGTGTTGCTTCATCTTCTTGGAATGAAAGTTTGAACACTTGAAGAGTGTGGGATGCTTTAAGCAAAAACTCAACTTGATTGGCAGTTAATACGTATTCGCTCTGTGCCAGGCATTGTGGGAGGTTCTGCAAGGGAACTGGAGATGAGCAAGGGAACTGTCCTCAAGAGGTCTGAGGACTAAGAGTAGGGAAAACAGATCCACACAAATTTGTTTACTGAGGAACAGATCACCAGAAGAAGCCAGGGGAAAGTACTTAGAATGTAGAAATTGAGGTAGCATAAATAATTTAGAGGTAATTTTATCTTTCTTTTGCCATCCTTGAACAAGAGTCAAGAATTGTTCTACTTTGGTGCTGCAAGATTAAAAATAAAAGATACAAAGCAGTAAAATTGAGGTTTACTGTGGCTTCCTAGGGGATCCTCATCAGTTTATGTTCATAACTTTTGAACCTGCCACTTTCATGCTTAATACTGATGATTTGAAGTGTTTTGAATATCAGATTGATTAAAAAAATTTTTTTAATTTACATCCAAGTTATTTAGTATATAGTGCCACAGTGATTTCAGGAGTATATTCCTTAATGCCCCTTACCCATTTAGCCCATGCTCCATCCCACAACCTCTCCAGTAACCCTCTGTTTGTTCTCCATATTTAAGAGTCTCTTATGTTTTGCTCCCTCCCTGTTTTTATATTATTTTTGCTTCCCTGCTCTTATGTTCATCTGTTTTGTATCTTAAAATCCTCATATGAGTGAAGTCATATGATATATCTCTTTCTCTGACTAATTTCGTTTGGCATAATACCCTCTAGTTCCATCCACATAGTTGCAAATGGCAAGATTTCATTCTTTTTGATTGCCGAGTAATACTCCATTGTATATATATACCACATCTTCTTTATCTATTCATACATCGATGGACATTTGGGCTCTTTCCATACTTTGGCTATTGTTGATAGTGTTGCTATAAACATTGGGGTGCATGTGCCCCTTCGAAACAGCACACCTGTATCCCTTGGATAAATACCTAGTAGTGCAATTGCAGGGTCATAGGATAGTTCTAGTTTTAATTTTTTGAGGAACCTCCCTGTTTTCCAGAGTGGCTGCACCAGTTTGCATTCCCATCAGCTGTGCAAAAGAGATCCTCCTTCTCCACATCCTTGCAAACATCTGTTGTTGCCTGAGTTGTTAATGTTAGCCATTCTGACAGGTGTGAGATGATGTCTCATGGTGGTTTTGATTTGTGTTTCCCTGATGATGAGTGATGTGGAGCATTTTTTTCGGGTGTCGGTTGGCTGTCTGGATGTCTTCTTTGGAGAAGTGTCTATTCATGTCTTTAGCTCATTTTCTAATTTTCTAATACTTGTTTTTTGGGTGTTGAGTTTGATAAGTTCTTTATAGATTTTGGATACTAACCCTTTATCTGATATGTCATTTGCAAATATCTTCTCCCATTCTGTTGGTTGCCTTTTAGTTTTGCTGATTGCCTTCTTCACTGTGCAAAAGATTTTTATTTTGATGAGGTCCCAGTAGTTCATTTTTGCTTTTGTTTCCCTTGCTTCCGGAGACGTGTTGAGTAAGAAGTTGCTGCGGCCAAGATCAAAGAAGTTTTTGTCTGCTTTCTTCTCAAGGATTTTGATGGCTTCCTGTCTCACATTGAGGTCTTTCATCCATTTTGAGTTTATTTTTGTGTATGGTGTAAGAAAGTGGTCCAGGTTCATTCTTCTGCATGTCGCTGTCCAGTTTTCCCAGCACCACTTGCTAAAGAGACTGTCTTTTTTCCATTGGATATTCTTTCCTGCTTTGTCAAAGATTAGTTGGCCATACGTTTGTGGGTCCATTTCTGGGTTCTCTATTCTGTTCCATTGATCTGAGTGTCTGTTTTTGTGCCAGTACCATACTGTCTTGATGATTACAGTTTTGTAGTATAGCTTGAAGTCCGGGATTGTGATGCCTCCTGCTTTGTTTTTTGTTTTTGTTTTTGTTTTTTTTTTCAAGACTGCTTTGGCTATTCGAAGTCTTTTCTGGTTCCATATACAAATTTTAGGATTGTTTGTTCTAGCTCTGTGAAGAATGATGGTGTTATTTTGATAGGGATTGCATTGAATGTGTAGATTGCTTTGGGTAGTGTTGACCTTTTAACAATATTTGTTCTTCCTATCCAGGAACATGGAATCTTTTTCCATTTTTTTTTGTGTCTTCTTCAATTTCTTTCATAAGCTTTCTGTAGTTTTCAATGTACAGATTTTTCACCTCTTTGGTTAGATTTATTCCTAGGTATTTTATGGTTTTTGGTACAATTGTAAATGGGATTGATTCCTTGATTTCTGTTTCTGTTACTTCATTCTTGGTGTATAGGAATGTAACTGATTTCTGTGCATTGATTTTATAGCCTGTCAGTTTGCTAAATTCATGGATCAGTTCTAGCGGTTTTTTGGTGGAATCTTTTGGGTTTTCCATATAGAGTATCATGTCTGCGAAGAGTGAAAGTTTGACCTCCTCCTGGCCTATTTGCATGCCTTTTATTTCTTTGTGTTGTCTGATGGCTTAGGCTAAGACTTCCAATACTATGTTGAATAACAGTGGCAAGAGTGGACGGACATCCCTGTCTTGTTCCTGACCTTAGGGAGAAAGCTCTCAGTTTTTCCCCATTGAGGATGATACTTGCGTTGGGTCTTTCATATATGGCTTTTATGATCTTGAGGTATGCTCCCTCCATCCCTACTTTCTTGAGGGTTTTTATCAAGAAAGGATGCTGTAGTTTGTCAAATGTTTCTCTGTATCTATTGAGAGGATCATATGGTTCTTGTCCTTTGTTTTATTGATGTGATGAATCACACTGATTGTTCTGTGGATATTGACCAGCCTGTACGAAATGTACTCCCAACAGGGGCACTGCCTCTCCCCGTGTGGCCTGAGGACTGCTGGACCTCACTCTGCTCCTGGGGATTTGCCCTTCCCACCAGAGCACTGCCAGGTATTGAGCTGCAAAATTTCAGACTCTGTGCTCCCCTGTTTATAGAGTCTTAATTGAATTTAAACCCTCTCCTTTCTCCTTTTTCCCTTTTTTGTTCAGTCCCCACGGCTGTTTCCACTTTTCCACTTACTCTCCAGCTGCTTTTGGGGGGGGGTGCTTTTCCCATATTCTCTCCCCCTCCCCCCCCCCCCCCCCCCGCCCCCGCCCCATCTCTGTCCTCTCTCTGCAAGCAAAAATAGCTCCCTGTCCTCCGTGGCTTCTCTCTCCCCCAGTTCACCTCTTTGTGCTGCATACCTGCTGAATTCTGTGGTTCAGGTTGTGAAGATTGTTGTGTTAATTCTCAAATCAGTTTTCTAGGTGTGCGGAATGGTTTAGTGTTGATCTGGCTGTATTTCATGGATGCCAGATGCAAAAAAAAAACCACAAAAAACTAGGTTGAGTTTTGATGAAAATACCAGTCTTATTTCCTAATTCATATGAAACTATTCACGCTGAAATAAGAGACCTAAAATATGAGTGTATTTCCATAGAGGGGATTTAGAGACATTAGGAGTGCAGGTTTTATTATAGTATTTAAAAAAATCTTTTTGGGGGGCATCTGGGTGGCTCAGTTGGTTAAGCACTAGACTTCAGCTCAGGTCATGATCTCACAGTCTGTGGGTTGGAGCCCCATGTCAGGTTCTGTGCTGGCACCTCAGAGCCTAGAGCCTGCTTGAGATTTTGTGTCTTCATCTCTCTCTGCCTCTCCCCTGCTCATGCTCTTTCTGTTTCTCAAAAAAAAAAAAAAAAATTAAATATTAATTTTTTTTAATTTTAATTTTATTTTTTAAGTTTATATATTTAGAGAGAGACAGAGACCGCATGAGTGGGGGAGGGGCAGAGAGATAGAGAAAGAATCCCAAGTAGGCTCTGCACTGCCAGAGTAGAGCCCAATGCAGGGCTTGAACCCAGCAACCTTGAGATCATGACCTAAGGTGAAACCAAGAGCCAGACTGAGCCACCCAGGCACCCCTCATTATAATGCTTTATTTCCCTAACAGAGGAATGTAGAGTCAGAATGGAATGATTGAATGACTTAGCATTAAAAAAAAACATTTTTTAAAAAATTTAAATGACTTAGTTTTTTTTCTAATAATCATATAGTATCTCCTACTTATAGTCCTCTAGTCTTCTCTTTGGATGACATCACCTCCTTTGAGGAACTTTGGGGTTGGTTTTTGTTTTGGCAATGATCCGAAAGGAAGAGGATGCCTTTACTGTCGGAGAGAACTTTGGTGCCCTCTACTGGTGGTTTTGGTTTCTTCAAATTTGCAGGCCTCCATTTGATGGTTCATGGAATCCATTTAGTGGGTTCTATCAGAATTTTCTTAAAAAGTGAAAATGTAGATTACCATATAATAAGTATAAATATTTGTGAAACTTTGTTTCCAGTATGTATATGTGAATGCAGAATCCAGGTGATTTCCAGTTAGCAACATTTAGCACCTATATCCAGCAGGATATAGAATTAGCATGAGGGGAGTGAGGCAGGGTGGAATGAGTGCAGGGTTAGATCCTATCTCTATTTAAAATTTTGAAATTTGGTTTATCATGGGTTTTGTGCATTAATTTTGATTTTAAAAAAGCATTGCTTTACAATAGTATTTATTTTGATTACTGAGCTTTTTGGTGCCCTAAGTGAGTGTCTCGCTTGTGTCTCTCTGACAGTCAGTGTGCTTTATGGAGGGCCTGGAGAAGGTGGGCCAGCCTGTGGAGCCGTGAATAGGAGGCACACGTGGGGATGAGAAGGGACAATGCGTGTGATGTCTTCTCCTTTTTTTGAGGTAGGAGGTGAAGCCATCAGCAAAGAGTGAAGCTCACAGGCCTCAGAAGAGGGGGAAGATTGAGCATGGCTGATGAGGGGAAAGGAGAGGGAGAAGGTCCAGGAGAAGTGGAGGCTGGTCACACAGCATGAAGCCCTCTGCCCACAGCTAGATACTGCCATTGTGGCAACGCCGTCCGCATCTCCGGCAGCCACAGGTGTTGGGGAAGTAGGGAAGACAGGAGGGACCCGAGGTCTGGGGTTGTTGGGGTGGAAGGACAGGAACAGAGAGAGGAGGGCAAAGGTGCCAGGTGATTCTGCATCTGAGACAGGGAGGCGGGCGAGAAGGAAGGTCAGGAGATTGCTGGGTGGGGTGCAGGTTAGGGAGCAGGCAAGGGGTTGGCAGAGGATTCCAGGTGAATATTAAGAGGCTGTGGTCAAAGAGTGAGTGGACTACAGAGTGAGTGGACTGGAATTCGAAATTTCAGAGGAAATGCAGTTGTAGGTGAAGCCCCTTAAACGACTCTCCCGCTGAGAAGTTGCCTTGAGTGTGTGAACGGTCACGTGAACAAAATGGTATATACTTGATGACATAAGGGCTCCTGAGACTTCTGAGTATTGCGTGTCTACTAGGTAAGATTTGGAAATATAGTTCCTCTAAAATTAGATGTTGATAATATATTACAACAATGGCCAGAAACAGTGGTCAAGAAACATACATATAGACGCAAAAAGGGATTCATTTTGAATTCGAACCCCCTGGCTTTCTCTGGCTCACATTCCTCAGCCTTTGGGTCTCGGATTCCCTGTTGCTCCTCCTGGAAGATGACTCCTCTGCTCCACCCACCCCCATCTCTACCCTCCTGGCTCCCAGCATGGCACCCACTCTTTGCCCCATGGCTCTCTTCCCGCTCAGAGCGCCACCACGGGCCTTGTCTGTCCTGCCTTCTGGTGATCGCCCTCTACTCATTTGTTAATCATCTCAATTTGCAATGAACCAGCCTTTTAAAATAGTTCCTTTTTAGAAGAAATAACTATCTGAAGTTTACAGAATTTGTACAGTATTCTCTTTCATTTGTCAAAAGGTATTACCTAGTCCTTGAATTCAAACCCGTGCACATAAATTGAGAGGCCACATAAATACATGCATGCATGCATACATACATGCATCCACTAAAACGCATGCAACGCATACACACATCCATCCAGGAAAACCCATGCATGCATCCAGTAAAATGAGATGCTTCCTTTCTCTGTGCCTCCTCCCTCTCTCCTTCCCCTGAGTTTGCTCTCCCCCAGGCCTCTCTGCTCCTCTCTCACCGTGGGGGCCCACAGCTCTCCCACAGCCATCTTCCTTGCACTCAGAGTGCTCCCCCAGTCTGCAGTCCCGGCAATCTCAGGCCCCCATTGGACTGCTATACCTGCTGCCTCCCAGCACCTCATGCTCAACACCAGCCCAAGCCCACATATGCTCCCTCCTCACCCCTAAGTCAGGAAGCCAGTTTCCCCTCAGTTGTCAGTAATGCTGGAAACTAGAATTCACCCCACCCCCACTCCTCCCATCCTAGGCCACTCCTCAGGTACTGCTGGGTGTGTTTTTCTCCAAAGGGTCTCCTGACCCCTGACTTCCCTCCCCACCTCCATCACCCCAGATGAGGCTCTCCTCACCTTATCCTGCTTCAGTTTGAGGCCCTGATGGAGCCGGGGTCCAATCACCACTGTCCCTGCTTCTGCCCTGCATACCACTGCTGCATTAACCCCTTTCACATAAAGCCTAATACATATGGTGAGGTTTTTTTGGGGTGATAGTGGGGCTCACAAGGTCTGCAGCTGATGGCCAAGAAAGAATCTTTGAAGATGTTTTGGTACAAAAAGCTGATTTTATTAAAGCACAGGGACAGGATCCGTGGGCAGAAAGAGCTGCTCTGGGACCACGAGGAGAGACTGGTTACATACTAGGAGATGGGGGAGGTAAAGTCCAGGTTAAGTTTCCAATGAGACTTCCATATGCTAAAGAAGACTCACAGGATACAGGAGGCCTTGACAGTGTCAAGCTAAGGTTTTCCCTCTAGCAAAGCATTAGCATTAAGACAGTAGGGAGTTCCTGGAGAACGGTTTTACTCTACCTGCCTCAAGTATTTGCCAATGGGCTGCAGGTTATAAGGAAATTGAGTTCTATCTGCCACTTCCTTCTGCCTTTGTTTCCCATATCACTATGGAGGGGTGATATTGGGGCTCCAGGAAACAGAGTCTATAGGTTTCTGGAGATTAGGCTATTGACAAGATTGCCTTTTTCTTGTGATTTACTAAAATATTTGTAAATAGATGGATCGGGTCCTGCAGGACTATGATCTCTATCAGTTAGCCATTTGTTTTTCCCCTTTCCTTTGTTCTTGGGCAGCCAGGAGTGCCTGAAGAATATCACACATATCCCCCCTGGGTGTGGCGCCGGAGTAGTGGTGCGGCCTGTCCCCTTGCCTTATACTCCCTCATCAGGAGTTATCATTAGAAGCAAAAACAGAAACTCCTGTGACTTCTTGCTGCCCTTAGCACACACTGACTCCTCTGCCTCACTTGCAAAGTTCTCCATCTCCCTGCTTTCAAATAACTTGCCTATGTCTCAGATATTAACCATACTGCAATTCTTTCTTTGGGTGAAACAAACTTTCCACAAATAATGACTCCGTCCAAACCCTTGCACTAAGACTTGACCTACCGTGACTTCTGGAAGCCCAAGTTTGCATCCCTGTGATGACCCAGCCTCCTTTTGAGCTCCTATTTGAAAAAAACTCAAGGAATGCATCGTTTGTCCTAACCAAGACCTGCAGATAGAGCTCTGACACGCCTCTTTCTTGGAGCATTTACTAAAATAAGCTTACAGTTGTGTATTTTTCCTCTGTTCCTTTGAAATGTATACATATCTCCTACAACCTGGGAGTGTCTTTCTCAAGGACCCAAAAGCCATTCCTCTGAAATGTAATCATCAGAAAGGACTGGACCTCTTCTGTCTGCCAGTCTCCGTGGGAAGACAGGATCCTAACTTCATGATTGCCAGCCAGCAGATACAGCTGAGCTAACCATGATTACACTGACACCCACTTCTTGAAAGTTCTCATTTCCCTGCCTCTATTGGGCCCCTGCCCACACCCCCTCCCTACTCTCTCAGTCTCCCTTTGAAAATGCCAGTCAGCTCTGCACAAATTGGGGTGGGCTCAGCTCTTTCCCCAACTGATAGGAGCTACTCGATAAAATCTGTTTCCACCACTTTAAGGTCTCACTTTATCTTTGACACCTGAAGCAACGATTGTGCCTCCTCCTGTGACCACCTAAATCCTGTTGATCCTCAGCCTCTTCTGAAATCCTGTGACTGATCCCACCACCACTGATCTCTGCTCTCAGGGACCCTCCATTTGGACTGCCATTGGGATCACCCAGTTCCAGCTGACGGGCCATCTGAACCTGACTGAGGTGCCAGTTTTCTGTCATTTAGGATTGAATCCAACTGGTTGTTTTCAATACTTCAAGGTAGAAGAAACTCCTACTTTATTATTCTCCTTTGTGCCTAGTATAAATGTTACGGAACCAGGCTGGAATGCTGGTGGAAAAACCAAGCGGCACTCAGAGATCTTGGTGTATCAGAGATTTATTTAACACCAGCGGGCTCAGAGGAGACTGTTTCTCCAAAGATCTGAGCGCCGAATGCAAGTGGGGAGGGTAATTTACAGTTGTCAGCTTCCATAAGTGTGGGGGTTTTCGTGAGCACAGCAAACCAAGGAAGAACCCGGAGGAGTGGTCTCTAAGCTAGAGACCAGAGCTTGTTTTAGTCCCGTTGGCCATCTTTGGCGCAGTATTTTATTCATTTCTCTGACATAAGTACTTACATAGAAAGTACTCAAATACTAACAGGATGAATCGAAATACTGGAAATTGTTGTAGTTTAGTGTAAATTAAAATGCAGACCTCGATCACCTTAATTACAACTTCAATGGGTATGGTTGGTTTTGCATATATTTTAGGATCAGAAAGTAGACTCAACAAGGAAATGAGTTACCAGCAGGGGTGAGGCAATAAAGGAGAGTTGACTGTAGTAAACCAGCTTAGTCCAGAAAATATTAAAGGGAACTCGTTTGTGAAGAAATATGTTTTGAATAGTTGTGAAGCATAGCTCCCAGACTTGGGGTGGGGTCTGCCACCTGCTTCTTAATATTCCTTTACTCTCCTATTCTCTTTTTCATCCTTCTGATCACTCCCCACCTATTAAAAAAGAGGATATAGGGGCACCTGGGTGGCTCAGTCAGTTGCGGTTAACCATCTGACTCTTGATTTTGGCTCAGGTCATGATTTCACGGTTTGTGGGTTCGAGACACACATCGGGCTCTGCACTGGCAGCATGGAGCCTGCTCGGGATTCTCTCTCTCACTCTCTTTCAGCCCCTCCCCTGCTCTCTCTCAAAATAAATAAATAAACTTTTTTTTTTTAAGAAGATATAAATCTGTCTCCAGTCCAAACACAGACCCAAGTTATATTCCAAATATTTGCCTGTTTCCCTCTAAGCAGTTCTTTGTCCTGTTCTCTCTCATGGTCTTTCTTGTTTCCTATTTCCTGAAGCCATCTATAATTTTTATATCCCCTCAGTAACAATACATGGACATTCACCCCCGGTTTGCAGATGAAGTCACCAAATCAGAGTGCAGAGAGGGTTGCCCGAGGTTACACAATGAACCTGGCCCCACGTGGGGGTAGCGCTGGAGTTTGCAGCCTGTGGCCTGGTGCCTGAGCTGGAACACGGGCACACAAAGGAAGCTGCAGGCACAGCGTTCTGCTGTGGATGGTTACTGAGCTCACATGCATTATCGGGATCTTTTGTTTCCTGTAAGGCTCAGCATTTTCTTTCTCCAGGTCAGGCAGGCCTGTGGGTTTCTCTGCAGTCTCCTCCCCTGCACTTGGAATACAGAAGCTAGAAGATATGCTTTATCTAGACAAGCTTTAAGATTGTGCAAACCAGGAGCACTGGCTGGGGCTCAGTCGGTTAAGCGTCAGACTTAGGCTCTGGTCATAGTCTCACAGCTCATGAGTGTGAGCCCCACATTTGGCCTGGAGCCTGGAGCCTGGAGCCTCCTTCAGATTCTGTAACTGTGCAGACCAAAAGAGCTGGCATTGGTAATTTGTGTGAATTTTTTAATCAGCAAAGCCAGGGTTGGGGCAACATCTTTTAGTTGTAATTAATGAATTTAGACCCTGAAAGTGCTTTTGCTTTTGGTTGGGCAAGCTTGCCTTGTGACTATGTTCAATTTGGGGAAGTTCACGTGTTCTTTTGTTATAAAAGAGAAGCTGTCACCAGCTAGACCCTAAGACCTGACCTTTACTGCCCACCTGCTTGTGCCCCCCAAACTTTCTCCCATAATTATCCTTAAGCTCTTCCTTCTAACTAATCTCTGAACACGGGCAAATGGAAGTCAAAATTGCCCCTCCAGCAGTAGTGACTCCTGTGACAAAACCTGCAGCCTGCAGAAGCCACTTAGACCAGTTTAAGCTTGAACCACTGATTTGCACCTGTGCAGATGGACCATGGAGTGACCTGTAGAATGACCAGCAACTACCTCTATTTCATTATAATGCTGAAATCTCTGCCCAAGGAGGAGCACAAGCCTTATTTACATAACACACAATGAACATACAATGAATATGCACATAGGCATGTTTCCTTAAGGTGCATGTGTGACCTTATGCCTGCCCCTATACACGGTGACAAGACTTCCCTATCTACATATTCATCCTAACACTGAATAAAAGGAACCCATCCACCCTTGCTTGTGCAGTTAGACCTCCTTATTAGCTACAGATAAAGTTTTTTTGTGTCACAATTCAACCTGATGCAGTTTGACTCAACAAGGAGCAAACTCACATTGGCTTGGTTACAAAGCTGGGTACTGCAACAGAGTAGTTCATCTTTCCTAATCTTGCCCTCATCAGATCAGTACTACCAGTGGGGTTTGGTTATAGTTTATGTAAATGGTGCTTCTGAGGATGGGGCATTTGGATTTGAAGACTTCCTAACTACCCTGAACTGAGGAGGGTGACTGTAACTGAACTCTTTTGAGTTTGCTCCTTGGTGAATTACAGGTAGACACTACACTGCGGGGGTGGGGGGGGGGAGAGGAGGGTTGTTATACCAAGTAAACTTTACTTGCAGCAATTAAAGAGATCAGGGGAATAACTTCCAAAGCCATAACTCCCTGAGCAGGGGTGAGCAGTTTCCTTTTATTTAGGGTTTAGAATGAATATTCAGAAAGGGGAGCTTTCTCATTGTCTGTAAAGGTTGCACAAGCTTAGAAAACACGAAAGGCATGGTGTGTTAATGAAGCTTGGGCTCCCGCTAGGGCAGAGACTTTAAAATTATAGTGAGGCAGAGGTAACTGTCAGAGGAGGGGAAGTGGCTAAGGGCAAGCTCCAAGAGCTAGTATAAATTAGCTGGGGTCTTGGGCTCCTTATCTTGGGAGGGGGCTTTAGGGCCTTGCTTACTTTTGAAATAGCACTGGAAGTTTTAACCACTGATTATTGTCTCTGATACAGTTAGACTATTTTCTTGCCTGGTAGAGACTGTTAGTTTTTGCACTTTCTTTGTTCCCTCAAAGTCCTTAACTGCTGAGGTTTTTGCGTTGTGTGTGTGTGTGTGTGTGTGTGTGTGTGTGTTTCTGACAGCTCCTAGGAAGTTCTGTAGGAAGTGTGCTTGGAAAAGTAGGGTATAGATGGGGGGCGGAGGACTTGGGGTGGGGTTGGGGTGGGGGTGAGGGGATGGGGATAGATGGGGGCCTGAAATGACTTCTTTTGTATCAGAAAAGCTGTGTCTTGACTTTCTTTTACTGGAGACCCCTAACTCCTTCTGCTTACAAAACTGGCTCTTCCTATTTACATAGCACTGTTGAGTTAGCATGGAAAGTCCTGTGTTCTAGGAAACCACTGCCCCAGCACATGAAAAATCCCAGCTTTAGACAATGTACGCTGAAGGTTGGGGAAAATGTATAAATCCATATGGCCAGCCCCCAAGTGTCCCAAAAGCAACACTGCTTTTAGTGTCAAATGGATACAGCATAGATTATCTGTCTTCCAGAGTTGGTGTTGCTGATGTTGGCCGTCATGATTTGCAGTTCACAATAATCGATTATTCATTCATGTATGACTCTAAGTGATGCAACTGAAGTCTGCAATCTCAGTGTGTCCTAAGTGTTCATTATTTTAAAGAAAGATGGAAGGACACATACAATTGGATTAAGAAATTTAATAACCATCAGTGTTCTATAGTTTTCAGAGTATAGGTCTTTCACCTCTTTGGTTAGGTTTATTCCTAGGTGTCTTGTTACTTTTAGCGTAATTGTAAATGGGATTGTTTTCTTAATTTCTCTTTCTGGTGAAAGAAATTGAAGAAGACACAAACAAATGAAAAGACATTCCATACTCATGGGTTGGAAGAACAAATCTTGTTAAAATATCTATACTACCCAAAGCAATCTACACATTTAATGCAATCCCTATCAAGATACCACCAGCATTTCTTGTAGAGCTAGAACAAACAATCCTAAATTTGTATGGAACCACAAAAGACCCCAAATAGCCAAAGCAACTTGGAAAAAGCAAAGCAAAGCTGGAAGCATCACAATTGCAGACTTCAAGTCATATTACAAAGCTGTAGTCATCAAGACAGTATGGTACTGGCACAAAAATAGACATACATCAATGGAACAGGATAGAAAACCCAGAAATAAACCCAAAACTATATGGTCAATTAATCTTTGACAAAGCAGAAAAGATTATCCAATGGGAAAGGGCAGTCTCTTCAACAAATGGTGTTGGGAAAACTGGACAACAACATGCAAAAGAAAGAAACTGGACCACTTTCTTACACCATACACAAAAATAAACTCAAAATGGATGAAAGGTTAAATATAAGACAGAAAACCATCAAAATCCTAGAGGAGAAAACAGTCGACAACTTCTTTGACCTCAGCCGCAGCAACTTCTTACTAGACACGTCTCTGGAGGCCAGGGAAACAAAAGCAAACGTGAACTATTGGAACCTCATAAGGATAAATAGCTTCTTCACAGTGAAGGAAATAATCAACAAAACTAAAAGGCAACCTATGGAATGGGAGAAGATATTTGCATATGACATATCTGATACAGGGTTAGTATCCAAAATATATAAAGAACTTATCAAATTCAACATCCAAAAACCAAATAATCCAATTAGAAAATGGGCTAAAGACATGATTAGACATTTTTTTCCAAAGAAGACATACACATGGCCAGCAGACACATGAAAAGATGCTCAACATCACTTATCAGGGAAATGCAAGTCAAAACTACAATGAGATATCACCTCTCACCTGTCAGAGTGGCTCACCCAAGTTCATTCTTCTTCATTATCACTATCCAGTTTTCCCAATACCATTTGCTGAAGACACTGTCTTTTTTCCATTGGATATTCTTTCTTGCTTTGTCAAAGATTCGTTGGCCATACATTTGTGGGTCCATTTCTGGGTTCTATATTCTGTTCCAATGATATGTGTCTGTTTTTGTGCCAGTACCATACTATCTTAATGATAACAGCAGAAACAGACTCTTAATTATAGAATACAAACTGATGGTTACTGGAGGGGAGATGGGTGGAGGGATGGGTTAAATAGGTGATGGGGATTAAGGAGTGCACTTGTTGTGATGAGCACTGGGTAATGCATGGAATTGTTAAATCACTGTATTGTACACCTGAAACTAATATAACACTATGTTAACTAAGTGGAATTAAAATAAAAACTAAAAATAAGAAACTTAACAATCAAAAGAGTACATTCTGCCCAAAGATAGAAAAGAATTTGGGATTGGACATTGCTATAGCTTGAATGTTTGTGCTCCCTCCACCCCCCAGCCCCAGCCAAATTCCACATTCATGTGTTGATGAAATCTTAATGCCCAGTAGGATGGGACTGGTATGTTGGGCCTTTGGGAGGTGATCAGGTCATGAAGGTGAGTATTCATGAATGAGGTTAGTGTCCTTATAGAAGAGGCTCGAGAGAGTTTTTTTTGCCTCTTCCACCATGTGAGGATTTGAGAAGTCTTCAACTAGGAATAGGGCCTTCACCCAACCATTCTGGCACCCTGGTTTGGGACTTCCAAGTTCCAGAACTGTGAGCAGTAAATGTTTGTTGTTTATAAGCTACCCAGTCTGTGGTATTTTGTTACAGTTGCTGAACTAAGACAAGTATGGTGAGGAAGGGGATGTGAAGTCATATATGGAGGCTAAATCTCACAACTTGGATTAGATAGCCAAGTCCCTCTAAATCAATCCAAAATTTTACCATCTGCCAAAAACTATATTTTGAAAATAGTGGCTGCTATATTAGCTTGGATTGAATACATGAACACATGCATTATCACACCTTTGATTGCTTTATGAAACTACATAAAATTACAATTCCTGATTCAGAGGTGCCAACTAAAATGTTTTGTGGGTGAGCAAAAGGGGAAATTTGATAACAGATATCTTGGCCCCTTACAATGTGGAACCAATTTTGTCAGGTCTTACTACAGATGCTTTTTATACTAAATCAAAGAGTATGTCAACTCACAGCAACAACAACAAAAATGTTCCCCCTACTTCCTAGTTATTCTGATTTGAACAATGGAGTTTCAAATGGTCTTCTTGACTTATGTGGATATTTTAAATTTTTTTTTTTCAACGTTTATTTATTTTTGGGACAGAGAGAGACAGAGCATGAACGGGGGAGGGGCAGAGAGAGAGGGAGACACAGAATCGGAAACAGGCTCCAGGCTCTGAGCCATCAGCCCAGAGCCCGACGCAGGGCTCGAACTCACGGACCGCGAGATCGTGACCTGGCTGAAGTCGGACGCTTAACCGACTGCGCCACCCAGGCGCCCCTTATGTGGATATTTTAACAATGCTGCATAAATAAAGAGAACGTTGATATCTTGGCCAAATACAAACTAGATTTTGCTTATTTATGAACATATTTGGCAGATATTGTACATATAATTTTGGCAAATTCCATTCTGTCTATAAACTTCTTGGTAGAGAAAATGAAAAGATGCTACCTCCCAAATATCCTGCACACCATGTATACAAACACCATTAAAAGGGGTGTCATTGGCTTATTGTGATATTTAATGCAAGTTTTGATCATTTTTCAGTTTTCTCAAAATGTGCTACTAATGAAATTTTTGCCTTATAGAAATAGAAGGAGATAGCCTCTTTAGACATGTACCCACAAGACGGCTATCACTGTTGCTGGTCATACATTAATAGAAACAAAAGACTTGATTGACAAACAGCTGGTTTACAAAAACAAGTCTGTAGATACAAAGTGAATACTATTGAAGAGCTAAGACCTAATTCCTACAAGTCTGAAAACCTTTTCTTCTGGTTTCTGGCCCAGCATGTAAGAAACTGGAAGTTGCCACTCCATCCTAACAAGAAGTAAAAGGCTGACCAAATTGAAAAATCAGCAACTCTTCTTATCCATGGGAGAAGTGAGGTCACAGGGCAAATAGCTGCCCTCAAATTGGAGAGACCCCCATGTGAATACAGGGAATCACAACTTACCTGACCAGAAGCCCGCAAGCATAGTTCGCCATGGGAACAAGTTCCAGAGTAGGGAAACTTCAACTGTAATTGATGAATTCGTGGGAACTCAGTGTGGACAACTCTGAGAGTTAAAAACTTCAAGGGGTATAGTTTCATCAATTGTAATACTCTAGTTGGGAATGGTGATAATGGAGGAGGTAAAGGGTATATGGGAAATCTCCACCTTCCCCTCAATTTTACTTTGAATCTAAAAATGCTCTTAAAAAAAGTCTTAATTAAAAAATTTTACTTTTAAACCGAAGAAGGACCCAATCATTGATGGCTCCATACTTTTGTATATTTTACTTCCAGGATTTTTTTTTTAATTTTTAATGTTTATTTATCTTTGAGGGAGACACAGCATGAGTGGGGGAGGGGCAGAGAGAGAGGGAGACACAGAATCTGAAGCAGGCTCCAGGCTCCAAGCTAGCAGCAGAGAGTCTGAAGCAGGGCTTGAACTGGTGAGATCATGATCTGAGCTGAAGTTGGCCACTTAATCGATTGAGCCACCCAGGTGCCCCTACTTCTAGGATCTTGACCAGGTTCTCACAGTGAACACTGAGGGAAAATCTCCTTATGTTTCCAGCAGAAGAGGAGAAAAGTCACCTTTTTGAAATAAGCCAGAGCATTCTGTTCTTTTTAACAAGGCTTCTCTCAGGAAAATATATCTACTCAGAGACTGACTGACCTGGGGGAAGGAAAGTACCCAACTCCAGCTCACTCTAGCTATACTATCACATCAAAGGGTAGGAGTTGTGGGTGGAGGGAAGAACTGAGAAGCATATGTGAAGTTCACAGCTGAGGGACACAGTCTCACTAAAACACTAAGACCTATTCATAGGATTGTAGAACACTTAAAAAAAAATCTCACCACTTCTTTTCAAAATCATAATGAAATTCCTAGCTAATCCAATAAGAAAAGAAAAAATGAAATGTATACAGATTGGGAAGGAAGATATAAACCGTTTTCTATTCACAAATGACTTAATCATATATGTAGAAAATCTGAAAGAATCAACAAAAAAGTATTGAAACCAATAAGCAATTATAGCAGGGTTGCAGGAATGGAAGATTAATACACAAAAATCAATTTCTTTCATATATTCCAGTAGTGAATAAGTGGAATTTGAAATTGAAAACACACTACCATTTACATTAATACCCCCAAAATGAAATACTTAGGTATAAATTTAAGAGACTATGTACAAGATCTATATGAGGAAAACTTCAGAACTTTGATCAAAGAAATCAAAGAAAAATATAAACAGAGAGATATTCCATGTTCATGGATAGGAAGACTCCATATTGTAAAAGATGTTAATTCTTCCCAACTTGACCTGTAAATATAATGCAATCCCAATAAAAACCTCAGCATATTATTTTTGTGGATATTTAAAAAATTGTTTTGAAAGTTTATATAGAGAGGCAAAAGATCCAGAATGGCCAACACAATATTGAAGGAGGAGACAGAGTTGGAGGACTGATACCACCTGACTTTAATACATACAATACATCTACATTAATCAAGATAGTGTTGTATTGGTAAAAGAATAGATGAATAGATCAATGGAACAGAATAGAGAGCTGTGATATTGTGATTTATAATAGGAAATATATATTTGTCTTCCACTGTTCCTGGCACATAGCTCCTAAAACCCTTGTAATTTCCTATATAATAACTATAGGAACATCTTTCATTACGATATTTAGTTTTATTCCCAGTACCCGAAATAACTCCAAAGGATAAAGGTGAAGAAAGTGTCTTTTGTTTTTCTTAATAAGTCCCTTTCAACCACACCAGCGTTTATATTAATGAGATGACTTTTAGAAAGCCCCTAAAGAGGGAGGCTGGTTGCCAGAGGAACCAACCCTGTGGTTACAGGGTTAGAACTTTAAGCCCCACCCTCTGACCAGAGGTTGAATGGGTCACCAATGACCACGGATTTAATCAATCATGCCTATATAACAAAGCCTCCATAAAAATCCCAAAGAACAGCGTTCAAAGAGCTTCTGGGTTGGTGAACACGTGGATGTGATAGGAGAATGTTCCTTCCCTCATACCTTGCTCTATGCATCTCTTCCATCTGGCTATTTCTGAGCTCTATCCTTTTTTTTTTTTTTTTTTTTTAAATTTTTTAAATGTTTATTTATTTTCGAGAAAGAGACAGAAGACAGAGTATGAGTGGGGAGAGAGCAGAGAGAGAGGGAAACAATCTGAAGCAGGCTCCAGGCTCTGAGCTGTCAGCACAGAGCCCTATGTGGGGCTTGAATTCACGAACCATGAGATCATGACCTGAGCTGAAGTCAGATGCCTAACTGAGCTACCCAGGTGCCCCTAGCTCTATCCTTTTAAATTGGTAAATTTTCTTGAGTTCTGTGAGCCACTCTAGTGTATTAATCAAACCCAAGAAGGGGGTCATGGGAACCTCCAGTTTATAGCCAGTTGGTCAGAAGCATAAATAACAAGGACTTATATTTGGCATCTGAAATGTTTGGTTAAGGGGTTATTCTCATGGCATCGAACACTTAACCTTTGGCATCTAAACTTATCTCTAGGTTAGATGGTGTCAGAATTGAGTTAAATTTTAGGACACCAGTTGGTTTTGCAGAACTGTTTGTGTGGGAAAAGCCCCAACATTTGATGACCAGCAGTGTCAGAAGTGTTGTGAAGAGTAGAGTTTTGAGAGCAGAGGAGAAAAATAGAGTTTCTCTTACAAGAGCCTAGAAGTAGACCCACATAAGTATAGTCAACAAATGTGCTGGAATAACCGGACATCACATGGAAATAAATGAATCTACATACAGACCTTAAATCCTTCAGTAGAATGAACTCAAAATGAATCACAGACCTAAATGTAAAATACAAAAGTATAAACCTCCTAGAAGATAACATAGAAGAAAATCTAGATGACCCTAGGTTTGGTGATGATGTTTTAGATGCAACACCAAAAGCAGGGAAGCCTTGTACTTTAGACTTTATCTTGAGGAAAAGGAAATCCACTGAATAACTTACATGTTTTATGAGATCATCCTGGGGGTTGAGTGATAAGTGGATCAGACAAAGCAAGACCAAGGGCGGGGAAACAAGTTTGGCGACTGTTGCCAAAGTCTAGATAAGAGGAGGAAGTTCAAGGTAACGGGAAAAGTAGCCCTGGGGCAAAATGAAAAGTTGGGTTTTGAACATGTGGAAGTGCCAGAGTCATCAGATTGAAAACATCAGGGAGCAGTTGGTCTGATGCTTGGAAGGATATATAGGAAGCCAAAAAGGGTGTGGAGAGGAAGCAGAGGGCCTTGTGCAGAGGAGGAAGAGTGGAAGTGAGGTCCTGGAATGGAAGAAATGTGGAAGAAGGGGCAGTGCCTTGTTCTAATGAGTTCAAGAAAGTAATCAAAGGTGTCCTTGGATGGAGGTAACAGACCAGCATGATCCTGAATACAGTCCACATTAGACAGGGAAATGAAGGCCTTCTAGTAAGTTTGGTGGTTATACCTTTTCCAAATACAAGTTATGTTTGTTTTGATCTCACCTTTATGCAGTTCTTTCCACCTGCCTTCTAGTCTTGGCAGGGAATGAACATCAGAGTAAATATCATCCCTTCCATCTCATTATTTAGGATTTCCTTTTGCACATTGACTTACTGAAGGCAGTGATGACTTTTAATTGCTCTGATAACTTCCAAGGATTTTAGCCTTTGCCTTATTTGCCACAGCAGCAGTTTTGTGAAAGCAGCAAACTTGCATCAATACTAGGACTGAGGAAGGATGGGGGCTGTTTCCACCTAGAAACTCACCACCGTATTCTTTTCTGTGTGATACCAGTCAAAACAACTGGTGGAATATTCACTGCCTATCAGTGGTTCTTTTGATAAATTATGAGCTGTGTTCAACGTAAAGATTGCTCAAGAAGTAATTTGTAAGAAAAGACCAGGATCATACTCGGTTTCAATCCTTCCCTAATAGGGCCTGTGACTCCATGTTATCGTTATGGAAAAAGAGCTTTACTGATTAATTAGCTTATTAACATAGAAAGCGTTGCTGTTAAATAGCTACTTTGCATATACCAGGAAATTTTTGCCACATGAGAAGGAGAAACCTTGCATTCTAATACTTCTTTTTTGTCAAAGAAGCAGAGGGTGCTTAGCCGATGTTGCTGTTGAACATCTGCAGTTGACCAAGTGACTAGTCTTTGTGCTATGGCCAAACAGCAGCTAGCTTGGAACTATTAAAACTTTTAATGAAAAGCAAGGATACAGTGATTGTATCCTTTGTTTATAATTCTGTAACTAGAATAAAATATTTATTGTCGTGTGCTGTTTTATCTTATCTTGGAAAATAGGCAATTATGGCAAAAAGCATAATTCTTTAAGGAATAAGGACCAAACAACTTTAAAGAAAAAATATTTGTTATTATAATTTATTGAATATTCATATACAATACGGCAAATTTTCTGGGATTTAACCCTAGGATATGATTGTTGCTGGTGCTTATTAGTAAAAGGCTCCAGTTCATGCTTATGACTAGTAAAATGTTTTACTGTTGGAGAAGTGGATAAAGTACACCAAAGATGGCTGATTGGACTAAAACAAACTCTGGTCTCTAGCTTAGAGACCCCTCCTCCGGGTTCTTCTTTCTTTGTTTGCTGAGTGCCCGAAAACCAACCCCCCCCCCCAAATATGGAGGCTGAAAACTATAAATTACCCTTCTCACTCACATTCAGGGCTCAGATCTTTGGAAAAACAGTCTCCTCTGAGCCCGTCAGTGTTAAATAAATCTCCCAATCCACCAAGGTCTCCAAGTGCCGCTTGGTTTTCCCGCCATCATTTCAGCCTGATGCCGTAACGTTACAAAGTGAAAACACAATGCCATACAAAATGAAATCAAATACTTTATTTAAAAAAAAACATTTTCGAGTTTGTTTTATTCAGTCTAATGACTAACGCAATAAAAACAGATAAACTAGTTTAATATAATTGGATGCTTTTTTTAAAAAGAGATTTTATTTCTAAGTAGTCTCTACATCCAACCTGGGGCTTAAATTTACAATCTCAAGATCAAGAGTCACATGCTCCACTGACTGAGCCAGCCAGGCACCCCATAATTGGCTGCTTTTCTTTTCTTTTCTTTTCTTTTTTTAAAGTTTATTTATTTTTGAGAGAGAGACACAGTGTGAGCATGGGCAGGGGAGAGGCAGAGAAAGAAGGAGAGACACAGAACTCGAAGTGGGCTCCAGGCTCTGTGCTGATGGCACACGTAACTCGTAACACAAATGGCCATCAGCACAGAGCCCAATGTGGGGCCTGAACTCACAAACTGTGAGGTCATGACCTGAGCCGAAGTTGGACGCCCAACCAAGTGGGCCACCTAGGCACCTCAATTGGCTGCTTTTATACAGCACATATTGTCCAGTCCACAATATAGTATTAAATGATGGAGCACATTCAATATAACCATTTTTACAGAACTAGGAAATACATATCTAAGAATAATTGTTACAACCCCATCTGTCATATCCAACTCCAATATTCTAATTCTGAAGCAGATAAAACCAATGACCATCCTCATATGGGCTCACGAGTAAGAGTAGTGTTACCATCAAAATCTGTATTTTTGATCCATTATGAGCATTGAGACGAGCTTCAAATATTCCCATGAGACGAGCTTCAAATATTCCCAAAGAAAGAAGCACAGTGGATGTTATCATCACCTATTCCACAATAGCGAGTGCTCCATTCAAAACTATCTCATCCCAGGAATTAAATAAGGTCAGTCACATTCATTGGCATTTCCTCCACTGTGCTATTGTAGAAAGTCTGAATGTCACAAAGAATCCACTTGTCTTCTTCAATGTTTATGGCCACAGCTTTCCTCCCAAATCAGCCTCCACTGCCAATTCTGAACAAACAAAAATTATTAATCAGAATATTGCTTATCAAGTACAATATGAACTACTAACAATATGAGCTACTTGTTAACCATCAGTGGCTGTTTATTTCCCAAGATTATATATAGAGTGATTCTAACTAGATGCCAATTACAATATCTAGAGAGAAAAAGGATTTCTTTTGTAGTTAGTGGAAAGGATTCCTTTGGCTGCAAAATCAGATTCTATCAGGCATCTTAAGCATTATTATTTATAAAGCAGATGACAGTATTGTGTTTGTGGTAGTGAAATTAAAGCCCATACCCAAGAGGGCTAGCCAAGAGCAGTTGTTGGCCTGGGACAGATGTAAACACCACAGACTAAACAAAAAGAACAATTACGTAATTCGTCTTGACACACCTTTGGAACTATAAAGTGCAACTATAAACTCTGGAATGTTAGCTATTGTTTAGGACTATGCAGTCTAATACAATAGCCAGTAGCTACATGTGGATATTGGAATTAAAATTAAATAAAATAGAAAATATAGTTAACCGGTTGCATGAACCACACCTCAGTAGCTACGTGGTGGCCTGTCACTTCTGTGTTGGGCAGCACAGATATAGAATATTTTCCTTGCTGCAAAAGTTCTATTGGACAGACTTGGTCTAGGACTTAAAAACTTTTTATAGCGTGTGTGTGGAAGGAACTTGCAAAGATCTGTCACGATAACCCATACTTATCACTGCTTTCTGCTCAGTTCACCTAAGACACCGTAACACAGATGGCTGAGATATATGTACCACCATGGCTCTATACCAAAACAGATAATATAGCCAATCAAAAATGCCGTGGCTGGAGCAATTTAAAATATCAAATCACCGGAACAAGAAAAAAACAAATATGGAAATACTGACTCGCTCTTTGTCCAAACTACATGTTGTTTCACTCATGAAACCATGTCCTAAATTAGGCCAGTGCCATCTCTGAGCACCATCTCATCATCTATTCTTTTTTTTTTTTTTTTTAATTTGTTTTTTCAACGTTTATTTATTTTTGGGACAGAGAGAGACAGAGCATGAACGGGGGAGGGGCAGAGAGAGAGGGAGACACAGAATCGGAAACAGGCTCCAGGCTCTGAGCCATCAGCCCAGAGCCTGACGCGGGGCTCGAACTCACGGACCGGACCGCGAGATCGTGACCTGGCTGAAGTCGGACGCTTAACCGACTGCGCCACCCAGGTGCCCCAATGATTGATTTTTTAAAACAAAAGTTTATTCTTAAATGTACAACAGGATCTAAGACACTCCATTCTAGCTATCGGTAGCAACAGGGTTATGACAGGGAATCCAGATGTTTAAACAGGAATGGAATTAAGGATTACCATTGCCTCAGGCACAAGGAACAGTTTACTTTTTGCCAGATTTCTTAATTCTGCCTGTGACCAGGGGGCCCTTCCCTGCGGCCTGGTCTTGGCCTTTTAGCTCCTGGAGTTTCTTCTGCTCCTCTTTTGGCTCCTGCTTGAACGCCTTCTGTTGACCATCTCCTCGGCCTATTTCTTGGGCTGCTTCAGGGGCTTCTTCCTGCCCCCTTTGCGGCTGGACATGGTGCCTCTATATCTTTTTAAAGTTATTTTTACATTAGTAGCAAGACATAATTTATTTAGTAATAAAACCACTATACCTAAGCCAGTGTCAATGTAAATTGATACCAGAAAATGCTAACAAAATCCCAATTATAGAGGAATCCCCAAGAAAGCACAAGATATGAATAACACGACTAAAAAAAAAGGACTCACGTGTAAGCTAAGGCAGCCGGATCTAACAGCATTGTTGATTTTTCCTTTGAATATCAATTATACAAAATCCAAAGTCTGGGCTACATTTCACATTTGTTTTTCTACTATGTTCTGATCAACCATGAATCTCTCCAAGTAGAATTTAAATACATCTTACCATGTTACTAGATGATAAGATTGTTGTCCTCATTCATATACCTGATTTTAAAGGTTGTCTGGCTAACAGAATCACACTTGAACAACAACACATAAATTTATTTCACCAGAATAAAGGCAAATACTCAATGAAGATGACAAATATTCAGTTGAGAATACAGTTTCCACAAGTGGTGGGCGGTACATAGTTTATAACCATAGATACCATTGTACATAAAAATCATGAGCCTGAGATCACGGTAGTATACGTTCAAGTTCTGATTCAAACAGCAGCTGCTGCACACTCTTCCAGGCCACAAAACGGTAATGAACCGCATAGAAATCATACAGCTCACTGTGGAGTGTGGGCTTTATTTCCCCACATAGCTTGAGCTGACAAAGACTGCTAAAAATCTTCCCCTCAAAACCAAAGTTTGGCAGATAACTATAATTAAATGAGGAATTGAAATACCAGTAAGTTGGCAGTAATCAAAACGTGGTTTGTCCCATACCTGAATTCCTTCCTGATAATGCCTTTCTTTCTTTTCTTTCTTTCTTTCTTTCTTTCTTTCTTTCTTTCTTTCTTTCACTGTCACCACCTGCAAAATATTAATAAGACTGAATTCTCAAGAGTCATTCCTCAAGTCAGTGTTTAACTTGGTAGACATGTCTGAGACCACGCATCCCTGGCTGCTAAGCACCAGGGCAGACAGGGCTAGAAAGGTTACAGTTTTATTTTGAGCAGGGGTAAAGACAAGGCAGCACTTTACAGCTACATTGTAACTACATCCTGCATCAGTTTATTAAGGAAGTAATTAGATATTAACTGTGTCTTAACTGGAAATACTAGGGAAGAACCACTCTCACCACATCAGAAACTGAACTTCCTGGCATGCATTTTCTCAGAAGCCAGTCTACCCTCTGCCTTGTGTTCTGAAAAAGTACAGCCTGTGTACTGGTTGGTCTCTTGTATGCCACAAGGAGCATGTAATTCCAACCCCCCCCCCCCCCCGGTATTGCAGAGAGGAAAATGTTAATAGAGTCAGAAGAAAAAGCCATTTGATTTCTTACTCTCATCCCTGCCATTGCAAGGGGCAAGTTAGAAATTCATTCTATTAATTCTACTTAAATACAGATATTATTGTACCAAATTTTAGAACAAAGTATCCTGGACTTAAGAAAGAGATTCAGCTCAGTTTTTCTATTATCTGGTATAGTTGTTTCTCTTCTTTTGTTTACTCTGCTGCTTTATTTATAAATACTAAAACACGGTTACTACTTTCTGTGATTTTAGTACAGAGCTTAAGCAAGAAGGTAAAAAAAAAATTCTGGCCATAATTTTTATGTATATCAACTAGAAAAACATTACCCTCTTTCAAAAATATTATAAAATACTGGTCCTTTCAAGGGTCAATTCTTCCTTCTTCATTAGAAGTTGAAATGGATTTCTCATGAACTTTTTGATAACTTCCAACATATCGATTGACATTAAGGCAGAAAACAACCCAACCTTAAAAGAAAAGAGAGAGATAACTAATTATGTTGACACATCAATTAAGTAGATATAACAGAAATGTTTGAGACCAAGCGTCCCTGTCTTACTATAGAATTGAGCTAGACAGAGATTGTAGGAAACAATTGCTTTCAGCAGGGGGAAAGGACAATATAGCACTTCACAGCTATACTGTAACAATTAACCCAACCTGCTAGCTATAGACAAATCACGTGCCCACCTTAATGCTTATATTTAATTTCTGGTAAATCTCATGGATTTGACCTTTAATCCCTTGACTCCACATTTTTATTTGCTTCATCCAAAACAAGCATCTTGACCCATTTTGGAAAGTTAAAAAAATAAATCTTACTTAAATGTGGGTTGTGCATAGGGACTTCCTTCCAAAGACTACATTACGGAAGGGGAGTGTAACTTTATTGGAGAAACCAATGAGGAGTAACTTTATTGGAGAAACCTAACAAACACCACCTCAGCCAGGGGACCAAGGTCAACTCAACAGTAATAATCCTTAATTTAATGAGATGAAAATGGCACTTTACTTCTGTGGTCTTCCTCCCCCAAAACCCATAACCCCAGTCTAATCTTGATAAAGACATCAAATTCCAATATAAGGACATCCTACTAAATAGCTGACTGTATCTGACTCCTAAAAACTGTTAAGGTCATCAAAAACAGGGAAAATTTTAGAAACTGTCACAGCCAAGAGGAGCTTAAGGAGACATGACAAATATAAATTAAATGGGTGGGATACTGGAACCCCAAAAAAAAAGGACATTAGGTAAAAACTAAAGAAATCAGAGTAAATTCTGGACTTCAGTTCACAATAATGTATCAAGGTTGGTTCATTAATTTTAACAAATATCACACTAATGTAAGATATGGGAAACTCCTTACAAAGTATATAGGAACTTTCTAAACTATCTTCTCAATTTTTCTGTAAACCTAAAATGGATCTAAAATATAAAGTTTATCAAAGGAAAGTTCTAGTATCATGTCTAGGAATTCATGCATTTGGCTTAAACAATGAGGCGAATTATTTTCCCTCCTGTACCTCAATATCACCAGTTTAAATATGCCCTAAGTAAAATATGGTGATACTTACAAAGATAGATTCTATTTAACATATCAGACGCTCTCCCTGAAACAGCAGTATGTGCTGCTTCAACTGTATGCTGTGCCTTTCGCTTGGAACACCATTTCCACAATGCAGGCATGACAAATTGTCTCCTTACAGCATTCAAATGTCAGAATTACCATTTGGATCTAAAAGTTAAAGCTTAAATTATTATGTTGTAGAAATACAGGCTCCACCAAACCATTTCTGAAGCACATGGCTAAATGCTGAACTGCTCATATTTAGAATCTTAAGATTCTGGTCTGCAAACAGCTTTTATGCAGCACAACACAGAATCACTTCTAAGCTTACGATGCAGAATAATCAAACTGCTTCATGATAAAATCCCTTTCAGCATCTCATTTTTATTTTTATTTTTTAAAAATGTTTTATTTATTTTTTGAGAGAGAGTGGAAGTGGGGAGGGGCAGAAAGAGAGGGGGGCAGAGGATCCAAAGTGGGCTCTGAGCTGTCAAGCTGACAGCAGCCAGCCCAATGTGGGGCTTGAACTCATGAACTGTGAGATCATGCCCTGAGCGGAAGTCTGATGCTCAACCGGCTGAGCCACCCAGGGGCCCCACAGCATCTCATTTTTGATTAGATTTCTGTGCCTTTACAAACTTGAGATCCTCAGCTTCCTAGAGATACCAGTTAGATAATTAAAGAATCCAAACAAACATTTCGTACATTATTCTTCTATGTGCAGGATATGTAAGTAGTGAAACAAGTTCTTTATAGCTCCAAGACAAATTGTTCTGTTATGTAGTCACTGATTATCAGTTACTTTAAAAATAAACCTTTCCAATGGGAAGTTATGCCATATAGCCTTGATCTTAATAAAGCCTACAGCTTGGTTAAGAAAAGCTTTATTTCATAGCTAGTAACAGTGAATTTTTTTTTAAGCGTGTATTTATTTTGAGAGAAAGGTGGGGGCGAGGGACATAAAGAGAGAGAGAGAGAGAGAGAGAGAGAGAGAGAGAAAGAGAGAGAGACAATCCCAAACAGGCTCTATGCTGTCAGCTCACAGCTGGATGTGGGCTGGATCTCATGAACCATGAGATCAAGACCTGAGCCAGAATCAAGAGTCCGACACTTAACCAAATGAGCCACCCAGGTGCCTGCAGTGAGCTTTGAAAAACAGATAGCATGCAACAGATTTATCACAAACTACAAAGATTCCCAACTAATTACTGATCATTGCAGTTTTCATGTTGCAAAATTGCATTTAGACTTAACAACAATAACACAAAGGGCATGGATTCTGTCTACCCTGAAACAAAGACAGCTTTAGTTTCTCAGGCTGGGGAGATATAGCCCTGCAAACAATCTCTGCAAACCTAGTTCCTGTTTAATTTGAAACAAGAACTCTGGGATGCCTGGGTGGCGCAGTCGGTTGAGTGTCTGACTTTGGCTCAGGTCATGGTCTTGCAGTTTGTCAGTTCAAGCCCCACACCAGGCTCTGTGCTGACAGCTCAGAGCCTGGAGCCTGCTTCGGATTCTGCGTTTCCCTCTCTCTGCCCCTTCCCAGCGCATGCTCTCTCTTTATCTCTCAAAGATGAATAAACTTTAAAAAAAAATTTTGAGACAAAAACTATATGCTTGCATGTGGACAATAATAGAAAAAAAAAGGTTCTGAATGGACCACTTTACACCAAATCTTAAGCTATTCTTCACTTTTGTAAAACCTGAAGTATCTGAAAATTTATGTTCCCCTGGGGGACAGCCATTAACCAATGACTGATGGTGTAGATGTAAATAAACTAGTGCTGGCCTCTTTGGTAAGGACAACCCTGAGGACTGACTACACTGATCTCACAGTTCTTCTGTGGGATGGAGCCACCTCCAGGGCAACACCTGCTTGAGAGTAAAGCTTGCCCGGCCTCCGAATGCACTGAGATGAACACAACATCACTTCTGTGCTTTCTCTTCCCCAAATGGATAGCCTGAATCTATTTGGGGAGAAGTGTCAGAAAACAAACAATGGGGGAATATTCTATTAAAAAACTGTCCTCCATTCTCAATGATTGACACCATCCTCTACTCACATATTTTTAGTACGCAGAGATCTCTATTAAGGATACGAATCCAAAATCACTTCATCATCTAAACTATTAAAATCACGAAAGACGAAGACTGAGGAACTGTTCCAGAATGAAAGAAACCAAAGAGACATAACTACTAAATCCAACATGTGATCCTATATTATATTTTGGACCAGTAAACAAGCCATTTTTTTTTTTTGTAAGATGTTCATTAGTTGGACAACTGGTGAAATTCGAATTAGGTCTACAGATTAAATAATATTGAATCAATGTTATTTTTTTATTTTGATAATTGTGTTATGATATAAGAGAATGCCCTTATTTCTAGATAACACACACTGAAATATTAAGGGGTAAACAGGCATAATGTCAGTAACTTACTGCCAAATGCTTCAAAAAACATTATGTGAGTATATGTGCAATTGTATATATATACAGAGAATAAAACAAATGTGTTATAAATAGTAACATTTGAGAAATACAGGTAAAGAATACTGGAATTCTTTGTCCACTTTTGTAACTTTTCTAGAAGTCTAAAATAATTTCAAATTTAAAGTGGAAAATTCAAAATAAGAGTATCAAGCCTATTAACATAATTTACAGAAGAGAAGCCACAGAAGTCTTAAACTGGCAGCTCATTTGTTTTCTTTGTTCTGCACAGTGTTTTAAACCCGAATTAGATGCTTTCTGAGGAAATTTCATATGCAAATCCAAATTTCCACCTTTGCATGAAAAGTCCGCAGATTGTAATCCTATTCCTTATCCTTTGGTGGCAACTAATGAGTGGCAACTAATAAGTTTGTAGGTAAACAAACATTCAACCATAGGATGGTAAACCAAGAGGAAATAACTCATCAACAAATCATGGGAACTCGAGGGCATCTGAATCTCCAGAGTGTGATTTAGAAGGAGAAACCACAAGCCAGCCAGCTAGGGTCCCCGTGGCACAGCTGTATCTCCAGTCCCAGTGTCCAAGGAAGTGGCTGCAGATATGGAGGGCACAGCCAAGAGGACCATGAGGAGGAGCGAGCAAAATAAATTGGAAGGGATCAGCATAGGATGCAGGAAGACCTAGTGTGTGGGTGAAAGAGACCCATTTCTACAACGTTAGTGGAATAAATTTAGCCTTTATGAATGCAAAGTTCTAATTGGTAATAAAACATAACTGCAGAAAATGGTGTCAAAGAAAGAAAAGCAGGTTTAAGTGAGGCTTCAATAAAAATCCTTGACAATCAGAGGAAACAGAAAAGCATTCTGCACCTTGTGTCATGTCTGAACTTTGAAAGCACTGATCCCAGCTTTCTCCTTGAGGATAAGACCCAGAGCTTCCTGCAGAAAGCTTCTCCAGCTGAAGCCCACAGACGGGAAATTGATCACTCTGTTGCTAAATGATGTGTGTGTGATTTCTGGCTTCAAACTCTGGATGGCCTCACAGGTGGAGTAAGAAGCCAGTGTGATGTACAGGCCACAATCTAGGAAGAAGCACATCACAGTCCCTAATGAACGGGAGAATATCATTTTCACGAAAAACGCTTTAGAGCCTGTGCTCTATTACATTACCATGGGACTACAGGACTCCAAAGTGAACTATGATATGACAAGGATGACACAGGCAGTGGGGCAGAAACATTAGTGTTTGCTGGCAGGAAGCTCAGAACACAGGGATTCTATTTCCTCATTAACATTGACATCATTTGCTGAGAATGGCTTGTGAGGGATGTCAGAGGTTTAAAAAGAATGAAGAGAATCTGATACAGCAGTTGCAGAAAATGAAAGAATGAGGTGGCTAGAGAAACGCTATGGGCCTGCTGTGCAGTGCAAAATGACTAGGCAACGTTGACTCCCATGAATTTCTTTTACTATCAAGTCTTCTCAGTGCACAAGTTTCTCCAGCTCTTCTAGGAAGCTTGATGCAGGCACAAAGAAGACAAATAGTTGGCTCCATCCACCATTGCAGTTTTCTCGGGTGAATAAATAGCTGGTAATAATTGACAGCATTTACAAACCTTGGGGGTGGAGACTCAGGTTTTTGTTACGATTTTACAAATAATCAAGGATCAGATATGATAAGTGACTTGTTTACAATCACTTGGGTAATAAACAGTAGTTGCTAAGATTAGAACTTCAATCTTTGTAATTCTACATTTCTCTTTAGGTGGTGGAAAGGTTTTGTAGCTTTTTGAAGGAAAACCAGGAAAAATTCCCAAAGGAATATTGGAGAATAGTCTGCAATTAAACTATTTTAACACTGTAAACACTAAGGAAATAAAACAATATACAAAGAAATAAAAAACTCTTGTAAGGCTTGACCTTTGGCTTTTAAAACATACTAAGTCTACCTTACCATAAATAACCACTGAATGTAAACTTATTTTCTAGCTTTACCCATTACCCTGTAGTTATTTTCTCTCCCATAGTGGTTGGTAATGTTTCTTCTGTTTAAAACACAATGAAAATAAAAATAATATAAAATTATGCATGGGGAACAATGAATGAAACTGATACATAAATATTTTTATTAGCCCAGCTTATGGATATTTGATTTGGTAAAATTGGTATATTACAATCTAAAATACTTGCTTTATCTATTATTGAACAGTACATTTCTTTTCACTGAAACTCAAATATCCATAACATTCTTAATTGTTTGGCCTTTTAAAAATTGAAATAAAAATTTAAAAGTTAAAAATATAGAATGTTATGCCAAAGATTCACTCTAACGGTCAAATGTAATAGCTAATAGCTAAAATTACTTTTGATGTCCCAGGCACTTGACAATCCTATGAAGTGGGTACAATTATTATCATCTTTATTTTAAAGAAGAGGAAACTGAGGCCCAGAGAGATTATATAACTTGCCTACTGCCATCAAAGTGACAGAACTATGCTTTAAACCCAGGTGTGTTTCATTCCAGAATTCGAGCTCTTAGCCTCTACGTGCCAAATGTACTTAATCCCTACTTTTGTGGCGATGTATGGAATTTTTGCAATACATATGAGTATAACTTTGTCCACTGACATCAAAGCCAAATGATATGCCATTGTGTAGTCATTATAAAGTATACTTTAATCATCACAGAGCAAATCAATATTCCTTGACAGCTTAATACAGTTACTTCTTCCCTAAAATATAAATGCTGTAGAGGAGAACTTGAATAAAACTTATTCTCCAGCCCTCTGAAGGATAAGTTTGCTTTTGTTAACTGGATTAATCCCAACAATAAGAACGAACTCCCCAGGCGTGTTCTTCTGATGAAGGGCAGCAGAACTAAAATGGGTTTTTAAGGTGTTCTGGCCTCATTACCCACTAGTTGCATAACCTTGGGCAAGTCTTCTTCAGGCTTCTTCAGAACTTGGATTACAACAACACTCCCCACACGGGGACTGCTGTGAGAGCACGCTGTAAATGGTTAGGAGGTGTACAAGTCTTAGTCTAGTCTAGGTTTGCCAGATAAAAAACAACATGCTCAGTTCAAAATTTCACTTTATATTGGGGATATATTTATAGGCAAAAATTATTTGTTGATTGAAATTTAAATTTATCCAGTGTCTCGTGTTTTTATTGCCAAATCTGGCAACTCCATGGCGAGGGGAGCATGGAGAACGGCAAGCCTAGCTCCACGGTCCTCCACCCCTCAAATGGAGAAACTGAGGCAGTTAGTGGGCTGAAGGGTGAACGCAGGGAGGGGGAGGAGAGGAAAGGGCTAGGTGTAAGAGGATGCCCTTTCGGGGGCGGGGGTGGGGGGTGGGACTGAAAGCAGATTCCCGGGTCCCTCCAGTCCTCCTCCCCCTCCTCACCTCCCACTGCTCAGGCAGGCCAAACATCCCCCGCCCCTGCGCGGGAAAGCAACCTTTACCTCGGCGGCAGTCGCGGGCTCGGGGGGCGCTCCCCTCCGGTTCCTCTCAGTCGCCATCAGCAGCACCAGCACCACAGAGGCCGTGGCCACGTCCCCGAAGCCCGGCTGCTTGTTGATGTGCGACTGCGTTTCATATGTCACGCAAATCATCCCTCCATTCTTTCTGGAAGTCTCTTGTCCTCCTCTGGCCACCGTCCAGGTCAGAGCCAAGAAATGGACCAATCCAAGCAAGCAATTCAGGAGGGGGCGTCACCGCTAAAGCCAATCACAGAACAGAGCTGCGCTCCGTGGTGGCGATTGGCCAATCGGTTTCTTTGCCCTGTAGGTGGTCTGCCTAGTGGGGAGGTGTCGGCCCTGTTTTCAGCCTTTGTAGGACCGTAGGTGTCGGCTAGGTGGGTCCTCCTGTGGTCCGGGGGGTTCTTTCTCTCTCGTAGGCTCTAGGACAAGGAACACCCCACGACCTTTAAGCTTTAGAGCCTCTGAGGGGAAGAAGGGAAGGGAGCTGGTTTAGAATATAAAGGGATATGGGCTAAGAATACACAATTTTATGTTTTCAAGAATGTGAAAAACATATACTTACAAAAGCCCTCTTAATCGCCTGAAAACTGAAATCACAGACTTTTTAAATAGACTATTTTTTTCTATAATGGTATTTGAAAATATTGTGAAATAAGTGACACATCACATTGTGTAAGTTTAAGCTGTACAGTGTGTTGATTTGACACATCTATACATTGCAATATGATTACCACCACAGCATTAGCTAACACCTCTATCAAGTCACATAATTATTTTTTTGTGCATAGTGAGAACATTTAAGATCTAGTCTCTTAGCAACTTTGAAGTATAAAGCACAGTGTTGTTAACAATAGTTCACTATGCTGTGCATTAGATCTCCAGAACTTACTCATCTTCTGGTTGCAAGTCTATAGAGTTTTTAACAGAAGTTATAGGTTCATAGCAAAATTGACCAGAAGATACTGAGATTTCCTGTGTAACACATAGGCCCCCCCCCCCCCACCTATTATCACCATCACCCACCAGAGTGGTACATTGTTACAACTGATGAATCTACACTGACATATCATAATCACTGAAAGTCCATAGTTTACAATTTAGTTCATTTTTGGTGTTGTACTTTTACGAGTTCAGATGAATTTTTAACCATATATATCCAAGAGTAGTTTTACTGCCTTAAAAATCCTCTGTGCTCAGCATATTCATTCCTCTCTCCCCAATAACCCCTGGCAATCACTGATCTTTTAAATTGTCTTTATAGTTTTGCCTTTTCCAGAATGTCATATAGTTGGAAATGTACAGTAAGAAGTTTACAGCTTTCACGAGGTAATCACTTCTTTCAGATTATGTCTTTCACTTAGCAATATGCATTTAAGTTTCCTCCATTTCTTTTCATGGCTTGGTAGCTCATGTCTTTCTAGTGCTGAATGATATTCCATCATCTTGATGTGCCACAGTTTACTTATCCATTCACCTACTGAAGGGCATCTTGGTTACTTCCAATTTGGCAATTGTGAATATAACTGCTATAAATACCCATGTGCAGGTTGTTGTGTGGAAGAGTTAAAGAAGCAATTCATAATTTAGAAAACAGAAATGGGAGTACTAATAAATATAAGATCTGAAAAAAAATAAGAATAGACACTTGGCTAGCCTGAGGAAGTACAATCAAAATAAAAACAAGGTGAAATAACTTACACAAAAAATTCATAGAATTGTATGGGATCATGTTACTCACCTCTGTGTAATAAATTTGAAAATCTGGATAATACAGATGAAATTACAAGAAATATAATTTGTCAAAATATCCCAGAAAAGATAGAAGCTAAGTAAACTGGTTACCATAGAATAAATAGATGTTGTCAGAGAACTGTATTTTCCCACACCTCCATCCACAAAAGCATCAGGACTACATTATTTCACAGGAGAATTCTACTGAGAAACTTTAAAGAACAGATAAGTTGGTTGCTATTGATTCTATCCTGAGCACAGAAATAGAGACAACTTCCAAATTCTATTTATGAAATGAGTATAACACTGATAACAAAATCTAATAAGCCACACATATATCTGATGCATACACATACACAGCGACCATAGACATTCTTATCCAGTAATCAAGACAGCATGGTGTTGGTGAAATGATAGACTAATAGATCAATTGAACAGAATAAAGTGCCCTGTTACAGTCCCACCCAACCTTAGTCAACTGATCTTTGAAAAAAGAGCAGTGGAAATTCAATAGAAGAAAGACAGTCTTTTCAACAAGTGGTGATGGAAAAACTGGGCATCTATCTGCAAAATAATGAATCTAGACACTAACCTTACATTTTTAACAAAAATTATCTAAAAGTGGAGATAGACCTAAATGTAAAACACAAAACTATGGAGCTTTTAGAAGAAAACATGAGAGAAAATCTAGGGGCACCTGAATGGCTCAGTCAATTAAGTGTCCAACTTTGGCTCAGGTCATGATCTCACAGTTTGTGAGTTTGAGCCTCTTGTGGGGCTCTGCACTGACAGCTCAGAGCCTGGAGCCTGCTTTGGATTCTGTGTCTCCTCTCTCTCGCTGCCCCTCCCCTGCTTGTGCTCTTTCTCAAAAATAAGCTATCAAAACAAAACTAAATAAATAAAACAAAAATTAAAAATTAAAAAAATAAAAAAGATTTTTAAAAAAAGAGAAAATCGAGGTGACCTTGGGTTTGGTAATGATATTTATTTGTTTATTTATTATTTTTTACTTTAGAGAGAGAGAGAGAGAGAGAATGGGGGAGGACAGAGGGAGAGAGAGAGAGAGGGACAGAGAAAGAGACAGAGAGAGAATCCCAAGCAAGTTTTATGCTCAGCATAGAGCTTGATCCCACAACACGGGGCTCGATTCCACAACCCTAGGATCATGACTTAAGCCAAAATCAAGAGCTGGATGCCTAACTGACTGTGCCACTGAGGCACCCCTAGTAATGACTTTTAGATACAACAGCAAAAGCATGATCCATGAAAGAAAAAAATTGATAAATTGTTCTTCATTAAAATTAAAAACTTCAGCTCTGCAAAAGACATTGTCAAGAAAATGAAAAGACAAGCCACAGACTGGGAGAAAATATCTGCAAAACACATCTCTGATCAAGGACTTGTATTCAAAGTATACAAATAACATTTTTTTTTTTTAGTGTTTATTTTTGAGACAGAGATATAGTGTGAGTGGGGGAGGGGTAGAGAGAGAGGGGGATACAGAATCTGAAGCAGGCTCCAGGCTCTGAGCTGTTAGCACAGAGCCCGACGTGGGGCTCAAACTCACAAACCGCGAGATAATGACCTGAGCTGAAGTCGAATGCGTAACCAACTGAGCCACTCAGGCTCCCCACAAAGAACTCTTAAAAACTTAACAATAAGAAAACAAACAACCTAGTTAAAAAGTGGGCAGACACCTCACCAAAGAAGATGTACAGATAAGTGTACAAAAAATTGCTCACCATCATATGTCATTAGGTAGTTGCAAATTTAAACTACTACGATGTATCACGAATACCTATTAGAATGGCCAAAATCCAAAACGCTGAAAATACCAAATTCTGGTTAGGATGTGGACCAACAAGAACTCTCATTCATTGTTGATGGGTATGTAAATGGTTTTATGAGACAGTTTGTTGTTTTGGGACACCTGAGTGGCTCAGTTGGTTTAGCATCTGACTCTTGATCTTGGCTCAGGTCTTTTTTTTTATTTTTTTAGATTATTTTTAATGTTTATTTATTTTTGATAGAGAGAGAGAGAGTATGCTCGAGTTGGGGGTAGCAGGGAGAGAGGGAGACAGGAACCTACTGTACTGACAGCAGAGAGCCCTATGCAGGGCTCGAACTCATGAACCATGAGATCATGCATGACCTGAGCTGAAGTCAGATACTTAACCAGCTGAGCCACCCCAGTGCCCCTAGCTCAGGTCTTGATCTTGGGTCATGAGTTCAAGCCCTGTATTGGTTCCACATTGCGCTCTGCATTGATTGGGCTCCACGTGAAGCTTCCTTAAAAAAAAACCACACACACACAGTTTTAGTTTCTTACGAAAGTAAACATAGTCTTACCACACAATCCAACAATTGCATTCATAGGTATTTACCCAAATGATTTAAGAATTTAAGCCCACATAAAAACCTGTGCACACTGTTTACAGCAGCTTTATTTATAATTGTCTGCGACTGAATACAACCCAGATGTTCTTCAGTAGGTAAATGAATAAACAGATACCTCTATACAACAGAATATAAGAAATACTATTCAGTGTTAAAAAAAAAAAGAGTTAACAAGCCATAAAAAGACATAGAGGAAACTTAAAGGCGTATTGCTAAGTGAGGGTGGTCAGTCTGAGAAGGCTACATACTGTGTGATTCCAACTATATGACGTTCTGGAAGCGACAAAAGTATGGTGACAGTAAAAATATTAGTGGTTGCCCCAAATCTGAAGGGAAGGGAGGATGAATCGGTGGAGCATAGAAGATTTTTAAGGCAATGAAACTATTCTGTATGATTATTGCAATGGTGAATACATACATGACATTATGCATTAGTCAAAACCCAAAGAACAGTACAACAGAAAGAGTGAACCATAATGTAAAATATAGGCTTTAGTTAATAATAATGTATCTATATTGCTTCATCAATTGTAACACATGTGCCAAACTAATAAAAGATGCTAATAATATGAGAAACTGCTATGAGCGAGTGGGTTTATGGGAATTTTCAGTACTTTCTGTTCAATTTTTCTGCAAGCCTAAAACTGCTCTAATAGTCTATTAATGAAAATAATGCATCAAATACACTTTGAAAATTCAAAGGGGTTGTGCCTATGGGTGGTGTAATTATGATCAATTCTCCATCTCTCCTTTTTCCTACCTCTTTTTTCAATTTTCTGTACTTTGCTAATATGTTCTGCAAAGAAAATACATTATTTTGACAATAGATTAAATTTGAGAAAGGACATATATGGGGGAGGAGAGTGGTAGTACAGAGAGATAGAGGCAGGGGTGCTGTTCCCCTCCCCCTATATGCACTTGCGTACTCACACGCTCCCCTGTGCCAGGGGCACCTGGTTTCAGGAGACACAGATGACAGTGGAATGACTGTCAGGATGGTGTGAGCCCAGGTGACTTTTCACTTTTCTTGGGTTCACCTCTCCAGTCAGCTGTGCAGTAGATGGCACATGGTGTGACCCCTTAGGCAAGAATCCCAGTGTGGTCTTATGCATTAGAACAGCTGGGCTCCTAGCTCAGAGAGGTTTATCGTAGCAGGCAGCACTGGGGGAAAGAGGCAACACTGCAATGTTGAGGCAGGTGAAAGTCCTTTGTGAAATGAGAAGCTTTGACTGATGGATGTTCTCTAATTCTGGGCTTGCTCCAGGAACTGGGGTTTACAGAGATGAATAAGGTATTTTCCTTGCCAAGTAGCCCAGGGTCCAATGGGGAAAGTACACTGAAAATTGAGTGGGATGTGGAGGAAGAAGCCTTTAGAGGGGTATTACCTTGAGGCACTTGTGATAACTCCTATCACCTCCCACAGTGCACTTCTCTCTGTCCTCCTCCATCTCCTGTCACCTCCCCACTCTCCTTCCCTCCTCTCTACCATCTCTCTTCCTCTTCTCCCTTTGTTTTCCTCAGCTCTGCCTTAGCACACAATTTTTCAAACAGCTGGCAGCAGTGGGTCATAACAGCAATTGAGTAGGTCCAAACAATCATTCTAAAAAACTTTTTTATTATGAAAAATATTTAAACATGAATAAAAGTAAAAAGAATAAATAGTAGTAAAAGAACCCATATGCCACCTCGATTTAACAATTATGAACATTTCCCAGTATTTATCTCATTTATTCTCTTTGCTAAGATAGTTAAAATTACAAACAGTGATGTTTCATCCCTGAAAACTTCTGTATACATCTCTAAAAGAACAAGGGGGTGCCTAGGTGCCTTAGTTGTTTAAGTGTCTGACTTTTGATTTCAGCTCAGGTCATGATCTCAGGGGCATGAGAGCAAGCCCAACATTGGGCTCCATGCCAAGCATGGAGCCCGCTTAAGATTCTCTCTTTTGGGGTGCCTGGGTGGCTTAGTTGGTTAGGCGTCTGACTTAGACACCAGCTCATGATGTCACAGTTTGTGAGTGTGAGCCCAGGCTGTCTGCTGTCAGCACAGAGCCTGCTTCAGATCCTCTGTCTCCCTCTTTCTCTCTGCACCTCCCTGGCTCATGCTCTCAATCTCTCTCAAAAATAAACATTAAAAAAAAAAATTCTCTCTTTCCCTCTCTCTCTGTCCCTCCCCCACTCCTGTGCATGCTCTCTCTCTCTTTCTCTCTAAAAAAAGATAATAAAGAAAAGAAAATAAAAGAATAGGGACATTTTCTTACATAACTATAATACCCTGCTTTCCAAATGCAACTTTCCCCAATTTGGGCCATTGTTTTTAAAAAATGAAGTTGAATAGAAAGTATTTCAGGGCTTCACAAGTAGTAAGGGAAAATAAATTGTTCATACAACTTTTGTTTTAATTATGTGTATATATGTCTACTGTGACATGATGTAAAATTTATGTCACACTGTGGCTTGCAGTCTAAGAAGTGTGAAGAGCCCTGCTCTAGGCCAGGGTGCTCAAAGTCTAGTCCTAGGACCGGCAGCATCAGTTTTCCTGGGGACTTGTTAGAAATTTCTCAGGTCCCATTCCACACTACTGAGTCATATCTCTGGACATGGGGACCAGGAATCTGTATTAAAAAAAAAACAAAAAAACAAAACCCAAACCTGTATTTTAGGTGATTCTGCTAGCTTGAAAACCACAAGTCTAGACCCAAATGGGTGACCCTGTGAGGCCCAGGCATCCCTCACCCTCATCTGCATCACCCAAAGTGGGTCATTTTTCTTTCCTCTTCATTGTGAGGTGGTGCTGAGAGTTCACCAACAGAGGTGGAATCTACCTTGGCAGTGCTTGGAGGATGGTTTCTCTTTCCAGGCTTAGGCAAATCTTTACCTGAAGGTAGAGAATGGTCTAGGTTCATAAGATTAGTAACACAGTTTTGTCTTTGTACTAGCAACATCCGTAAAATGAGACTAAAGCCCTTAGAAGTTTGCTTTGAGGCTTGAATGATGTTTGTGAAATGCCTACTATTGCACCAGGCACAGAGTAGTCATTTAGTATATGGTAGTGGCAGTTGCTGTACTGGGCACTACCTATCACAACCCTGGGCATATAATAGATGTTCAACAGATGTGACTGGCTGCTAATTCTTTCACTGGAGGAGGCAGGTTATCCTGGCTTGTTCCTTGATTTTGCCAGATATGGGAGCAATGCAATTTGTCAGAATCAGGAAACAGATCATAAATAGGAAGGAGAATAGGAAGCTCAGAAAGGAGGATGGTGGACAGGAAGAAGAGAACACAGCAAGAATGTCCATATTCACAAGAGCAATGGAGACGGTGACCGTTTGTTTTCTTGGGGGAAAGGGGAGGCATTGAACACTATGTGGTCCTACCAATGGTAACTTCTTAGTTACAATTACAGGATTTCAGAACTGGAAAAAGGAACTTGGAGTTCACAGACCCACCTCCTCACAGCCCACATGAAGCAGTTGAGGGCCTGGGAAAGCATGTGTTACACATGAGGGGCAGAATTGGTTTCTGAGGACAGGCACTGCCTGCTACATCTTGCCATAAACTCAGACAACTCATCTCCATGGAAACCTTTGAAGACTGAAGGTACAGATGTGGGAAAGGACAGCGGCACTCTGAGTGTGATTTCTTTTGTATCCCTTTTGTTTTCTCCCTCATTCCTATTCATCAGCTTCTCCTGCCTCCTCTTCCTTAGCCCCTTCCCTATCTTCCTCCTTTCCATGATTCTCACACATAAGGACCAGGCCTAACCCAGGAAGCTGAGGTCATTGGATCTGCAAAGTCCGGAAAGCCGCACATCATCTGTCTCCTTAGCAATGTGCTTGTTTTTAGTGATCAAAGCTCAACAGCTGGCTCTGACCAGACACCAGGCTCCTGAACCACTATCAAGAAACGTTGCATTTTGGTTCCTCGAAAATACTTGTGACTCTTGAATAGGCAGAAACCACCATGGAAATGCAATCCAAAGCTGCCGTACTTCTTTGTGCCTTTAACCCTTTTCTGAATCTCTTGCAAGAAGTTGCTGTGAAAATGGTTGCTCTACTTGTGCAGGCAGAGTGTAAAGAGACCATACCTCAAAGGAAAGAGTAACCTTTTACATGAATCGCAGGCCCTAGGTGGACTAACATCTCTTAGACACAGCCCATAGTTGTTACAGAAAGCATTTACAAATGTCCTCAAACCCCTGGGATGAGTGGCTACTACTAGAAATTGGATCCAGAGTGTTTGGGGTCTGACGTTTTACATGTCAAAGAGAAGAGCTGAGCTTCCTGACATCGGCTCAGAACCTGGGATGGTCCTGGCATTCTTTTGACCAGACAATCAGGCTCCCTCATTGCAGAATGGATTGAAGAACAACCTGACCAGATTCGCATTTGCTCAGGCTTTTGCCGTGGAGTTCTGATGAGCTGGATTAGTCTTTTGCTACCTGTCTGGTAGTATCTGAGGCCACCTGAGGAAACTGCGTGACAGCGATTGCAGCGGGATAGCTGCTCGAAGACGCTCCGGGAGCTGACAGGGAGGAGGGCCCCGCGTGGGACTGGTGCCAGAGCCTTTTTAGGATGGAGCATTGGCGCGCCTCTCTGTGGCAGACGGAGCGGTGGCGCCCTGGAGTAGTTGCACAAAGGAAAAGGCCCACACGGTGGAGATGTGTGTCGCACATGCGTGCCCAGCCCTGTACGCGCACAGCCCGCGCTCCCGGCTCCAAGTGCGAGTGCGCCCAGTGCACGCTGATAACTGCGTGTGACAACCCCTGGGGCGGGGGCGCGAGCAGCAGCCCCTGGCGGGATGACTGCACCTCTCCCCGTCAGCCCTCTTCTCGCCTCGGCCGCTCCGCAGACACCTGGCGGACAAGGAGAGGGGCCGAGGCCGGCGTTCAGAACCCCGGCACCGGCAGGAGCGCGGAAATTGCTGTCTCCTCTCCCCCACAGCGGCGAGGACAGACCCTGAGTCGCCCCCACTTCGGCGACCGCAGCGCGGGCTCCCGGCAGAGCAAGGGGCGCAGCTTCTCCACCTGGCAACAGATGGTGCTCGGGCGCGTGCGCGCTGCGGCGGGCGGGGAGAGGTGGGCGCGGAGACCCGAGCTCCGGGCGCGCAGCGGGGCGGGAGGCGGGCCGCGCACGGGAGCCGGGGCCTCAGGCAGCCTGTCGCTTACGCTCCTCCGCTGCTCCGCTCTTCCGTCCTCCGCGTGTGCCCGCCAAGCATCCTTCTTCCCGACCCTCCCGAAAGGCGGCGCCGAAGACCCGACCCATCCGGACCGCAAATCCCGAAACCTACGCGCTTCCTCGGCGGGGGAAGCCTGACGCGCGGTTACGGCGAGCTTTGGGGCGACTTGCTTTTCTCACCTCCAAAACTGCCATTTCCCTCTCTCTCAAAGCCAGACGTTACGTTTGCAAAGCTACTGGACTTTAATCTTTAAAACAATACCCCGCAGGGCGTGGCTAGCGGGGCTGGCCGAGCGGCCCAGGAAAGTTGGCCTGGGCTGGGAGTGACTCGTTTTGTGCCTGAAGAGAGAGAGGAAGAGTGTGAGGGCATCGCATCCTCGGGAGGAGATGCTTTTGAAACACCATCCGTTAGCAGCCATACAAACACTTTCCTGTTGCTTTGTTTTGTTTATATACTGAGTGGCTTTTCGGTGAAATGCTATTTTGGTTACTGGAAGAAATGGCCCCCCAGGAGCTCAGCCGGCGACTGGCCACAGTGATCACTCATGTCGGTAAATGGAGCTTTTTTTTTTTTTTAACCCCCCCCTTCCCCTTGCGTTTTATTAATGGAGGTGGGGGCGTAGTCTCGGGAGCCGGTGTCCTCCCCGCGCTAGCCCGCAGCCCCCGGGCAGCGCCCTCCGTGGGAAGGCCGTGGGGCGCGGGCCCGGCCTCTCGGCCTCGCTGCTGCTGCTGCTGCTGCTGGCGGTGGTGGTTGTGGAGGCGGCTAGTGCGGGGGGCATCCCTGAGGTCCCCCACGCCCGGCGAGGCCGGGGCAGGCCGGTGGCAGGTGCCTTCACCAGGCAGGTGCCTAGTCCCCCTCGGGGGCTGCTGGGCTCTGAGGATCAGTTACCTGCGCAGACCCGGTCGGGGTGGGGAGTTGTGTAGAGGTTTTACGAGATGAAGAGAAAGGAGAGGGAACTTGAGGAACGAATGCCGGTGCTTTCCAGCAGAAAGTACTGCGAAGCGCCCGAGGCTCGTTCCCAAGCTCGCGTAGTGCAACGCAGGTTAAGGTAGAGGGTCGCTATACAGCCGGGCTCCCGGCCCGTTGGTAGTACCGCCTGGAGGTGTCAGCACACTCCTAGTGAACCCCAATGAGAAGCCTTGCAAGCTTCAAGGGACTGAGCAATGTTAACCCTCTTCTGTTGAGTTAAAAAAGGGCAGCTGAACATGAATGCCTTGCTCCTGAAATAAGGGTTGTGGTGGAAGGACAGTCCCTGTTTAGTAAAGAGGACACTGAGGCAGTTGGTGCGTTGATTCCATCTTAGCCTTTTCTTCCCCCACCCCTTCCCTGGGCCTCCCCAAATAAAAACACATTCAGGTAGAAATCCTTTGGATGTTGATGACTAGAATTATCGGGGTCATTCGCAGTGTTGGTCACTAACTTTGAGATCCTTCCATAATGCAAATTAGTTTTTACTGATAAAGTGAGGAAGTTTTTACCTCAGTGTTCCACTCCTTTGCTAAAAGGCCTTCTTAGCATTTGTATGTTACATATTGCTTCAATTAATGAACTATCATTGCTCTTCGAGCACCCTAGTCCAGTGTATTTAGTGCAATAATGATATACGTCTTGAATGATACACATATAGGGATATACTTTGTGAAGATGATTTATCTGGAAAGACCCAGTTTTGATGATTCATTTTAAAATATGTTTCTGGTACCAAGGTGGCTGCTGCACTGGTTTTTCTTTAAGATGAAAGGTCAGTAGAATTCTACTGGGGAAGGTTGAATGTGAAATATTGCTGAAGGCAGGCTGAAACAAACAATTTGGAGTTTGAAATATATTGAATGCTGAAATGATTGTTCTTGAAATGGCACATGTGTGTGAAATTGTGCTGTAAGGAAAGAGCAGTGGACTGGGGGGGGGGTATGGCCATTTGGATTTGAATCCCTCCTGGACAAGTCTTTGAACCTCACACTAAAAATGGGAATTTTAAAAATCCTTTCCCACCCAGCTCAAAGGCTATTTGTAAACTGATGTGGGTAAAATCACCATCTAAACTGTGAATGTGTTATTGGCCATATCCCCATATGCCACTAAAGATCTTGGTCAGATCACTGGGCCTCTCTCAGGGTAAAACTTCCCATTTGTTAAACGAGGAGGTTGACCTGGATGATTATCAAGGTCCCTCCTGTTTCTCTGGATAATGGGATCTTCTCCAAGATCTGGTAGGCAATATTCCTTGGTTAACATAGGCCCCTGGGGTCCAGGCTATGGTATTTTCTTGCCCACCTTGCTCCCTCCCTTTTTCTATACTTAGCTCTATGAAGGATACAGACGTGACTTTTTTTTTTTTTTTTTTTTTTGTAGTTTCTGCTCAGAGAACTTCTGGCATTTGTGTGTCTTACAGCAGTCTGCATCTTCCTGTGTAACCTCACAAACCTATGAAATAGATGTAGTATACATTATCATCCCCATGTTACAAATGAAGGAGACTTAGAAAGTTCATCTTTTAAGGTTTCAGAGGTAAAGAATGGCAGGACCAGAAGGCAGCCGTTCAGATCGTCTATTTGGGGATCTCACTGAGGGGGCAACCAGCCCTTACTATCATGGAGACTTACACTGGGTAGCCAGTGAAGCATCTGCTAGGGAGGATTCTGTCCAGGACATCTGGCTCTGTGTTTGATTGTTCTTTTCAGGCATTTTCTTGTCAAGCAGCCTCTGAGCCCTATGGAGTTGGGGAAAGGCTGAGAAGTGCTTGGAGCAAGACTGTAGGTTAGAACATTCCCCCAGTTCTATCCTAACCACTCATCTGGGTAATAACACTGTACTTCCATATTCACTCTGCCACTCTCAGTCCCGCCGCCAGCCAGTTCCTCCTCCAGCTGGGATTTCTGCTGTTTCCACGGTCCCTTAGATTTGCCAGTTCAGGTCTAGGGTTTGTTGATTCAATTTCTGAACTATCTCATTGGTCTCTCTCCAAACGCCACTGTGACCTTCTTGAGACCTGCTTCGGGACTTCATTTCTCATAACCATTGTGCAAGCCTCCTGCCTCTCCCATGTTTGCCTCTAACTTATACCAGGAATAAACACCCACACCTATACACAGCATTTGTATCTTCTAAAACCTTTAACAGTACCTTTGCATAGTCATTCTCTGTAGCTTAGAATACAAGTTCTTTGTACTTTATTTGACACCCTTCTAGTTTTATCCCCCAATAATTGATAGCTCTACCTGTATTGTTGGTCAGCTTGGGCTATTCATTTCTTCAGCTTTGTTCCACCATGATGTCTGACTCTGTTTCCACCTCTAAACTTTTGCTTCTGCTTTCCCTCCATCTGGAATGACCTCTTAATATATTTCTCCCCACAAAAATTAGTACACACCCTTCATGCTCAACTCAATGCTTCCTTTTTCCAGGTGCCTTTGTCCTGCCAGTGGGAAATAAAGACTCCTGCCTCTGAATTTCAAAGTAGGTTTTATTCTACTCACATGACACCTCTCATTCTCTCCCTTGTACTATGGTTAGTTTTTGTGAGCTTGTCTTATCTCTGCTCCTAGACTCTACATTATCAATCTATCTATCCTAGGCAGTTACCTAACACAGGGCCTCCTTCTAAGGAAATGCGGAATAAAGTTCATTGAACAAATGAATGATTTGTTGTGCCTTGGAGTGGACTTTGAGTATTGAGTAATACCAGTAAATTTATATATATATATTTTATATATATATATATATAATATATATATATAAATATATAAATGTATATAAATATATATATATATTTAAGGCATTAAAAAAAAGTTTCTTTATTTGTCTTTGAGAGAGACAGAAACAGCATGAGCGGGGTAGAGGCAGAGAGAGAGAGAGGGAGAATTCCAAGCAGTCTTTGCACTGTCAGCACAGAGCCTGATGCGGGCCTGGAACCCATGAAACTGTGAGATTATGACCTGAGCTGAAAACAAGAGCCTTAATTGACTGAGCCACCCAGGCACTCTGGAAATTTTTATATTTTGAAGCACAATTCTGAAGTGTTTGTGGATAACTCTTTTGCCTCCTAAATCCCATTTTTCAGGTAAACATTTAGCTCTTCAAAAGCTCTTCATATGATGTCTTTCGCTGTGGAGACTTCCTTCTTTGGATTTTGTTAGTTTGTCAGGTACCCTCAAAAATATGCAGTTCACATGTGAGAAGTGTCCAGGTGTGTTTTACCCATGCAGTACACAAGTAGAACTATCCTTTACCCTTTATTCTGGACTATAGAATCACATTGTTCCTTTATGGAATTTCAGAATCCAGAAAGAGTGAAACACCAGATCACTTCACTGGCAAATTCTATCAAACATTTAAAGAAGAATTAATACCAATTACTCACAAGTCTTCTAAAAAATAGAAGAGCAGGAACATCTCTTAACTCATTTAAAAAATTTTTTTTTAACTTTTTTTTAATTTATTTTTGAGACAGAGAGAGACACAGCATGAATGGGGGAGGGGCAGAGAGAGAGGGAGACACAGAATTGGAAGCAGGCTCCAGGCTCTGAGCCATCAGCCCAGAGCCCGACGCGGGGCTCGAACTCGCGGACCGCGAGATCGTGACCTGAGCTGAAGTCGGACGCTCAACCGACTGAGCCACCCAGGCGCCCCTCTTAACTCATTTTAAAGGCAAGTGTTACCCAATGTCAAAACCAGACAAAGACATTACACGAAAAGAAAACTACAGGCTAATATCTCTTATGAATGCTGATACAAGAAGCCTCAACAAAATATGAGCACTAAATCCAGCAACATATAAAAAGGATTGCACACCATGATCAAATGGGATTTATCCCAGGAATGCAAGGGTGGTTTAGCCTCTGACAATCAATTGATGTAATATACTATATCAATAGAATAAAGAATAAAAGCCACATAATCATCTCAGTAGAGGCAGAAAAGGTATTTGATGGAATTTCATACCTTTTTGTGATTAAAAAAATACCCAACAAACTAGGAATTGAGAGGAGTTTCCTCAACTTGATAAAGGGTATCTTAAAAATCCACAGCTAACATCAGGGTTAGCTGAATGCTTTCCCCTTAAGATCAGGAACAAGACATGGATGTCTACCCTCACCGTTTCTATTCAGCATTATGCTGGATTCAGCATTACGCTAGCCAGCATTAACTGACTGGCTCAGTTAAGTGCTTGATTCAACTCAGGTCAGGCTCACAGTTTGTGAGTTAGAGCCCTGTGTCAGACTCTGTGCTGACAGCTCAAAGCTTGGAGCCTGCTTTGGATTCTGTGTCTTCCTCTCTCTCTGCCCCTCCCCCACTTGTACTCTGTCTCTCTCTCAGAAATAAGTAAACATTAAAATTTATAAAACAAAACAAACAAAAAACATGCTGGAGAGTCTAGTCAGAACAGTTAGGCAAATGAAGTAAAAGGCATCCAGGTAGGAAAGGAAGAAGTAAAACTATCTGTACTTGCAGATGACATTGTGTAAATAGAAAATCCTAAGGAATACATTAAAAAAGCTGTTAGAATTAATAAAGGAGTTGAAGGTTTCAGAATACAATGTCAATATACAAAAACAAACTTTCTAGGGGCACCTGGGTGGCTCAGTTGGTTAAGCATCTGACTTCGGTTCAGGTCATGATCTTGCGGTTCGTGGGTTTCGGTCCCATGTAGGGCTCTGTGCTGATGCTTGGAGCCTGCAGCCTGCTTCAGATTCTGTCTCCCTCTCTCTCTGCCCTTCCCCTGCTTGCGTGGTCTCTCTCTCCCTCAAAAATAAATAAACTTAAAAAAATTTTTTGAAAAAATCCAAAAAACAAACTTTCTAAACATCGGCAATGAATAATCTGGAAATGAAATTACGAAAACAATCCAATTTACAATACCATGAAAAAGTACAAAATACTCAGGAATAAATTTAATAAGAGGTGAAAACGTGTCATCTAAGAACTATAAATCATTGTTGAAAGAAATTAGAAGAGCCAAATAACTGTGAAGACATGCCATGTTCACAGATCAGACTTATTATTGTTAAGATGGCAAGATTCCCCAGGTTGTTCAATAAAGACTCTGGAGTGAAAAATTATATACTGATTTCTTCAGTGAAAATTACTTCTCCTTAGAAGGCCTATTTAAACTAGATTTATTCTTGTGATATAACATGTATAATAGGCCATGAACTTTTGTTGTTGCTGTTGTGGGATAGTGTTTTGCTGTTTCATTTATCTGTTTTTTAGGTAATAAACTACTCCAAAACTTAGTGCATTGAAACAGCAACCCTTTAATTATATCTCATAATTCTCTCAAGCTGTTGTAATCAGATGGCAACTGGGGCTGTGGGGATGGTTTAGTGTTTCCTCATGTGGTCTCTCTCCATGGTGGCATCTTACCTTCCAGGTCCTCTCCATGTGGTCCTTTCTCCAGGTCTTACTTCAAAGCTCAGGTCTCTGATAGGGGTGAAGCAAGAAGCTGCCAGGACTTCTTGATGACTGGGCTTGATGTCCTGTTAAGTCATTTTTTTCCAAGTTCTTTTGGTCAAAGCAGTCCCAGGCCCAGCCCAGATTCAAGGGGAGGGGGCACAACTCCTTCTCTCAATGGGAGGATTAGCATGCCCACCCATGAGGCATGGAAATATTGGTTTCTGTATCCATTTTCTACGTGGCTATAACAAATTACGACAAAATTACTGGCTTAAAATGCCACAGATTCATTTTCTTAACAGTTTTGTAGCTCAGACATTGACACATGAGTTCTAGTTTTAACTTTCTGAGGAACCTCCATAGTGTTTTCCAGAGTGGCTGCACCAGTTTACATTCCCAACAGCAGTGCAAAAGAGATCATCTTTCTCTGCACCCTGCTAACATCTGTCGTTGCCTGAGTTGTTAATTTTAGCCATTCTGACTGGTGTGAGATGAGGTATCTCATTGTGGTTTTAATTTGTATTTCCCTGATAATGAGTGATGTTGAGCATTTTTTCACGTGTCTGTTAGCTATCTGGATGTCTTCTTTGGAGAAGTGTCTATGCAGGCCTTTTGCCCATTTCTTCACTGGATTATTTGTTTTTTGGGTAAGTTTGATACTTTTTTTAGATTTTGGATACTAACCCTTTATCTGATATGTCATTTGCAAATATCTTCTCCCATTCCGTTGGTTGCCTTTTAGTTTTGCTGATTGTTTCCTTCACTGTGCAGAAGCTTTTTATTTTGATGAGGTCCCAATAGTTCATGTTTGCTTTTGTTTCCCTTGCCTCTGGAGACGTGTTGAGTAAGAAGTTGCTATGGCTGAGGTCAAAGAGGTTTTTGCCTGTTTTCTCCTCTAGGATTTTGATGGCTTCCTGTCTTATGTTTAGGTCTTTCATCCATTTTGAGTTTATTTTTGTGTATGGTGTAAGTTTGTGTATGGTGTAAGAAAAATGGTTCATTTTTCTGCATGTTGCTCTCCAGTTTTCCCAGCATCATTTGCTGAAGAGACTGTGTTTAGTCCATTGGATACTCTTTTCTGCTTTGTCAAAGACCCATACGTTTTTGGGTCATTTCTGGGTTCTCTGTTTGGTTTCATTGATCTAAGTGTTTTTGTGCCAGTACCATACTGTCTTGCTGATTACAGCTTTGTAATACAGCTTGAAGTCCAGGATTGTGGTGCCTCCGGCTTTGGTTTTCTTTTTCAGGATTGCTTTTGGCTGGTCTTTCTTGTGTTGCCATCTCTATGGTTCTCTCTTTTGCTTCCCTCTTCTACTTTTAAGGACTCTTGTGATTTCATTGGGCTCTCCTTATTTTAAGGTCAGTTGATTAGCAGCCTTAATCCCATCTGCAATCTGAATTTCCAGACCTACACAGTGTCTGGGCATTAGGATGCAGATATCTTGGGGGTAGGGTTAGGGTTTAAGGAGTTTTTCTGCTGTCACAGTTGCCTCCTTGGAGACCAGCTACCTCACTACTTCACCGAGCATTGGTAATGTATGCTGTGACTTATGCCTTTGAGTTGTCCATTTGGGGATGGTGAAGGAGAAGGAGTGGAATTTCAGTTTAATGGTAATTGAATTTACTCAGATATAATGTGGTGCTCTAAAGAGACTGAATGGATATCATTGTCTTTATGGTGTGAAATGCCAGCTTTGGGTGAAGGGTACCAAGCAAGTATTAGCCAAAATGTTGTCACGATGATAACAACTATCCATATTATAGAAGATGGTCATTTGTTAAATTAGGATTTCTTAGTGTCTAAATAATATTGATTATGGAGGTGATCATCTTCTATAATGTGGGAAATATCAGTGACAAATCCTGCCTTTCCAGATGTGAACTAAGGCCATGCACAGGCTTTGCCAGAAAACAGCTGTGTAGCCTTTAGCACATCACTTTACCTCTGAGTCATGGCTCCCACATATGTAAAATGCAGATAATAATACTTCACAGGATTGGTAGAAGATGAATGTGTAAATGCTGCCTTGTGAGTCCCTAGTAACTGTTGGAGGGAGAAACTTGAGAAGCAGTGATAGTGAGAATGACTTAAAAAAATTATTTTAAACGTTTATTTATTTATGAGACAGAGAGAGATAGAGCATGAACGGGGGAGGGTCAGAGAGAGAAGGAGACACAGAACCTGAAACAGGCTTCAGGCTCTGAGCTGTCAGCACAGAGGCCGATGCGGGGCTCGAACTCACAGACCATGAGATCATGACCTGAGCTGAAGTTGGACGCTTAACCAACTGAGCCACGTAGGAGCCTCAAGAATGACTTTAGATAAAAGGACAGCATCATCTCCTACTTTGTCCTTTGCTCTAGTACATCATAGACACCACCAATATTCTTCTCTTCCTCTTGCATCCCTCTGCTCCTTGTGGAAGTCTGTTCTAGTAGGGTTGAAGGCTAATCCTGAAATGCTGCTTTGGAGAAGAGTTTATGTTCTCCCCACCTGGGGTCACACCTTTGCTTTCTCCTCTGCAGTGCCAAATGCAAAACTCAGAAACAGAGCCCAGCTGCCTGAGTGTTGCTGTCTCTTGGCACATGGGACACCCTCAAGGTCTTTCCACTGGTGGTGGCAAGTTATAAAAGCAGAAGAGAGGGAAATATTGCTGCCAACGAGTGTTCTTCCTCCTGGTTTCAGAGAGGACCTCCCACCAATGGTTTCTATTTCCAGTGTGTCCGTAGGATGTGACTGAGCTTATTACCCCAGGGTCTCATCGACTTCCAACAGATGCATTACTAAAGCTTTAGTCCTCTAGTTCATTGCTGGCCTTCACACCAGGATTCTTCATTGTCTGCCTTTGAAAAAAACCTGTGGAGTTAACCTATCTGAAGATGCAGATTTCAAGCAAGAAACCAGAAAGACCAACATAGATCAGTGGAACAGAATAGAAAACCCAGAAATGTACCCACAGCTATATGGTCAACTAATCTTCGACAAAACAAGAAAGAATATCCAATGGAAAAAAAGACAGTCTCTTCAACAAATGGAGTTAGAAAAACTGGATGGCAACATGCAGAAGAATGAACTGGACCACTTTCTTACACCATACACAAAAATAAACTCAAAATGGATGAAAGACCTAACTGTGAGACAAGAAGCCATCAAAATCCTAGAGCAGAAAGCAGGCAGCAGCTGCTTTGACCTTGTCTGGAGCAACTTCTTACTAGACATGTTGCTGAAGGCAAGGGAAACAAAAGCAAACATGAACTGTTGGGACTTCATCATGATAAAAAGCTTCTGCACAGTGAAGGAAACAAAGGCAGCCTATGGAATGGGAGAAGATATTTGCAAATGACATATCAGATAAAGGTTTAGTATCCAAAATCTATAAAGAATGTATCAAACTCAACGTCCAAAAAAAAAAAAAAAACCCAGTTAAGAAATGGGCAGAACACATGAATAGACACTTTTCCAAAGAAGACATCCAGATGGCTAACAGACACATGAAAAGATACTCACCATCACTCATCATCAGGGAAATACAAATCAAAACTATGATGAGATACCACCTCACACCTGTCAAAATGGCTAAAATTAGGGTGTCTGGGTGACTCAGTTGGTTAAGTGTCCAATTTCAGCTCAGGTCATGATCTCATGGTTTGTGGGTTCAAGCCCCACATCAGGCTCTGTGCTGACAGTGTGGAGCTTGCTTGGGATTCTCTCTCTTTCCCTCTTTCCCTGCCCCTCCCCCACTCGTGCTTTCTCTCTCAAAAATACATAAGTAAACTTAAAAAAAAAAAGAAAGGCTAAAATTAACAGCACAAGAAACAACAGGTATTGGTGAGAATGCAGAGAGAGGGGAACCCTTTTGCACTGTTTGTGGGAATGCAAACTGGTGCACCCAGTCTAGAGAACAGTATGGAGGTTCCTCAAAAAATTAAAAATAGTGCTACCCTACAATCTAGCAATTACACTACTAGGTATTTATCCAAAGGATAGAAAAATACAGATTCAAAAGGGTACATGCACTCCAATGTTTATAGCAGCATTATAAACAATAGCTAAACTATAGAGAGAGCTCAAATGTCTATCAACTGATGAATGGAAAAGAAGGTGTGGTGTGTGTGTGTGTGTGTGTGTGTGTGTGTGTATGTATGTATACACACACACACACATATATATATATATATACACATACACACATATACATGTATATATGTATGTACATAATGGAATTTTTTAATGTTTGTTTATTTTTGAGAGAGAGAGAGAGACAAAGCACAAGTGGTGGGGGGCAGAGGGGCAGAGAGAGAGAGAGAGACACAGAATCTGAAGCAGGCTCCTGAGCTGTCAGCACAGAGCCTGGCGTGGGGCTCAAACTCATGAACCATGAGATCATGACCTGAGCCAAAATCAAGAGTCAGACACTTACCCAACTGAGCCACCCAGGCAGCCCTATGTACAATGGAATATTACTCAGCCATCAAGAAGAATGAAATCTTGCCACTTGCAATGATGTGGATAGAGCTAGAATGTATTATGCTAAGTGAAATAAGTTAATCAGAGAAAGACAAATACCATGTTTTCACTCATGTGGAATTTAAGAAAAAAAACAGATGAATGTATGGGAAGGTGGGGAAAAGACAAGAGAAGGCAACAAACCACAAGAGACTCTTAACAATAGAGAACAAACTGAGGGTTGATGGAGGGAGGTGGGTGGGAGATGGGCTAGATGGGTGATGGGTGTTAAGGAGGGCACTTGTTGTGATGAGCACTGGGTGTTGTGTGTAACTGAGGAATCACTGAATTCTACTCCTGAAACCAATACTGCGCTGTATGTTAATTAACTCAAAGTTAAAAAAAAAAAAAAAGAAAAGAAAAAAGAAACTAGAAAGTCTAAGAAGAAGCATAAGTGTTTAAACTTTTACCATTTAGGAATATTGGTGGGTAACATTTATTGAATGTGAGGCCTTTCCATATGCCTTTGTATCCTTACAACTCTGAAAAGTAGGTGTTATTACTCTCATTTTGAAAGATGACAAAACTAAGAATAAAAAAAATCAAGTTCAGTAGCATGCTTAAAGCTATAGTGCTACCAAGTGGTAGATATCAGGATTTGAGCTGAGATCTGATTTCAAAGCCAATGTTCTATTATATCAAGGCAAAAATTTTTACTACTGCTTGAAAATAATTCTAAAAAGCCTGGATATTTATGTTAATTTGGTACTGGGGAAGGGTTTCTGCCTTACCACCCCACTGTCTGCTCTCTGAAGGCAGGGAGATGTGTGATTCATCTATCCTTAGGTTTAGCTCAGTACCCAGCACTGTTCATGAAAAAGCTCTTTCTTTTGTTTGCTCTATTTGAATGGGTTGGAAAGCACCCTGTTTTGCCCATGCGCCCTGCCAGCCTCTCTTGGTCCCACTTTCTTCTGTGTAGGACCCATTTGTAGTTCCTTTCACTAGCGACACTCTGCCTGCCTATCTTAATCTCTGGGGTTTAACCTGAAATCTGGCCTCCCTAGGAACCCTTTAGAATGGGCCAACCAGGCCCAGCCTCCCTCCCTTTTCTGAACACCTATAATAGTTGGTGTTCATCTCATAGACGTTTGTGAGCATTTGATTTCAGTCTAGCTTGATTTTTCTCTCTCTTTTCCAAATACTGATACATTGGTTGTTAGTTGAATGTGTTCTAACGTCTTTTCTAATAACATGACTGTGTCTTACCTAAGGGTAGAATTCCCAACTAATATTGCTTTATGGCCTTGTAGGCTAAATTAAACACAGTATAGGAGATCAAGAATCACATGTTTAATTGAATGGAAAGACTTTCTTTATTCCCTGAATTTCCTCATCGCTAACATAGGGTGATAATTATGCCAGTCCCTCTGCTTATTTTACAAGTTGGGATGATACTATATAGTGGAAAGTGGTTAAAAAGAAATCCTTTGAGGACTATAGCAAAAGAGTCTGTGAGTATAGAATAACTTCAATTGTTTGCTTTATGGACTAGCAAGAGAAGCATGAAAATGAGTATTTTATTGTCGCTCCAATCTAGTCAAGAGGAATATTCTACCAGTAGTCCTCTCATACTTAGTAGAGAATGCAGCATGAGCAGTGCATGCTTGCTCTGTAGGGCACAGGTTTGAAAAAAGGATGGCTTAAATGCCTGCAGGATGAAGCAGTGGGGCCAGCATGGCAGAGGAAGTGAGGCAGGGGTGGCAGAGGACATGAGAAGGCCTCTGGACTCTGGGCCTTTACTGGGGCAGCAGCGGGAATTGTGAAAGGTTGCCTTGAATGAGTGTGGAATAATCTATGTTCCTGCTGAGAATCAGCTACTGCCCTTAATTCTTTCTTTGGAATTAGCCTGGGGTGTCCTGAGCATGCCTCTCACACAGTGCACTTTGGAGATGGTGAAACCATTTCGTGGTTGGGGGCCAGTGTTCAATATTTTATCATTACTGTAGAGATGGGATAAATTCACATGAAGCATCAGATCTGGGGTGTGTTTGCAAGTGCTTTAAAATAATTTTAACTAGATTTTTTGGCAGATCTTCTTTGAGAGAGATTTCTATGCCTCCCCCAGGAGTAGGGGTTTTTATTTGTTTTCTTTTAATCTTATCCAAGCTGCAGTGTCCAAGCACAAGCTTCACTTGTGCCCTGGAGTCCAGTTAAAGGGTTAGCTGCTTTCCCTCAGCATCTGAAGGCTTTTGTTCATAGGGAGAAATGTGCTTTTCCTGGGCACCTCCCCTCCTCCTGGTCTGCCCCCCGACTCTCTCCAGTCTCCTACCCTATACTCAGTCTAGGGAGAAGAGCCTGAAGGTAGTTGGGGGCTCCCCTTGCATTCTGGCTTATGGTGGCCATACTTAAGACTTTCACAATTTGTTTAAAACTTTAAGGTGATTTCTTTCTTTTTTTTTTTTTTAATTTTCAATGTTTATTTATTTTTGAGAGATAGAGAGAGTGAGCGTGAGAGAGCGAGCGAGCAGGGGAGGGGCAGAGAGACAGGAAGACACAAAATCCATAGCAGGCTCTAGGCTCTGAGCTGTCAGCACAGAGCTCCACACAGGGCTGGAACCCACCAACTGTGAGATCATGACCTGAGCTGAAGTCAGGTGCTTAACCGACAGAGCCACCCAGGCACCCCTTAGGTGATTTCTTTTTATTTGTTTATATAGGTTCTGGACAGGTTATAGTTTTGTAGTTTATCTTTTTCTTGTTGTTAGGGTGAGAGTGAGCCTCTTTCCCATCATTGTGGGTTCCAGGGGAAAGCAGAATGTCTCCTTTTTTTTTTTTTTTTACCTTGTGTGTATTTCACAGGGAAAATGTGCTTCATTTACACAGCCTCTTTCCATTACAGTGTTGTTATAGGCAAGGTACTAGGAACTTTGCAAGCCATATTAGTAAAATGGGTCTCAAAATGTTTTCTTTGTGTTTTGCCAGGTGTTGGGGATCTTGAATGTTAAAAAACTGTAGTTCATGTTTAAGAGTGTTCAACTAGATGAAAATTCTTCCTCCCACCTGTTATCCAGGAACCAGCTAAGCATAGGGATCTCTCATGTCAGAGAGTCATGGATGTTAGGCACAGTCATTGGATGCCTGTCCCCCTAATAGGGCCTCCCTTGGCCTGCTATGGCCAAGGGCCTACCTTTGTGCTACAAGGCATGTCTGTGTTTCCTATTTTTAAAAAATGCTAAATAGCCTGAAATTTCTGCTGAATTATACTTAATTAATATAGCTAGTGGAAAAAAATCTCTGCCAGGAGAGCTGAAATCATTGAGGATCAAAATGGAAATGGCCCTGCTTATCTTGGAACTTTTCCTGAAGGGTAAGGCTGTTGTCACATCTGCTTCCCTTTAGATGTTAGTGAGTATGGCTCAGCCAGGGAGGCTTTGAGCCTAGTCTGGCACCATGGAGTAGCTCTTCCCAAATGGATGTAGGTTCTTTTTCTGCTTGTTTCAAGAGGGAGGAATTGATTGATTTTAATGAGTCTAAAAAGGAAGGCTATCTCATTATCATAGACTTACTGAATTCAAGTACTTATTTCTTACTAGCAGGCAATGATGATTATAATAAACTAGAGATTTTGGAATTTAACACATTGCTGTTAACAAATGACAAAATAGTTTGTTTTGTAGCACCCTGCTAGTAGTGGCAAGGTCAGGCTTTGAACTCAGGCAGATTTGGCTCCAGAATTTGAGTTCCTGACCACTAGTTCTCAAGTGCTCCACACTCTTTAGGCTGTGGAGTGTGGGAACCTCAGAGCAGGAAGCTTCACTAGGCCTCCTCAGCAAGATGTACAGTCAAGAACTGAGGTGGCTGTTCTCTCCCAGATGTCATCTAGTCTCTGGTCTCTGCTTCTCTCTGGTGTCTGCAACGTTCTTCTGCTCATCACTGCAGACTGGCCTCCTATTTTTTTTTATCAGTGAGTATGAACCCAACATGGCCACCCAAACCATATCCCTTTCCCGATCTAGGGACAATCACTAACTGACTCTCAGTCTCTGGGTCTCTCTGTACAAATTCTTTCTCTAGAGAGCCCGATTGGACCAGCTCAGAGGAAACTTAGGCATTTCTGATCATGTCAACTGTGGGTTTAGAATTTGGTTTGGTCTTGGGATGGGGAGGAAGTCCGCAGAGAAGAGGTCTTTAAACTGTGCAGTCGCCTATCGGAACAAGTGTAGTAACTTGGAAAGTGCAGGCTTTATGCTTTCAACCTTTAGAATCAGTAAGAGTGTGAATTCTTTGGGCAGTTTTAAGAGCTAGCCCTGGGCAAAATAGAAGCCATTCCCTGTGTGCAGTGTGCTGCTTCTTTCTTTGGGGTATACTCCAAGGCTCATTGACTATGTGGTCACTACGGTGCTTACACCACACAACAGCTATGTCAGGATACCAACTGGTCAATGAACAGATTTTTGGAGAGTGCCCACCATGAGCAAAGCTTTGTGCTAGATCTACAGACCATGAGCTGTTAGGGGGCTGAAGTTTTGAGCTTCAGCAATTCAAGAAAGCTGTATATTAGATGTATGATTTGAGCTGGGTTTGAAGAAAGGAGAGGATTTAGGTACGTGGAGAGGGGAAAGCTTTCTCATTGGGCAGAATAAGGGGAATGACCACTTTTGGCAACTGTGTTGGTCTTCCTGTGTTGGTTGTCCTGTTTATTCCATTCTCTGCTCAGACCTCCCTGGTTAGTGGACCTCTCCCAGACAACTAAGAAGCTTTAAGCGTTACCTTGAAAGAAGGACTGACCTCAAGCTAGAAGGCAGATCTATGTCTGGTGTCTCACTTTTTTTCCTTCTTCATTTAGATCCTTCTCTAGGGATTGTAGAGGCTAGAGGATATGGAAATAATATTAAGAGTGATGTTATCATAGCTACCATTTATTTTCTGTCTCTTCAATGTCACATATTGTGCTTTATACAGTGTTGATTTAATTAAATTTAGTTACAAGTACAGTCCTTTTTTATGGAGGAGAAATTTGAGGCTTAAATAGATTAGGAAACTTGCCCAAGGTCATACTGAGTGGAATTAAAAGTCAAGTTTGGCTGGCTTCAAGGCCTGTGAGTTCTCATACTCGATTTAATTTCTCATTACAGAAGGAATATAAACAAGCAAATGATAAATGTGTTATTAGTTTTAAAAATCTTTTGAAAAACCTAATGGAAGCTTAAAGCATTAGTCACCTGAGTGTAAGTATTTTACCAGCCACTTGAAGTGTTCATTTATTAATAGTCACTTTCTTGCAAAGAAAAACTGTCATTTAAAATGTGAGGATTTAGGGACACCTGGTTGGCTCAGTCGGTTGAGCATCTGACTCTTGATCTCAGCTCAGGTCATGATCCCAGGGTTGTGGGATTGAGCCCCACATCCAGCTTTGTGCTGACTGTGGAGCCTGCATAAGATCTCTCTCCCTCTCTCTCTCTCTCTCTCTCTCTGTCTCTCTGCCCCTGTCCCCTGTTTGTGCACTCTCTCTTCCTCTAAAATTAAATAATAATAATAATAATAATAATAATAATAATAATAAATATGAGGATTTATTTTACAGTCTTTAAGCAAGCAAAAGTAATAAGCAAAAATAAATAAAGCACTTAGACAGCAATAGGTCTTTGTAAAGAAAGACATTTTTAGGAGTGCTGCCTACTTGCTCTTCCTAAGCTAACCACCAGAGCTTTAGGGGAAAAAAAGCCTAATAAAGTTATAACCCTCAGTCACAATGGCATTTTTATTTAGTATAAAAAAGTCCCTGTGTTTAGAGGACTTTCCTATGAGGGAGATTCAAGCAGAAAGCAAACACAGGTACACAAACTACAGGTGTCCCAAATGCTTGAGCATGTTGGTCTTACCCGGTCTAGAAGAGTTACTTCTGGATTTCTTTGTCCAGTTATCTAAGCCCAGATGATGGTCAGCCCAGGTTTTGTTTTGTGTGTCTTGTTTGTTTGTTTTTATCTGTTATCAGATCAATTTAAGTTCATTTTAGCCCCTTTCTCTTTCTCTACCCAAGGAGGCTAGAATTAATTCAGTCACTGAGGGGAAGTTTCTGCCAGTTTCTCTTTATTTAAGCCCCAGTTTGAGACTAACCACATTTACTGAGGCCTCCACTGCCCGGCAGTAGGCCAGGTGCTGGGGACGGTGTGTGAAGGAGCAGCCATGACCCCTGTGAGGGTCAGAAACCTGTCGCTTCCACTGCTGCAGCCCTGTTGCTGCTCCCCAGGTATACTGGGGTCTGGGAGGAATGAAAGATGTCCTCCTGGAGTTTACAGTTTAACAAGGGAGGCAGATATTCAGCTGTAAGCTCCAGTTTCTCTCTCTTCTCATTGGGCTTCTCTTGTGGCTTTCCAGCCTCTCTGCTTCTTTTTCTTCCACATTTGCTGCTTTGCTTTTGCACTTCGTTGATTTAGTTGTAGAACTCAATTCTCCCTCAATATTTCAAAAGTCATGTACACAGAAGATCAGAAGAATTTTCTGAAGATGGGAGAGGAGATGTTTATGGTCTAGACAAACAGACACTTTGACATGGAGCTGTAGGCATCACTGTTTTTAAAATGTCCTCTTGCCACCCCAGCTCCTAGAGGTTTCACAGGTCCTTTGAGTCACCATTTCACTGGCTCCTTCCCTCCTCCATAGCTTCCTTCTCTTTTCTCTTTTTTGCTTCCTCAGTGGTGCGAAAGCTCTGGTGCAGAGCTAGAAAGATGACTAGACTAGACTAGACTAAACTAGACTAGAAAGATGGTCCTCCTGAGCTCCCTTACCCAAGCCCTCTACTTTTCATTCCATTTTGCTTCCACTGCAGTATCTATCCCTTCAGTAACCCGAAGAAGCTTTGCTTACAAAGGAAGAAAAACCCCTCAGGCCGTAAAGTAGTGCAGAGAAGAGAAGGAAAATTCCACTATTAAAATGTGATTTGCCCTTCAGGTGTGACATGAGCATTTTCTCCCTGAGCACCTGGGGAAAACCAAACCAGAATTTATTATTTTTTTTATTTTTATTTTTCAACGTTTTTATTTATTTTTGGGACAGAGAGAGACAGAGCATGAACGGGGGAGGGGCAGAGAGAGAGGGAGACACAGAATCGGAAACAGGCTCCAGGCTCTGAGCCATCAGCCCAGAGCCCGAAGCGGGGCTCGAACACACGGACCGCGAGATCGTGACCTGGCTGAAGTCGGACGCTTAACCGACTGCGCCACCCAGGCGCCCCCCAAACCAGAATTTAAAGAGAAAGATAGTGTTCATCATTTCCTATGGCTTTGTGGTAGAGTCTAAAAAAGAAGCAGAATAAATGAGTGAAAATGAACATTATGTGGTTTTCAAAAGGGCTTTAAAAACTGTTTATAAAAATAATACCTAGTCTGTGTTTAAGGTTTAGAAGAGTCAATATTAAGATGTCACTCCTCTCCAAATTGATCTATAAATTAAACACAACTCCAGTCCTAAGTCTATCAAGTTTGTTTTTGTAAAAATCAATCACAGATTCTAAAATTTACAATCAGCAAAAGGTGCTGTAGTAGGCAACGAGAATTATAATAGTCAAAATCTTTTGAAAAAGAACAAAGAGGAGGACTCACACTACCTAATTTCAAGATTTACTATCAAGCAAAGTAAGCAAGATGATGTGGTGTTGGTAGAAGGATAGAAAAAAGAATCAATGGAACAGAATAAACAACCCAGAAATAGTTCCACACAAATATGGTCAATTGATTTTAGACAAAAGCATGAAGGCAATTCAGTGGAATAAAGTGTAAAGGCAATTTCAACAAAAGGTGCTGGAACAATTGCACATCCATGTACAAAAAAATGAACCTTGACCTATACCTCACCCCATATACACAAATTAACTCAAAGTGGACCATGTATCCAAATGTAAAACCTAATGAGAAATCTGTTAGAAAACATAGGAGAAAGTCTTTGTGTTCTTGGTTGGACAGAGAGTTCTTAGGTTGACATCAAAAGTACAACTCATAAAAGAAAAATTTGATGAATTGGACTTCATCAAAATTAAAAGTATTTGCTCTGAGAAAAACATTGTTAAGAGAATGAAAACAAAACATTCAGGGAAAAAATTCTGTGAATCATATATCTGACAAAAGACTTCTATCCAGAATACGTAAAGAACTCTCAAACTCAACATTAAATGAAAACCAAACAACCCAACTTAAAAATGGATTAAAAAAAGTTGAATGGATACTTTCCCAAAGATGAAACACAGATGAAAATAAGCACATGAAAATATGCTCAACATCATGGAAGTTGCAAACTTATTACAGTAGTTAAAAAAATGGCAATACCAAGTCCCAGTGAGGATGAGAAGGGTCTGTATCTCCCACACAATATGTTGGTGGGAATGGAAAATGGTAGGGCCACTTAGAAAACAGTTGGCAGTTTCTCATAAAATTAAACATATACTTACTGTACAGTCCAGTAGTCCTACCCCAAGAGAAATGAAAACACGGTCATATAAGAATCTGTGTGTAAATGCTTATAGCAGCCTAATTGTAATCACTAAAAACTGGAAACAACCCAAATGTCTCTCCCCTGAGGAATGGATAAACAACTTGTGGCACATCTGTACAATGGAATCTTCAACAATGAAAAGAAATAAATTATTGATACACACAACAGCATGAATAAATCTGAAATACATATGCTAAAGAAAGACACCAGACTAAAAAGGTACATACTAAATTATTTCATTTATATGGCATTTGGAAAAGGTAAATTAGGATGGGGTGGTCGCCCGGGGTTAAGGGTGGGGAGGAGGTGCCATGATTACAGGGGATGATGCAACTATTCCCCATCCTGATTGTGGTGAAGGTTAAATGACTCCATGCATTTGTCAAAACTTAGAACTGTATGCTAACAAGAGTGGATTATACTGTATACGAGTTTAAGAATAAATTTTAAAAAGCATTACCAAAGAGAAAAATACAGAAAACAAATACATGCTTGTTGCATAATATTTGGAAAAGACAGAAAAGTACAAAGAAGAAAGTCAACAATTCCATCTCCTAGTTACAGTCACAGTTACTCTTTGAGCATATGTTCTAGGTTTTTTCCTTTGGCATTTTCACATTCCTTTGGCAATTTGTATCATTTTACATGATATGATCTATCTCTCTTGATATATCTCATACATATTATTTATGTAATTATATAAATTCTATTCTGCTTTTTAAAGCTACACTACAAATTAAACTAAATTATATTACAAACAATTCCATATATTATAAAACATTTCCATAAATAACATTTTAATAATTTTATAATTTTCCCCTACATGGTTATAATATAATTTATTTTTAAATATTGCCCTAGTGTTGGTCAGATAGGTTGTTTCTAGTTTGTCAGTGTTATTTTTTCAAAAATGCAAGAAGACTCTTTTTTTTTTTTTTTAAGTTTATGTATTTATTTTGAGATAGAGTGTGCACTAGCAGGGGAGGAGCAGATAGAGAGGGAGAGAGAAAGAAACCCAAGCAGGCTCCACACTGTCAGCACGGGCCCACGTGGGTCTCCAGCTCAGGAACCGGGAGATCATGACATGAGCCGAATTCAAGAGTCCAGTGCTTAACCGACTAAACCACCCAGGAGCCCCAAAGAGCATCTTTGTTCAGAAATCTTTGCACACATTTCACACATTCCAGATTTTTTTTAAAGCATAGAGTTCTAGCAAATGTTATTATTGGATCAATAATAGTATGAGTATGAGTATTGAGTTTTAAAATACATTTTGGTCAAATTACCTTCTGGGAAATTTATACTATTTTAGTGATGCATCAACAGAGTGTGGGATTTCTTGATTTTACCAGATCTCTTTATCAGCATTTGGAATCATCTGCTTCCTCATATGTCAAATGGGGTAATGAGAGAACTTCTCGTATAGGATTTTGAAGTAATGCATGTTAAGTGCATGGCACAATAGCTGCAATGTAATTGTTAGCCCTTTTTGGTGATATTATTATTATTATTATTATTATTATTTTAAATATATTTTCAATGTTTATTTGGAGAGAGAGAGAGAGAGAGAGAGAGAGAGAGAAAGGGAGAGTGGGGGAGGGGATGAGACAGGGAGACAATCCAAAGCAGGCTCCAGGCTCTGAGCTGTCAGCACAGAGCCCGATGCGGGACTTGAACCCACAAACTGTGACATCATGACCTGAGCCAAAGTCAGATACTTAACCGACTGAGTCACCCAGGCGCCCCTAGAAGAGCTAAAAAAGCACTTTTTTCCCCTACCTATAATAGTAGTTTCTTGCTGGGGGGTTGGGGGAGGAGATGGGGGAAAATATTCATCTCCCATTGCTATTACTATTGAAATAATCAGCTTTTTTCTAAGAGTTACCTAGTACCCAGTTATTTCAGAATCTGTTGTTCAAAATAAAGAAAATGTAGCCCTTTATTGGATATTTGATCTTGGTGAAATGATAAAGGTCAGTGCATGGAATATAGGATTTGTAAGATCTGTACAGCTTGTTCATATAAGAGATTCAAATGTAATAAAGAAAATTTCCAAGATTTTACAGTCTACCCTCTCCCTAGAGTTCTGTAAACTGCAAAAAATATAATTAAGGTCATTGCTGGGTGTGTGCAATTGCATTTACACTGCCATTGTGGATTTATGTGGTTAACAAAGATAGCTCTTATGTTCGTAGGTGTTGTGATGCTAGCCAAGCATTCATGGCTATTCATAACTGAATGAATGGGTAAAAAAGTTAATGTAGTAGGAGAAAGAGCCTCCATATGGTGACTCAGGCACTTTCTATATTGTTGGTGGGAATATAAACTGGCACAACCATTTTGGAGGGAAATTTGGCTATATACAACAAACTGTTGCTTAAAAATTGCCTTGTTTGCTGCCCTGTAATTAGGACTTTCAGACTTGGTGTTTAATTGGAGTTAATATATTCACAATACCTAATGGTGGAGAAAAAAAAAAAGAGCTTTCATAAGTTTTAGCATCTCAAATTATATTACATTTCTTCCTCTTAATTTTTAGGTATTTTTCTTAAAGTACTTCACATGCAGTTAACACTAATAAAGAATTGGCACAGAGGATTACTAAACAGAGCAGCCTCTAGTCTTAAGGGACTTTCTGGTATAACCAATTCAGGAAAACGTTTGGCAGTTTCTTACAAATTAAATATACACCTCTCCTTTGACTGAGCAATACCACTTGTAGGTATTTAGCCAAGAGAAATGCAAATGTGTGTCTACACAAAGACCTTTACATGAATGTTCAAAGCAGCCCAAATTGGGATAAAACCTGAATGTCTATAAGCAGGAAAATGGACAGACTGTGACCATCCATAAGACGGGATACAGCTCAGCAATAAAAATAAATGAACTTCTGATACACACAACATGGGTGAATCTGAAAAGCATTATCCTGAGAGAACCTAGACACAAGAGCACACACTATATGGTTACATTATATGAAGTTTTAAAAAAAGCAGGACTAGTCTCTATTGAAAAATCACTTTGATGGTTGCCTGGCAGTTAGGAACAAGGGTTGGCTGGGAAGGGAAATGAAGGTACTTTCTATAGATGGAAATGTTCTATATCTTGAAAGGAGTGTGGGTTACATGGATGTATCCATTTGTCAAAACTCATTAAAATGTACACTTCAGATTTAAGTATTTCAATAATATTCAATTTTACCTTCTCCCTAAAAAATAAATATTTATTATTTACTTATTTAGTTTAAATTTTACTTTTTAAATGTTTATTTATTTTGAGAGAGAGAGAGAGAGAGAGAGAGCGAGAGAGAGAGAGAGAGAGAGAGAGAGAATATGAGTGGGGGAGGGGCAGAGAGAGAGGGGGAGAGAGAGAATCCCAAGCAGGCTCCATGCTCAGTATAGAGCCCTCCTCGGGGCCCAGTCCCACAATCGTGAGATCGTGACCTGAGTGAAAATCAAGAGTTGGATGCTCAAACTACTAAGCCACCGAGGTGCTCCTATTTATTTTTTATGAAAAGTGTTTCCAGTTTCTCCTTGGCTAGTTGCAAGTCTTACTCAAATTTTATCTTGAAATATACAAATAAAAATTAGAAGTTTATATATCAATTTACTTATCACTTTTTGGATATTTCATATTGTGCCCTTTCCTTAAATCTTGGAGCATAACATTACTAAACAGAAACATTAAGCATGAAGAACCAAGATAAATACATTATGAAAAATCAGGCTCTTTCTGAGTGTACCACACTTGGCATAGCACAGTTCTGAAAGGCAAGCTTGCTTTTCTCCGAGTGGTAGTAAGGGTGGGAGGTCTTAGTCAGATCATGACAGACAAAAAACATCCTTCATTTTAGAATCATGATATTGTACTTGCACCTGATCTTTAGAAGTGGTTCAGGACACAGTCCACATTCCTTCAGGACTTGAACACTGATCATTTCCTGTACCAACCCATGTTGCCTGTCTAGATAGTGACGTCTACTGGCTGTAGTTTTAAGTCTCTGTATTTTATTCCTCTGCAGTTTAGACAGGTTGGAAAAGAGGGAGGGGAGGATTGTGGCCTGGAATAATACACCAGTGGCCTGATGTATGTCTCATATTGTGATTCCTCTAAAAAAGAAAAAAAAGATTCTGATTCTCATTGACTCTAGGATTTCCCTCTCTACCCCACCTCCTCATCCTCCAGTTTCCCTTTGTCTCCAAATGAGTAAATCCAGTAACTATTGGGCCTGTAATCCTGTGAGCACTCACCAATCCAAAGGATAAACTCTTAGCAATGAAATGACCTTGAATGAACTTCAGTGAGATTAGCTCAGAGAAGGGATTAAACACATTTATGTGAGTACAGTGCTGAGAGGAACCAAGAGAGAACAAAGTGGCACGGTGTCCTGGGATCCAATGGCCTCCTGGTGCAGGAAGTGTGGGCAGCAAGACCCCAGATACTTGCCTTACACCTCTGTGCGGATCACAGAGGCAGAGATGAGGGCTTACCACCATTTCCTGGGAAGTTGCATCAGGCTAGAATATATGGCAAAACAAGGTACTGTGAGAGCAATGATGCCTTTCTTTTATTTTTGTTTTGTTATTCATCCTCATTCTCAGTGGAATAATGGTTTAACTAACAAATTTTACATTGAAAACATTTACTTGCAATACTATCTCAAGTTTGCTAAAAGGACTTTTTAAAATGCATTAATCAGCCATTAACAATATTGTAGATGGCTATTTATCAAAAAATTCATATTGAAGAGAGATGACCAAATAGTCTGAAAAAAGTCAGGTTGTAATATGCAATGTGTAAGTATGAATCTATTTTAAAAGCATATATGTCTAGGTATACATATATGAGATACTTATTTAATTTGGGGTGAAGGAGTGATAAGGAGTTTTATTTTTCTTGCTTTGGTTTAGTTGTATTTTTTATTTTATTTCAGATTATATTTATATTTATTTTATATATTTATATATTTATATATTTATATATAAATATATAATATTTTATTTCAGATTATATATACATGTATATGTATGTGTGTGTGTGTGTGTGTGTGTGTGTGTGTGTGTGTATATATATATGAAGCAATGAAAACAATTACCGAGCTTCATCTTCTGGATAAGAATGCCAAGTTAGTTTCTCTTCATAAAAAGCAATTACAATTTGAGGACACTTCATATTTGCCTCTTTTGCCAGCACCGAGTGAACGTCATCTAAATCTTTCCGTTTCATGAGGAACATTAATTCTGCACTGCTGTCTGTGGCACCAATTATTCGTTCAGGATCAAGACCTCTGGTAAAGGCTCTGGGTTTCTCAGCACCATCTCGTTTCTTCTTTGACTTGCTATCATCAGATTCACTGTCAGATAAAGATTTTCATTTTGTGCCATCTTTTTCTTTACCAGCTTTTCGGGAATTAAGAAATGCCTCAGGGGCGCCAGGGTGGCTCAGTCGGTTGAGTGTCAGACTTTGGCTCAGGTGATGATCTCTGGGTTCGTGGGTTTGAGCCCTGCATCAGGCTCTGTGCTGATAGCTGGGAGCCTGGAGCCTGCTTCGGATTCTGTGTGTCTCTCTCTGCCCCTCCCCCACTCATTCTCTGTCTCTCTCAAAAATAAACAACAACAAAAAAATGCTTCAAGTAACTCTGGACAATCTAAATTTTCTTCAGGTTCCCAAGTATTGTCAGTATCTGTAAATCCCTTCCACTGCAAGAAATGCCCCTCCTTCCCATTCATTACAGGTCTGTCCAGTACTTTTTCCACCACAGATTCTTCAGGCTCTGCCTCTTCTACTTTTTTACTCTTTCTCTTCTGTTTCATTCCCTTTTTTTGCATTGTGGTTTTACTGGAGGCCTTTTTTTTTTTTTTTTTTTTTTTTTTTTTTTTTTTTTCAGACTTGAAGGGCTATTATTCACCGCCTCCGAGCTGCTCCGGGTCCCGGGTCTGCGGTGTCCCCAGCCCTGACTCCTGAAGCCCTGACTCCTGAAGCCCGGCCACATCCTAGGGGGAGGGCCGGGCAGCCGCTGGCGGGGGTAGGGGGTTGGGGTGGTGGCACCGTCCGCTTCGGGCGGCTGCGAGGAACCGTATTTTTTACTTTGAAAAATAACAAACATATGTTGCTTTTGTAAAATGAAAATATGAATCCAGGTAAAGAAACTCATGGTACTGAAGAAAAGTGTCTGAAAAAAAATATTAAATCCGAAATGCTAAGATTTCACTGAAAACATATGAACTAATAACAGACTGGTGGTTTAAGAGTAGAAAAAAGAGGGGCGCCTGGGTGGCGCAGTCGGTTAAGCGTCCGACTTCAGCCAGGTCACGATCTCGCGGTCCGGGAGTTCGAGCACCGCGTCAGGCTCTGGGCTGATGGCTCAGAGCCTGGAGCCTGTTTCCGATTCTGGGTCTTCCTCTTTCTCTGCCCCTCCTCCGTTCATGTTCTCTCTCTCTGTCCCAAAAATAAATAAACGTTGAAAAAAAAATTTTTTTTTAAAGAGTAGAAAAAAGAAAAAAACACTTCCCTTCAGTGGGCTGGGTGAGAAGGAACAGCATTTCTAAGTATAAGTATGCCTTACATGTATTTGGAAGCCAGTAAGACATTCTCTAAGAGCTGAAGCAACTACTTGTTTCTAAGACTGCTTCTTTTATGGATCGGCTTTTTTTTTTTTTTTTTTATATAGTTACACCCCCCCTTTTTTTTTCTGGCCGTGAAAATGTTTATAATACATTCATTCCCCTTGGATCACAGGCTAGGAAAAGTGATTAAACAACTGTCTTTGTCTCCCTCATTACTCTTTACTTATATTTGGAACCTATTTCTTCAAGAGAGGGGAATTACTGAATAGAGATCATCATTGTTGCAGGATACTTTCTGAATTCATGCTTATAGTATATACCATACACTTATATAGGATATAATACATATACTGTGTTATGAAAGGCAAGGGGTACTATGTATTTGCTACATAAGAACGAACAACTTGTTAATCAGATTTTGCTTTCCATTCTTAAAACACATAGGTACTTGCCTGTGCATGCACACAAGTCCCACAGGGCTTGAATTCAAGTGTAAATTATTGCCTTGATTTTGTATTAAGGTTGAGTCATAAGGGCTTTACGGTTTTGTTAGCAGTGAGGAGAAGAAGTAACTTGAAAGAAGATTATGAAGACTTTCTGGATTCTAAACTCACAGCATTACATACACATTGTTGCTTTTCTTTTTGTATCCCCACTGTAAAAGGTTGTGAAATGCTTGCCTATATGCTTTAGCTGTCAATTATTTTATTCTGTCTGTGATTCAAGATAGCAATGAAAATTTGAGTATCTTAATGTAAGTTTTGGGAGTGTCTAACTGGCCTTTCTGACCATTACTGCAGTCTTACATCAATTCATTGGCTGTATTTATTCCATGAATTATCTGTTTTTAGTTTGTGCTTGTTTCATGTGGCTGCTATAACAAGTAAGCACAGATTTAATGCCTAAAACAGCAGAAATTTATTATCTCATAGTTCTAGAGACCAGAAGTCCGAAATTAAGGTGTAGCTTTCTAGGGGCTATAGGGAAAATTTATTTTCTTGTCTCTTTCAGGCTCTGGTGGCTCCAGGCCTGTCTTGGCTTGTGACTGCTGGATTCCAATCTCAGTTTCCATCTTTACCTGGTCTTCTCCTCTGTTTCCCTCTCTTATAAGAATGCATATGATTGCATTCTGGGTCCACCCGGATAATTCAAAATAGGCTCTTCCTCAAGAGCCTTAAGTTAATCATATCTGCAAAGACCCCTTTTCCACATAAGGTAACGTTCACAGGTACTGGGATTAGGACATGGCCATATCTCTTGGGAGGGGGGCACCAGCCAGCCCACTGTTGCTCTTTATGTTCTAGGAAGATAAGCCTTTTATTACCACATGTGCTGTGAATTTTCCAATTTGTTGCTATTTTTTTGAGTTTGTTCAAGGTGTGTTTGCCCTGCCAAAGTAGTTTTTAAATTAACTTTATCAGTCTTTTCTTATTGGTATTTCTGTCATACTTTGGTAAGCTGTTCTAATTCCATTATTGTAAAAATACCCTCCTATATTTTCTTCTAGTATTTTTATGGTTTAATTATTTAATTTGGGTGGGCTTCATATTGGAGTTTATAGTTTCATTATTTAATGTGACTGGAGTTTGTTCTTTTGGCAAGAAGTGAAATATGGATACACTTAAACATTTTGACAATAAGAAAATAACCTTACATAGCACTTACCATATACCAGGAATTTTTTAAAGCTCTCTAGCTATATTAACTACATTCTTACAACAGTTATATCAGGTGGATGTATTATAATTTTCCCCATTTTCAGACCAAGAAATTAAGGCACAGGGAAGTCCAGCAACTTGCTTAAGATTAATTGACTGTAGGGCACCTGGGTGGCTTAGTCGGTTAAGCGGCCCACTTCGGCTCAGGTCATGATCTCGCGGTCTGTGAGTTCGAGCCCCGCGTCGGGCTCTGAGCTGACAGCTCAGAGCCTGGAGCCTGTTTCAGATTCTGTGTCTCCCTCTCTCTGACCCTCCCCCATTCATGCTCTGTCTCTCTCTGTCTCAAAAATAAATAAACGTTAAAAAAAAAATAAAAAAAAGATTAATCGACTGTAAATGGCAGAGCCAAGATTTGAACTTAGGCATTGTGGTACCAGAGGTGATACTCTTAGTCACTAAACTTGATGTCTTTTGGTGGCTAGTAGATTGACCTGACACTACATGTTCAATAATCTCTCCCTGTCCTCATGTGAAATGCCACTTTTATCATATTCTACATATTTATATTTTGACCTAATTCTAATCTCTGTTTTGCTCCTGAGTCCTTCTGAACTCAAAACCAATTCTATCAGACTTATTTCATAGTGAAAGAGGAAGGTCAACAAGGGGAGTTCATGAGCAGAAATTCAAAGCAAACCATCAATGCATGGCAACAACATGGGTGTTTGTGAGAAACCTATTGTGGCATCCTTGGGATCATATAGCTCAGAGGACCGAATGATAAATTTAATTAGCATCTATTGAATCTCTTATACACAAACTGTTTTCACATGTGATTTTAATTAGTTAAGTTAGAAAATGTATGTAAAACATGTAGCAAAGTGCCCAGTAGTTAAGTGTTCAATAAATGGTAGTATTAATCCTCACAACAGCCCTCCAATTTTTGTTCATTCCCATTTTACAGAGGGAGACCCTGAAGATGGAGGGACTGGGTAGTGTCAGAGCTGGGATGCAAGTCCAGTTCTTTTAATTCTGCTTCCACACCTGAATGAATGAATGAATGAATGAATGAATGAATCGAGAGAGGAAGGAAGGAAATTTTGCCAGAGGTTCCAGGAGTTTTTCTTAAACAAAAATTAAATTGTTTATCCATCATATTGCTAAAATTTCTCAAGTCCTACCATTTTTATTTCTTTGTATTAAGATTTTTTTTTTGTCTAGGAGCTTTAGAAGGAAAGTGGAGAAACGTTTGGAAGAATGCTATGTTAAATGATTATTACTCATATCACGTCTTCTCACCTCCTATTGTACCATATTGTATTGTTTTGCCCAAGACACTGCTTCCAGACAGTAAACTTGCCTGAATCCAGGGATAGGAGCGGGCCAAGAACGAGAGGGTATAGGCGTGAAGGAGCCCACCCTGGGCAATGGGGCAGGGCTTGAGGTGTGCTGGAAGGAGAACTAAGCAGGTTCTCAAGCCAGGGTTGGCTTCTTTCCCAGGGTACTGACCTCACAGTCAGCACAGAAGGGAAAATTTACACCATCTGGGCCTCAGTTTCAAGAACACTTTCAACACATAGCGATGATTATTTTTATTGAATGATAAGAGAAGCAGCGAACAACCCAAATAAATACTTTTTTTTTTCTCCTGACCTGCATTTTCAAAAGCATCAGGAAAGGACCAAGCATAGTCTAAGGCCTTGGAATCAGTGTTGTGCTTGCTTCTCTGTTGAATCAGCAGCATCAGGAGAGCTTGTTAGAAATGCTTGGCCCTAGGCCTACTAAATCAGAATCTGCGTTTTAAAGCCCATGTGATTTATATATTGATTATAATGTGAGAAGCACGGCTGGGGGTGGGGTATTGATTAAAATGCAGGTGGGGGTACTTGAAACCCAGTGGTGAAACAGGAGAGCCTTATGGGAAAAGGAGGGATTAAGTATTTTCACAGATTTTCTGAATTTCCTCCAGGGCCTTGATTGCTTTTTATTCAGAATACCCCAGGCAGCAGAACCTGGTTCACCTCTCCTCTAGTTATGAAGGGCTACGGGGAAATGACATCTCCAGCTCTTGTTGCTAAGGAAACCCATCACATAGAAACTTCCACCTCTGCAGTGCTTGTCTCCTACAAGGGTACGATGTGAAATGTCAGCAGAAATTAAGGAGTTTTAAGAAAATGTATCAACTTTGTGAGGGAAAGAAAAAGGAGAAAAGGGATTTGGATAAATATTAAAAAACAGAAATGCTATGCTTAGTAATATCTTACCAGTTTTCAAAGTAGTTTTAAACAGGCATTGCCGACAGAGACTGGGACAAGAGTACAAATAAAATAAAATAAAATAAAATAAAACATGTTTTATTTTCCCACCTACCTTATAAACATACTCTCATAAGAACAAAATTAAAATGTGTAGAAAGCTGTGGTTTTTATATGAGTAAAATTCAGAAAATAGCAAAGATGAAAAAAATTGAATTATTGTGTTTCTGAGTGTTGTGTTGATGGCCCTATGAAATTTGGATGGGTAATGAAGATATCTGTAATCTGTAAATCACTAATTAATCCATAAAATATGTATTTTTTTCTTGCCTTTATGTTAGCAAAAGCACTGTTGTTATAATTGAGATTTTCACATAATTTGAGCTCTGGTGAGAGCAGTGATCTAAAATGTGATCTAAGTAGGGGGCGCCTGGGTGGGTCAGTCAGCTGAGCATCTGACTTTGGCTCAGGTCATGATCTCACACTTGTGAGTTTGAGCCCCACTTTGGGCTCTGCGCTGGTAGATCAGAGCCTGGAGCCTGCTTCAGATTCTGTGTCTCCCTCTCTTTCTGCCCCTCCCCCCCCCACTCTTTCTCTCTCTCAAAATAAGTTAAAAATTTAAAAAAAAAGCGATCTAGGGGCGGCTTAGTCAGTTAAACGTCTGACCTCAGCTCAGGTCATGATCTCACAGTTTGTAGGTTTGAGCCCCATGTAGGGCTCTGTGCGCTGACAGCTCAGAGCCTGGAGCCTGCTTCAGATTCTGTGTATCCCTCTCTCTCTGCCCCTCCCCAACTAGCACTCTGTCTCTGTCTCTCAAAAAATAAAATTAAAAAAACCGGTAAAAACAATTAATTAATTAATTAATTAATAAAAAAGAACTCTTTTAAAAAAAAGTGATCTAAGTAAAATTTTGTAATTGGATTCAAGGAATTCACATTTTGAATATATGTATTTGCATCATGAAATAGAAAGAAGAAAGAGGGTTGGGGGCCCCTGGGTGGCTCAGTCAGTTAAGCACCCAACTTTGGCTCAGGTCATGATCTCACAGTTCATGAATTACAGCCCTGCATGGGGACTCCGTGCTGACAGCTCAGAGCCTGGAGCCTGCTTCAGATTCTGTGTCTCCCTCTCTCTCTGCTCCTCCCCCACTCATGCTCTGTCTCTCAAAAATAAATAAAAACGTCAAAAAAAAAATTAAAGAAGGGAGAAAGAAGGTTGATGATTGGTAGGACTGGGCAGATATTTCATTATATAAGAATCTACAACATTCACACCGTGTGAGAGGGAGGATTTGACATGTTCATTAATTTGTCTTTTCTCTTACCTAAGCACTTCCGCTGCTCCAATCCTCCCAGCGCTCTGAAGCAGCGTCTGTCCCTGATACGAGCAGTGGCACAACCCACAAACCGTCATAGCATTGGATGCAGACGTCCTTTCTTTTGAGGATATAGATCAAGAGATGTGGAGAAGTATTTCCCTGGGTCTCCAGTGGTGTTAAAAGAGTAGATGTGTGGGGCTGCCCTGCCAGCCCCGAGCACTGGATCACGAGTGACAGAGCCACCCATGTGGTCTTTAACACATGTATTTATGAGAGGGAGGGCTGTGAAACGTGGAGCTCCCAACAGTGTGGGGTCTGGGGCAGGGGTCACAAGGAAGCTTTTGGGGTGATGGAAATGTTCCATATCTTGATCTGTTTGATGGTTATGTGAGTGTATATATTTATCAGAATACATGAAACTGTACACTGAGGATCTGTGCGTTGTGCTGCATGTAAATTGTACTTCAATAAAGTCCTATTAGCATAAAAAATAAAGGCTACCAGAGCATATTTTTCTGTATGTAAGCTAAGTGGGTAAGAACAATATGATTCCGTTACTCTAACACAACTATTTCAAATATTCTTTTCTCATATGCTCACACACATGTGCACAAATACACCACGTACTTTCTTCTTCTTTTTTTAAACTTGTCTGCAGTCTCACCTCACATATAGTTTTTATGTCCTTGATATTATATTTTGAATCTTTTTCTGTGGAGATGGTTTTCACAATTATATAATGAATGCTTTCATCTCTTAACTCTTATAAATAGTATTTCCAGTCTACCTTTTTTATGTATAACATTTTAATTTTACTATTTTCTTGGCCTAAATTTCCAGATATTAGATGAATGAATAAAAGATTATGAAGATTTTAATGACTGTGTATTGAAACTCTGTATTGCAATGGTTAAGATGTTGGGCTTTGGAGTTCAGAATGAGATGGGTTCAAATTCTGGCTCTGCTTGACCTTGGATGAGCTTGGATGACCTTGATTGACCTTGGATGAGCAAATCTAGTTCAATATCACCCTTAGCATTGTTTTGAGGATTAAATGAGATGCTGCATATAAAGGGTTTGGTATGTAACTACACAATAATCACTGGATAAAATATTGTGAAACCACTTTCTAAAAGGGATCTACCAGCTTCACACCCCAAGGTCATGTACATGTATTAGTTTTCCAAGAAAACCCCAGGATTGGGTGTTAGAGTCTCAGTTATTTTATGGATGAATGAGGTATTCTATTATTGTTTTAATTGCATTATTTGACTAGTGGGAAATTGGACATTTTTCAGTGTTCTTGCTATTAAAATTCTAGATTTCTCCTTAAAAAAATCTTCCATCTGCTTTTCACATGCCTTTTATTCATTGCTAATTTATAGACAAGACTTCAATACTAAGTCTTATGGTTTGGGTTAACCATTGCTCTCATACAGGGCCCAGTAAAAGAAGGAAAATGGGTTTGTGTTATTTCTGACCTGGCCAATGAGAAAGAGAAGTGAAATGCGTGACCCCGTGGGATGGCCCTTCCTACCAGCCTGGCAACTGATTTCTCAGAGCTGTTGCTCTACACGTGTTTTCCTGGCAGTCAAGTCTGGTCTAGTTGTGGGGGTGAGAGGGTGGGGTGGGTGGGAGGAGGTTCATTTTAGTGAAAAGGTGCATTCCTTTACTGTCATTATCCGACCGATTAAATGAGTTAATCTGTGAGGTGCATTGTCAGGGCCAGCTCACAGCTGGTGTTCATTAGTATTACTAGCAGAGAAGTGTGCTGCACAGAGACTGAGACTGGGGATCCTGGGCCCATTCCTAGTCCACCTAAGCGGCAAACTCTTCCATTTTTTTCTGTTCACCAGATTCTCTTGGCAAAGTAGAAGTGTGGCAAGGTCCGTCAAAATTGGGGCTGCCTTCCCTCTTCGGTCCAGACCACACTTTGTTCCCCTAACTTACTTATTTAGCAATTTGGTTCTTTTTCTCTTCAGACCATACTTTTAAATCCCAGTGTGACTGAACTTTCAGAACAGCCAGAGTGGGAGGCTGAGGGTTTTACTCCCTTTATTCCTGATCAGTTGCAAACTCAGACTGCATAAAGCCGTTATCAGCAGTTCCCTGCCCTCTGCCGTGAGGGTGGGTGCAATCAGTAGGAAAGGTCCTGCCCCAGAGCCTGCATTGCTCGCTCAGACTGGGTAGTGGACGACACAGGGGTGTTGCTTACTGCCTTCCTAAGCTGAGTTTCCATGGGATGTACTAGGTTTGTTATTCCACCACCTAGGAGGCTGTTTGTGCAACTTTGATACCTTCTGCATCTCTGGAACTGTGGGTCCTGGGTAGCATACAATCTCACGCCTGTATACTTATCAGGGATAGAAAAGGAACAAGTTTTTCCCTGATCTATTTGTAACTTTGTGCAGGATAGAAATTGTGTTGATGTTGAATGATCACCTCCCCTTGCCTTATGAGGGTTGAAAGAGATAAGCTTCTGCCTAATCCATGTACATCAAAAATAGCAAGCAGCAAACAGGAAGCCTCCACACAGGACCAAGTGGCCAGGCAAAGTGCATCAGGGACCACCACTTCGGTGGGTTATCACTGCTCAGGCTCAACTGTTTCTAGAGAAGGAAAAGCCATTTCACAACAGAGGACACTGAGACTCAGAGTGTTCTTGCTCTGGCAGCCTAGCTAGAAGTTGGCAGAAACCGCCCTTCCCATGTGGGGGAAGGGCTGTCTGGGTTCTTTCCCACTGCAGAGGAAGGTGTTCCTTTAGACTAAAGAGCTTCCCAACCCCATCTATGCAGCAGTGGAGAGCAAGGCCCTCCAGCAGCAGGCCTGGTTTTTTATGTCTCTTTTGGGGCTGAACCAACCTTGCCCCTATTCCAACAGGCCCATAGATGTCAGGCATCACTAAAAGCTGGGTGTGTCTGAGGTCATCTCCATGCTCTGGGTCAGCCCTGAGTCTGAGAAACTCACATGATCTGTTGCAGCCAGCCAGATGGGGTCATGAAGCTCCTTTGCTGGGAAATCTTCAAGGATAACCCTATCCCTTCCTGGCTGGGGGCCAAGCTCTTTCAGCAAAGGCAAACCAGCTCATTTCTATGCTTGAAAAACAAATTCTAAATTTTAGTCCTGTTCATTTGGTAACCTCAGGTGGGAAAGGTCTCTGTTGAAAGGCTACGCAGACCTCTACAGATTCCCACAATGAGAGACACTAGTTCTCCTCTCAGCGGTGGTCAAAGACAGTGCTCCCGAAGACCAAGGGTCTGGGAATCCTATCATAGAAGGCTGAGATTTGCCCTCTTAGAGTCAGGTGATCCTAGGCTGAGCCCACCTCCATGCTTAAATTAGATGACCACAGGCAGGGTCAGAATCTCTCTGGGTCTCCATTTCTTCACTTAAAAAATGAGATGGGTTGGGGGATGGTTGGCTTAACTCACTTCTGTTGTCCATTTTCAGCTCTTACCTCCTTAAAATGTCAAAAGCACACCTCAAATATTGAGGTACAATAACGATATATTTTATAACTTGGTTTTTCTTTGGGGTCACTATCTCTTAAATATGCTCCCTCAGGCATGCAAAAATAATAACCCAGCTCTATTTTTGAATATGCCACTTTCCCAGACCACTGGGAGATTATATTCTGAAAAACTCTTCCATTATGTAACTCCTATTTCTGCTTAAATTTTCTATGTTGGTGTCCATTTGTAACTTACATTTTGTTATGAACAATTTGAAACATATGCACAAGAATTATACAATGAACTCTCATGGACCCATCATCAACCAACTTCAACAATTATCCACATTTGTCAGTCTGGTTTCATCTCCCCCTCCCCTTGCCCCATACATTTTTGGTAGGGGGTAGTGCCTGAGCATTTTTAATCAGACCTTAGGCTTATGTTATTGTTAAATACTTTAGTTCATGTATAAAACAGAGAAGGCCCTCCATTTTTGCCAAGTAGAACTACAGTGCCATTATTGCATCCACCAAAATTAACAGTGAAACAGGAAATTAGTGAATTTTTAGTGAAATCAGGGTGGAAAGACAAAGGAGGGATAAAGGAGCTCTGGCCTGGGTTTACCTGCTTTCCTCCAGAGAGAGTGGTAGAATTCATTGAGAAGGGTCTTGGCATTTAAGTTGGCACTTGCCCCCAGCCTAACAAGACTTTCAGAAAGCATATATGGGAAAGGCCTTTCCAGATCAAGGGATATAAGTAGCATTTGCTGAGCATCATGTACATCCTGTAAGTGTCATCTCCTTGAACCTTCACACAAAAGCCCAGAAGTGGAAACCAAGGCTCTGGGAGGAGTTTCCCTAATATAACCTTCTGATTGGTCAACATTGTAATATCAAAACGTTACCCCAGCTCCAGGCTGAATCAATGGGAGATTCCTATTTAGCATCAATGTACAAGACTGTTTGACTCATGCCTTAATCTAACTTGATGTTTAACTGCTGTAGAAACAATAACCAGTTCATTTTTTGAGATTCCCTGGGAAACAGTTAAATGAGGATAATGATATCTTAGGCAGTGAGAGTTGAAAATGCCTTTCTCTTTTCAGCCCAGGTGAAGGATTTCCATTCAGTCTTCTCCCTTCTCTAATCTCTTTTTCCTAAATGGATAGAATACAAATCATAGGGCCTATAGATCACTCTTAGGGTTAGAGGACATTTGTAGGTTTGTGCTTGAACGATTTGAACTTTTGCCTTGAAAATATGTACCTCTTTATTCAGTATGGAGCATCTTTAATTAGCAAAATGGGGAAGTGCTTCCTTAAACATGCTTGGCAGTGGGAAGAGTCCCCTTGAAGTATTCTGGAAGGGGAAAAAATAAAAAGGCATTGAGGTAACTAAGGAGGGAGGCAAAAAGGAAGGAATTAGGGAGGGAAGGAAACAAAAGCAAAGAACCTTCATAAATCTCAGATTGATTTTATGGCCCAGCTTGAGATGAACTCTGATGATTTATGTTGTTTGTATTTAAAATGTCCTGCAGACCTAAAGGAGTAGGCAGATACCTGAGTACCTGCCTTGATAATGAGACCATCCTAGCAGGTATATTGTGAAGCTACCTAAGCTTAAACTTCAGGGCCCCTTCCTTGCACTGGTCCCTCCTAAAACCTTGGGAGAGGCTCTAGAAGTGTGCTTCTGTGCTCATGGGTATAAGCTTCAAACCGCACAAAACCCAGATCCATTTCTGCATCTCAGGAATCAAGTGTGCAAGAGAATAGTGTGCGTATAACCATATTTTGATAAGTCCCAGATTTCCTGAGTAGTGAAGCTTCCATTTCTTCCTTTTAAAATTCTCTTTGTAATTTACAAGGATTTAACCTAATTTGTATTTCATTTGTGCAGATGAAATCATGCAACAGGAAATCAGGCCTTTGGTGGCAGTGGATATAATTGAACAACTTCACAGACAGTTTGCCATTCTCTCAGGTAAGGGGCAAATTAGTTTGTATTTTAGATTTTGTTGTGGGGGCAGGGGTCTTGTTGGGAGGGCCCAGTACACGCAAATCTTAATGAACCCTAATGAACAGTACACCCAAGTCTTAATCTTAAGCCTCTCTCAGACCTAGAATGAACTGAGAAATGTCCATCTGGAGGAGGGTAGATCTCAGAGATATCATTCCTGTTGCTGTTGGGTGTCATTTAATCTTTCCTAAGGGAGTACATTTCCTTGAGGTTGTAAAGAACAGAGCCAAAAAGATTTTGAGGAAGGAAAAAGAAATGGCTATTGATATCAGCTGCCATCATGACATTTTCCCAACATTCTTCTTGGATATTTTTCCAAGATCCAACCTTTAGAGAGTTTGGTTTTGAGGGTTCACGAGCACTGGTGAGGTTATTTGTTCTTTGAGAGATTTGTCTTTTATTCTTAGCTCTTATGGACCTAATTTTAATGCATTGATTTCCATTGAACATTTGGGAATAAAGAGAGGCTAATGTTCAGAAGAGGCTAGAAATTTTCTGAGCCTAGGCACAACCCTGAGAAGCTGTCATTACCAGAACACTCTTCTTTCTTATTCACTTAGCTAATGGTGACATGACTTTCATTACTGAAACTGGAGGTACATACCAAACCCTGAATTATATTTAGACCTGTCTTAGAAGTATGGCATGAAATTAGTTGTCCTTAGCACATGTCACAGAGGAATAGATGGCAAGTCACTTTCCTCATCTTTACATCTGTTCTGAAAAAAAGCAACAAAGCCACCTTAGTTCCATTTCGGAGAGTATGTAGTTGGTATGAATTTAACTCTACAACATGGGATGTAAAAAAAAAAAAAGGCGAATTTCTTTCCTTTTGCTAAATCATATTTAATCTGCTCCAAAATCTTTATCCTACCGAGTTTGAGGGAAATGCAGTCTCCGTTACTGGGATACTTCTCCCATCCATGAGTCACATCCTGGGTGGGGACATCTTACACAATCCAGACATTCTGGGGAATTCTCTGGTCTTTCCTCCACATTGATCACTGCTCATATAGTTACTGAAAGCTCCATAAGCAGAGTCCTCATTTTTTTTTATTTCTTCCTGTATCACTTAGAACAGAGACTGTGATATAATAAGTGCTCAGTTCAGAATTATCCGAGTCCTCCTGGTGTGTCCTGTGAGTCCTGCTCCTCCATCGCTGCCGTAGGCAGCCCAGTGTTGGCCCTGGCGGGAGTGCCTAACCAGCCTCCTGAAGGTGCAGCCTCCTAGCTTCTCACAGTGAGCCTAGGACACTGAAAAACAAAAGGCAGGGTGGGGACTGCCCTCTGGGTTTTTGGCAACTGCTGCTGTGGTCTTATGGCACAGAAGGCTGCAACGCTAATGGGCATCCAGGTCTGGAATGGATGAAGGCGTGAGGTGAAGTGGATTTCTGTAGCCTTACGCCAAAACCCTAATGCCCCAGCACATGATTCTGGCGTAGATAATGGCTCATCTGGGGAAGAAGTCTAGTGACCAATTAATGTGTGCATTTAGTGCTCCAAAGTTACCTCCTTTGAGTGTTACTGAAGTGCTTCTCTCTATTCTTATTTCTTAGGATGACATAGGAAAACATAAATGGGTACCAGACAGCCCTAGATACGGATTTAGGTTCTGCTGTTGACCAGCTGCATCTCTTTGGCAACTTAATTCCTAAGCCTTACTTTCCTCACTTGTATAATGAATAGGTGGGATCATCATAACTTGGAGGATTAAAGATGCAGTGTATGAAAAATGCTTATTAGCATTGCAACTGCCAACTGTATGAGTATTTTTCCTGGTATATTGTAATCCCATAGAAATGTTTATTTTAGGATTATATTACAACGAATAGTTTTCAGTATGATATAGTTTGTATAAGGAACCAAAGCTATGCTCACAGTTGAAGTGGTGTATGATGTCACAATGAAGTCAGTAATAGAGATAATTGTCACTCTTTTTAAAAAAATTTTTTTTAAATGTTTATTTATTTTTGAGAGAGAGACAGAGCATGAGCGGAGAAGGGGCAGAGAGAGGAGACACAGAATCTGAAGCAGGTTCCAGGCTCTAAGCTGCCAGCACAGAGCCCGACATGGGGCTCAAACTCATGAACCACGAGATCATGACCTGAATCGAAGTCAGATGCTTAATCGACTGAGCCACCCAGGCGCCCCTAATTGTCACTCTTTAATGTAGAACATTGAACTATAAACACGCACATTGGACCAAGAGGACAGCTCTGCTCTAGGAAAGTCACTTTGACTGTGGCAAAGACAATCCTTTCATTTTCTAGCTTCTTTTGTCATGTTGTTGCCTCAAGTTTCCCCATCCTATGAGAGAGAAGCATGGATTAGCTGTGGTAAGATTTGCAGTATTGCAAGTCTGGAAGAATATCAGTAGCCAAGAATATCAAGTTCTCTGAGTCAGCACTTTCTTGGAATTACTAGGCCTGCTTTTCATCGTTACCTGCCAGTGGCAGCCAATGTCAGCAATGAGGCCCTTGTGGGTACCTGTGTAGCTGTAAAACACTCAGGTCTTTTCTCAGCCCTGTGGCCACCGAGCTGTGGCCTCTGTTCAGGGTCACAGCAGTTCTCCTGATTCAGGCAAGCAGGGTGAGGATGTCCCAGCTGCAGACTTTGTGCAGATTCCACTGAGCTCTGGAAAGAGCTGGGGCCCTATCAGCCAGGAATGCTGGGAAGGACAGGATGGAGCTTTTTCTTCAGTGAGGCCCCAGTTGCCTGGCCTGCCGTGCTCCGTGAGTGTGCTCCCATGGCTGGTGGGAGAGCAGGGACTCACTGCACCATGGATGACCCAGATTTGTGGCCAGATGTCTGGTTTGAAGCCTTTGGACGGTGAGGTCTGTGAACAGGGGCCACCAGCAGGAATTGGATAGTGACCAGGGCTGGGCCTCTGCTGGCTCTTGACTTGAAAGACAACTGGCATGTTCCCAGTGAACTTGGGATATTTCTAAATTTAGGGCTTAGCTAGGAAACAAGAGAATATAAGCAGGTTAATATGGTGGAAACACTCTAGGCTTTGGACTCAGATAATTCTGTGTTCACATTCCAACATGATTAGATTGTTGCTGTGAACCTCAGGCTTCTCATTGGTAAAGTGGGTTCTTTTAAGGAAAGTGTGTCATGTGGTATCTGGCTATAAGAGAACCTAGCCTATAGGACTTGTTTGTTTGTTTTCTAAGCCACATAACAGAGGCCCAAAAGTAGAAATTTCTGGTATTGGGCCAGTGGCTCAATGACATTAAGGGTGCATCTTTGTGGTTCTCTCGATGTTTCTCTTGTTTTTAGTCTTAATGTCAAAATGGCTGCTGTAGCTCCACACATCAAGTCTGTGTCCAAAGCAGGAAGAAGGAAAAGGAGCAATGCTGGCTTCTTCTGTCCCTTTTGCCAGGAGAACAAAAATTTTCCCAGAAGCTCTTGGTAGACTTCTGATTATGTCTCATCCTGGAATTGTGTCATGTAGCCATTTCTACCAGCAAGGAAGTCAGAAAAGGCAAACATTAGCTTTTAAATGGCTACAGTGGAAGGTGGTTGGGGAGAGGGGGTTGGTTATAAATTAGTCATTCATCAATCTCTACCATAATACTTGGGATTAAAAGGAATCTAATTAAAAGAAATTACCGTTTTCTTTTTATTTTAATGGTTATGTCCCCCCTTGGAATCATTGTCTGAAGTTTCCTCTCTCACATACCATCTTTTAGAAATAATCAGTAATGAAGGCATAAAATACTCTTAGGCTTATGGAGTCCACCAGTGGAGCCTAGGGTTGGTAGAGGTGGAGTTCCCAGGGGCAAGTGGGAAATTCTCACTGAAACAATGGAGAATGTCACATTAAGAAACTGATCAGAGTCAAACTTATATCTAAATCAGAGATAGAGTTAGTAACTTGGCATCAAGGAAATGAGAACCAGTGCAAGAAGGTGTAGGGGGCAGTATTTTTTTTTTTTATTTTTTTTTTCAACGTTTATTTATTTTTTTGGGGACAGAGAGAGACAGAGCATGAACGGGGAAGGGGCAGAGAGAGAGGGAGACACAGAATCGGAAACAGGCTCCAGGCTCTGAGCCATCAGCCCAGAGCCTGACGCGGGGCTCGAACTCACGGACCGCGAGATCGTGACCTGGCTGAAGTCGGACGCTTAACCGACTGCGCCACCCAGGCGCCCCAAGGGGGGGGGGCAGTATTTTTTAATAGAAACATAATGTGACTCACATATGTGTTTTTAAAATTTCTAGTAGCCATATTAAAAAAGCAAAAAGGAAATTAATTCTCATAGTATTTTTATTTAACCCAATATATCTAAAATATTATTCCAACATGTCATCAATATTCAAAATTATTGTTGAGATGCTTTACATTTTTTTGTACTAAGTCTTGGAAATCTAGTTTGTATTTCAACGCTTACAGTTCATCTCAATTTGGGCTGGTCATATTTCAAGTGCTCAACGACCACATATGTCTAGTGGCTATTGTATTGAGCAGTGTAGACTACAGAAATGGTTCTCAATCATGTTGGTCCCAGTCCTTCTTTTTATAACAAATGATTTGTATTGCCCCCACTATCCTGAGTTGAAATTTGTGGATACCATGACCTGTGTTAGTTAGGGTGGACTGAACAGCTATACTAAATAGACTCTAAGGTGCATAGTAGTTCAAACAAACACAATAGAAATTTAGTTATTTCTCTTGGAGCAGTTCAACATGTATGTTCATGGTCAGCAGATGATTTCTCTCCATCTTCATCATGAAGATTCCTTTCACTTTGTGGCTTATATTACTATTATCCATTTTATGGCTGTCTTATGATTTGTATCCAGAAAGCAGACAGGGAAAAGAGAGCATACTGCTTCTTAAAAGCCTCGGCTCATGGGGGAGGGGAAGGAAAAAAAACAAAAAGAGGTTAGAGTGGGAGAGAGCCAAAGCATAAGAGACTGCTGAGAACTGAGAGCAAACTGAGGGTTGATGGGGGGTGGGAGGGAGGAGAGGGTGGGTGATGGGTATTGAGGAGGGCACCTTTTGGGATGAGCACTGGGTGTTGTATGGAAACCAATTTGACAATAAATTTCATATATAAATAAAAAAAAAAGACAATTAAATAACATGAACATCCAAGCAATAAAACTTTATATCTAAATTAAAAAAAAAAAAAAAAAAAAAAAGCCTCGGCTCAACAACAGCACACACCATACACCATTGACTTGAACCTGGATCGCTTACATAGATACATTTGATAGCATGGGAAGCTAGCAGTGTAGTTTAGTTGTGTGCTCACAGAGGGTGAATAGCTACCCCCTGTTTATGTATATACAGAAAAAAAAAAAAAAGAAAAAAAGAAAATGTAAAGGAGAGCAATAAAGGAGAAATAAAAGGAAAATAAACATAGTAAAATAATATGTATTTCAATATGTATTTCTAGCTATACTAGAAAAAAATAATAAAGTAGTCAGGTGCTTGGTTACCATGAATGTGATAGCTGTAAATGCTGGGGTGTGGTATAGGTGATCAGACACCCTGAGTAGCCTTACTGTAATGGTTTTCTGAAAGGGTAAATAATGGTTGATACAGTTCTGAACAAAGTTGATACATTCTGAACAAAGTAGGTATTAACTTCCTTGAATGTGTAGGGTAGTTGCATTCTTGAAAAATTTAGTATATATTAAAACCATATAAAAATAACTTCTTATTTGTGACAACATGGGTGGACCTTGAGGGCATTATGCTAGGTGAAATAAGTCAGATAAGGAAAGGCAAATACTTTATGATGTTACTTGTAGGTGGAATCTTAAAAAAGTGAACTCACAGAAACAGAGAAGAAAATTGGTGGTTGCCAGAGGTGGGGTGGGGGTGAGGAAAATGGAGGAAAGTGGTCAAAAGTACACACTTTCGGGGCGCCTGGGTGGCGCAGTCGGTTAAGCGTCCGACTTCAGCCAGGTCACGATCTCGCGGTCCGTGAGTTCGAGCCCCGCGTCAGGCTCTGGGCTGATGGCTCGGAGCCTGGAGCCTGTTTCCGATTCTGTGTCTCCCTCTCTCTGTGCCCCTCCCCCGTTCATGCTCTGTCTCTCTCTGTCCCAAAAAAAAATAAATAAACGTTGAAAACAAAAATTAAAAAAAAAAAAGTACACACTTTCAGTTATAAGATAACTAAGTTCTGGGGATGTAATGTACAGCATGGTGACTATAGTTAACAATACCGTATAGTGTATTTGAAAAATGCCAAGAGAATAGATCTGAAGAAAAAAAATTGTAAGGTGATTTGTGAGGTGATGGGTATTAGCTAAACTTTTTGTGGTCACCATTTTATAATGTATACATATGTCAAATCATTATATGCATACCTTAAACTAATACATTGTTAATTGTGTCAGTTATGTCTCAATAAAATGGAAAAATATTAAAAAACCCTCTATTATTATGTATAAAACTGGGTTTATAGGATCTGATCACTATAAATATCACTATAAATGGATTTTTCACTTACATAGAGTTTCTATTAAGATATTCAGAAATCACACAGGATGTGGGACAATATTATGTAGGACAGATGATTTGGTATCCCAGGCCCTGAGTTTTCTAAAGTGCCTCCCAGGAAGTGGTATTGCCATTTACCCAGCTGAAATCTTTTTTTTTTTTTTTTTTTTTTTTGGCAGGGAGAGAAAAGGAAAATGGATATTGGAAGGCAAATAGCATTAACTGCCTCACTCTCTCTTTCATTGTTGGTCTTCACCATCTTCTATAGGATTTGCTAGCATTCCAAATTCTCCTCTATAGTAGGACAGAAGTCTCCGTGCCAGCCAACACTCAGACCCTCATAGGAACAATTTTATGTCTCTCAAGTACTCACTACTGTTTTCTGCAGTAAACCTAATCCTCTTCCATTTAGTGAACAGGTAAAAGTTATGCCAGGAGTACTGAAATTTATTTTATTTAAGTCACCATTTTACTTCCAAGTAATTTGGTGTTCTTTATTTTCCTTGAATAGGGCTTCTTTGGTACACTTTCATCCTTTTGCATTTCCACATTTTCTCACAAGGTGGCACCAAATGCCGTGGTGTGCGTGGTCAATGGCTGTCTGGAGGCTTAGCTTTGTTTCCTTGGTGCTTCTGTCTGTCACGTTTAATGTTCAACCGCAGGTGGTGTCCCCAGTCAACCTTGGGCCTCTCTGGTGTTCAGTATTGGTATAAACCAAGATACAAGAACACTCCACCTATCTTTCTCCATTTAGGTGTGAAGAGCTTTATTTTATAATCAACAGTAAAAGACAATCATTAAATAGTATAATCATGCCCTAATGAATATTTTTAGGATGTTTTGATTCCTTGAAATGTTTTAGCCATTTTCTTGGCAAATATTGGCTATGCAATTAGTACAGTGTTATAATGCATTTAAATTTAGCCTTACTGGAGATGTAAATTCTCTTAATTTGCATTCATCTAAGACTTCCTATGGCTGTATGACTGCAAAGAGGAAAAATATGAGGTGAAAGCTGATAGTATCCTGATTTAAGTTGTTTTCAGTCAGCATAATGAGGCATCTTAATCTCCAAGTCAAAGTTTGACAAACATTTAATATGCAGTTAACTGTTTTTTTTTTTTTTAATTTAAAATAAACGCATAGAATTATTAAGGAGCTACTTCCTGGAGAAGAATGTCTAATCATCCAGACAAGTCTCACACAGTTTCATTCCATTGCGATTGGTCTCTGAGAGCCTAACCCTACGTGAACAATACCTAGAAGATACTGGTATAGAAAACTACAAGACTGATTTAATCTTTTCATGATGTAATTTTTTTCATGATGTGCTTGACAGCACATTTTTTGCCTTGGAAGAAATTTACATGGAAAGTCAGAGTATAATCAGAAGATGCTTATCAGGTATGGACTCAGAGCAGCAGAGTGGATTGGATAACCTTAATGGTACTGTCATCTGGTAGACTGGCCTAGATTCTCATGATGGTAGGCCAGGTCCCTCCTTCCTTAGGATAGCATCATTGACAAGACATGACCTGCATTTGCTTCTCTGAGTTGCCCTTTTCTGTAATTTCTTCATTGATCCCACACCCTTCTTAATCACACAATTGTCATTAAACCACACCCTGCCCTACCTCTTTCATTACATATGTGAAATACATGCAGTCATTTGTAGTTGGCTTCTCTTGGGAGCCATTATTTTTCTTAAAGTGGTTTCCCTCCATAGACATAACCTAGAAGTGCTCTCAGCAACTCAGCTCCTGTCCTGTCAGGGAGGGCATAGATTCCCCAATTTACTCAGTTCTTGGTGCTTAGTTTTTCAGTCTCAGATATATATCTCAGTCTATCTTAGTATTTTCACAGCCTTTCTTGGCCAAAAACAATACCTAACAGTTAAAATCACTTAGTAAGTCTGTATGTCCTAACAGTTTGGTAGCTGTTTGAAAAAATAATACATGTAAATTGAAAGAAAAAGTAATGTTTACATTTCATTCGTAGGTAACTACAATAATCTTGAATCTCGGAATGAGACTGGACATCACCACCTTTATTTCCTGTTCTATATTAATTTTCATACTGCGCTTGCTTTTTATCTCAGCAGTCACCAAAACCCCAACTTCACAAGCATGCAATGACTTTCAAAAGAATGTAGTGCAATTTAATGTTGAAACTGTGAACTCCCTCAAGCTAGTAGCATGCATGTTGTCTGATACATGCCAACTATTGCTGTTTCCCTCAAACATTTAAAATATTAATGATGTTCTTGCGAGTTCACCGTGGTTCCCTGGGTACCTGGGACACAATTTGAGAACCACAGGGCTAGAACTCAGTCATGTAGCTGCATCTAGCTGCAAGGAGATGAGGAAATATAATCCATTTAATTTAATCTAGTGGCCTCTGCTCCAATGGATTAAATACATAAAAACTTTTTTAAAATGTTTATCCAGTTTTGAGAGAGAGGCAGAGCATGAGTGGGGGAGGGGCAGAGAGAGAGGGAGACACAGAATCCAAAGCAGGCTCCAGGCTCTGAGCTGTCAGCACAGAACCCAATGAGGGGCTTGAACTTACAAACAGTGAGATCATGACCTGAGCTGAAGTCGGAAGCTTAACCGACTAAGCCACCCAGGTGCCCCTGGATTAAATATTTAAATATTAATTTTACATTTTTATTCTTACAGTGATGTTTTATACCCCTGTTGGTAAGTTATTGAAGGGCAGGTGGTTATTGCCTCCTTGTAATAATAATAAATATAATATTGCCTCCTTGTAATAATAATAACCATATAATGGTCACTATTTATTAAGCACTTATATGTAATAAGCACTCTACTAATGTGTTTTTCATATATGTTCTCACTTAATCTCACAATACCTTTAGAGGTAGGTAAAAATATTATTCCTATTATATATGTATATATATTTATGGAAAATCCTATTTAGATGAACTATCTTTGCATGAAGTCACATAGAAATTAAGTGGCAGAGCAGGATTTGAACCAGGCTGACTTTAGAACAAAACTCACTTGGCCACCATGCTTTAACTTTGACATTTATTGACTACAAAAATTAAGAACAATATTATATATTTGTATTGACATTACTTACTGTTCCACTTGTGCTGAAGTAATTAAATTAGTACTATCTTTTATACACTAACTGTCTTCAGAGGATTTAAAAATTGAACTCTCACAATATCACTTGAGCAAGCCTGAAGAGGAGACTTGTTCAAAATAGTTCCATGTCAGCCTTCCCACTTTCTAGTCTGAAATAATACAGATGGAAAAGGGGAAGGCCAGTATGTATCTCCCCACTTGACATTAATCAAAGTCGCTTACCTGCAGAGATGTGACATGAAAACATTTTGTTAACATCTTGACCACCCATTTTTGTTGCAGGAGGCCGAGGGAAAGACGGTGCCCCCATCATCACTTTTCCAGAGTTTGTGGGGTTCAAACACATCCCAGAGGAAGACTTCCTGAATGTCATGACCTACCTGACTAGCATCCCCAGGTGAGTTGAACACAGCGTTTTGCTGGCTTCCCAGTCACTTAGTTTATTCTGAATTTCCCATGTGATAGGGCTGGGTTGAGATGGAATTTTTGCTGAGTGCAGCCCACGCTGGTATGTAGCGTGGCCAGTTTCTCTGATGTATCCCTCACAGACAAGGGGTAGGGGAAGAGGCTAGAAAACAATGTCAGTTTTGACTATGATTCACACATAGGAGGTACTTAGTCAACACTGTTGAGTGAATGAAACATTGGTTGAACATGCTAATGCTGCATCTGCCCCTTCAGGTTTATTGCAGTAGAATAAGGTGATTCTAGCTTCCTAGGGCCTGTCATCTGGGACACGTGACCATTTCTCAAGGAGGTCAAGCCATATTAGGAGTTATTTAGTTTATCTTCCCTAAATAAGGAGGAATTCTCCATATTCAGATGGAGAATCTAAGGCACAGAGCAAGAAAACAAAGGCTGAGAATAAAAACTGTGCTTGTAGCTGAGAATATGACAGAGATGTTTTTGGGCATCTGCTGTTTCTCTAGCCCGAGCCTTATACCTTTATCGAGTTGAGTCAGTCAATACCTAGGCTTCCAAGGGGTGGAGTGTGGGACAGAGTTCATATTGATGAACCATTTTACAGACAAAGATAGAGCTGGGAATGAGGCCCAAACCCAACTCTTTGATAGTGCTGTGTCCAGTCTCCAGCCAGGAAAGGCCCTTCCCTCCATGGGTTTATAGGGCTTATGATGTCATCTCTTACTTAAATTGCTGTGAGGTTAGGAATTTACACAATGGCCATGTGTGTGCTGTTTAGCTTGTCTTCCATCTGCCTCATGTGATTTCGGGGTCAACACCAGCTTTGTCATTGAAAGGCCACTTGCAATTTCATCCCGCCTGTGGAGATTAGGAAGTTGAGTTGTTTGCTTTAACCAAAGCCACTCTAAAAGATTTATTTTTGTTTTTGTTTATTACTATTCATATTTCATCAGAGAGAGCTATGGATTTTATTTTTTAATGCACTTCTTCAAAGTTTATTGCTTAAATTATATGTAACCAATTCCTTTCCTTTCTTCCTTTGATCCCTGAAAGTGGTATGTGTTATGCAGATGAGTAAGGATTTGGGGTTTTGTTGCTTTGAAGGAAGGATGCTGTGTGTGTCTCTGGGCTGTGCTCATGTGGTTCTCTCTGTTGAGACCTTTCCCATCCTTCTTGGCCTGTCTAACTTCTACACATTCATCAGCCTTCAGTCTGACCTCATTTCTTCAAGGAATCCTTCCCCAACTTCAGTTTCGCTCTCACAGACTCTTAATTTCCATAGATACCTGAGCTTAGCTCTTATATAACACTGTAGTATATGGAAATTGTTTCTGCCTTTCCCATTAGACTGTGAATGGCTCAAGATTAGGGGCCAATGCTTTTGTTTTGTTTTCTTGTTTTTGTTTTTTTTTTATCCCTAGCTCTAGCACAGTGTGCCCTGCACATAGTAGGCTGTCAGAAGTATTGTTGGTAGAATTTCCAGTTCTGATAGAATTCATTTCAATCAAAAAAAGAGTATTTGCTGTAGGGTGAGAAGGAGGCTGCTGACAGAGAGAGAGGAACTCAGTCCTCACTCCTGCCTTAACCTCCTTGGGTTGTAGGGAGTTGAACCTGGTCTCCCTCTTTGACTCAATTGCATTCCAAAATAATGACACCCAGCAGTTCAGCAACTTCTTCTTCCATAGGGAGCTGCAAAGGAAAGGGTTGAGCAGGGAGGTGGGCAACAGGTGGAAGTGCCTCCACCTATTCTCATTATATTTGGTTAAAACTCACTGTTGAATTTTACTGAATCCCCGATGGAGTCATATGCTAAACAAAATGGGTTGTTTTTGTCTGGTACTTGTAGCCTTTTCTGAGTCACACTGAGAAGCATACGTTGAGTGCTATCTGGACCAGTGTAGAGAGAAGCATAGAGGGGTAGAACCCCTATCTCCTAGATGTAGAAGATAAGACAAAACAAGGAGCTACTGTTTTTTTGGCTTGATGTCTTTTTTTCTGTTCTATATTCCTTATACAATTTCTGGCAAATAGGAAGTTTTTTAGTTTCCTAGAATGCTGTTTGTTTCTTGAGAAAGAATAGCTGTCTGACCAGTTATTCCCCTTTTCTCTTCTTGGCATTTGCTCATATCCACCCCTCTTTCTTTCAACATAAAGAGCCCCACCCCTCTTTCTTTCCACATAAAACAGAGACAATGGGTAAGAAGGCCCAAAAGGGGAATGTGACATGAACCTTGCTTTCCAGGTTCCATTTCAGGTTCCACAGAATGAAACCAGCCTTGTTTTTTATGATTCCTATTTTCACAATATGCATCTTCCTAAGTCTTACAGTGGTAACCAGGCAACAGAGCCCTTCCCAGGTTGCAAAATGTTTTATAGGCAGTTGATGGAGGGCTCATGACACAGAACAAGAATTGATGTACTAGAAGAGGAGGATGGCAGGATATGCAGGGTGGGGAAAGGGTATCTCTGTTCCTGAAATTAATAAGGACCTCTCATTGTGGCTGGGTTGGGTGAGTGAAGAAAGCTTCCCACGGCAGCTCATTCTTCACTAGATCTTTGCTGAGTGCCAACAGTGTGGTTGGTGTTATTAGGTGCTATAAAGGACCAACAAGGCCAGAAGACAATGTCTTGAACCTCAGGAAGCTCATCACATGACTCTCTTGTCATGATAGCTTGTGAAATATGCCAACAAAGTATTATAGAAGATCAGAAGAGAGAAAAGTCACTTCAGACAGGAAAAACAAGGAAAGCTTTAGGAATGAAGGTGAAAAGATAGGTAGGATTTCCACAGGTAGATATGCAAGGCAACATTCCAGAAAGAGAGAATAAGGTGGTGTTTAAGAGCTCTGGACACAGCCCAGATCTGGAACGCAATCCACATTCTACTGCTCACTAGCTGTGTGATCTGGGGCAAAATATTTGACTTCTATCCACCCCCCCCTTGGTTTTCGAAGTCTTAAAAAGAGTACGTTAGGGGAACTTTGGCTATCCAAGTTGATCAGAACAGAGTGAGGCTCCTTTTCAGTAGTGAGAAACGAGAGCTGGAAAGACATCTGGAAACAGACTAGGCAAGGCCTTTCCCACCAAGTTGAGTAGTTTAGACATAAGGGGCAGGAAGAGGTGGCTGGAGGTTTTGAGGTGGGGAATGACAACCAGATTAATCTGGTGGTGGTGTGCAGAGTGGATCAGATGGAGCCAAGAAAAGGATGCAGGAGACTGATTAAGGGCTTCTAGACTCGGATGGGCGCAAAGTGAAAGGGTGTGAGCTAGCGTGTTGACAGGAGGACTGGGTAGAAAGGGATGGACAGAAAGGACAGGCGTTGGGGCCAATTGGGATGGGGGAGGGGGAGAGTGAGAAACTAATGGCTTTAGGAACTGTACTACCAGACAGATCTTACTGCTTGTCTGGGCATGTGGGATTGAGCCCCCATTTTGGTTTTCATTGTCTCATCTTGTTTTATTTCATTACTTTGCCTGGCTCTTCCTTTCCAAAAGTATGCTAGGATGTGGTTCCCATCTTAGCTGCACATTAGCATCACTTGGGGAGTTTTAAAATATCCTGACGTCCAGACCAGACTAAAATCAGAATTTTTCAAGGTGTGACTTGAGCTCCAGTAGTGCTGGAAGCAACTCAGGTGACCCCAGTGTGCAGCCAAGGGTGAAACTCACTGTGCTAGGTGCTGATAGGGAGACACTGTGGTAAAAGGGAAGGAACATTTGAGGTGTGAGGAAGAAAATGCGGACTCAGGCTTAGCTTTTGGATAAGATGCAGTACTGGGGCATGTGGGGAAGTTAAAAGACAGAACGAGAGCAGCACCCGGTCTTCTACTTTGGCCTTCATAGTTCTGTATTTCTTCTCTCTAAATGCAATAAAAGCCAAAAATTCTATTTCCTGAGCTTCCCTGACTCTGGGGTATCTTTGTGAATTATATGTAATACATAACCATTGAATTATAAATCTTCCCACATGGATCTCATGGTATTAAAATATATATAAAATATAAAAAGTATCATTGCCACATCACCATTATGTTTCCAATAACAACTGAGGGCTCACTTTAGCCTATCAGGCACCATCTGCTATGTATTTATACTACTAAGGGTTTTCAGAATCTATCTTATAACAGTAGCAGGATAAACCTAGGAGTCAGTTTCTCAGAGGTATTACTTATGTAAGATATTGTCACTTAAAACATGTTTCCTGTGGCTACAGATTGTAGCCAAGCAGTTTGAAAAGGCATGAGTAAAAACATTCTGAACAACTGAGAAGGTCAGCTATTTTTAGATCACAGTTGTTTTTCTCAAAATCAATATTTGTATAACTCAGCATGGATTTTTATTACTGAATTACTCTATTTAGTTTCTTTGTTTTAGTCCAATTCTGAGTTCATTATTTGTAAGGGATTGGGGGGTGCCTGGGTGGTTCAGTCCATTAAGCCTCTGACTTTGGTTCAGGTCATGATCTCGCAGTTTGTGAGTTTAAGACCCGCGTCGGGCTCTGTGCTGACAGCTCCGAGCCTGGAGACTGCTTTGAATTCTTTGTCTCCCTCTCTCTCTACCCCTTGCCCACTTAGACTCTCTCTCAAAAATAAGCATTAACAAAAAAAGAATAAAAAAAAAAGAAAGGGATTGGAGAAAGTATTTATTAGATAGTACAACAGTCACGTTTCAGAACAGTGGTGAATTTTATGATTATTTACTATTTCTTAAATTTATTAAAAATATTTATTTATTTTTGAGAAAGAGGAGACACAGAATCCAAAGTAGGCTCCAGGCTCCCAGCTGTCACCACAGAGCCCAAAGTGGGGCTCAAACTCATGAACTGTGAGATCATGACCTCAGCCAAAGTCGGATGCTTAACCAACTGAGCCACCCAGGCATCCCTGATTATTTACTATTTCTAAAGGACCTTTTCTATAATGAATATGTTGAGAGACCTGTTTAAGTTTGAAGAATTCTCCTATGTCCATTTTCCTCCCATAAATTCTGATTAATAGTCTTTGAGATGAGTCAGATCCTCATTTATGATATGCTGTCTGATAGAATGCTGTCTGGCATTTCTACTTTAGGAAAGGAGGGGAGAAGGACATTGCAACTATTTGCCTCGTGAATTATAATGAGAGTTTCTCTTTTGTATTAAAAGACTGAATGGGGCGCCTGGATGGCTTAAGCAGTTAAGCATCTGACTCTTGATTTCAGCTTGGGTCATGACTCCAGCATTGTGGGATTCAGCCCTGTGTGAGGCTCCACACTGAGCTGGGCATGGAGCCTGCTTGAGATTTGCTCTTTCTCCCTCTGCCCCTTTCCCCTCTAAACAAAGAAACAAACAAACAAACAATAAATAAATGAAAACACTGAATGAATATAACAATTTGTCAGCTTTAGAAACTAGCCCCACCAATGAAGTTAGTTCATTCTGGGCCTCTTACTTATGGAGGCAATAGAAAAGCACCTGTTTTTAAATGGCTTTGAATAGCATTAATTGGAAAAGATCTGCTTTGATTGAGTGGCAAGGGTGAGGTATGTTATTTCTTGGGCTGGCTGTGGCATTGCTCCTCAGAGTCAGGGAGATGGAATCATTTCTTTGACTTCTAAGGATAGAGGTCCAGGATGAGGAGTCTTGTTGGCCTGTTGCATTGCCCAGGGTGGGTGGATTTGCTTCAGAGCCCTCAGAAAGGATGCCTTGAGAGACCAGACCTTAGACAGCCAGCCAAGACTTCAAATTGGAGAGCACCCCATGGATTTGTTGTGAATAAATGGTAACACTGGCAAGTAAGTTTTATAGGCCAAGATAATTTGAATGAATTATTTTAGAGGGCAGAAAAACATTTAATATGTTAGATTCTTGTCCTTCTCTGTGTAAGACTAGGAGTCTGACAGTATTTCTCACCAGTAGGATGAGCTAGTGTGTGCATAATGGCTTTTCTTTGTTCATTTGCTTTAGAATATCTTAACTATCCTGCATTGTGTCACCTGTCCTTTTCAGATAGGAGCCTACTTTCCCTTTTCCGATATGTTCAATTTAGATTTCTTTAGACATTCAAAGCACAGCCTCTTGCTTGAATTTATGGGTGCTAATGGTTGTAAATATCTGGAATTTGGCCTTATTCAGTGGTATTATCAGTTATAAAGAAGATAATTGCCACAGTCTAACAAATAGACTCATCTATTTATTATGTGATGTGGGTTGTTTTGGTGATGGGGTGGTCTGAAGAATTGAGATAAAATTGGGCAAGATGTTGGGTGTGGTATTAACTTTAAAATGTGAATGCTGCTTTTTTTTTAAGCTTATTTATTTATTTTGAGAGAAAGAGATGGGGGGGGTGGGTAGAGAGAGAATTCCAAGCAAGTTCTACACTGTCAGCACAGAGCCCGACTTGGGGCTCAAACTCACGAACCGTGATATCATGACCTGAGCTGAAACTAAGAGTTGGACACTTAACTGACTGAGCTACCCAGGCACCCCTGAATGTTGCTTTTTAAAAACCAAGCATTTGGTGGAGAGCAAGCAGCTCATCATGCCCTCTACAAGTCATTATGTGGTCAGTAATGTTTCCTAAAACTCTGTGAGCCACAGAGCGTGTTGACTTTTGCTGTTTATTTTATTTTTTATACTATTTATTGATTTACCAATTATTACATGGTTCTTTACTATTTATTACTTACTAGTTTAAGGGGTCCTGAGAATGATGGGGTAGGAGGATTCAGTTACTCTATAATACCTTATTAAAAATACCTTATTAAAATATTATTAAAAGACTCTAGACATTATTAGCACAAGTACCTTTCTGATTGAATAATCTATACAACTTCACTGGGATGGTAAACATTGAATTGCATTTAGTAATGATGTGCACTCAGTATTATCAGTCAGAATATTCTAGGTTGAAGGCCATCAAACTTTTTCTGTAAAGGACCAGAGAGTAAATATTGTAGGTTTTGCAGGCCATATGATCTCTGCCTCAATGACTGAGCTCAGCTGTTTTTGCTGAAAAGCAAATATAGATAATATATAAACCAATGAGTGTGGCTGTGTTGCAATAAAACTTTATTTACAAAATGGGTGTGGAGTGGATTTGACACATGGACTGCAGTTTGTTGGCTCCTGGTCTAGATTAGTTGTTCCCAGACATTAGCATACAGCAGAATTTGGGGGACTTGCTAAAACACAGATTGCTGGTCACACTCCAAGTTTCTGATTCAGTAGGTTTGGATGAGGCCACATAATTTGGATTTCTAACAAGTTTTCAGGAGATGCTACCACTGCTGGTCTGAGGATCACAGTTTGAGAACTATACATAGCTAGTGAAAAGTAAAGCCTAGGACTTAGATTTCTTGGCTCCTGGCTTGGTGCTATTTACACCAACCATAATGCGAAACTTTTAGATAATATTATGGTGGTGATGTCCATGGTGCTAATTTACATATTTGTTTTTATTTTTTGATTATCACCTTTAGACAATATCTTGTGGTTCTTTGCTATGAAAAGTGAATTTTGCATATTTATGATGCTCTGTCCTTGCTCCCTTTCATCCCCCAATTTTTGTTAGTTACATTATTATTTTTAGATCATACAATGGTTACCATGATAAATTAAAAAAAATTTTTTTTCAACGTTTATTTATTTTTGGGACAGAGAGAGACAGAGCATGAACAGGGGAGGGGCAGAGAGAGAGGAAGACACAGAATCGGAAACAGGCTCCAGGCTCTTAGCCATCAGCCCAGAGCCTGACGCGGGGCTCGAACTCACGGACCGGACCGCGAGATCGTGACCTGGCTGAAGTCGGACGCTTAACCGACTGCGCCACCCAGGCGCCCCTACCGTGATAAATTTAAATAACACAGTTAATTCTGTCTGGTGATGCAGCAACCTTAGATAATATCTGTTGATTTTTTTGCCATATATTTCCATCTTTTTTCTATCTCTCATCTTTCAAGTTCTTCTACCTATATACCACTTTCTTTCAGTTGGTAAGACTTATAATGTATTTTACATTTTTACTATATGTGGGTTTTTCTTTGACTCTAGTTGATTCTATACACAGAAATCAGTAAAATGCATTTATACATGTAATATGTTCATACCTCTAGAGTAAGAAATGTAATTCTATGTCATTAAACCTGTGTCACTCAAAGGAGTGCTACACATGTTAAGGTAAATAGGCTTTCTTTTCTAAAAATCCATGCCACAGTTTAATTCATTTCAGACTCAGGCAATGTCTTTTTTTTTTTTTTTTTTACCTTTTCCCTTGGCATTTCTTTTGCTTTTTTTTTTTTAAGTTTATTTATTTATTTTGAGAGAGAGAGCGTGTGCACGTGCATGTGTGTGCGACTTACTTTGAGAGAGCATGTGCACGTGCATGTGTGCACAGAGAGAGGGACAGAGAGAGGGGGAGGGACAGAGAGAGAGGGAGAGAGTATCCCAAGTAGACTCTGGATTGCTAGTGAAGAGCCTGACATGGGGCTTGAGCCCAGGAACCGAGATCATGACCTGAGTGGAAACCAAGAGTTGGAAGCTTAACCCAGTGAGGCACTCAGACACCCCTCCCTTGGCATTTCTAATTGTCTTTTTTTCTTGTTTATACAGTAGCATATATCATTGCATTATTAATATCTTCTAGATTCTTTGTTGTAGAATTTATGTAATACATATATTTTTTTCATGAAGACTTTTTTTGAGGCCCGCTGGCCTACCCTTATAATTGCTGTTATCTGAACCTGTTGCCAGATGTCAACCTGGGATTGCTTTTTATCATATCTCTGGAAAGATTGTTCCTTCTTTTTTATTTAAAAAAATTTTTGGGGGGGGATTGTTTGGGTGGCTCAGTTGTTTAACTGTCTGACTTCGGCTCAGGTCATGATCTCAGCCCCTTCTTGGGCTCTGTGCAGACAGCTCAGAGCCTGGAACCTGCTTCAGATTTTGTCTCCCTCTCTCTCTCTGCTTCTCCCCCACTCACACTCTGTCTGTCTCTCTCTCTCAAAAATAAATAAACATTAAAAAAATTAAAAAAAATTTTAATTGAAGTATATGTGACACACAATGTTATATTAGTTTCAGGTGTACAGCATAGTGATTTCATTTTCATTGGAAAACTTTCAAGTTGTTTCTTTTTCAGAAAGGGTGTATGGTAAGTGAAATGCACAAGATTTAATTTTTTTAATTTAATTTTTTAATTTTAATTTATTTTTTCAATTTACATCCAAGTTAGTTAGCATATAGTGCAACAATGATTTCAGGAGTAGATTCCTTAATGCCCCTTACCCATTTAGCCCATCCCCCCTCCCACAACCCCTCCAGTAATCCTTTGCATGTTCTCCATATTTAAGAGTCTCTTATGTTTTTGTCCCCTTCCCTGGTTTTATATTATTTTTGCTTCCCTTCCCTTATGTTCATCTGTTTTGTCTCTTAAAGTCCTCATATGAGTGAAGTCATATGATATTTGTCTTTCTCTAATTTCCCTTAGCATAATACCCTCTAGTTCCATCCACATAGTTGCAAATGGCAAGATTTCATTCTTTTTGATTGCCGAGTAATACTCCATTGTGTATATATACCACATCTTTATCCATCCATCCACTGATGGACATTTGGGCTCTTTCCATACTTTGGCTATTGTTGATAGTGCTGCTATAAACATTGGGGGCATGTGCCCCTTCAAAACAGCATACCTGTATCCCTTGGATAAATACCTAGTAGTGTAATTTCTGGGTCATAGGGTATTTCTAGTTTTAATTTTTTGAGGAATCTCCATACTGTTTTCCAGAGTGGCTGCACCAGTTTGCATTCCCACCAGCAGTGCAAAAGAGATCCTCTTTCTCCACATCCTCGCCAACATCTGTTGTGGCCTGAGTTATTAATGTTAGCCATCTGACAGGTGTGAGGTAGTGTCTCATTGTGGTTTTGATTTGTATTTCCATGATGATGAGTGATGTTGAGAATTTTTTCATGTGTCGGCCATCTGGATACTCCAAAGAAGTCAGAAACTTCTTTGGAGAAGTGTCTATTCATGTCTTTTGCCCAATTCTTCACTGGATTATTTGTTTTTTGGGTATGGAGTTTGATAAGATATTTATAGATTTTGGATAATAACCCTTTTTCTGATATGTTGTTTGGAAATACATTCTCCCATTCCATTGGTTGCCTTTTAGTTTTGCTGATTGTTCCTTTCACTGTGCAGAAGCTTTTTACTTTGATGAGGTCCCAATAGTTCATGTTTGCTTTTGTTTCCCTTGCCTCTGGAGACATGTTGAATAAGAAGTTGCTGCCAAGGTCAAGGTCAAAGAGGTTTTTGTCTGCTTTCTCTTCAAGGATTTTGATGGCTTCCTGCCTTACATTTAGGTCTTCATCCATTTTGAGTTTATTTTTGTGTATGGTGTAAGAAAGTGGTCCAGGTTTATTTTTCTGCATGTCGCTGTCCAGTTTTCCTACCACCACTTGCTGAAGAGACTGTCTTTATTCCATTGGACATTCTTTCCTGCTTTGTCAAAGATTAGTTGGTCATCCGTTTGTGGGTCCACTTCTGGGTTCTCTATTCGGTTCCGTTGATCTGAGTGTCTATTCTTGTGCCAGTAGAAATGTACAAGATTTTAAATGTCAAAAAAATGGCTGCACTTTGTCCTCACACTTGATTGGCAGTTTGTCTGAATATGGAATTTTTTTTATGTAAAATAGCATTGATGTATTGATTTCTAGCAGCCAGTGTTTAGTAATAAGAATGCTGTTCTGTCTCACATCTGAGTCTCATTCCTTCATAGGTAAGCTGTTTCTTTTGTAACGTAGGAAGCTTTTGGGTTTTTTTTTTTCTTTAGGTTTTGCAGGTTTGAAATTTCATACTTTTTCTTTCATTCTAATGGACCTTAGAACTGGAGGTTCAAGTCTGTCTTAGGATTAGAATTTTTTCTTTATTTTTCTGTTTTTTTTTTTTTTAATTATATTTTCCCTCCAAGTCTGTTTTCTAGCTTCTGGAATTCAAATTAGAGGGATATTGTATCTTCTGAATTTCTTTTCTGTGTCTTTAACTTTTCTTTCATATTCTTCATCTTTTATCACTTGACATTTTTAAAATATAATCTCTATGCCCAACATAGGGCTGGAACTCATAACCCCAATATCAAGAGTCACGTGCTCCACTGACTGAGTCAGCCAAGGGCCCCACATTTTATATGTATACATAGTCTATTAATGTCTTTGCTCTTTTTTCCATTGAGGTGTTTTTTTTCTTTTTTTTTTTTTTTTACCTTTATCTTCCTCTTCATTTTTAAGAATTCTTTATGGATTAAGGATATTAGCCCTTTATCTGTGATGTATGCTACATATATTTTCTCTCACTTTTTATTGTCCTTTCACTTTGCTTAGGATGTTTTTGGCCATGCAAAATTTTTATATCATCAGATGCATCAATGTTTCTTCTGTTGCATCTGGATTTTGAATCATTGTCAGAAAACTTTCCTATACCTAGGTGATAGGGGAATTCACCCATGCTTTCTTGTAATAAATATTTCCTTTTTTACAGTCAGCTTTGATGCACTTGGTGTTTATTTTTGTGTGTGATATGAGATATAGATATAAGTTTATCTTTTTCCAAATGGATGTTCAGTTATTCCAGCACCAATAATTTTAAGAGTTCATCTTTGCCTCAGTGATTTGAGAGTTAATTGGTCTGTCTATTCATAAGTGAGTTACACACTATTTTAATTATAGAGAATTTAAGTATGGTTAGCATCTGGTAGGATTAATTCCCTTTCCCCTCCAAGCCCCTTAAGCTTTACTTACTTTTTTCATTTTTTTCCCAACTGTTCTTGTTTTCTTTGTATGCATCTTGCTCCATTGAAAAATTAAAAAAAAAAAAAAAAAGCTTGCTGGTCTTTTCATTGGGACTTTGTTAAATTTATAAAGTAACTTAGGGAAAAGTGATATATTTATGGTGTTAAAATAATCTCATCAAGAGCATGAAAAGTCTTTCCATTTGTTAGAATCTACTTTTGTGTCTTTAGGAGTGTTTAAAAACTTCCTGACATAGGTTTGTACATTTATTGTTAAGTTTACTCCTAAGTATTTCATCATTTGTTGCCATTATAAATGAGATCTCTCTACCATTATGTCTGTTAACTGGTGATTTTATTTTTGTACTGTTTTTATTAGGTGTAGGTATTAATGTCATTCTTGCTTCATAAGTAGTCTTTTGAAGTTTTCTTTCAGTTTTTATGCTCTGAAACAATTTTTGTGGCATTGGGACTTTATGGTCAATGATGATTTGAATTCCCTTCTGAAATTCCTCTGTGGATCTGGGCCTTGATAACTTTCTCTATTTCCTCTATGGAAATTGGTCTGTTTAAACTTTGTATTTCTAATGAGATCAATTTTGGTAAATTATATTTTCCTAGGAAATTATTTATGCCTTGGTCTCTGAGTTTATTTGCATAGAGGTATATGCAAAGTTTCTTGAAGATTTTAAGTTTCCGGTGTTTCAGTGGTTATTTTTCTTTTGCTGTTTCTTAGTTTGTATAACTGTTCTTTGTCCTTTCCTTGCCCTTGATTAAGTTAGCTAATAGCTTATTTATTTTGTTAATTAAAAAATGGGATTCTGATTTATTAGTTAGATCTATTGCTTTCTTTTTCTCTACCTTTTTCATTCTGTCTTTATCTTTAATACCTTCTTCCTTGTGCTTTTTTTTTTTTGGTTTTTCTTTATTTTTTCTCATTTTTGAGTTGAAAATTAAATTTATTTTCTTTCTTTCATTTTATTGATATAAATGTTTAAGGTTATGAATTTTCTCTGATCACTGCTTTAAATATATTCCATAGATTCTGATATGTAGTATTTTTATTATCACTATATTTTAGAAATTCTGTAACTGTATTTTATATTCCCTCCTACTAAAGAGTTGTTTAATAGAAGGTTTTTAAATTTTTAGGTTTTTTTTTTTTTTGTGGTCCATATCATGATCAATTTTTGTGATGTTTCATGTGTGCTTGCGAGGAAGACGAATCCTCTATTACCAGGATATTAAGTTCAACACATATCCCTTAGATCTTACTTATTGATTATATTTGTTAGGTCTTCTATAACCTTTTTGACATGGTGCCTATTCTGTCTTGTGTTCAAACTGGTATATTGAATCCTCCTGTGTAAAATGTATTTCTGTCTCCTTAGATCTCCTATAGTTTCTGCCTTTAAAAAGCTGGTTATTTTTGTGAATGGTGTAAGAAAGTGGTCTAGTTTCATTCTTCTGCATGTTGCTGTCCAGGTCTCCCAACACCATTCACAAAAATAAACTCAAAATGGATAAAGGACCTGAATGTGAGACAGGAAACCATCAAAACCCTAGAGGAAAAAAGCAGAAGAAAAACCTCTCTGACCTCAGCCGCAACAATTTCTTACTTGACATATCCCCAAAGGCAAGCAAAAGGCATTTGCCCCAAAGACATCCCCAATTAAAAGCAAAAATGAACTATTGGGACCTCATCAAGATAAAAAGATTCTGCACTGCAAAGGAAACAATCAACAAAACTAAAAGGCATCCAACGGAATGGGAAAAGATATTTGCAAATGACATACCAGACAAAGGGCTAGTATCCAAAATCTATAAAGAGCTCATCAAACTTCACACCTGAAAAACAAATAATCCAGTAAAGAAATGGGCAGAAAACATGAATGGACACTTCTCTAAAGAAGACATCCAGATGGCCACAGGCACATGAAAAGATGTTCAACATTGCTCCTCATCAGGGAAACACAAATCAAAACCACACTCAGATACCACCTCATGCCAGTCAGAGTGGCTAAAATGAACAAATCAGGAGACTATAGATGCTGGCGAGGATGTGGAGAAACGGGAACCCTCTTGCACTGTTGGTGGGAATGCAAACTGGTGCAGCCGCTCTGGAAAACAGTGTGGAGGTTCCTCAAAAAATTAAAAATAGACCTACCCTATGACCCAGCAATAGCACTGCTAGGAATTTACCCAAGGGATACAGGAGTGCTGATGCATAGGGGCACTTGTACCCCAATGTTTATAGCAGCACTTTCAACAATAGCCAAATTATGGAAAGAGCCTAAATGTCCATCAACTGATGAATGGATAAAGAAATTGTGGTTTATATACACAATGAAATACTACTTGGCAATGAGAAAGAATGAAATATGGCCTTTTGTAGCAATGTGGATGGAACTGGAGAGTGTTATGCTAAGTGAAATAAGTCAGGCAGAGAAAGACAGATACTATATGTTTTCACTCTTATATGGATCCTGAGAAACTTAACAGAAGACCATGGGGGAGGGGAAGGAAAAAAAAAACAGTTAGAGAGGGAGGGAGCCAAAGCATAAGAGACTCTTGAAAACTGAGAACAAACTGAGGGTTGATGGGGGGTGGGTGGGGGTGGGTGATGAGTATTGAGGAGGGCACCTGTTGGGATGAGCACTGGGTGTTGTATGGAAACCAATTTGACAATAAATTTCATATTAAAAAAAATAAAATAAATTGGATTATTTGGGGTTTTGGGTATTGAGTTGTATAAGTTCTTTATATATTTTGGATTCTAACTCTTTATTAGAAATGCCATTTACAAATATCTTGAACCATTCATTTAGCTGTATTTTAGTTCCATTGATTGTTTCTTTCCCTGTGCAGAAACTTTTCATTTTGATGTGGCCTCCAATAATTTAATATTGTTTTTTTTCCCCTTGCCTCAGGAGACCTATCTAGAAAAATGTTGCTATATCTAATGTCAGAAAAGTTACTGCCTGGGCTCTCTTCTAGGATTTTTAAGGTTTCAGGTCTCCCATTTAGGTCCTTAATCCATTTTGAGTTTATTTTTTTGTATGGTGTAAGAAAATGGCCCAGTTTCTTTCTTTTGCATGATGCTGTCCAGTTTTCCCAGCACCATTTGTTGAAGAGACTGCCCTTTTCCCACTGGATATTCTTTCCTGCTTTGTCAAAGATTAATTGACCATATAGTTGTGGGTTTATGTCTGGATTTTCTCTTCTGTTCCATTGATTTATGTGTCTATTTTTGTGCCAGTACCATACTTTTGATTATGATAGCTTTTTGGTATATCTTGAAATTGGGGATTGTGATAGCACAAATTTTGTTCTTCTTTTTCAAGACTGCTTTGGCTGTCTAGGGGCTTTTGTGGTTCCATATGAATTTTAGTATTATTCTAGTTCTGTGAAAAATGTTGGTATTTTAACAGGGATTGCATTAAATGTGTAGATTGCTTTGTGTAGTATAGACAATTTAAAAATATTCATTCTTCCAGTCCATGAGCATGGAATATCTTTCTATTTGTTCATGTCACCTTTAGTTTCTTTCATCAGTGTTTTACAGTTTTCAGGGTATAGGTCTTTTACCTCCTTGGTTAAGTTTATTTCTAGTACTTTATTATTTTTGGTGTAATTATAAATGGGATTGTTTTCTTAATTTCTCTTTATGCTACTTCATTATTAGTATATAGAACTGCAATAGATTTTTTTATATTGATTTTGTAATCCTATGGCCATATTGAATTCATTTATCAGTTCTAGTGGTTTTTTGGTGGCGATTTTAGAGTTTTCTCTATATAGTATCATGTCATCTGCAAATAGTGGAAGTTTTACTTTTTCCTTACCAATTTGGATGCCTTTTATTTCATTTTCTTGTCTGATTGCTGTGGCTAGGACTTCTAGTACTATATTGAATAAAAGTGGTGAGAGTGGACATCTCTGTCTTGTTCCTGATGGAAGAGGAAAGGCTGCCAGTTTTTCCCCATTGAGTATGATGTTAACTGTGGGCTTTTCATATATGGCCTTTATTATGTTGAGATATGTTCCCTCTAAACCTACTTTGTTGAGAGTTTTTATCATGAATGTGTGTTGTACTTTGTCAAATGCTTTTTCTGCATCTATTGGAATGATCGTATGGTTCTAACATTTTCTCCTATTGATGTGATGTATTTGTTTCATTTATTTCTGTTCTAATCTTTATTATTTTCTTTCTTCTACTCGTTTTGGGCTTTGTTTGTTCTTTTTCTAGCTTCTTTAGGTGAAAGGTTATGTTGTTTATCTGAGATTTTTCTCTTGTTTGAGGTAGGCCTGGATTGCTATAAACTTTCTTTTTAGAATCATTTTTGTTGTATCCCAAAGATTTTGGACCATTGTATTTTTATTTTCAATTGTCTTCATGTGTTTTTCAATTTCTTCTTTGATTTCTTGGTTGACACATTCATTTTTTAGTACCATATTATTTGACCTCCCTGTATTTGAATTCTTTTAAGATCCTTTCTTGTGGTTGATTTTTACTTTCATAGCATATGGTCAGAAAACATGAATGGTATTGACTTCAATTTTTTTAATTTGTTGAAATTTATTTGTGGCCTAATATGTGATCTATTTTATTTTATTTTATTTTTTAATTATTATTTTTTTAATATATGAAATTTATTGTCAAATTGGTTTCCATACAACACCCAGTGCTCATCCCAAAAGATGCCTTCCTCAACACCCATCCCTCCCTCCCACCCCCCATCAACCCTCAGTTTGTTCTCAGTTTTTAAGAGTCTCTTATGCTTTGTCTCTCTATGTGATCTATTTTAGAGAATGTTCCATGTGCAATTGACAAGAACGTGTATTCAGCTGTTTTAGTATGGAAGATCCTGAATTTATCTGTTAGGTTCATCTGGTCCAATGCATCATTCAAAGCCACTGTTCCCTTGTTGATTTTTTGTATGGACGATATATCCATTGATGTAAGTGGGGTGATTAAACAACTCCTACTATTATTGTATTCATATTAATTACTTTCTTCATGTTTGTTATTAGCTGCTTTATGTATTTAGGTGTTCCCATGTGGAGTGTGTAAATTTACAATAGTTGTTTCTTCTTGTTGGATTGTTTACTTTATAATTATATAGTGTCCTTCTTTGTCTCTTGTGACAGTCTTTGTTTTAAAGTCTATTTTGTCTGATGTAAGTATTTGTACCCTAACTTTCTTTTCACTTCTATTTGCATGATAAATGCCTTTCCATTTCTTCACTTTTAATCTACATGTGTCTTTAGGTCTGAAATGTGTTTCTTGTAGGCAGCATATAGATGAGTCTTGCTTTTTTATCCATTCAGTCACACTGTGTCTTTTGATTGGAGTATTTAGTCCATTTACATTCAAAATAATTATTGATAGGTATGTACTTATTGCCATTTTTCTTACTTGTTTACGGTTGTTTTTGTAGTCCTTCTCTGTTCCTTTTTCTTCTCTTGCTGTTTTTCCTCACACTTTCCTGGTTTTCTTTAGTGATATACCTGGATTCCTTTCTTTTTATTTTTCACTTATCTATTGCTGGTTTTTGATTTGTGGTTACCATTAGGTTTGTTTATAACATCTTCTGCATTTAACAGTCTATATTAAGTTGATGGTCACTTAAATTTGAACCCATTCTTTACTCCTCCCCTTCCCTCCCCCATGTTTTAGGTAAAAGGTGTCATACTTTATATCCTTTTATTTTGTGAATCCCTTGACTGATTTATTTTATAAATTTTATAGATTTTATAGATATATTTAATTTTACTGCTTTTGTGCTTCCTACTTTTCTTACTCCTACATGTGATCTTCCCTTTCCATTCAAAGCATCCCCTTTAACCTTTTTTATAGGGCTTGCTTAGTGGTGATGAATTCCTTTAATTTTTGTTTGTCTGGGAAACTCTTTATCTTTCCTCCTATTTTGAATGATAACCTTGCCAGATAAAATATTTTTGGCTGCAGGTGTTTTTCTTTCAGCACTTTGAGTACAGTCTGCTATTCCCTTCTGGCCTGCAAAGTTTCTGCTGAAAAATCAGCTGATAGCCTTGTTTTCTTTTCTTTCGTTGTTTTCTATTTCCTTTTCTCTTGCTGCTCTTAAAATTCTCTCTTGATCATTATGTTTTTCCATTTTAATTACTGTGTGTCTTGGTATGGATCTCCTTGAATTGATTTTGTTGGGGGCTCTCTGTGCCTCTTAGATCTGGGTTTCTGTTTCCTTGTCCAGATTTGGGAAGGTTTCAGATATTATTTCTTCAAATACATTTTCTGTCCCCTTTTCTCTCTCCTCTTCTCAGGTCCCTACAGTGTGAATGTTATTACAGTTGATAATGGCACTGAGTTCCTTAGGTCTGTTTTCATTTTTAATTTTTTTCTCTCTCCTGTCCAGCTTGATTGCTTTTCATTATTCTGTTCTCCAGGTGGCTGATCCATTCTTCTGCTTCCTCTACTCTACTATTTATTCCATCTAGTGTATTTTTAATTTCAATTATTGAGTTTTTCATCTCTGATTAGTTCTTTTTTATGTTTTCTGTCCTTTGTTAAGGTCTCACTGAGATCTTCCACTCTTTTCTCAAGTCCAGTGAGTAGATTTATGGCCTCCATTTAAATTCTCTATTACACATATTATGTATCTCTGTTTCATTTAGCTCTCTTGCTGTGATTTTCTTCTATTCTTTCATTTAGGACATATTCCTCTGTCTCCTCATTTTGTCAAACTCTGCTTCTATGTGTTAGGAAAGTCAGCTATGTCTCCTGCTCTTGAAAGTAGTGGCCTTATGAAGAAGAATTCCTGTAGTGCTTTGCAGTGTAATGTCCCCTATTCATCAGAACCTGGTGCTTCAAGGATATCTTCTATGTGTGTTGTGTGCACCCTACTGTTAAGAATGAGTCACTTTTACCTTTGGTCCAGTTGCCCACAAAGTCTGTCTTGGCCTGTTGTGGGCAGAGTTTGTTCCCTGTGTTGTTAGTGGGCCAGTCTGGGACCATCTTGGGCTTGAGTTGAGTCAGACCAGGTGTTTGCACAGAGATGTGGTGGCATGGAACTGCAGGGTACTTTCCCTATGTTGTTTACTGAGAAGCTTTCATTAGTGGGCAGGGCTTATAGTAAGATCAGATGTCTGCCCCCAGCCCACTGCTAAACCTGCAATCTGACTTGTGTGTATGGTTATCTTCCCCTCTCTTCAGGACAGAAATCACTTTGGAGTAGTGCTGGTCTCTGTTGGGACTGCTTGCAAACTTCCAGGCTTGTGGCACCACTTTGGATGGGCTCTGGCCAAGGGTGTATTGGAGGGCACAGGTCCACAGGAGAACACCAAGTTGGAGTGTGTGATATTAGCAAGGTTTGTGTAGGTCTGCTGTGGGAGGGGACCTCGAGCGCTTTAGAAATCACCTGTCACATGAGTGGAGGGGGGTAGTCCTCTGGAGAGTGTGTGGGCATGGTGCCAGCAAAGTCCATAGGTCTGCTATGGAGGCTGGGTTGGAGGGGGTGTGTCTACACAAGTGTGTGGAGGCAGGGGTGCATTGTTAGTGAGCTAGGTAGACAGTGTTGATGCTGCACTCTTTATGGCAAGCGTCTCTGTATCTAGGTTGGCAGGGAGGGAAAGGATGCCCACCAGCTCTTTTGTTCTTGAGAGAGGTCTCTCAATGACCCCTACTCCTCCAGCACATACTCTGAGATTAGTAAATAGATCTCCTTCCTGTATACTCCAGGCATTTTTCAATGCTGCATCTCAGTGGGGCTGTTTGTTGTGCTGTCTCTTTAAGAATGTGGACTCAGTTTCTTATTGCTCTCTCTGTTCTCCCAGAGTTGAGCCTTCTGATTTTTAAAGTTCCAACTCTTAAGCCCCATTGATTATAAGAACTAGTGAAATTATGTCCCTCTGCTTTTCAAAGCCAAGTATTATGGGGATTCATCTTTTCTATGTGGGCTTCCCATGCCTTGGGTGCCTGGTGTGAGGGTCTGATCCTCTTCCCTCTCTGTACCCTAGGTGAACCTCCCTCCTGTGGACAGTCCTGAGGGGTCTGTTCAGCTTCCAACAGTGTCTCCACCTTTCTTACCCTCTTCAGTGTGGCTTCTTCTCTACATTTAGCTGTGGAGTTTGTTTTGCCAGACTTTGGGTTGTTTTCTGGGTTATTTACACTGATATGGGTGTTGTCTAGTTGTATCTGTGGGACACAGTGAGCTTAGGGTCTTCCTACTCTACCATCTTTCCCAGAAGTCTCTAGTCCATTTTAATTATTTTTTAATTTTATTTTTTATATTTTTAAATAAATATTTATTCATTTTCCTTTGAGAGATTGTAAGCAGGGGAGGGGCAGAGAGAGAGGATGACAGAAGATCTGAAGTGGGCTCTATGCTGACAGCAGTGAGCCCAATGTGGGGTTTGAATTTATGAACAGTGAGGTCATGACCTGAGCCAAAGTCAGACACTTAACCAACTGAGCCACCCACGCACCCCAATTTTAAATAAAGACCTTAGTTTTTTCCTACAGAGAAAATGGGAAGCCACTTTCTACTCTTGAGGAGACATCAAAGAATACATAAAAGATGACAAAAGTTGAGGTTCTAGGTTTGAGGAGAAAGGGAAGATATAATGAAGAATTTGATATATTCAAAAGATCAAAATAAATTGTCCCCTATGTGTTCCATCCTTAATTTGAGATTACCTCATAATCTTTTCCAAACTCTAAAAATTATCCACTGAATTTGTATATCCATGGACCCAAGGACTTGAAGTTATTACAGTAAAACCTTGGTTTGCAAGCATAATTTGTTCCAGAAACATGCTTGTAATCCAAAGCACTTGTATATCAAAGCAAATTTCCCCACAAGAAATAATGGAAACTCAGATGATTCATTCTACAACCCAAAAATATTCGTATAAAAATGATTGCAATAGTATAACACAAAATAATAAAGAAAATACAAAATATAAAGAAAATAAACAAATTAACCTGCATTTACTTTTGAAAACCTTCATGGCTGGTGTGAGGGAGACAAGAGAGACGAGGGTTATTGTGTAGGATGACTTTCACTATCACTAATGGATGTTGACTATAGGACAGTATTAATAAACTCTTGTCATATATAGTATTCAATGTGACTGGCAATGAGGCAACAGAGGAAATGGTCTATATCTTCAGACAGCCTAACCTAGAATGAAGCAAAGCATTCCTAAGCTTATTCTTGTATGGGAAAGCAAAGGACTGTCCATTGGTGCTTTGAAATGACAAAAATACACTAGTGCCAGTTGTCGGCAGCTTTCAGTGTTCTGAAAAATCACTGATTTCTGCCAAACACCATGGCCTGAGACAGACCATTCAAACATGGAAGATGATCACCCACAATCCCACAGCGAGAGAGAAGGAGAGAGAGAGAGAGAGAGAGAGAGAGAGAGAGAAGTACCATTGGCTCAGTTGTGATCATGTGACATTTGGCATTACATACTACTTGAATTGCAAGACATCGCTCATTTATCAATTTAAAACGTATTAGAAATGTTTGTTCATCTTGCGGAACACTTGCAGAACAAGTTACTTGCAATGCAAGGTTTTACTGTATACAGAATTAGAGTCATAGAATGTTAGAGTTGGAAGAAATACTTGAGATGAACTTGTGCCAGCCTGCCATTTTACAGATATAGATGCCAAGAGAATGTTGTAAGGCTGAATGCATTATGAATCCTTTACTTCTGAATTAGAATAATACTTTTCAAAAAATAGGTTAATTATTCTAACTCCATTCAGGAACAACTTTGAGGACTTCCATTCAAAAGAGAATTTCTAAAACTACTTAAAATCACAGGGTAACTGCCAACAAGCCTAAATGGTCCTAAAAAGAAGTTTGATTTTCTCCAGTAAGAAGTCCCATGGGCAGTATGCCAATGGGAAGTCATATGCTTGGAATTAGGCATTTGAGTTAGGGTTACCAAGGTATCTTGGTTTTTCTGAGACTGTCTGTGTTTTAGCACTGAAATCCTGGTTCCCAGGAAGCTATTCAGGACACTGGGATAGTTGGTTACCCTATATTTGACTCAGTTTTTATGGCAATGTGGTAAAATTTCAGTTAACCAAAAAATTTTTTATACCTAGCTTACTGAAAAAGGCAAATCATAAGAAAATATATTAACACCAGAGCTTAATTAGGGAAATAAATACCACATTCACCACAAAACTGCTTCAGTATTTTGGGATCAGACCACATTTATCCTAATCTCTTAAACTTATATATTTATATTTAGTCATGTTTAAAATGTCAGGTTTCACTCATTAAAAATTCAGTTCAGTTACATTTGTTACAGAGGAGTTACTAATATTGGAAAATGAAGAAATATAGTGTTAGAATATTTCCATACCAAGAGAGGATGAATTTTGTGGCATGAGCATTGGTTTCAGAGTCTGAAGACTTTGAATCTTGACTGTGTACATGGTGTGTGACTTTGGGCAAGTAATTACTATTTTTTTAAACATCTCTGAGGATTAATTTCCTCATCTTTAACATGAAGCTATTATTACCAACCTGGTTGTGAGGATTATATTGTAGCATTTATGCAGGTGTCTAGCACATCATAGGACCTTAGTGTTAAATAGAACAATGGGGATCAAAACAGCTAAGTGTTACTTAAAGAAATACACTGTCCAGAAACTCCATTTCCTGTGCATTTGGTTTAAGTTGAGGTTTTGGTGCTTTTGTTGGATCAGATAGGGTGGAAAAACAAAACCAAACAATCCCACAGTAGTTAATATAATTGAATGTTGTTTAGCATATTTATCATATGGGAGGACTGTACTAAAAATCATTGTCATGATTTATTATTTCTTCTTTCTGAACTGAGGTCTGTACACAGTTGTGTCACAGGTCTGTACACAGTTGTGGGACACAGCCCATTATGTACACAGGTATTTTCCCAGGAGATCCCACCCTGTTTAATCAGATGCTTTGGCCCTGGCACTTGATCTGCATGGAGCTAAGAAGAACCTTGTTGTGGGGGCATTTGCTGTCAGTTTGGATGGGGAGGCCACACAGGTATCAGCTGCTTATTTCATAGATCAAAGGACAGTCTGTGTTTATGTGCTGTATGTATTTGCTGAGCCTTTCCCAACTCCACCTGGCTTATGAGCCCTAGATGTTCCCATAGAACATTATTACTCAATGACTATTTGGTTTAAAGAAAAGAAAAACACTAGCCACAGCAAAATACACAAAATAAAACTGCCATAAGAATGTAAGCAGATCATCTATGAGAAAAAATTGAAGGGGAGCAGTGGGATGGGGTTAAGAACATGAATATTGGTATCAGAGAGCTCTGAGTTTGAAATACAGTTTTGCTAGTGTGATATCAGGCAAGTTATTTTATTTCTATCAGCCTCTGTTTCATCTTCTGTAAAACGGAGATAGCAATATTTACTGCATAAGATTAAGTGAAATAAAAAATAAGTGTGCTTCACAAATAATAGGAGCTCAATATACAGTGGCTATCATTATCTAAATTATTATTTTTGTTTTTTTTATCTATTTTGAGAGAGAGAGAGAGAGAGAGAGAGCACTGAAGGGGCAGAGAGAGAGAGAGAGAGAGAGAGAGGGAGAGAGAGAGAGAATCCCAAGCAGGCTCCACACCATCAATGCAGAGCCTGATGCAGGGCTTGAACTAACGAACTGTGAGATCATGACCTGAGCTGAAAGCAAGTCAGATGCTTAACCGACTGAGCCACTCAGTGCCCCTATTTTTGTTATCAATCTCAGGGGGTTTTTTTTGTTTTGTTTTTTGTTTTTTGTTTTTTGTTTTTTGCTGTACTCTAGAACAGTTTTGGTCATTCTTGTGTCCCCTTTGATCAGTGCTGGACACATGTTGGGCACGTGATAAGTATGGATTTTGTTCTTAGATTTTATAATATTTTTCCTTTCTCACAACTTGAATCCATTTAATTCCTTGTTTCTTTTTTTTTAAACTGAGTTATAATTTACATGTAGTAAAATATATAATTCTCAACTGTATAGACGAATGAATATTCGCATGGTTACACACCATGTAACAACCACCAAAATCAGGTTGTACACCATGTAACAACCAGCAAAAACCTTTAACCTGTCAATGTTCCTTTCTGCTTCTTTCCCATCAGTATCTGTAGCCTTACCTGCTCGCTTCTTTACCCCCTCCCTCAAGAAAACCACTATTTTTGCTGGTCCATCTATTCAATTTTCTTTTGTCTTTTTTTTCTTTTACTTGAATACAGAAAGAGAAAAAAATTATTTTTTTTCAATTTTTATTAAAAATATTTTTCTTTATTTTTTCTACTAATTTTTTTACTTTTTTGTAAATTTTTCAAATTCTATTTTACTTCAGTCATTTCAATTTATTCTATTTTATTGTATTCATTTTCTCAAATTTTCAAACGTTTTCCTTTTCTCCCCCTTTTCCCTCTGATCAATCAAGCTCCTTTCAACAACTAGATCAAAACACACCTAGGATCTAGTATCATTTATTTGATTTTGTGTGTGTGTGTTGTTTTTAATATTTTAATTTTAGTTGTTTTTTACCTTATTAATTCCTTTTCTTCCTTCAAAATGATGAAATGAAGGAATTCTCCCCAAGAGAAAGAGCAGGAAGAAACGATAGCCAGGGACTTAATCAACACAGATACAAGCAAGATGTCTGAACCAGAATTAGAGTCACAAGAATAATAATACTAGCTGGGGCCGAAAATAGAATAGAATCCCTCTCTCTGGTGATAAAGGAAGTAAAAGTTAGTCAGGATGAAATAAAAAATGCAATAACTGAGCTGCAATCTTGAATTGTTGCCCTGGTGGCAGGATGGATGGGGCAGAGCAGCGAATCAGTGATATAGAGGACAAACTGATGGAGAATAATGAAGCAGAAAAAAAGAGGGAGACTAAAGCAAAAGAGCACAATTTAAGAATAAGAGAAATCAGTGACTCATTAACAAGGAACAACATCAGAAACATAGGGGTCCCAGAAGATGAAGACAGAGAAAAAGGGGTAGAAGAGTTATGTGAGCAAATCATAGTGGAAAACTTTCCTAACCTGGGTAAAGACACAGACATCAAAATCTAGGAAGCACAGAGGACTCCCATAAGATTCAATAAAAATTGACCATCAACAAGGCATATCACAGTCAAATTCACAAAATACTTAGGCAAGGAAAGAGTCATGAAAGCAGCAAGGGAAAAAAGTCCTTAACCTACAAGGGAAGGCAAATCAGGTTTGCAGCAGACCTATCCACAGAAACTTGGCAGGCCAGAAAGGAGTGGCAGGATATATTCAATGTGCTGAATCAGAAAAATAGGCAGCCAAGAATTCTTTATCCAGCAAGGCTGTCATTCAAAATAGAAGGAGAGATTAAAAAAAAAGTTAAAGATAAACACAAGTTAAAGGAGTTCATGACTACTAAACCAGCCCCGCAAGTAATTTTAAGGGGGACTCTCTGAGGGGAGAAAAGACAGAAAAAAAAAGACCAAAGCAATAAACACTAGAAAGGACCAGAGAACACCACCAGAAACTCCAACTCTACAAGAAACATAATGGCAATAAACTAATCTTTCAGTATTCACTCTAAACGTCAATGGACTAAATGCTCCAATCAAAAGACATAGGGTAACAGAATGGATAAGAAAACAAGATCCATCTATATGCTGTTTACAACAGACCCACTTTACACCTAAAGACACATTCAGATTGAAAGTAAGGGAATGGAGGGGCGCCTGGGTGGCTCAGTCGGTTAAGTGTCCGACTTCGGCTCAGATCATGATCTCATGGTTCGTGGGTTCGAGCCCTGCATTGGGCTCTGTGCTGACAGCTCAGAGCCTAGAGCCTGTTTCAGATTCTGTGTCTCCCTCTCTTTGCCTCTCCCCCACTCAGGCTCTGTCTCCCTCTGTCTCAAAAATAAATAGACATTTAAAAAAAATTGAAAGTAAGGGGATGGAGAACCATCTTTCAAGCTAATGGTGGACAAAAGAAAGCCAACTAGCAATACTTATATCAGTCAATCTAGACTTTAAAATAAAGACTGTATCAAGAGATGAAGCAGGGCATTATATCATAATTAAGGGGTCTATCCACCAAGAAGACCTAACAATTGTAAACATTTATGCGCCAAATGTGACAGCACCCAAGTATATAAATCAATTAATCACAAACATAAAGAAACTCATTGATAATAATACCATAATAGTAGGGGACTTCAACACCCCACTCACAACAATGGACAGATCATCTAATCAAAAAATCAACAAGGAAACAATGGCTTTGAGTGACACACTGGACCAGATGGACTTAACAGATATATTCAGAACATTTCATCCTAAAGCAGTGGAATATAAAGAGCACACGGAACGCTCTCCAGAATAGACCACATGCTGGGACACAAATCAGCCCTCAACAAGTACAAAAAGATCGAGATCATACCGTGCATATTTTCAGACCACAATGCTATGAAATTCAAAATCAACCACAAGAAAAAATTTGGAAAGATAACAAATACTTGGAGACTAAAGAACATCCTACTAAAGAATGAATGGGCTAACCAAGAAGTTAAAGAGGAAATTAAAAAGTACATGGAAGCCAATGACAATGATAACACCACAACCCAAAATCTCTGGGATTCAGCAAAGGTGGTCATAAGAAGGAAGTATATAGGAATCCAGGCTTTCCTTTAGGAGGAAGAAAGGTCTCAGATACACAACCTAAACTTATACCTTAAAGACCTGAAAAAGAACAGCAAATAAAACCCAAAACCAACAGAAGACAGGAAATAATAAAGATTAGAGCAGAAATCAATGCTATCTAAACCACACACACACACACAAAGTAGAACAGATCAATGAAACCAGAAGCTGGTTCTTTGAAAGAATTAACAAAATTGATAAACCACTAGCCAGTTTGATCAAAAAGAAAAAAGACCCAAATAAATAAAATCAAGAATGAAATAGGAGAGATCACAACCAACACAGCAGAAATGAAAACTATAAAAAGAGAATGTTATGAGAAATTATACACTAATAACATGGGCAATCTGGAAGAAATGAACAAATTCCTAGAAACATATAAACTACCAAAACTGAAACAGAAAGAAATAGAAAAGTTGAACAGATCCATAACCAGTAAAGAAATCAAATTAGTAATCAAAAATCTCCCAAAAATCAAGGGTCCAGGGCCTGATGGCTTTCCAGGAGGATTCTACCAAACATTTAAGGAAGAGTTAACACCTATTCTCTTGAAGCTGTTCCAAAAAATAGAAATGGAAGGAAAACTTCCAAACTCATTCTATGAAGCTAGCATTACCTTTATCCCAAAACCAGACAAAGACCCCACTAAAAAGGAGAACTATAGACCAATTTCCCTGGTGAACATGGATGCAAAAATCCTCAACAAGATATTAGCCAACCGGCTCCAACAATACATTAAAAAAATTATTCTCCACAACTAAGTGCGATTTATACCTGGGATGCAGGGCTGGTTCAATATGCACAAAACAATCGATGTGCTTCATCACATCAATAAAAGAAAGGACAAGAACCACATGATCCTCTCAATAGATGCAGAGAAAGCATTTGACAAAATACGGCATCCTTTCTTGATAAAAAACCCTCAAGAAAGTAGGAATAGAAGGAGCATACCTCGAGATCATAAAAGCCATATATGAAAGACCCAACGCTAGTATTATCCTCAATGGGGAAAAACTGAGAGCTTTCTCCCTAACATCAGGAACAAGACAGGAATGTCCACTCTTGCCACTGTTATTCAACATAGTATTGGAAGTCTTAGCCTAAGCCATCAGACGACACAAGTATATGAAAGGCATCCAAATCAGCCAGGAGGAGGTCCAACTTTCACTCTTCTCAGATGACATAATACTCTATATGGAAAACTCAAAAGATTCCATGAAAAAAACTACTAGAACTTATCCATGAGTTCAGCGAAGTGGCAGGATATAAAATCAATGCACAGAAAACGGTTGCATTCCTATACACCAACAATGAAGCAACAGAAAGAGAAACCAAGGAATTGATGCCATTTACAATTGCACCAAAAACTATAAAGTACCTAGGAATAAATCTAACTGAAGAGGTGAAAAACCTATACACTGAGAACTATAGAAAGCTTATGAATGAAATTGAAGAAGACACAAAAAAATGGAAAAAGATTCCATGTTCCTGGATAGGAAGAACAAAAATTGTTAAAATGTCAATACTACCCAAAGCAATCTACGTATTCAGTGCAATCCCTATCAAAATAACACCAGAATTCTTCACAGAGCTAGAACAAACAATCCTAAAATTTGTATGGAGCCAGAAAAGACTCTGAATAGCCAAAGTAATGTTGAAAAAGAAAACCAAAGCAGGAGGCATCACAATGCCGGACTTCAAGCTATATTACAAAGCTGTAATCATCAAGACAGTATGGTACTGGCACAAAAACAGACACCTGGATCAATGCAACAGAATAGAGAACTCAGAAATGGACCCACAAACATATGGCCAACTAATCTTTGACAAAGCAGGAAAGCTATCCAATGGAATAAAGAGAGTCTCTTTAGCAAGTGGTGCTGGGAAAACTGGACAGCAACATGTAGAAGAATGAACGTGGACCACTTTCTTACACCATACACAAAAATAAACTAAAAATGGATGAAGGACCTAAATGCAAGGCAAAAAGCCATCAAAATCCTCAAGGACAAAGCAGGCAAAAACCTCTTTGACCTTGGCTGCAGCAACTTCTTATTCAACACGTCTCCAGAGGCAACAGAAACAAAAGCAAAAATGAAATATTGGGACCTCATGAAGGTAAAAACTTCTGCACAGCTAGGGAAACAAGCAGCAAAATTAAAAGGCAACCAATGGAATGGGAGACGATATTTGCAAACGACAGATCAGATAAAGGGTTATTATCCAAAATCTATAAATATCTTATCAAACTCAGCACCCAAAAAACAAATAATCCAGTGAAGAAATGGGCTAAAGACATGAACAGACACTTCTCTGAAGAAGACATCCAGATGGCCAACAGACACATGAAATGATGCTCAAAGTCACTCATTATCAGGGAAATACAAATCAAAACCACAGTGAGATACCACATCACACCTGTCAGAACGGCTAACATTAATAACTCAGGCAACAACAATGTTGGCAAGGATTCAGGGAAAGAGGATCTCTTTTACACTGCTGGTGGGAATGTAAGCTGGTGCAGCCACTCTGGAAAACAGTATGGAGGTTCCTCAAAAAAATTAAAAACTAGAACTACCCTACGACCCTAGTAGCAATTGCACTACTAGGTGTTTATCCAAGGGATACAGGTATGCTCTTTCAAAGGTACACATGCACCCCAATGTTTATAGCAGCACTATTGACAATAGCCAAAGTATGGAAAGAGCCCAAATGTCCATCAATGGATGAAAGGATAAAGAAGATGTTGTATATACAATGCAGTATTACTCAGCAATCAAAAAGAATGAAATCTTGCCATTTGCAACTATGTGGATGGAACTAGAGGGTATTATGCTAAGGGAAATTAGTCAGTCAGAGAAAGACAAATATCATGACTTCACTTATATGAGGACTTTAAGACACAGAACAGATGAACATAAGGGAAGGGAAGCAAAAATAATCTAAAACCAGGGAGAGGGACAAAACATAAGAGACTCTTAAACATGGAGAACAAACAGAAGGTTACTGGAGGGGGTGTGAGGGGGGGATGGGCTAAATGGGTAAGGAGCATTAAGGAATCGACTCCTGAAATCATTGTTGTTCTATATGCTAACTAACTTGGATGTAAATTAAAAAAATAAATTAAATAAAAATTAAAAAAAAAAAAGAAAACACCACAGAAATTGTCAGTCCTGTTGCTGGTCTTGTGAGGCATTTCTCCTTGTCTAGGTAACCACATGCTCCCAGGTTGAAACAATTATAACATAAATCTTCAGTGTTTATACTGTACATGGAGTCACATGTATAGAGAACAGCTTTTCCTTCTTATACCCAGTACATTTTATACTATAATGGAAGAAGAACAAATGACTCTAAATCTAAAATTGTAGCTGAATAACAAATAATCCTAAAATATGTGAGGAACCACAAAAGACCCTGAATAGCCAAAATAATGTTGAAAAAGAAAGCCAGAGTGGGAGGCATCACGATCCTGGACTTTAGCCTCTACTACACAGCTGTAATCATCAAGACAGTATGGCGTTGGCACAAAAACAGACACAGAGACCAATGGAATAGAATAGAGAACTGAGAATTGGACCCACAGATGTATAGCTAACTAACCTTTGACAAAGCAGGAAAGAGTATCCAATGGAAAAAGATAGTCTCTTTAGCAAATGGTACTGGGAGAACTGGACAGCAGCATGCAGAAGAATGAAACTGGACCACTTTCTTACCCCATACACAAAAATAAACTAAAAATGGATTAAAGACCTCAATGTGAGACAGGAAACCATCAAAAACCTAGAGGAGAAAATAGACAGCAACCTCTTTGACCTCAGCTATAGCAACTTCTTACTCAACACGTCTCTGAAGGCAAGTGAAATAAAAGCAGAAATGAACTATTGAGACTTCATCAAGATAAAAAGCTTCTGAATTGCAAAAGAAACAATCAACAAAACTAAAAGGCAACCAACAGAATGGGAGAAGATATTTGTGCATGACATATCAGATAAAGGGTTAGTATTCAAAATCTATAGAGAACTTACCAAACTCAATACCCGAAAAACAAATAATCCAGTGAAAAAATGGGCAGAAGATATGAATAGATACTTTTCCAAAGAAGACATCCAGATGGACAACAGACACATGAAAAGATGCTCAACATCACTCATCATCAGGGAAATACAAATCAAAACCACACTGAGATACCACCTCACATCTGTTCAGAGTGGCTAAAATTAACAACTCAGGAAACAACAGATGCTGGTGAGGGTGTGGAGAAACAGGAACCCTCTTGCAAATTTGTGCAGCTGCTCTGGGAAACAGTGTGGAAGTTCCTCAAAAAATTAAAAATAGAACTACCCTATGACCCAGCAATAGCACTACTAGGAATTTATCCAAAGGATACAGGAGTGCTGATTCATAGAGGCATATGTACTCCAATGTTTATAGCAGTGCTTTCAACAATAGCCAAATGATGGAAAGAGCCCAAATGTTCATCAACAGATGAATGGATAAAGAAGATGTGGTTTATGTATACAATGGAATATTACTTGGCAATGAAAAAGAATGAAATCATGCCATATGCAACGACGTGGGTGGAAATGGAGGGTATTATGCTAAGTTAAATTGGTCAGTCAGAGACAGATATCATATGTTTTCAGTCATATGTGCAACTTGAGAAACTTATGGGGGAAGTTATGGGGGAAGGGAAGGGGAAAAATAGTTTCAAACAGAGAGGGAGGCAAACCATAAGAGACTCTTAAATACAGAGAATAAACTGAGGGTTGATGGGGAGAGGGGTGGGAGAGAGGGGAAAATGGGTGATGGCCATTGAGAGGGCACTTGTTGGTATAAGCACTGGGTGTTGTATGTAAGTGATGAATCATGGGAATCTACGCCTGAAACCAAGAGCACACTGCATACAATGTATGTTAGCTAACTTGAAAATACATTATATTTAAAAAAATAAAATAATAAAAAAGAAAACCACTATTTTCACTTTTATCACCACTGATTAGAAAAATTGCAAACTATTTGGAAGTTGAGCAACCCTCTCTAAAATATCTGTGGACCAAAGAATAAATCAGAAAGGAAATTAGAAAACATTATCACTAAATAATAACAAAACAGTATATCAAAATGTAAGTGATATAAAGCTTTAGTTATAAACATTTTTATTAGAAGAGAGGAAGGTTTTAAATCAATGGTCTGATCTTCCACCTTGAGAAATTAAAAAAAAATAATTACAATTAAACCCAAAGAAAAGAGAAGGAAGGATATTGTGAAAAAAACCCCTCTCCCACCAAAAAGCTAAATGAAATAGAAAGCAGAAAAATAACAGCATTCCATTTTAATTCCACAGTGATCAGAAATACACCCTGTACAATTGCAGTCATTTAAAGATTTGTTGAAATTTGCTTTATGGCCTAGGATAGTGAAGTATTTTGATAAATGTCCTGTGTGTATTGGAGAAGAATGAGTGTTCTGCAGTTGTTGAATGTTGAGCTCTTCAAGGTCAAGTCTGTGTCCTTGCTGGCTTTTAGTTACTAAGACAGAAGTCTCTAACTTTATGGAACTTATCTATTTTTCTTTTAGCTTTATTAATTTCAAATTAATGTGTTTTGAAGCAATGTTACTGTATATGTACACCTTTAGGATTGTTATGTCTTCCTGATGAACTGACACATGTTCAGTGTGAATCACATGTCTCTGCCAATACTCCTTGTGTTGAACTGGCTTTCTTATAATTAGTAATTGCATGGTACATCTTTTATCATACTTTTTCTTTCTATGACTGTTCCCATGTTTCAAGCATAATCATTCTCTTCTAATCAAGTATTTTTATTCTAACACTCTATGCCTTTTCAGTGGAGTAATATAGACCATTTCCACCTAATGTGATTATAGAGATTGGTTGGATTTAAATCCACCATCTTGCTATTTGTACCATTTGTGACTTGTTCTTTATTTCTCCTTTACCGCTATGTTTGTCTGCTCTGGCTACCATAACAGTTTACCATAGACTGGATGACTGAAATAACAAAATTTGTTTTCTCACAACTCTGGAGGCTAGAAGTCCAAAATCAAGGTTCTTAGGAGGGCACTAACCCTATCAACCTTTATGACCTTATTTAACCTTTATTACCTTCTTGCAGGCCCCATCTCTAATTATAGTCATATTGTGAGTTACAACTTCATAAGAATTTTGGAAGGACACATTTAGTCTACAGCACCTGCTCTCTTTTGGGTTATTCAGATATTTTCAGTATTCCATTTAATCTCCAGTAGATTAAAATCCAGTCCAATAGACTGAATTTTAAGCAATGGTTTCTCTAGTGTTACAGTATGTAACTTTTTACATATGTAATGTATTTAATAATACTTAAATATTGTTTTCACTTTTAATAGGCAACAGTCTTTTAGTGAAAATAAAAAACACAGTTGATAATATTTGTCCACATATGTAATGTTTAGAATGCTCTTCATTCCTTTTGCAGATTTAGGTTACTGTGTGGGATTATTTCCTTTCAGGGACGTTCATTTGCCTATTATCAAAATAAGCAACCACCACTTCAAATGAAAGCCTCTTCTAGTATCTGCTCACTATGGAAGTTTTCTTTGTCTTCAGAGTTCTCTAACATCTTTAAGGACAAATAGAAGTTTTTAATATAGCCAGTTTGTTGTTGTTGCATCAACTGCTTTATAGACATCTATTGTCACACTGCATCCCATTAAATGTCAGTAAACCTCAGTGTTACAATCAATGTTTTGGGCAATAAAGAAAAGTAACTAAACTGAAGAGGACTCAGCATTCGTGGTATAGCTCCTAACCTCTGCCCAGCCAGCTTCCATGAAGGTTTTTTTTTTAAGTTTTTATTCAAATTCCAGAAAAGTTCACATACAGTGTAATATTGGTTTCAGGTGTACAATAGAGTGATTCAACATTTCCATACATCACCCTGTGCTCATCACAACAAGTGCCCTTCTTAATCCCCATCACCTATTTCCTGTATCTCCATCCCCCTCTGGTAACCATCAGTGTGTTCTCTACAGTTAAGAATCTGTTTCTTGGTTTGCCTCTCTCTTTTTTTCTCCTCCTTTGCTCATTTGTCTTGTTTCTTAAATTCCACATATGAGTGAAGTCATGGTATTTGTCTTTCTCTGACTGATTTATTTCACTTAGCATTATACTCTCTAGTAAATTTTTTAAATAAGAATACACGTCTTACTAATCAGAAGCTGAAACTCCTTTTTAGGCTGTTTATTTTTCTTCCACTTTCATGCTTCCAACTTTATTCAGCCTCAAGAACATCCTTTAACGTTTCTTTTTTTTTTTTTTAACGGTTATTTATTTTTGAGACAGGGAGAGACAGAGCATGAACGGGGGAGGGTCAGAGAGAGGGAGACACAGAATCTGAAGTAGGCTCCAGGCTCTGAGCTCTCAGCACAGAGTCCAACGCGGGGCTGGAACTCACGGACCGCGAGATCATGACCTGAGCCACCCAGGCGCCCCTCCTTTACCGTTTCTTGAAGTGAATGTCTACTGGCAATAAATTCTCTCAGCTTTGGTTATTTGGAAATGTCCTTATTCCACCTTCATTTTTAAAAATGGATTTACCTAGGAATAAATCTAACCAAAGATGTAAAAGATCTGTATGCTGAAAACTATAGAAAACTTATGAAGGTAATTGAAGAAGATTTAAAGAAATGGAAAGACATTCCCTGCTCATGGATTGGAAGAATAAATATTGTCAAAATGTCAATACTACCCAAAGCTGTCTACACATTCAATGCAATCCCAATCAAAATTGCACCAGCATTCTTCTCGAAACTAGAACAAGCAATCCTCAAATTCATATGGAACCACAAAAGGCCCCGAATAGCCAAAGTAATTTTGAAGAAGAAGACCAAAGCAGGAGGCATCACAATCCCAGACTTTAGCCTCTACTACAAAGCTGTCATCATCAAGACAGCATGGTATTGGCACAAAAACAGACACATAGACCAACGGAATAGAATAGAAACCCCAGAACTAGACCCACAAACGTATGGCCAACTCATCTTTGACAAAGCAGGAAAGAACATCCAATGGAAAAAAGACAGTCTCTTTAACAAATGGTGCTGGGAGAACTGGACAGCAACATGCAGAAGGTTGAAACTAGACCACTTTCTCACACCATTCACAAAAATAAACTCAAAATGGATAAAGGACCTGAATGTGAGACAGGAAACCATCAAAACCCTAGAGGAGAAAGCAGGAAAAGACCTCTCTGACCTCAGCCGTAGCAATCTCTTACTCGACACATCCCCAAAGGCAAGGGAATTAAAAGCAAAAGTGAATTACTGGGACCTTATGAAGATAAAAAGCTTCTGCACAGCAAAGGAAACAACCAACAAAACTAAAAGGCAACCAACGGAGTGGGAAAAGATATTTGCAAATGACATATCGGACAAAGGGCTAGTATCCAAAATCTATAAAGAGCTCACCAAACTCCACACCCGAAAAGCAAATAACCCAGTGAAGAAATGGGCAGAAAACATGAATAGACACTTCTCTAAAGAAGACATCTGGATGGCCAACATGCACATGAAAAGATGTTCAGCGTCGCTCCTTATCAGGGAAATACAAATCAAAACCACACTCAGATATCACCTCACGCCAGTCAGAGTGGCCAAAATGAACAAATCAGGAGACTATAGATGCTGGCAAGGATGTGGAGAAACAGGAACCCTCTTGCACTGTTGGTGGGAATGCAAATTGGTGCAGCCACTCCGGAAAACAGTGTGGAGGTTCCTCAGAAAATTAAAAATAGACCTATCCTATGACCCAGCAATAGCACTGCTAGGAATTTATCCAAGGGACACAGGAGTACTGATGCATAGGGGCACTTGTACCCCAATGTTTATAGCAGCACTCTCAACAATAGCCAAATTATGGAAAGAGCCTAAATGTCCATCAACTGATGAATGGATAAAGAAATTGTGGTTTATGTACACAATGGAGTACTACATGGCAATGAGAAAGAACGAAATATGGCCCTTTGTAGCAATGTGGATGGAACTGGAGAGTGTTATGCTAAATGAAATAAGCCATACAGAGAAAGACAGATACCATATGGTTTCACTCTTATGTGGATCCTGAGAAACTTAACAGAAACCCATGGGGGAGGGGAAGGAAAAAAAAAAAGAGGTTAGAGTGGGAGAGAGCCAAAGCATAAGAGACTCTTAAAAACTGAGAACAAACTGAGGGTTGATGGGGGTGGGAGGGAGGGGAGGGTGCGTGATGGGTATTGAGGAGGACACCTTTTGGGATGAGCACTGGGTGTTGTATGGAAACTAATTTGACAATAAATTTCATATATTGAAAAAAATGGATAAAGAAGATGTGGTGTAATACACACACACACACACACACACACACACACACACACAATGGAATACTACTTGGCAATGAAAAAGAATGAACTCTTGCCATTTGCAACAATGTGGATGGAACTGGAGGGTATTATGCTGAATGAAATAAGTCAGTCAGAGAAATACAGGTATCATATGTTCTCATTCACATATGGAATTTGAAAAACTTAACAGAAGACCACGGGGAAAGGGAAGGAAAAAATAGTTAGAAACCGAGGGAAACAAACCATAAGAGATTCTTAAATGCAGAGAACAAACTGAGGGTTGATGGGGAGGGCAGAGGGGGGAGAGGATAATGGGTACTGGGCATTGAGGAGGGCACTTGTTGGGATCAGCATTGGGTATGGTATGTAAGTGATGAATCATGGGAATCTACTCCCAAAGCCAAGAGAACACTGTATACTCTGTTAGCTAACTTGACAATAAATTATATATATGAAAAAAAACCAAACAAATAAAAAATAAAAAAATAAGATGAATTTTCAGTTCGTGTAGGATGCTAAATGGGTCGTTTTTTTTCAGGTTACTCCTCTAAAGATAACATTGCATTGGATTGTAGCTTCTGTAATTTTTGTTGAAAAGCCAGTGATAATTTTTAACATTAATCTTCTGGAGTTAATAATTTTTTTCACCAAATGCTGGGTTTCTTCTTATCTTTAATTTTGAGCCACTTGGCTCTGATATGCCTGGTGAAGTTTTCTTTGTATTTATTTTGCTTGGTATTAGAAGAGCTGCTTGAATCTGTGAGTTGAGGCCTTTGATCAGATATGGAAAACTCTTCATTGTTATTTTTTTTAAATATTGTTTCTGTTCATGTTCTACTTCTCTTTTACATTCTATTACATTATATTCTTTCCTCTTTTCCCCCTGTCTGTGCTTCAGTTTGAGTATTTTCAGTGATGTTTTCAGTTTCACCTATCTGTGCTGTGTTCAAGCTGCTGTTAAACAAATCCAATGAATTCTTAATTTCAAATATTGGTGTTTTGTAATTTTTTTAATGTTTATTTATTTTTGAGAGAGATAAGGGGGGGAGGGGCAGAGAGAGAGGGGGAGACACAGAATCCGAAGCAGGCTCCAGGCTCTGAGCTGTCAGCACAGAGCCTGATGCGGGGCTTGAACCCACGATCCACAAGATCATGACCTGAGCTGAAGTCAGACTCTTAACTGACTGAGCCACCCAGGTGCCCCTGGCGTTTTGTAATTTTAGGAAGTTCATTTGATTATTATAGTTTCTGATTTTCAGCTGAAATAATGCATCTTTTAATCCATTTTGTCTATGTGTATGGATCATAATTATTTTTCTTAACATATTGATCATAATTATTTTAAAGTTGTTGTCTGCTAAAACCAGGAATATCTTTGAGTCTATAGTTCTTGACCATTTTATCTCTTAATTATTGTTTTCTTCTTGTTTTTTTGGACTTCTATTAATTTTTTAATTTACCCTGGATATTGTAGATGATATGTTGTAGAGGTGTATCTATTTACAGAGAGCATTGAGTTTCAATTTGTCAGAAAGTTAAATTACTGGTAGATCGCCTTGATCTTTTTGAGGTCTGGTTTTAGGTTTTCTTGGGGGCCAGTCCATTTCTGCTTTGTCCTTACTCCTAGAGTGTAACCTTAATCACAATTCCTATGATGTTTCATAGAGTATGGCCTTTCTAGGGTTTCAACTAAAGGCCCAGAGTGCTCATCAAATTCTGTCTATTCTTGTTGGGCCCAATGCCAATTATCTTTCTCCAGAGATATTTAAACTTTATAACTTTTCATCAGTTCTCACATGTGTAGTTGTTGTTCTCTGTCAGCCTCCTGGAATCTTGCCTGAAACAGTGGGCCTCGGAGTTGGCCAAGCATTAAAGGAGAACTTCCATGAAGATTTCTGGGGTTCCCTCTCTGAGACTTTCCTTCTTCGCAGCCACCCTCCTCAAGTTCTGGCTACTTTTGCTTTCATAATCGCCAGTCTCTTCCTCTTTTACACAGTGAGAACACCCCTCCTCGTACTGTGTCCTGGGAAATGTTCCCAGTGGGAGAACCTGGGTCATAGTGGAACTGTGATAAAACACAAGAAAACTTGTGTTTTCTTACAGTATTTGCTTAGATCATCTGCCTTATTCACATACAGGCACTTTTTTAGGGTAAAGCTCATTGTTTACCCAATATTAAGAAGTTATTAAAGGTTTACTAGAGACCACCTACTTTTCATGTACTTGATCTCTTTTCATCACCATGACAAACACATAAGAAATAATCATAATATTAGTATAAATACAATGTATATATGCTAAGTACCAGGCATTATTTTGAGCCTTTTATGTATTTTTGTCATATATACTCATTTAATCCTCACATTGGCCATACAAATAGGTACTATTTTTGTTCTTACTTTACAAATGGGACATTTTAGAAACTATAGAGGCTAAGTAACTCTTCTCTCCATCCCCATACACAATATATAAATGCTGGAATTCAAGCTTCAAACCTAGGCAGTGTGGCTTCAGAATTTATGCTTTTAATGACTTCATTATTGATGGTGTTATTTCCATTTTACAGAGAGGGAAACTGAGTTTTAGAGAGGTTAGAGGATTTCCCCAATGTCACAGTGCTGATAAGTGGCAGCACTAGGATTTGAGCTACTAGAATCCAATCCTTTGCTCTTTCCTGTATATCATAGTTCCTTCCAAAGGAGAAAGAAGAAACATGTTTTCATTTTTGGGACTTCAGCTTAAAAGAATTTTGTGGGGACTTAGGAGGGGCCAAACAACATCCTTTGGTTCTTAGTGAAGATATAATTTGTCAGTGGATATAATTTGCTGACTGTGTATAACCGGGCATTGGAAGGGGGTTGTTTTTCCCACAGACATGCATTATTTCTGAACACCTCTAGGACTGACTCCTATGGAAGCATATTGATAGCTCCATGAATGTCAGTTTTGGGAGTTGGAAAGACAGCAGAGCTCAACCTTGAAGTCCTCAGCATACACTGGGACGTGTGATGCCTAACTGACGTGCATGTTCCTTCTGGTATGAGCACATATGCTCCTTGGGTATTTCAGACACTTGCCAACCATAAACAGAGCCCTTGAGAGAGTCTGAGATGCCAAGTGTTTCTGTTTTGTTAAGGCTGCCAGACTGAGTTAAGGAGAGGAAGTTGGTTCCTTTGTTAGGGAAGAACAATGCATATGTTTACACATGAGCCAGGAGTGCCAGAGGCTGTAGAATGTACTACTTAGAGAGCCACCCAGAACCCATGTGTCTCACCAGGTCTCTGATACTGACCACCCTTTTTTTTTTTGCAGTGTGGAGGCTGCCAGCATTGGATTCGTCATTGTTATTGACCGACGAAGGGACAAGTGGAGCTCCATAAAAGCATCATTGACACGAATAGCTGTAAATATTCATTTTTGTGATGTTATTATAAAAGTAATTTAAATTGTTCAAGTATTTCATGTCAAAGTCACAAGGAAAAGGCGATTATTTTATGCAAAATTTTGGGAAGGTCTCTGTAGCAGAGGCTGTGTGTCACATCCATGTCCCCTCTGCCACCTACCTGCAGGTCACTGCAGACAATTCCTGAGCATGTCCAAAGCTTCCTGAATCTACCTTATTGATCTCTCTGGTCACCTGGAGTGCTGGAAAGTTAATGCCCCAGGAGTGACCAACTATTGAGTTATGGGAATTGATAGATAAATACTCCAGCTTCTGCACCCCCCTCAGTGGGACAATTCTGAGATATATACCACATAGTATCTCAGAGGACCCAGACCTTCTTGCTCACGGCAGTGCCCCCCTTGATACATTGGCTCTCTAGTTATCACGTTCTCATCTTCCCCCACTCCTTCACTATGTTTTCTGGGATCACCTCCTCAATAAACTCTATGCCCAGATCCTTGTCTTGGGATTTGCTTTGTGGGGTGAGGGGTCACCCAGCGTAAGCCAGTCTTCATTTCAGTATTCAAATTAGTTTTTCCCATATTGAAAGACATGGGAAAAACCAGACAAAATATGACGTGTGCTTGCTTTTGGTATGAAATTGTACAACCTTGGATGAATTTCCTTTTCCATCTAATCAGTCTGATTTTGCTCTCTCTGTGTTGCCTTTCAGCAAGTAGATGTATCCTTTCTCTCCTTAGGGACCTCAGACCAGGGAATTCAACCACATGAGCAGGCAGACACCTCAGAGCAGCCATACCAGCATTTTCACGAAAGCACGGGTTGCCTAAGGCAGTTGGGACTGGATGAAGAGGATAAGATAATAGGGTGGTGATGTGTGTGTAGGAGGCTGGGATGAGAGAGGAACATTTGTAACCTCACTTAGGCCTACTTACAAAGGCAGTCACACATGCAAACATGCACATATTACAGAGTCTCAGATCTAGAGCCTTAGCCAGAAACACAAATAGTGTCTCAGCCCATTTGTCTTATTATGACATAACAAAATAAAAGCTTCTTCTGTTTATGAGCTAGCATTTCTTTTTTTTTTATTTTTTAACATTTATTTATTTTTGAGACAGAGAGAGACAGAGCATGAACGGGGGAGGGTCAGAGAGAGGGAGACACAGAATCGGAAACAGGCTCCAGGCTCTGAGCTGTCAGCACAGAGCCCGACGCGGGGCTCAAACTCGCGGGCTGTGAGATCATGACCTGAGCCGAAGTCGGCTGCTTAACCGACTGAGCCACCCAGGCGCTCCTATGAGCTTGCATTTCAAAGATGAGGGAAAGGAAGACTTCCTTCACTTTGTGCATGGATTGTTTTGTTCCTTTGGTTTAGTTTGGCTACAGGATTTATTTTGTGGTCCATACTCTGAGGATTTAGACACCTGACAGTGCCCATGACTATTTTAGAGGACTGACCTCAAGAGAATTCTAGTTTCCCAGGATCCATTGGCAATCTTGAATAATCTAATATTTGAGCCTAATTTGTTCAAGAAGTACATTATCACTTTATGCCTAAAAGACACTGTAGTTCAGGGATCTCCAAATCTGGCTTCTAATCAGAATTGTCAGGTGCTTGTTGAAAATAGATACGTGAACTTCATCCCAGTTCTAGTGAATCAGAATATTTCAGGGTAAAGACCAGATTTATTTTTTTAACAAACACCTTGGGAGGTTGCTTTGGGGAACCACTAGAAGAAAAGGAAGCCACGAGCAATTGGAGACTTGGAATCTCATATGTGCCATTAAATTGTTATATGAATCTGAGTTATCTTATTTCTTAGGACCTTACCTCAAGATGAAGGCAAGGCTTCCTGAAAACAAGTTGGCAATAATATGCATCAGGAGCCATCTAAAATACTAACTCTTTGAGTCAATAATTCTTTTGGGAAATTATCCTAAGAAAATGTTTCAAATGTGAATAAAGATGTTCATTTCAGTATTATTTATAATGATAAAAGTATGGAAAGGCCTAAATCATTAGCAATAAGGGATTGGTTAAATAAATTGCACACCCATGAAAAATAATGTTTCCAAAGAATTTTTAATAACAGAAATAAAAGCTCATGGTATAATATTAAGTAAAAAATCAAGTTACAAAATGTGTCTAGTATGAGTTCAACCATGAGAAAGATATTTCAGCAGAGAAAATAGCCTGTAAGTAATTAGATTGAAATATTAAAAATGGCTATGAGATCATGGGTGATTTTGGTGGTTTTCTTTTCTTAATGTATACTTTCATCATTTTCTGAATTTTTTCTGTAAGGAGTGTGAAATACTTTTATAATCAGAAATTTTTTGGTTTTTTGATTTGGTATGATTTTTAAGGGGGGGTTTGTATTACTCGAATATTATCTCTTTCAGCTCTGAAATTCTATAATGTATATTCTAATTCTTTGGCATCTCTGGTGTCTACTTCAACTTTCCTTTCTGTGATCTTGGGCAAAAGGAGACCAATGGATGTGACAGTTGCCCTGACACTTTCCATGATCCTTCCAGGTAGCATTTCCAGGAAATTTGCAGCTTATATTCATCCTTCGTCCATCTCGCTTTATCCAGAGGACATTCACTGACATTGGCATTAAGTATTATCGAGATGAATTTAAAATGAAAGTGCCGGTAAGCATTACTTTTCATCTTGTCTGCTTTTGGTCAGGGCCTGTGGAGAAGATGGCATTTGGGCTGAGTTTCTAAGGAAGGTAGGACTCCACAGGCAGAGAGAGGAGGGCATTCTGGGCAGAGGGAACAGCGTGTGTAAGGACATGGAGGCAGGAAGTACACACTTTATGTGAGGTCCCTGGGGAAGCCCCATTTTTGTTGGAATATATATAGGATAAGTGTTTGGAAGGAAAAAAATAGAAAACATGGAATAGGTTTTCAGTGTAAGGATAAAAGGTCTGGATTTCATTCAGTAGGCAGTGGGGATCAGTGAAGGTTTTTCAGTTGGGGAGTGACTTGGGTAATGTGGTATTGGAGTTATATAATCTGAAGATGGTGCTCAAGACTGTAGAAAGTGGAAAGCAGGAGGGATATTGTAAGGGTATGGGTAAAAGAAAATAAGGGTCTAATACATGGAGTGACACAAATGTAGTTAACTATAGAATAAAAATAAAACCAACATGTGATACTCATCAAAGGAAAACAAATTAAAATGGCAAGGTTAAAAATTTTACCTGTAATTTTGGCTGAGATATGGGGGAAACAGCCACTTTCATACTTTGCTGATTGGAATAAAGTTGGTAATGATCGATATGAAGGACTAATTGGCTGCATTTATCAAAAATTAAAGTGTACACACTCTTTGACCTTCCTATGAAAGTTATTCTATAGATATTCTCACACATGTGCATAAATCTGCATATACAATGATATTCATTGCCAAATTGTTTGTAATGATAAATGCTTGGAAACACCATAATGACCAACAACAGGGGAGTGGTTAAATAAATAATGGTCTACACAATCAATTAAATACTTTGTAGCCATCAAAAGTGATAAGTCATGATATAACCGTAGTGAAAACAGGTGGCAACTAACATATACCTAACCTATGACCCAACCAAGAAAAGTGAAAACACATGTCCACAAAGAGACATGTACAAGAATGTCCATCAGCTGGTGAATGGATAAAGAAATTGTGGCATAGTCACATAACGGAATGACATTAAGCAATAAAAAGAATGAAGTATTGATATTTATAACAGCATGGCTACATCTCCAAAATATTCTCTTGAAAGAAAGAAATTAGACACTAAAGGGTGTATGTTCTGTGATTCTTTTTATACAAAGTTTAACAAGAGGCAAACCTAAGCTATAGTGTTAGAAAATCACATGGTGGCTGCTGTTAGGGGTGAAGGGTAGTGAAAATTGATTGGAAGGAGACACAAGGGAACTTTCTAGGGAAATGTATATCTTGATTGGATGGTATTACATGTGTGTAATACATGTAATGTATTACACACATGTATTACATGTGTGTAATTAGCACTTGTCAGAGCTAATTGACTTATGCCCTTAAAAATCTGTGTATTTTATTGATGTAAATTATATCTCAATCAAAAAAGGAAAAACAAAAAAAGGGGAAAATAGGTTAGATGAATATACAGTGACAGAGAAGTTTCTAATACATAGTTTTGGTTTTATATTTTGTTTAGTTCGAATAATTTCAATCTCAGAAAAATTTCAAAAGTAAGATTGGGGTGTCTGGGTGTCTCAGTCAGTTAAGCATCCAACTCTTGGTTGAGACTCAGGTTTTGATCTCATGGTTCATGGGTTCAAGCCCTGCCTTGAGCTCTGCACTGACAGGACGGAGCCTGCTTGGGATTCTCTCCCTCTCTCTCTGCCCCTCTCCTGCTTGTGTGCTCTCTCTCTCTCTGGAAAATAAATAAAATAAACATTTGAAAAAAATAAGATTAGTACAAAGGACATATTATGCCCTTTACCCAGATTCATTCACTTATTTCAACATTTAATCCCCATTTGCTTTATTATTTATTTACTACTTGCTTCTGTCTCTATATTATTATATATGTCTATAGATATATACATCTCTCTTTTTCTCTCTTTAATATAGAAATATGTATATTTATCTCTATTTGTAATATATAGAGATAAATTTACATATAAAGGTATGTAAATGTATGTATTATACATGTATGTGATATGTATATTTGAATTTTTATATACAGGATCTAGTTTAGAATCAGTGTATATAGTTGTCATGTCTCTTCAGTTTCCTTTTATCTGAAACATTTCCACAATCTTTCTTTGTCTTTTGTGACATTAGCATTCTTAGAGAATATAATCCCTTAAAAAATAAACTTACCTCATTTGAGGCTCATGTGATGATCTCTCAGGATTTGATCCAGGTTATGCATTCCTAGCTCAAATACTACTTAAGTGATGTTATGTCCTTCTCATGGCATCACATGTGGAGACACACAGTGTTCATCTACCCCCTCATCAGTAACATTATTTTGACCCCTTAGTCAAGGTGTTGTCCAATTTCTCAAATGTATTATGTTCCCATTGCAACTAATACAGATCTTTGGAGAAACACTCTAAGACCATACAAATATCCTGCTCCTCAAAAGATTCTTCTCTATATTTAATATCTAATATCTACTTAATATTTAATATCTATTGATAATTCTTGCCTAGAACAATATTTATTAAATTGATTGCAAAATAATGATTTCCCAGCTACACTCCCTGAACATGTACTAAATCAGAAGTTGGTCTTCTACTATAAGCTAGAACTTTCCCTTCTCCCTTATTTATTATCATTAGACATAACATGTATGTCTTTCTCCCTTATGTACATATATGAATATATGTATTTATTCAAGGAATTAGAGCGTTCCCACTGATACCTTAAGTTTTAGGTCATCATCAGTGATCCCATGTGGGGGAAACTTCACATTATTTGCATGTAAAAAATAATTTAATGTTTAAAATTAAAATGTTTGCCAAAACTCAGAAAGCATCCATCATGAATGCAAGATACTTTCAGTAAAAAGTAAGTTACAATAGTACATGGCAAAATAAAGAAATAAATACATTTTAAGTCATCTAAGACATATTTTTTCAGTGGGGATAAGAGCAAGGAGAAAACAGTATGGATAGTATACTTTCATTTGAATAAAATAGGAGGGGCATGTATGTAATTGTATTTGCATAGGTCAGGTTGAGAAGGTTGTATAAGATATCAAGAAACTGGTTGAAGTGGTTGCCTTCCAGATGTAGAACTGGAGGTCTGGAGGTAGGGGTGAGAGGAAGACTATTTTCTATCTAGGTAGATTCTTATTCTGTTTGAATTTATTATCTCATACATATATTATCAGTTCAAAACAAATTAAAAAACCTCTTTAATTCAAATTGCTCTGAGAAAATATTTTATCCATTCCAGTGAAAACTGACCATCTCAGATAAGGGATTTTTCTATTTCTTTTTCTAACTCTCATTTTCCCTCTTTTGGTTTCATTTTGTATTACTAATCAAATTTCCTAAAATACTTTCTCCCTATACTTTGGGTGTTAACCAGACAGAAAATGTATTTCCTGTTCTATTTTAAATACTTATTTTGAAATATTTGAGTATTTAAGAGAACTGTGAGCCATGAGTTTCTTATTCTGTTTTCCTGGACCGAGTAACAATTAACATTGTGGAATAGATGACTTACAAGAAATGAATGAACTTTTCATAATCCTCATAAGCTTCTTCCCCTTCAGAGATAAAGACTAGTCAATTGTTTCTTGTCACTCAAAAAGGTTTGGAGTTAGGAGCATTTGATCAAATGCCATATGTGTTTCTCTGGTTGTACATAAAATATACCTCTCAAAGAGATAATATGTAAACATATACATATGTGATTTATGCCCTCCTGTTCATTCGGTGCATCTATACTAAGGAGAGAAGGACCATCTACCTTATCTTGATACTATGTCTTAGCTACTTCTGTATGTGATAATGTATGTTGAGTTTTCACCTATCATTCTTTCAATTTTAAACTTAAAATCAACTTTTATTATTTTATTTTATTTTATTTTTTAATTATTTATAATTTTATTTTTTTCAAGTTACACCCAAATTAGTTAGCATATAGTGCAACAATGATTTCACGAGTAGATTCCTTAGTGCTCCTTACCCATTTAGCCCATCCCCCCTCCCATCCCCCCTCCAGTAACCCTCTGTTTGTTCTCCATGAGTCTCTTACGTTTTGTTCCCCTTCCTGTTTTTATGTTATTTTTGTTTCCCTTCCCTTATGTTCATCTGCTTTGTCTCTTAAAGTCCTCATATGAGTGAAATCATGATATTTGTCTTTCTCTAACTAATTTCCCTTAGCATAATACCCTTTAGTTCCATCCACGTAGTTGCAAATGACAAAGATTTCATTCTTTTTGATTGTCGAGTAATACTTCATTGTGTATATATACCACATCTTCTTTATCCATTCATCCATTGATGGACATTTGGGCTCTTTCCATACTTTGGCTGTTGTCGATAGTGCTGCTATAAACATTGGGGTACGTGTGTCCCTTCAGAACAGCACACCTGTATCCCTTGGATAAATACCTAGTAGTGCAATTGCTGGGTTGTAGTTTTAAAGATCTCTCAGTCACTCAAACTATAGGCACATTTAGTAGGGCATTTAAAAATTTTTTTTTTATTAAAATCAGTGTTTTATTTTTTACTCCTTTAAAAAAAATTTTTTTTTGAATTTTTTTGAATTTTTAATTTTTTTTTATTTATATATGAAATTTATTGTCAAATTGGTTTCCATACAACACCCAGTGCTCATCCCAAAAGGTGCCCTCCTCAATACCCATCACCCACCCTCTCCTCCCTCCCACCCCCCATCAACCCTCAGTTTGTTCTCAGTTCTCAACAGTCTCTTATGCTTTGGCTCTCTCCCACTCTAACCTCTTTTTTTTTTTTTCCTTCCCCTCCCCCATGGGTTCCTGTTAAGTTTCTCAGGATCCACATAAGAGTGAAACCATATGGTATCTGTCTTTCTCTGTATGGCTTATTTCACTTAGCATCACACTCTCCAGTTCCATCCACGTTGCTACAAAAGGCCATATTTCATTTTTTCTCATTGCCACGTAGTACTTCATTGTGTATATAAACCACAATTTCTTTATCCATTCATCAGTTGATGGACATTTAGGCTCTTTCCATAATTTGGCTATTGTTGAGAGTGCTGCTATGAACATTGGGGTACAAGTGCCCCTATGCATCAGTACTCCTGTGTCCCTTGGATAAATTCCTAGCAGTGCTATTGCTGGGTCATAGGGTAGGTCTATTTTTAATTTTCTGAGGAACCTCCACACTGTTTTCCGGAGTGGCTGCACCAATTTGCATTCCCACCAACAGTGCAAGAGGGTTCCCGTTTCTCCACATCCTTGCCAGCATCTATAGTCTCCTGATTTGTTCATTTTGGCGACTCTGACTGGCGTGAGGTGATACCTGAGTGTGGTTTTGATTTGTATTTCCCTGATAAGGAGCGACGCTGAACATCTTTTCATGTGCCTGTTGGCCATCCGGATGTCTTCTTTTTCCAACGTTTATTTATTTTTGGGACAGAGAGAGACAGAGCATGAACGGGGGAGGGGCAGAGAGAGAGGGAGACACGGAATCGGAAACAGGCTCCAGGCTCTGAGCCATCAGCCCAGAGCCTGACACGGGGCTCGAACTCACGGACCGCGAGATCGTGACCTGGCTGAAGTCGGACGCTTAACCGACTGCGCCACCCAGGCGCCCCCGGATGTCTTCTTTAGAGAAGTGTCTATTCATGTTTTCTGCCCATTTCTTCACTGGGTTATTTGCTTTTCGGGTGTGGAGTTTGGTGAGCTCTTTATAGATTTTGGATACTAGCCCTTTGTCCGATATGTCATTTGCAAATATCTTTTCCCATTCCGTTGGTTGCCTTTTAGTTTTGTTGGTTGTTTCCTTTGCTGTGCAGAAGCTTTTTATCTTCATAAGATCCCAGTAATTCACTTTTGCTTTTAATTCCCTTGCCTTTGGGGATGTGTCGAGTAAGAGATTGCTACGGCTGAGGTCAGAGAGGTCTTTTCCTGCTTTCTCCTCTAGGGTTTTGATGGTTTCCTGTCTCACATTCAGGTCCTTTATCCATTTTGAGTTTATGTTTGTGAATGGTGTGAGAAAGTGGTCTAGTTTCAACCTTCTGCATGTTGCTGTCCAGTTCTCCCAGCACCATTTGTTAAAGAGACTGTCTTTTTTCCATTGGATGTTCTTTCCTGCTTTGTCAAAGATGAGTTGGCCATACGTTTGTGGGTCTAGTTCTGGGGTTTCTCTTCTATTCCATTGGTCTATGTGTCTGTTTTTGTGCCATAAAATTTTTTAAATTTATTTTTTTTATATCTATATTTTAACGTTTATTTATTTTTGAGACAGGGAGAGACAGCATGAACGGGGGAGGGTCAGAGAGAGAGGGAGACACAGAATCTGAAGCAAGCTCCAGGCTCTGAGCTCTCAGCACAGAGCCTGACGCAGGGCTGGAACTCACAGACCGCGAGATCATGACCTGAGCCGAAGTCGGCTGCTTAACTGACTGAACCACCCAGGCGCCCTAAAATTTTTTAAAATTTATTTTGAGAGAGAGAGAAAGAGAGAGAGAGAGAGAGAGAGAGAGAGAGAGAGATCGAACACACGCGAGTGGGGGAGGGGCAGAGAGAAGGGGAAACACAGAATCTGAAGTAGGCTCCAGGCTCTGAGCTGTCAGCACAGAGCCCAACATGGGGCTCAAACTCAGGAACTGTGAGATCATGACCTGAGCTGAAGTCAGACGCTTAACTGACTGAGCCACCCAAGTGGGTAAAGTTTGTACACCCACAGGAGGAAATGAGAAGGAAATAAGATGGGGGTCACTGCATGCATGGAGAGTCACAGGGGAAGCACCAGGTTTTGGTCAGGAGGCAGAAGCAGGAAGAAGCTAGGCCAGAGACTTTATTGGGGTTTCCACAGGAAAAACAAGGCAGGGTAGGGTAAATAACTTAGGATTGGCTAGTTTGAATACTTCCAGTGGGTTTGGGGGCTAGGGGCAGTCTCTAGTCTTTTGATACTTGGTTCTGGGATAATTTAGGACAGGTGAAATATTGGCTTGGTGTGTGAAGGTTAGATAAGGAAGTAGTTGGGGATATGGGCTTTGGATCAGTTGGTTTGCATACAAAACACTTCCTCCCTCTGAGTCCTTTTTTATTTCTAAGAATGGGCTAGCCCTGGGAGAGACTTTCTTTCTCCATTCCAAAAATGCCAGAGCATTGAGAATGCAGAAAATAAGAAAATATAGTTAATGTAATTGGCCCTGTGATGAAATGATGCCAAATAGACAAACGCAGTAGCTAAGAGAACAGAGAAAAACTATTTTACATGCTCAGTGTTTTTAAAAATTTTTATTTTATTTTTAAAAATTCTAGTATAATTAACATACAGTACTGTATTAGTTTCAGGTGTACAATATAATAACTGAGCAATTCTATACATTTCTTAGTGCTCATTATGATAAGTGTACTCTTAATTCTCCTTTTCTATTTTACCTACCCCTCTACCCACCTCCCCTCTGGAAATCGCCAGTTTGTTCTCTGTATTTAAGAGTCTGTTTTTTGTCTGTCTTTTTTTTTCTTTGTTTTGTTTCTTAAATTCCACATACGAGTAAAATCATATGGTATTTTCTTTCTCTGACTGACTTATTTCACTTAGCATTACACCTTTTAAGTCCATCCATGCTGTTGCAAATGGCAAGATTTCATTGTTTTTATGGCTGAGTACTATTCCATTATGTGTGTGTGTATATATGTATATATATACCACTTCTTCTTATCCATTTATTTATCATTGGACACTTGGGTGGCTTTCATAATTTGGCTATTATAAATAATGCTGCAATAATCATAGGGGTGTGTACATCTTTTCAAATTAGTGTTTTCGTATACTTTGGGTAAATACTCAGCAGTCGAATTACTAGGTCACATGGTAACTATTTTTAATTTATTGAGGAACCTCCATACTGTTTTCCACAGTGGCTGCACCACTTTGCATTCCCACCAACAGAGCACAAGGGTTCCTTTTTCTCCACATATTCATTAATACTTGTTTCTTATGTTTTTGATTTTAGCCATTGTGACAGGTGTGAGGTGATATCTCATTGTGGTTTTGATTTACATTTCTCTGATTAGTGATGTTGGGCATCTTTTCATGTGTCTGTTTGCCATCTGTATGTCTTCTTTGAAGGAATGTCTGTTCATGTCTTTTGAGTATTTTTTAATTGGATTATTTGGATTTTTTTGGTGTTACGTAAATTCTTTATATGTTTTGGGTATTAACTCCTTACTGGATATGTCATTTGCAAATATCTTCTCCCATTCAGTATTTTAATTTTGTTGATAGTTTCCTTTGTTGTGCAAAAGTTTTTTTGAGACAGTCCCAATAGTTTAATTTTGCTTTTGTTTCCCTTGCCTCAGGAGACATATCTAGAAAAACGTTTCTGTGGTTGATGTGAAAGAAATTATTGCCTATGTTTTCTGTTAGGAATTTTATGGGTTCAGGTCTCACATTTAGGTCTTTGATCCATTTTTGAGTTTATTTTTGTGTATCGTGTAAGACAGTGGACCAGTTTCATTTTTTTGCATGTAGCTGTCCAGTTTTCCCGTACTATTTGTTGAAGACCCTTTTTCTCCCATTCTTTATTCTTGCCTCCTTTGTGATAGATTAATTGACTATATAATTGTGGTTTTATTTTTGAACTCTACTTTGTTCTGTTGACCTATGCATCTGTTTTTGTGCCAATACCATAGTGTTTGATTACTACAGCTTTGTAGTAAATCTGTGATTGTGATACCTCTAGCTTTGTTCTTTATCAAGATTGCTTTGACTATCTGGGGTCGTTTGTGGTTCCATCCAAATTTTAGGATTATTTGTTATAGTTCTGTGAAAAATGTTACTGGTATTTTGATATGGACCTGTTAATAATATTGGTTCTTCCAATCCATGAACATGGAATATCTTTCCATTTGTGTCATCTTTAATTTCTTTCATCAGTGGTTTATAGTTTTCAGAGTACAGGTCTTTCACCTCCTTGGTTAAGTTTATTCCTAGGTATTTTATTATTTTTGGTACAATTATAAATGGGATTGTTTTACCAATTTTTCTTTCTGCTACTTCATTATTAGTGTGTAGAAATGCAACAGATTTTTGTATATTGATTTTGCATCCTGTGACCATATTGAATTCATTTACTATTTCTAGTGGTTTTTTGGTGGTAACTTCAGGGTTTTCTCTATATAGTATCATGTCATCTGTAAATAGTGAAAGTTTTACTTTTTCCTTACCAATTTGGATGCCATTTATTTCCTTTTCTTGTCTGATTGCTATGGCTAGGACTTCTAGTACTATGCTGAATAAAAGTGGTGAGACTGGACATCTTTCTCTTGTTCCTGATGTTAGAGAAAAGCTGTCAGTTTTCCCCCACTAAGTATGATGTTAGCTGTGGATGTTTCATAAATGACCTTTATTATGTTGAGGTATGTTCCCTCTACACCCACTTTGTTAAGAGTTTTTATCATGAATGTGTGTTGTATGTTGTCAAATGCTTTTTCTGCATCTATTGAAGTGATCATAGGGTTTTTATCTTTTCTCTTATTAATGTGATGTATCACGTTGCTTGATTTGGGAATATTGAACCACTCTTGCATCCCCAGAATAAATCCGACTTGATTGTAGGTGAATAACCTTTTAAAATGTAATGTTGGATTCAGTTTACTAATATTTTGTTGAGGATTTTTGAATCTATGTTCATCAGGAGTATTGGTTTGTAGTTCTCCTTTTTTTTTTTTTTTTTTTTGGTAATGTCTTTATCTGGTTTTGGTATCAGGGTAATGGTGGTCTCATAGAATGAATTTGTAGGCTTTCTTTCTTCTTCTGTCTTTTGGAATAGTTTGAGAAGAATCAGTATTACCTCTTCTTTACACGTTTGGTAGAATTCACCTGTGAAGCCATCTGGTCCTGGGCTTTTCTTTGTTGGTATTAAAAAAATTTTTTTTAATGTTTATTTATTTTTGAGAGGGGGGAGGGGCAGAGAGAGAGACGAAGACACAGAATCAGAAGCAGGCTCTAGGCTCTGAGCCGTCAGCACAGAACCCGATGCAGGGCTTGAATTCATGAGCTGTGAGATCATGACCTGAGCTGAAGTTGGATGTTTAACCAACTGAGCCACCCAGGTGCCCTGGGACTTTTTTTTAAATTGCTATTCAATTCATTGTTAGTAATTGGTCTATTCGAAATTTCTATTTCTTCCTGATTCAATTTTGGAAGGTTATATGTTTCTAGGAATTTTTCTGTTTTTTTTTCTAGGTTGTTCAATTTTTTGGCATATATTTTTTTAAATAAATTCTCTTATAATATTTTGTTATTTCTGTGGTGTTAGTTGCTATTTCTCCTCCTTCATTTCTTTTCTTTTAATGTTTATTTATTTATTTTGAGAGAGAGAGTGTGCATGAGCAGGGGAGGGGCAGAGAGAGAATCCCAAGCTGGCCCCATGCCATCAGTGCAGAGCCTGATGCAGGGCTTGAACACAGGAACTGCAAGATCATGAACTGAGCTGAAACCAGGAGTCAGACACTTAACCGACTGAGCCACCCAGGTGCCCCTCTTCTCCTTCATTTCTAATTTTATTTATTTATTTGAGTCTTCTCTATCTCTTTCTTTGACTAGCCTGGGTAAAAGGGGTTTGTTTTTTTTAATGTTTATTTCTCTTCATGCAATATGGGACTTAAAGTCATGATCCCATTATCAAGAGTCACATGTTCTTCCAACTGAGCCAGCCAGGTGCCCCAAGTCTGGCTAAAAGTTTAACAATTTTGATTATTTTTTTCAAAGAACCACTCCTCATTTCATTTATTGTTCTGTTCTGTTGTTGTTGTTGTTGTTGTTGTTGTTTGTCTCCATTTCATTTATTTCTGCTCTCATCATTATTTCCTTTCTTCTACTGACTTTGTCCTTTTTCCAACTCCTTTAGTGTAGGGTTTATTTGAGACTTTTCTTGTTTCTTGAGGTATTACTATAATCTTCTCTCTTGGAACAGCTTTTCTGCATCCCAAAGATTTGGACTGTTATAGTTTCATTTCTGTTTGTCCCCATGTATTTTTTGATTTCTTCTTTGGCTCCTTGGTTGGCCTATCCATTGTTCAGTAGCAGTTTATTTAGCCTGCATGTATTTGTGTTCTTTCCAAATTTTTTCTTGTGATTGATTTCTAGTTTCATACCATTATGGTCAGAAAAGATACATGATACGATTTCAGTCTTTTTGAATTTATTGAGATTTATTTTGTGGCTAACGTGATCTATTCTGGAGAATGTTCCTTATGCATTTGAAAAGAATGTATTCTGCTGTTTTGGGATGGAATACTTTGAATGTATCTGGTCCAATGTGTCATTCGAAGCCACTGTTTCCTTGTTGCTTTTTGTCTGAATGATCTATCCACTGATCTAGGTGGGGTGTTGAAATCCCCTGTTATTATTGTATTACTATCGATTTCTTCCTTTATGTCTGTTAATGGTTGCTGTATGTACTTAGGTGCTTTCATGTTGGGTGCCTAAATATTTACAATGTTATATCATCTTATTGGATTGTACCCTTTATCATTATGTCCTTCTTTGTCTCTTGTTACAGTCTGTTTTAAAGTTTATTTTGCCTGATATAATTATTGGTACCCCAGCTTTCTTTTCACTTCCATTTGCATGGTAATTGTTTTTCCATCCCTTCATTTTCAATCTGCCTATGATTTTAGTTCTGAAATGAGTCTCCTATAGGCAGCATTTAGATAAGTTTTGCTTTTTTATCCATTCAGTCAACCTATGTCTTTTGATTGGAGCATTTAGTCCATTTATATTCAAAGTAATAGTTAATAGATACATACTTATTGCCATTTTGCTGTGTGGTTTACAGTTGTTTTTGTAGTTCTTCTCTATTCCTTTCTTCTTTAATTGCTCTCTTCCCTTGTGGTTTGATGGCTTTCTTTATTGATATGCTTGGATTCCTTCCTCTTTATTTTGTGTGTGTCTATTACAGGTTTGTGTGTGTGTGTGTGTGTGATTGTGGTTACCATTAGGTTCATAGATAACATCTTATGCATAGAGCAGTCTATGTGAAGTTGTTGGTCACTTAAGTTTGAACCCATTCTAAAAGCACTACATTTTTACTCCCCCACCTTCCACATTTTATGTAAAAATTGTTATAATTTACATCCTTCTATTTTGTGAATGCCTTGACTGATTTCTGTAGATATTATTGATTTTACTGCTTTTTTGTTTTAACCTCCATACTGGTTTTATAAGTGATTCATCTACTACTTTTATTATGTTTGCATTTACTTGTGAAATATTTTCCCTTCATAATTTTCTTACTCCTAATTATGGCCTTTTCCTTCCACTCAAAGAATTTCCTTTAATGTTTCTTATAAGACTGGGTTAGTGGTGATGAATTCCTTTAACTTTTGTTTTTCTGGGAAACTCTTATCTTTTCTTATGTTCTGAATGGTACTCTTGCTGGATAGAGTATTCTTAGTTGTAGATTTTTTTCCTTCATTACTTTGAATATATCATGCCACTGCCTTCTGGCCTGCTTTTCTGCTGAAAAACAAGCTGATAGTCTTTTGGAGTTTCCCCTTGTATATAAGTGTTTTCTTTACTCTTTCTGCCTTTAAAATTCTTTCTTTGTCACTACTTTTTGCCATTTTAATTAATATATGTCTTGGTGTAGACCTCTTTGGGTTGATTTTTGTTGGGGGCTCTCCGTGCCTCTTAGATCTGGGTTTTTGTTTCCTTCCTCAGATTTAGGGAGTTTTCAGCTATTATTTCTTCAAATAAATTTTCTGCCTCCTTCTCTCTCTTTTCTCCTTCTGGGATCCATATAATGTTAATATTATTATGCTTAATGATGTCACTAAGTTTCCTTAAGCTATTCTCAGCTTTTATTATTCTTTTTCCTTTTTGCTATTGAGCTTGGTTGCTTTCTATTACTCTGTGTTCCAGATCATTCATCTGTTCTTTTGCCTTCTCTTATTTGCTATTGATAACCTCTAGTATATTAAAATTTTTTTAATGTTTATTTATTTTTGAGAGAGAGAGAGAGAGAATGAGCAGGGTAAGGGCAGAGAGATGGAGACACAGAATCTGAAGCAGGCTCCAGACTCTGAGCTGTCAGCACAGAGCCCGATGCAGAGCTCAAATTCATGAGCTGTGAGATCATGACCTGAGCTGAAGTCAGATGCTTCACTGACTGAGCCACCCAGGTGCCCCTCCTCTAGTGTGTTTTTAATTTTAGTTATTTAGTTCTTCATCTCTGATTGGTTCTTTCTTTTTTTATTTTTATTTTTTAAGTTTATTTATTTATTTTGAGACAGAGACAGAGAGAGTGAGTGGGGAGGGGCAGAGAGAGAGGGAGAGAGAGACAATCTTGACATGGGGCTTGAACCCACAAACCTGAGATCATGACCTGAGCTGAAACCAAGAGTCGGATGCTTAACCAACTGAGCCACCCAGGATCTTCTCTGGTTGGTTCTTATTGATATTTTCTATCTCTTTGTTAAGTATATCAGTGAGATCCTCCACTCTTTTCTCAAGTACAGTTAGTATTTTTATGACCATTACTTTGAATTTCTTATTAGGCATATTATTTATCTCTGTTTCATTTAACTCTTTTGATGTGGTTTTGTCCTGTTCTTTCATTTGGGACATAATCCTATCTCTTTATTTTATCTAACTCCCTGGGTGTGTTTCTATGTGTTAGGAAAGTCAGCTAAGTTTCTTGCTTCTGAAGTAGTAGCCTTATGAAGAGGTCCTGTGAGAGCCCCTGAGAGGGTGGTTGGTGGGTGGGGCTGTCAAACCAGATATCTGCCCCCAGTCCCATCTGCTGGGACTGTAGTCACACTAATATGTGTAGTTATCTTCCCCTCTCCCCAGGGCAGGAGTCATTTTGGTGTGGCACTGGTCCCTGCTAGGGGCTGCTTGCAGGATGTGTCATGGCAGGAGCCATTTTGGAGGGATGTCTGTGGAGTGAGGTAGGTTGGATTAGGTGGATCTGCAGGAGAATGCAGGAGTGGCATGTCTGGTATTAGCAAGCTATGGAGGAGTATTTGAGCTGGTTCCCAAAGGTGTCTGGCTATCTTGGCTGGGGTAGGGGTTGGGGAGATGGCGCCCACCAGGTCTTTTGTTCTAGGAAAAGTCACCTATAGATCCTTCCCCCTCCAGTGCAGGGAAATTACTAAATAAATCTCCTTCCCATATACCCCAGTTGCTTTTCTGTACGGTATCTCAGCTGGGTTGTTGGTTTGATGGTTCTTTAAAGGGTAGAGACTCTGTTTCCTTTTGCCCTCTGTCTCTCCCGGAGCCAAGCCTGCTAATTTTTAAAGTACCTGGAATTAACCCTTACTGATTGTACAAAGTCACAAAGTTAAGCCCCATTGTTTTTCAAAGCCAAATATTATAGGACTTTTCTTCCCAGTTCAGGTCCCCTATGCTTGGGGTGCCTGGTATGGGGTCTGGTCCTCTCTCTTCTCCATGCTTATGGTGTTGCTGCTGATTGTGGTTGACTTCCCTGGGAAATTTGGTTCCCAGTTGCATCTCTGCCCCTCCTACCTCCTTCTATGTGGCCTCCTCTCTATTAACTGTGGAAAGTCCATTCTGACAGTCTTTGGGTTTTCTGTGCTAGGTACACTGATGTGGCTGTTATCTAGGTGTGTCTGTGGGACAAGGTGAGCTTAGAATCTTCCTACTCCACCATTTTTTCAGAAGTTCTCTTGCCCATTTTTTTAAAAAAAAATTCTTTCCAGGATTTTATTTAAATTCAACTTAATTAACATATAGTGTAGTATTTGTTTCAAAAGTAGAATTTAGTGATTCATCACTTACATATAACACCGAGTGCTCATCACAAGTGCCCTCCTTACTGCCAATCACTCATTTAGTCCATTCTCTCAACCCACCTCCCCTCCAGCAACCATCAGTTTGTTCTCTATAGTTAGGAGTCTCTTATGGTTTTCCTCTTTCTCTGTTTTTTTATTTTTATTTTATTTTATTTTATTTTATTTTATTGTTTTGTTTTGTTTTGTTTTGTTTTATTTACATCCAAGTTAGTTAGCATGTAGTGCAATAATGATTTCAAGAGGAGAATCCAGGGGCGCCTGAGTGGTTCAGTTGGTTGAGGTCCGGACTTTAGTTCAGGTCATGGTCTCATGGTTCATGAATTTGAGCCTTGCGTTGGGCTCCTTGCTGACAGCTCAGAGCGTGGAGCCTGCTTTGGAATCTGCATCTCCCTCTCTCTCTGCCCTTCCCCAGCTCACACTCTGTCTCTCTCTCAAAAATAAAAAAAATTTAAAAAAAGAGTAGAATCTAGTGATTCATCCCCTATGTATAACACCCAGTGCTCATTCCATCAAGTGTCTTCCTTAATGCCCCTTACCCATTTAGCCCATCCCCCCACCCACAACCCCTCCAACAACTCTCAGTTTGTTCTCTACATTTAAGAGTCTCCTCTGTTTTGTCTCCCTTCCTGCTTTTATATTATTTTTGCTTTCCTTCCCTTATGTTCATCTGTTTTGTACCTTAAATTTCACATCTGAGTGAAGTGGTTAACTCCCCTGGGAAGTTTGGTTCCCAGTTGCATCTCTGCCCCTCCTAGCTCCTTCTGTGTGGCCTCCTCTCTATTAACTGTGGAAAGTCTATTCTGACAGTCTTTGGGTTTTCTGTGTCAGGTACACTGATGTTATTACCTAGGTGTGTCTGTGGGATGAGGTGAGCTCAGAATCTTCCTACTCCACCATTTTGTCAGAAGTCCTCTTGCCCATTTTTTAAAAACTTTTCTTTCCAGGATTTGTGAAGTAATGTGATATTTGTCTTTCTCTGACTGACTAATTTTACTTAGCATAATACCCTCTAGTTCCACCCAAGTTGTTGCAAGTGGCAAGATTTCATTCTTTATTATTGCAAGTAATACTCCATTGTGTGTGGGTATATATATATATATATGTATATACACACACATACATATACCACATCTTCCTTATCCATTAATCTGTTCATGGACATTTGGGCTCTTTCCATACTTTGGAGATTGTCAATAGCAGTGCTATAAACATTGGGGTGCATGTGTCCCTTCAAAATAGCACACCTGTATCCCTTGGGTAAATACCTAGTAGTGCAATTGCTGGGTCATAGGGTAGTACTAGTTTTAATTTTTTAAGGAACCTCCATACTGTTTTCCAAAGTGGCTGCACCAGTTTGCATTCCCACCAGCAGTGCAAGAGAGATCTTCTCTCTCTGCATCCTTGCTAACATCTGTTGTTGCCTGAGTTGTTAATGTTAGCCATTTTGACAAGTGTTAAGTGGTATCTCATTGGGGTTTTGATTTGTATTTCCCTGATAATGAGTGACGTTGAGCATCATTTCATGTGTCTGTTGGCCATCTGGATGTCTTCTTTGGAAAAGTGTCTATTCATGTCTTTTGCCCAATTCTTCACTGGATTATTTGCTTTTTGGGTGTTGAGTTTGATAATATCTTCATAGATTTTGGATACTAACCCTTTATCTGATATGTCATCTGCAAATATCTTCTTCCATTCCGTTGGTTGCCTTTTAGTTTTGCTGATTGTTCCCTTCACTGTGCAGAAGCTTTTTATTTTGATGAGGTTCCAATAGTTCATGTTTGCTTTTGTTTCCCTTGCCTCTGGAGACGTGTTGAGTAAGAAGTTGCGATGGCTGAGGTCAAAGAGGTTTTTTGCCTGCTTTCTCCTCGAGGATTTTGATGGCTTCCTGTCTTACATTGAGGTCTTTCATTCATTTTGAGTTTATTTTTGTGTCTGGTGTAAGAAAGTGGTCCAGGTTCATTTTTCTGCATGTTGCTGTCCAGTTTTCCCAGCACCACTTGCTGAAGAGACTGTCTTTATTCCATTGGCTATTCTTTCCTGCTTTGTCAAAGACTAGTTGGCCATACGTTTGTGGGTCCATTTCTGGGTTCTCTATTCTGTTCCGTTGATCCGAGTGTCTGTTTTTGTGCCAGTACCATACTGTCTTGATGATTACAGCTTTGTAATACATCTTGAAGTCCAGGATTGTGATACTTCCAGCTTTGTTTTTCTTTTTCAGGATTTCTTTGACTATTCAGGGTCTGTACAAATTTCAGGACTGTTTGTTCTAGCTCGGTGAAGAATGCTGGTGTTATTTTGATAGGGATTGCATTGAATATGTAGATTGCTTTGGATAGTATCGATTTTAAACAATTTTAACATTTTAACAATATTTGTTCTTCCAATCCATGAGCATGGGGTATTTTCCCATTTTTTTGTTTCTTCTTTGATTTCTTTCATAAGCTTTCTACAGTTTTCAGTGTATAGATTTTTCACCTCTTTGGTTAGGTTTATTCCTAGGTATTTTATGGTTTTTGGGACAATTGTAAATGGGATCAGTTTCTTGATTTCTCTTTCTATTGCTTCGTTATTGGTGTATAGAAATGCAATTGATTTCTGTGCATTGATTTTATATCCTGCAACTTTGCTGAATTCATGGATCAGTTCTAGCAGTTTTTTGGTGGAATCTTTCGGGTTTTCCATATACAGTATCATGTCATCTGCAGAGAGTGAAAGTTTGACCTCCTCCTTGTCGATTTGGATGCATTTTATTCCTTAGTGTTGTCTGACTGCTGAGGCTAGGACTTACAATAGTATGGTGAATAGTAATTCTCTTGCCCATTTTTAATTGTATTTTTTATTGTTGAGTTTCAAGAGTTCTTTATATTTTGTAGATAAGAATGCATTGTCAGATACGTGATTTGCAAATATTTTCTCCTAGTTTGTGGGTTGTCTTTTTCATTCTCCTGACAGTGTCTTTTGCAGAGCAAATGCTTTTAATTTGGATGAAGTCCAGTTTATCAATTTTTCTTTTATATGTTATGTTTTTGGTGTTGTATCTCAGGACTCTTTACCTAACCCAAAAAATTTCTCCTGATTTTTCTCTTATGTTTTCTTCTCCAAGTTTTATGTTTTACATTTAGATCTCTGATGCTTTTTGAGTTAATTTTTTGTATGAGATGTGAACTAAGGTTCCTTTTTTTTTTTTTTTTTTTTTTTTTTATATATATAGTTTTTTTATCTTTATTTTTTTTTTTTTTTTTTTTGTATATGGACATCTAGTTGTCTTAGCACTATTTGTTGAAAATGGAATTATTTCTCCCTGGAATTGACTTTGCACCTCTGTCAAAAGTCAGGTTAGTGTTTCCCAAAGTTCAGAGATGATTGGGGGTGGGGTGTGACTTTAAAGGATAGCACAAGGGAGACTTTTGTAATGATAAAATGGTTATGTATCTTGATTGTGCTGGTGGTTATGCAAATCTACAGATGTGAGACAATGATATAGAGCTAAACATACACATTACACCAATATCAATATGGTTTTGTACTATAATTATGTAAGATGCAGCCCTAGAGGGGAGAGACTGAGTGAAAGGTACATGAGACCTCTCTGTACTGTCTGCAAATTCCTGTGAACCCATAATTATTTAATTATCTCATAATTACTATAACTACTATAATTACTTCAAAATAAAGAGTTAAAAAATCACCTGACCATATTTGTTTGAGTCTAGTTCAGAATTCTCTAGTCTATCCCACTGATCTATTTGGCTGCCCTTTGCCATTAACACATTCTTTTTTTTTTTTTTTTTTTATTTTTAAAAAAAAATTTTTTTTTCAACGTTTATTTATTTTTGGGACAGAGAGAGACAGAGCATGAACGGGGGAGGGGCAGAGAGAGAGGGAGACACAGAATCGGAAACAGGCTCCAGGCTCTGAGCCATCAGCCCAGAGCCCGACGCGGGGCTCGAACTCCCGGACCGCGAAATCGTGACCTGGCTGAAGTCGGACGCTTAACCGACTGCGCCACCCAGACACCCCACCATTAACACATTCTTTATTACTGCAGTTTGTAAGTCTTGAAACTTTATTCATTTTCAAAATGGTTTTATCACTTATCAAAATGGTATTTTGCACTTCTATATAGATTTTAGAATTAGCTTGTCAATTTCTACAGCAAGTCTGCTATAATTTTGATTGGGATTGCTTTCAATTTGCAGATCAATATTTAGCAGTACTGAATCCTCTAATATCTTTCTTTCATTTCTAATTTTCACTTTTAGCTGTCAGTTTAAAATTTCTCTTGGTCCTCTGTAGCTAAAGGTGACATGGCAGAGTCCTAGCAAGCATGGAACACATGCCTCCCTCTCCTGTTCAGTTATGTGGAACAGAAAATGTGCAGCCTAGCAGGATCTGTTAAAACTCCAGGCTATGTGGCAAAGTTATTTCTGCCTAATACAATGTTCCATATTGGTATTAAAAAAAAATCCAAGTATTACCATAGCAGTTGTCTCAAGAAGCAAAATATATTGGCAATTTCTTGTTTTGTGTCCTATAATTTCTAATTTTAGAAACATATTTTTGCAACTCCTAAAAGTGGTTTACAAGTTTTAGGAGGGAAAGGCATAGATGGATTTAGGTTACCCCCCCCCAACTTTTTCTCATTTTATAAATGTAATTTTTAAAATTCCCAAGCTCCTGGGTGCTTGGCTGGCTCTGTTGGTGGAGCATGCAACTCTTGATATTGGGGTTGTGGATTTGGGCCACACATTGGGCGTAGAGCTTACTTTAAAAAAACATAAAAAAAAAAATAAAATAAATAAATAAATAAATAAATAAATAAATAAATAGGTAAAATTCCCAAACTCATTTTCAGAAGAAAAGGAGAAAGGCAGGGTAACAGTGATATGTAGTAACCAAATCCTACTAAACATGAGTGCCTTGAGGCAGGGCCTGTTGTGCTGTGTTCTCCTTCAGAGCCTGGCAGTTATTAGAAGTTCAATACATATTTGTTGAATGAGTAAATCACTTTTATTTTCACCTATAGGCTTTGGGCCCTAACATATTTTTTTTTAGTTCTGAAGTGGATTTAGCATTTGACTAATACTATATAATAATAGAAGAAACACTATATCCTTTTTTAAAAGATTTTATTTTTAAGTAATCTCTACACCCAACATGGGGCTCAAACTCACAATCCAGAGATCAAGAGTCACATGCTCCATCAACGGAGCCAGCCAGGTGCCCCTGGAAACCTATATTCTTATGTTCTCTGACCAAGTTTTCAAAATATTAAACAAGGAGTGAAGAAATAGAAGGTCATTAAGTTAAAAGCTTAAAGGGGGACATATTTTAGAAATAGGAGTGAGGAGTCCTTGTTTCTCTTTAGGAGTGAGCAGGGGGTCCCTGAAACAGAGAACCAGGATGATGTTCTGGTCAGAGCCACTGTAGTGGAGTAAAAAAGGACAACTTGGAATGAGTCAGCTTCCTCTAGGTGTGTGGGCATTTGTTCATCAGCATGGGTTTGTTCATCAGCCACATTGTTAATTTATAAAAACCCACTCCCTATTACATCCAAATCTCCACCATACTGGATACATTGGGGGCACATTAACATTCTTCACAGGAGGCATCAGTGTAGTAAATCTTTTTAATGCATACTTCTCAATAGGTCCTGTATTCTAATTTTATTTTGATATTCACCAGCCTACCCCTTATTGGGCTTCTCATTGCAGAATTTTAGGTCTCAATACGGCACTTGATTTTGTGGCTGAAGAGTAGGCTTTAGCTTGGGAACTTTCGACAAAACTTCACCTAGAGTAAGACCCGACTTCTAAGTAGCTTAAAACTGAGTCCCCTGAACCAAGTCACCATTTTGTCACAGATTGTACAACCCTTTGGTATTCCTCACCTAAAGGGGATTAAATATAAAGGGGCTATAAAATGTTTCTCTGCTGCTACTAGGAATTTATACAAAGGATGCAGGAGTGCTAATTCATGGGGGCACATGTAACCCAATGTTTATAGCCCCGCTATCAACAATAGCCAAAGTATGGAAAAAGCCCAAATGTCCATCAACTGACGAATGGATAAAGAAGACATGGTTTATAAATACAATGGAGTATTACTCAGCAATCAAAAAGAATGAAATCTTGCCATTTGCAACAATGTGGATGGAACTGGAGAGTATTATGCTAAGTGAAATAAGGCAGTCAGAGAAAGACAGATACCATATGTTTTCACTCAAATGTAGAATTTGAGAAACTTAAAAGAAGACCATGAAGGAAGGGAACGGAAAAAAATAGTTACAGAGAGGAGGCAATTAATAAGAGACTCTTAACTATAGAGAACAAACTGAGGGTTGATGGGGGGAGGCGGTGGGGAAGGGAAAATGGGTGATGGGCATTGAGAAGGGCACTCATTGGGATGAGCCCTGGGTGTTGTATGTAAGTGGTGAATCACGAGAATCTACTCCCAAAGCCAGGAGCACACTGTATATACTGTATGTTAGCTAACTTGAGAGTAAATTATATTTAAAAACATGTTTGTCTGCTATTTGTATTAACTCTTTGTGTGTTAAATTCCTGGTCAGGCAAAGTTCAAGTACTGTTTAAATAACAACAGAATCTAGATGAGCTACTGTTTAATTATTTGTGAGGAATATATTAATTTTTCCCCTATAGATCATTATGTTAAACTCTGTCTCTGACCTTCATGGCTACATTGACAAAAGCCAACTGACAGAAGACTTAGGGGGAACTTTGGAATATCGCCATAGTCAGTGGATAAATCATCGAACTGTAAGTACCAACTTATGTGCCCTTTTTATTGTTTTTCCTTATTTTTCAGTAGGCAGGGCAGTTAAAGTTGGGCAGTCATTGCCCATGACTATCTAAGATACAGAAGGTTGGTTTTTCTAAGCCACAGGTAGGGGAGAAATGGGGCGGAAGGGAAAAGGCTGGGCTTGTCCTGCTGACTACCTTCACCTCACTTCATCATCTGGCATGGGGGATTGGGGGAACTTGATTTAGAATGCACCTGGGGAGAATGCAAAATACGAGCACCATGCTAAAGCGGAGAAGTTAATTTGCTTGGTCAGGAATGGGTCTCAGACAGTGTTCCACACAACTCCCCAGATGATTCTAATGTATAGACAGATCAAAATCCACCAAGTCAGAAGGAGCTGTATTTGACTATTGTCACAATTATTTACTGTCTGACTTTGGGTCAGTTATTAAACCTCTTTCAGCTTGTTTTCTCCCCTGTTAAAATGGAACTAACAGTGGTTTTCAGCTGAGGGCGATCTGAGACTTTTTTTGTAGTCATAACTTGGGGGGAAGTGTATTACTGGCATCTAGTGGGTAGGAGCCAGGTATGCCGTGAAACCTCTTATAATGCATGAGACAGCCTCCAACAAAGAATTGTCCAGCCCAAATGTCAATAGTGCCAATGATGAGAAACCTCAGACTGCCTGAAAGTTTAACATGAGACCAAGTGATGTAATGTGTGTGAAAGCACCTGACGTAGTATTTTACTTGTCACTCTACTCACTCATAGCAAGGGTTATCATGCTAAACTAGAAGGGTCAGTCATGTCAAGAACAAAGTGGGATTGAAACTCAAATAATAAGTGTTTCTGTATAAATTCCCCTTTCCCCACTCTTCTAGCCCTAGCCCCTTGAAAAGACTGGGTTTTCTGAGCCAAGTCAGAAGCTTCCTTCACCACCCCAGTGACAACTGGCAGTGTCAGCCCACCTCTCTGTGTATCTGGTCACTTTGGAAACATGTTGCCCAATATTTAACCAATGAACACCTGAACTACATTTAATTTGGAAGGAGAATTCACTCTCCTTTAGAGTGTAAAGCTTTGTGATTTTTTTAAAGGAAATTTTAAGAACTAAACAAAAATAGATTTCTAGCAACACATTATATATGCAACATTTATTGCATTTCTAGCAACGCATTTATTTCAAAGCTACGGATTCTGATCCTTCCCTCACTTCTTTGTATGCCATGTAATTCTAAGGAAGACATGACCCTTCCCAAAACCTAAAGAACCTGGGCAAGAACCCTTTAAATTTCTCATGAGTTTTACCACAGTAACTGTGGCTCCTAGAGAATCTCAGGAATTAAAAAAAGGAATGGTGACATTCTTCACAAACATATTATTCTAAATAGGTCTAAATATAAAAGATACGGAGGGAAGCTTATGTAGAATATCACACACAAATAAGTGTGATCAGGGTCATCCTATGTAGCAATTTCATTAAACCATATGAAAAGTGGAACTGGAGTGCTTCTAGGCTTCATTTCTTCACTTCCTAGGACTTTATTACATTACTTTAGTAATCAAAAGAAGTTAGTGTCCCACCCAGCCTTACTGCCTAGCTAGCTCTCCCTTTTCCTCTGATTTCTCTACCAATTCTTTGTTTTATTATGTTCTTCATGTTTTTTTCCAAGTTGCCTCAGATCTTTTCTGATATAACAAAAGTTTGCAGCAAATAAAGAAAAAACACAAATGCCCCTTGATGTCAAAGACTAGAATACTTCTCTACGAACTTAGAGAGGTAAAGAAGACTGAACCATGAACATAGATTATTTAAAGACATAGCATGAGCAGACATGTGCACACACTTTCCCACCCCAAGCCCAGTTTGTATCCTTGGTTAGTGTGTGTGCATGTGTTAAATATATTATGGTGAACTTTAAAAAATACAGATCTTTTTTGGGGGAACAGTGTACTTTCTGGTTGTCGGATCATTGAGACTCATTAGAACTGAAAAGAACCTTAAAGATCATTTATTTCAATTACCTTATTTTATAGGTAAGGAAACTGACCTTCAAAGTAAAGAAGTGACTTATCCAAGGTTATACAGTTGAGTAGTGGTAGAGCCAAGACTAAGGCTAAGCTCTTTTTCATCACCCCATCAGTGTCAGGTCCTTTGTACCATTTCCAAGGTGATTGTTTGCTAATCAGATACCTGGAATCAAGTTAATTTGTTAACAGACTCTCCATAGGAAACGCCTGGATTTCCTCTATTTCCTGTATTTTCCTCTATTTCATCTGCAGGCCTGGCACCTGACTCTCAGGGTTGTTACTGTTATTATTATTACATTTCCAAGGTACTGTACTGTGCCCAAGTCCTTTCACATTTGCTATTCCTTTGATCCTCAAAAAACCCCTGCAAAAACAGAGCAACCATTATTCCCGTTTTTCGGATGAGGACACTAGGACTCAGAGTAATACCTGGCTTACTTAAGATCACACAGTTAGAGATCAGAATCTGAACTCTAATTCAAGTCTGAAACTCCAAAAGCCAAGATTTTTTGTTGGTTTAATTTTAAATCTAGTTTTGTGAAATCTAGTTTTTATTGCTAAGAGGTGGTGTAGCATATAGTGCTTAAGATGGCTGGCTCTGGGTTCAATTCCAGTTCTGCCACTAATTTTTTATATGACTTTGGGGAAGTTACTTAACCTGAATTCACCTTAGTTTCCTAGTCTATAGATTGTGGTGATAATAGTAACCTATTTGAGATGCATTACAAGAGGTAGTGCATATAAAGCAAAATATTTAGGGTGGGTGATGGGTATTGAGGAGGGCACCTTTTGGGATGAGCACTGGGTGTTGTATGGAAACCAATTTGACAATAAATTTCATATATTGAAAAAAAATAAAAAATAAAAAAATATTTAATATCATATTTTCTTATAAGTCCTCTGATAAATTGGATTTTTATATGTTATTCATTATAGGCTATTGGTGAATGACATTGAGAGAGTATCTTACACAGATATTAGGTTATGTAAAAGTAATAATACTTTGATGTGCTTGGAAGATTTTCATAAAAGTTAGTGGTTGTCTGAATTTCCAGGCCAAAAGAACTATGATGTTCAAGATTGCAACTGTATAAATACTTGTGCTAATAGGGGAGATTCCACCAACAACAATAGGGGAGACTCATTACAGATAAGGAAACTGACCTTCAAAGTAAAGAAGTGACTTATTCAAGGTTATACAGTTGATGGTGGGTGCCTGGTTGGCTCTGGTAGAACATACGACTTTAGATCTCAGGGTCATGAGTTCAACCCCCACACTGGGTGTAGAGCTTACCTAAAAAAAATGGTTAAAGGACAAAGACTTCAGTTTCAGACAGTAGGCGGGGGTGTGCTATGCTCCGGAAGCCTTATAGCTCCAGCCTCAGCTCTGGCCTCTGGTGCAGAAAAGGGCCACCTCATGTCTGGCACATTCTTTATGATGAGCATCTGGATTTTCAGAAATGTTCTCTGATGATATAAGATCAGAGGTAATTTTTTCCCAAGTGAAAATTAGGTTAGACCTCTTTGCTACTATCAGTTATCCATCTAGCAGCTGTTTATGGGCCACCTATTATGTGACAGGCATAGTACCATTTGCTGGGGTAACAGAGATGAATTGCGCTTGCCCTTCAAGGGCAAAGTTGTCTCAGGAGCAGAGGGAAGTGGGCATAGTAGAACCCATCTGGCTGAGTAGAATGATTTGTGGGATTCTTAAAAGCCACTTACTTTCAACTAAATCTGCTGATGATCAGCATCACTTTTTCTAGGTTAGGCTACATGTTTACTGCTAAACTGTACTGAGTAAAATGCAGATATCTCACCTGGGATATGAGGTGTGAAGTTACTCATCAGTTAGTAGGTATTCATTTAATGGCAGAGTAGTGTCCTTAGTGGAAGGTCAATTTTTATAAAGAAGTGACAGGCAGAGGTCCCCAACGCCTTATCACATGTGATAAAAGTAACTCTCTGAAAGGTCACTAGCGACTTACCTAATCACTACATCCATCTTCTCCCTTGGGGTCAAACTTGCTTCCCAAACTTAGTGACTTTAGTTGAATCCTGCCTTCTTTCCTTCCTTACTGCTCAAGCAATACTATCTTGGGCAATTCACTTGACCTGTTGGAGCTTCAGTTCCCTCTTCTATAAAATGGAGATAAAATACCTTCCATTCTGGATTGTTGAGATGATAGACAAATGTATAGCACCAAGTACAATGCATGGCCCGTTGCAGGTACTCAGGAAATGGCAGCTAGTTGTACTGTCCTTCTATTCAGAGAGCATATTGGTGAACGTTAAGCTGTCCTCATTGTTATGTCTGACCTTCCAGGCCATTGAAAACTTTGCCGTGACATTGAAGACCACTGCCCAGATGCTCCAGATGTTTGGGGCCTGCCTAGCCACAACAGAGCTGCCCAGGGGCCTGCTGTCCACTGAAGACCTCCTCATGTCCCACACAGGGCAGCGGGACAAGCTGCAGGTGAGTGGCCAGTGGCCTTGGAGAGAGCCAGGAGCAGAATTAAAAGTGCAGTCCTCTTCTTCCCCCTTTTCTGGTGACTTGGCAGCAGTTGATCATCTTAAATCTTCTAGATAGGCAGTATGTAAAGAGGAAAACCTCTTGAGACTGGTCCATGAGTGTAAAAGGATTGTAATTAAGACCTGTGAGAAGCAGCCCTGTAAAGGGAAACTCATTCCACCATGTGAGACAGGTGTGTGAACCTCCTCTCAAGTGCAGCACCTCTATGATCTGTTTGGGACAGAGCAAGATATGATGGATATGGCTGCAGTGAAGGAAGGAGGAGTGGCAATTGTCTTTTGAGGCATAAGCTTTCCTGAGCCTATTGTGAGGTTTTGGGGCAAACTAATAACTAATAACTTTGGGGCAAACTATTGCTTCACTTTCTCAGGGATGTATCTTTTTATTTGGGGAGTAATTTGAGAAAGAAGACATGGAAGGTGCTCTGAACTGGGTTTAAGGAGAAGCACCTATTAACTATTCATAAAATCATGTCAGAACCTGCTAAGAATGGAGGCTGGTAGATTCTTTCAGGTCATGCAGTAAAGGGAGGTGTCTTCCTGGGGCTTATAGGAAGGGTTTCAGCTCTTTTCTACTTCCAGAAGCATAAATGGACCAAACCCATCATTTCACCAGAAGACCAGAACACCATTGGGCAGCAAACTGGGGATCAGAAGGTCAATGCATCTTAGCATTACATGTATTCTTGCTGCATGGAGCTTGAGAAGAGCTGACCTCTTTTATTTGTGGCCCAAAATTTACAAAAACGCTTTGCTAGGTGGTTGATTTGCTCATTTAGCCAGCATTATTGACCACCTACCACTACATGTACTATAGTTGAGTTAGGGGAGTCTCAGGGTCTAGCGGCTAAGGCAAATTAATTCTTCCATGTGTCAGGGAGCACTATTAAATTCTCTTTGGAAGGAGCTGGATATCCAAAAAAGAGTTCAAAATATACTTTCCACATTACTCTGAATAATTAAAAGATCTGGTTTGAAACTGTGAAAACCTGAAAACATCCTAGAACTTTTCCCTGGAAATGTCTCTGATGACCTTGACAAGCACACACAACCTAGCACACCCTTCCTGTTCCTGTGTGTGCTTTTTACACCTGGATGGAAACTTAGGGCACATCTTCAGAGCACGTGCAGGCAGGTGTCCCAGGATCTTTTGCATATTGGATCCTTCTCCGAGGAGAGCTTCTACTTCCTGAGTAAGGGTGACTTTGACAGGCTATGAGCTGTCTCTCAGTTTACAAACAGTATGCTGGCATTCACCCTGCTGCCACTAGGACCTTGTCTGTGCAAAGAGGAAATTCACTGAAATTCTATGGACTTCTATGGATGTTCCCAGAAGCGTGTCCCTGAACTCCTTCTGTAGCCTGAGTGCTGACAGTAAAAAAAATTAAATACCCCAAATGATTAAGGAGGTTTTCTCTTCATGGGAATGAAAACTCCTTAAGCCCTTTGGACCGTGTGACAACTGGATATCCATGTGAAAAAGAAGGAAATTGGATGCTTACCTCACCTTGTCCACAAAAATTAACTCAAAATTGGTCAGGGAACTAAATATAAGTTCCAAAATTATAAAACTCTTAGGAGAAAATATAGATGTAATTTTTTATGACCTTACATTAGGCGATGGTCTCTTAGATACCACACCAAAAGCACTAACACCTAAAGAAAATAAATAAAGTAGACATCACCAAAATTAAGAACTTTTGTGCTTCAAAGGACACTATCAAAAAGGTGAAAAGACAACCCGCAGAATGGGAAAAAAATATCTACAAATCATGTATCTGATGAGAGTCTAATATTCAGAATATATAAACAACTCTTGGAGTACCTGGGTGGCTCAGTTGGTTGAGCATCTGACTGGCTCAGGTTGTGATCTCACAGTTCTTGAGTTCCAGCTCCGCATGGGGTTTGCTGCTGTCAGCAGGGAGCCTGCTTTGGATCCTCTGTCCTCTTCTTTCTCTGCCCCTCCCCCACTTGCTCTTTCTCTCTCTCTCTCAAAAATAAATAAAACATTTTTTAAAAAATTAAAAAAATAAACAACTCTTACAACTCAACCTTTATAAAAAAAGACAAATAACCCAATTAAAAAATGGGCAAAGTAGGGGTGCCTGGGTGACTCAGTTGGTTAAGGGTCCGACTTCAACTCAGGTGGCTCAGGTCATGATTTTATGGTTGGTGAGTTCGAGCCCTGTGTCAGGCTCTGTGCTGACAGCTCAGAACCTGGAGCCTGCTTTGGATTCTGTGTCTTCCTCTCTCTCTGCCCCTCCCCTGTGTGAGCTCTGTCTTTCTCTCTCAAAAATAAATAAGCTTTAAAAAAATGGGCAAAGGATTAGAACAGGCATTAGACAGATAAATGGTTATTAAGCACATGAAGACATGTGCAACGTCATATATTGTTAGGGAAATGCAAATTAAAACTGCAGTGATATACCCACTAGAGTGGCACTAATTAAAAAGGTGGGCCATAATAAGTGTTGATGAGGATGTGAGGGAATTGGAACCCTCATACATTGCTTGTGGGAATGGAAACTGTCTGGTAGGTCCTCAAAAAGTTAAACATAAAGTTACCATATGACCCAGAAATTCTACTTCTACGTATGTACATAAGAGATTTGAAAACATGTTTTATATAAAAAGTTACACATAAATGTTCATAGCAGCATAACACCCCAAAAGTGGAAGCAACCCATTTGTCAATAAGCTGATGAGGGGATAAAAAAATGTGGTATATCCATACAATGGAATATTACTCAGCCATAGAAAGGAAGTACCAATACATGCTTTAATACGTATGAACTTTGAAATAATTACGCAGAGTGAAAGAAGCAGACACAAAAAGCCACATATTGTACAATTCTACCTATATGAAATGTCCAGAATAGGTAAATATGGAGAGAAAGGTAGATTAGTGGTTTCCAGGGTCTGGAAAGAGGGAGAAATGGAGAGTGATTGATAATAGGTATGGGGTTTCTTTTTGAGGGTGATGAAAGTGTTCTGGGGAGAAAACATGGACTTGTATGCATTAAAAGGGTGAGTTTTAGGGGTGCCTGGATGACTCAGTGGTTGGGCATCTGACTCTTGACTTTGGCTCAGGTCATGATCTCACAGTTCAGAAGATCAAGCCTGGCTTCAGGCTCTGCGCTGATGGTGCAGAGCCTGCTTGGGATTCTCTTTTTCTGCCCCTCCCCTGCTCGTGTGCGCACACACGCTCTCTTTCTCAAAATAAATAAATAAAACTTAAAAGAAGAGTTTTATGGTACTATACGAATAATATCTCAATTTTTTAAAAAAGAAAAAGAGGGGCGCCTGGGTGGCGCAGTCGGTTAAGCGTCCGACTTCAGCCAGGTCACGATCTCGCGGTCCGTGAGTTCGAGCTCTGCATCGGGCTCTGGGCTGATGGCTCGGAGCCTGGAGCCTGTTTCCGATTCTGTGTCTCCCTCTCTCTCTGCCCCTCCCCCGTTCATGCTTTGTCTCTCTCTGTCCCAAAAATAAATAAAAAACGTTGAAAAAAAAATTTAAAAAAGAAAAAGATCTGGGGCGCCTGGCTGGTTCAGTTGATTAAGCGTCCGACTTTGGCTCAGGTCGTGATCTCACTATTTGTGGGTTCAAGCCCTGTGTCGTGCTCTGTGCTGACAGCTTGGAGCCTGGAGCCTGCTTCGGATTCTGTGTTTCATTCTCTCTTTGCCGCTCCCCCACTTGTGCTCTGTCTCTCAAAAATAAACAAATGTAAAAAAAAAATTAAAAAAAAAAGAAAGAAAGAAAAATATCTTTGGGCCTAAAATAATAATAAAATAACCATGAACCCTATACAGGTACGTGCTTTTCATACTGTTTATGATAGCCCTACAGACCTTCTTTCTTAGCAAAACAGCTCTTCCTGTTGTCTAATTCCATGTTGGTTTTGGAAGCAGTTCACAGAGGCAGGCAGTCTTCCTTCTCTGTGGAGAGAAAGGAGGTGATTCTCACCTCTTTGAAGGTCTTATTTTGGGGCAGAAACCCCAGGGCCTTGGCCTTATACTCTCAGATACTTAAGTCAACTGACACACTTTACCATGTGTCCAGGTAAATAGGGTAAGACTCTCATATTTTGTTGTTGTTGTTGTTAAAATAAGAAATCCAACAGGGCCATAGTCCTTTTTCTCATCATGCAGGAGGAAAGTGCCAGTGGTCCTTTGATTATGTGATAGAGCACTCTTCTACAAATATGAATACTGTTTAGCATTTAATATTTGTTCCATTCAGAATTTATCCAATTGTGTATTCAGAGATGACAATTCTATCAGCATTTCCAGGGTTGCAAATAATCAAGAAGATAATCAGAGTAATAAGTGATTTTTTGTAGGCCCTAGAAATAATTTACAGTCTTAGGAGGGTTTTTTTTGTTTGTTTGTTTTTTGTTTTTAAATTTTTGAAAGACAGAGAGAGACAGAGCACAAGTAGGGGAGGGGCAGAGAGAGAGGGAAACACAGAATCCGAAGAAGGCTGCAGGCTCTAGGCTGTCAGCACAGAGCCCAATGCAGGGCTTGAACCCACAAACTGTGAGATCATGACCTGAGCCAAAGTCAGACGCTCAACCGACTGAGCCACTCAGGCGCCCTACAGTCTTAGGAGTTTTTAAAGACCCCATTGTTTAAATTCTACTTGCAGAGAATATGTTAAAAATGCATAGGCACAGAGGTCTTGATTTTGCACAGGAAGATGAAATTGCTATTCTTATGAATGTTTTCAGTGTTAATGCCTTAACAAATCAGGGTTTTGGACTAGTTTTATACCACAAGAAGATATCTCTCAGTATCTGCTGAGGAAAGAGGATATATCATCTCTTTTATGGACTTCTTTTTTCTCAATTATGAGGACTTGCATTTTAAAGGCCACATTCTAGAATTCATTATTCAGCATTATAAGAGAAACCCAGCATGGTAGAGCTAACGTGTAGTGGCAGAAATGGGGTAATAAAAGCTAAGTAAGGAGTCTAAAGTATTAGTCATTCATATAATCTCTAGGCTCTGATTCATCCTTTAACTTCCTCCCCCACCTCCACCCCCAGCCCATGACACAGCCAAACACAGCACCTGGCATGAATAGTAGTGCTTTTAAATGTATTTTGACAGACTGACTGACTGAATGAATGAATGAATGTCTACATTTAGGCTTACCCTTGTCATAGGAAAGAATTCTCCCCAGAAAATTTAAATTCCTTTGAGCCTGAAGCAATCTGCTTGCCCTATTAAGTGGGTCTTTTGAACCAACTGCTTGTTCCCATAACAGTGGAATTGTAATGATAAGTACACACTGGGACAGCCATACCAGTTGTTAAATATTTATGTTCCACAAGTGCCCAACTTTACCTCTCTGGCCCATTTCCTAGGACCCATGAGACCTCCTCATGTTTCTGGCATCAAAAGGGGTTAACACGTGGATAGCAGTTGGCCTCAGGACTGCTTCAGTATTATATCTGACATCTGTGCTGATTGGTTAATGACTGCTCTAAACAGTTATTAAATATTTTGAATTGTTACTACTATGGACAAGGGAAAACTCCATTTTTGTCCTGGGCAACTTACCTTTTCACTTTCCAAGTATCATAGTTCCTCAATCTTTCCCTGTGTATTTATGGCAGATTTTTGTAACCCTGCTAAAGCTAACCCTGCTAGACCATATATGGCCTAGTCCCAAAGCAGTAACCAGTCATAATTTTTCTTTGTATATATATATATATATATATATATATATATATATATATATATAGTTTTTGATAGTGTGAAGGGGATACACAGTGAATGACATCGCTTGCTCAGACCCACGTTGTCTTTCTCACACGCTTCCTCACACTCTGCACTTCTTTGGGTATATCTGTGTCCCAAGTTTCCCCTTCCAAAAAGTCTCCTTCTGCCCCAGCAATATGCCTCTACTTCTCTGGCCCCTCCACCCTTTCTCCCAACTCTACACACACACACACACACACACACACACACACACACACACAATTTAATGGTAATGCCAGAATCCTGCTGGAATTCTGGAATCTCAAGGACATTTAAGAAACTGAGAAAAGCCAAGACTCTTTTTAGAAGGTAGGAAGAGTGAAAGGTAAGAGCACTTGCTAATGAGTGCTTTCCGCCCCCCTTCCCCTATCATATCCTATTTGTCCTTATTCATTTGCAACCTAATTTCTTTTAGACTATTATTAATTCATCCAACCTACAAATATTTAATGAGCATTGGTGAAATAAGAAGAAATGAGGGCTGATACCTGAGAGTGGAAAAGAAGGGATGTGTCTAGTTCCCATGCAGGAGTACCAGCTGAGAGAGTGACTTGGGGCCTTACCTGGAGTGGACAGAGCCACAGGGGTGTCCAAAGAACTTGGGGGCCAGATCAGAAAAGTCAAATGTATCATCAGCCAAATCCAGGGACAAGTTTGAGGCTTCGACAGCAGAAGCCTGCAAGGGGATGAATAATACAGTGATATTGGAGACCAGGAGCAAAGGCATGAGGGTGAGCAAGCCAGTACTTGTGTGTGAATAGGGTGGAGAAGTATAAAACTCCTCCCACAGGGAACGAGCTCCATACTATGTGAAGGCTGGAGGTGGCTAGGCCTGGAGGAGAGATTCAGGGTTCATGTGCATACAGGATATGTTTTTGTAACTATGGGCCTATTTTATTGCTCAGGGCACAGTAACCAGCATCCTGTGTGAACCATGCACCAAGCACCCAACTCCTAGAAGCAAAGTGCTCTGCCCGGCTCTGTCCCTTTGGCTTATTTTGTGGTTAGCACTCAGGGTATTGACAGAAATGACTTGTGCTGTGTGATTAGAGGATTAGAGCTGTTGTATTTGGCAGGAGATAACCTGACATCCTCTCCAATTACAAAGCCCAAAGTCCCATGTAAAAGGAGCAGAATAGAGTTGCCTTGGAAGTATGACTCTTTCCATATCAACCCGAAGTTGCTGCCTATCTACACCAAACTTCAGTAGTTGAGCAAGGCCACACTTTGGGGACAGGTAGAAGAAGAAGCAGGAGTCTATTGACAATACCAGATGAGGTTTTTTTCCTGCTTTTCTATCAATTATTACATTATTATTTCATGGCAGTGTCTAGCTTATTCAGTATCTGTCATTTTCTTGTTTCTGGTCTCTGCCTTGGATTAGAACCAGATTTTGTTAATTTGTTAATAAATTTAAAATTATTAATTAATTAATATAAATAAATAGTATTAATTAAAATTATTGGTTTATTACTTTTACTTTAAACATACAACAGCTGCCTGAGATACCCACAAAATTTAAGAGTTGTTGCTTTGGAGAGGAAAAGTGGATGAGCAGAGGACAAAAGACTTATTTTTTCCAGTATATACCCTTTCGTATATTTTGGATTTTGTATCATGTATATGTATTACCTGTTAAAAATAAGTTAATAACCATATGATCCAATAATACCACTACTGTGTATTTACCCAAAGATAACAAAAATACTAATTCAAAAAGATACATGCACCCCTATGTTTATTCCAGCATAGTTTACAAAGTCAAATTAAGGAAACAGCCCCAGTGTCCATGGATAGATGAATGGATAAAGAAGATGTGATACACACACACACACACACACACACACACACAATAGAATACTACTCAGCCATAAAAAGGAATGAAATCTTGCCATTTTGCAATAACATGGATAGATCTAGAGGGTGTGATGCCAAGAGAAGTAAATCAGTCAGAGAAAGACAAATGCCATATGCTTTCATTTATGTGTGGAATTTAAGAAACAAAACAAAAAAAAGAGACAAACCAAAAAGCTGACTCTTTTTTTTTTCAGTATATGAAGTTTATTGTCAAATTGGTTTCCATACAACACCCAGTGCTCATCCCAAAAGGTGCCCTCCTCAGTACCCATCACCACCCTCCCCTCCCTCCCACCCCCCATCAACCCTCAGTTTGTTCTCAGTTTTTAAGAGTCTCTTATGCTTTGGCTCTCTTCCACTCTAGCCTCTTTTTTTTTTCCTTCCCCTCCCCCATGGGTTTCTGTTAAGTTTCTCAGGATCCACATAAGAGTGAAACCATATGGTATCTGTCTTTCTCTGTATGGCTTATTTCACTTAGCATCACACTTTCCAGTTCCATCCATGTTGCTACAAAGAGCCATATTTCATTCTTTCTCATTGCCACGTAGTACTCCATTGTGTATATAAACCACAATTTCTTTATCCATTCATCAGTTGATGGACATTTAGGCTCTTTCCATAATTTGGCTATTGTTGAGAGTGCTGCAAAAAGCTGACTCTTAACTGTAGAGAACAAACAGATGATTACCAGAGGGGAGGTAGGTAGGGGGATGGGAGAAATAGGTAAAGAGGATTAAGAGTACCCTTACCATGATGAGCACTGAGTAATGTATAGAACTCTTGAATCACTATATTGTACACTTGAAACTAACATAACACTTTATGTTAACTACCCTGGAATTAAAATTGAAAAAACAAAAATAAATAAGTTAATTAATTTTTAAAAGCTGCAGCTCAACTTCTTTAGCATTTAATTTCCTAAATGAAAGATATACCTGATCTGCCATTCTCTTCACCTCAAATCTACCAAGAATTTGCTTTTGTTAGTTTCTTCTAAGACAAACTATATTTTCCTTTCTCTAGGATGAGCTGAAATTACTTGGAAAGCAAGGGGCCACACTGCTGTCATGCATTCAAGAACCAGCAACCAAAAGTCCCACCAGAAAACTCAATCCCAATCAGCTAGAGAATGTAGCAACCATGGAAAGGTGAGTGAGAGAGGAGAGGATATGTAGAACTCAATAATCAGAAATAACCAAAACCAGATTGGTACAGTTACTACTGGATCTTGCTGGAGTCAGGAAAGAATAATATTTGAGACAACAAAGGCAAAAACATGGTATCCATCTACAGAGATCTTTTTGTAAGAATGCTGTCCTGCCCCCCCCCCCTCCCCCCGCCACGCTTTGTGCTATAACTTTCATCCCAGGATTTCAAGGGAGATGGTAGTGTTTATTTATCTTTATTTCTAAATAACCGTTCATTGGGTGCTGTACTTTATACACCTATCGTCTCACCAGTAGAAAACGAAAGGCACATAGGTAAGGTTACCTAGGGACACATTTGAAAGCACAGCAGCTGCATCTGAAGTAAAGTTTCTGCTTCGTTCTGAGGGTATCCCTGATTGAAAAATGGAAAATGTGGGAGCCAGATGAATCATGAAAAAGTCATAGGTGACAGACATATGTATAATAAGGAGATTCCCACAATTAATATCACTGACTGGAAACACAGGGGCTACCTACATAAGCCTACATGGACTCATGTGGAAATGAACACTAACCACAATGTCACTTTCTCATTCTTTCTTGACAGGTTATTACTTCAATTGGATGAGACAGAGAAAGCCTTTAATCAGTTTTGGTCCGAGCATCACTTGAAGCTTAGTCAATGCCTACAACTACAACACTTTGAGCACAATTTTCATGAGGTGTTATTTTCTTGTGTAATAGAACTTCCTTTCATGGTTCAGTGACTTTTGGTTCTCTCTTCCCCCTTGGACTATGGATATTGAGTGTCCTCACTAACCCAGCCCCCTCCTTATATTCTTGCTTCCTCATTGATCATTCTCTTCTTCCTTTTTCAGTGGGGTAGCAATGTTCTAGAATCCCATTTTCCTGTTGACATACATGACATTTTGTGTATGGTTTATCTTCCTTTTAAAAAATGTTTATTTGTTTGTTTGTTTGTTTATTTATTTAGAGAACACAAGCAAGAAGGGGGAGGGGCTGAGAGAAGGGAGGAGGGGCAGAGAGAGGAAGAGAGAATCCCAAGAAGGCTCTGCACTGTCAGCATGGAGCCCAATGAGGAGCTCAAATCCACAAACCATGAGATTATGACTTGAGCCGAAACCAAGAGTCAGACATTTAACTAACTGAGTCACCCAGGCACCCCGAGGTTTATCTTTCTTTTTGATTGATAACCTGTAAAGGTGGTTTTACTATTTCATCTACATGTATCTCAACACCAAACTCCCCTTTCCACCCCTGCCCCAAGCTTAATCTAAAAGTTAATGAACTTAAAAAAAAAATGTATATGTAGATACATAAAAGTCCTGAATCCTGTTTGGATTTTCAAGTTTTCTTAGAGTATACAAACCTATACCTCCAGAGAGGTGCTCATGGCTTATTTCTGGATGTTCTAATGTGTCTTATAGGTTAAGCGTGCCCTGGACAATTTGTTGGCAGAGCAAGCAGAGTTTACAGACATCGGAGACAGTGTGATACGTGTGGAACAACTTCTTAAGGAACACAAAAAACTGGAAGGAAAAGGCCAGGTTTGTTTTTTGCTGTTTTTATGGACTGGGAAGGAAATTGCTGGGGACAGTGACAGATCATGTCCACTCATGATTGTTGGAAGGTTGCTGAAGGACACAGGAATGCCCAAATCCTGCCTTTCCAGTCACCACACTGCCAGGTAGGGGGAGGGTTCCAGTAGACTTGCCTGCTGGTACAGAAGCAATGGGAGGAAAGGTCATAGTGGGCACATTATCTACTGGCAGGATGTAGGGGTGGGAGTTGGTGGTAAGGAGGGGAAACTTGAAAAGGGGAAACCAGAAAAAAAAAACCAACTAGTTTTATAACAAGCAGAATGGTGAGAAGGAGGAAATTGCTCCGCATCAGTTCTGCTGCTACACAGAGCTGGCAAAGCTTTCTCCTTTCAAATGCCCCAAAAGTTGTCAATATCAAACTTGTAAAAGAATATGTGTTTCACAATTCTCATACCAGCATTAGACAGTTTCCCAGATCTGCACACAAGTCAGCAGGTAGGAATGATTCTATTTCAAGTCCTTACAAATTTGGGTTATTACAAATTAAGAAAGCCGAGTCCTCTCTTTCCAGAGAAGTTCTTTTCTGCTATTCTTAAATTAGATTCTCTATATTTTTGTCTCTTGGGGACTATGTCCTTGATGATTAGCACTTCCTTTCTGAGCTAATCTATATGCATGTTTTCCAGATGGTAATTTTGTAATATTAGAGATTTGCTTCAAAAAGTGTGGTCCTCTGGCCAGTGCATAGATGTCACCTGAGTGAGAACTTGTTAGAAATATGGAATATAAGGCACGCCCCCCCACCTCAGAATCAGAATCTGCATTTTAATAAGATTCCTAGGTGATTGACATGCACATTATAGTTAGAGACATACCCCTCCTGCCAAAGGAGAAGTAACAAATACAAACCAAGTTCACTCTGACCCTAAGAGCTATCAGTTGTGGATTCTGAGCTGGGGGTGCTTCTGCACATATGTGAATACATGGACCCACCTGTATACCCAGACTCTCACTCAGGAATCTCATCCATCCCTGTGAGTACTCCTTCTGTTATCGGTGATCATTTGAAGCTAAACATTTTAGTGCTGTAGGCATGAGTGATCAGAAACATTTGTCAAACAGTGGAAACATTGAATTTTGTGTATGTAATGACTATCTCAGATTCCCCAAGACAGTCCCAATTTTATGTAATTTCAGTTCTTTTCAAGAGAACTCATTATTTTACTATGTATTTTCACTTATATACATTCATATATTAGGGGGAAAAAAGCCTCACCAAGCTCAGTCCTTATATTTTGGGTTTGAAAAATATGGTCATAGCATATATATGAATGAAAGTAGCTACTGACCTGAAGTTCATTCATTCATTACCAGGTATTCCTTATCCTAGGTTCCATGGATATGGTGGCAAACCAGGCAGTTAAGACCCTGCTCTCACTGAATTTACATTCTGCTGGAGAGAGAGAGAGAGAGAGAGAGAGAGAGAGAGAGAGAGAGAGAGAGAGAAACAAGTAAAAAGTAATCAAATACTAATGTCAGATAATGACAAATGGTATGAAGAAAATAACAGGATATAAGTGACTGGGGGTGCTACTTTAGCCCAGGTAGTCAGGAAAGGTCTCTCTGAGAAAGTGTCCTTTGAACTGAGCTCTGCATAGCCTTGCAAAGATTTGGGGAATAGCATACAAGGCAGAGAAGTCTCAAGTATGAAGCTTTTGAGGCAAGAATTAGGCTGATGAGTTCAAGGAATGTGTCTGGAACTTAGTGAGCCATAAAGGAACAAGGTGAGAGTGATGATGATGAGGATTGGGTTTTATTTCAGTGGAATCCATTGGAGGATAGTCTGGGTTGGGCTTTAAATCACTGCTGGGTTGGCTGGATCTGCATGACTGCAACCACTTTCTCTCTTCTGCCTACCTCCTTGAACTTGCAATCTTTGGTACATACTTTAGAGGCCGCTGATTAGAGCTAGGGGAGAAACCTATGGTCATGGGACACAGGAATGCTCTGTGAACCCATGATTCATCTTTCATGGGCAAAGGATCTGAACCAGGTAGACTAACCCACTGCAGATGACCTGCAGAGCCCAGGCACATTCGTTTTACCCATCCTGTGCCTTACTTATCCAGATTTTAACTTATTTTCCAAGGGATATAGTAGACCTATTTCTCTGCCTTTAGATGAACCAAAAAAGCTATCCTATCATAACCAGGACCTTTTTAACTGTCTTCCCTCAGACTTCTAAGAGACAGTGTTTCTTCAGATGATTAAGGCTTGGATAGCCTTTCCATTTGTCCTGCAAAGTGTTAAAGGAACAAGGTGATGTCTGGCTAGTCTACCAAAACCTGCTTGGGTTTATCCTTCACTCAGTACTCAGGGGTCACCTTCCCTCCTGGCATAGCCACTCACTAATATCTGGGTTGTTTCCAACTTCCTTATTCTGTACAGTGATATCATCCTCATGGGTAACCTCTGAGCCAACTCACTGACCAGACTCCTGCCACGTGCTTACTGAACCCATTCTTTTATCTTTGTCTGGTTTGACAGTTTGGCACTCGTTTATAATTCTGAGAAACAGTGGTGGTTTCAGCCCCTACTCTTACTTCTTTAAAAGTAGAATTTACTCTAGGGTTTTGGCTGTAAGGCATGTCGGGGTACTTGGTGATGGGTCATCAGGGAGCAGACAAGGACAGGACAGGGGAACCAACCTGATTTCAGCCTTGACCTCTCCCCACACAACCAGGGGCCAGCAGTTACAGTACGTGTTCAAGAAGGCTTGGAACCCAGATCAGTAACCTTCTAGGGATATAAATCTAGCTGGAGGGGCATGGCTTTTTTTTTTTTTAATGGAAATTTTCAAACACACACAAAAGTAGATCAACTAGTACAATGAACTCCCATGTGTACGCTCAGTTTGAACAGCCATTAACTTTCTGCCTTTCTTGTTTCATCTGGCCCACTTCTCCATATGTATATTCCATTCCGAGGCCATTATCTGTGGGTTCATTCTGGGTTCCTTGACACAGAGCATCACCCTTTCTCATCATTTTCTTTCACAGTAGACACTTTCATCTGTTATAGCAGTAGAATATGGGGAAAAATAAGCTGTTATTACAATAAGGGTTTCTGAATTACATGCTGCAACTTGACCATCTAGCATTCTGGAATTCTTGGCATCTCAAAGATGACAGGCTGGCTTGTGTTCAGAACACCAGATTTCAGCCATTTCTTTCTCATTATTTCTTTTACTTTGGTGGGTTTTCACCGGATTTTCCTCAGCAGAAGGTGTATAGACTAAAAAGCTGCAATTTGTGTGTGTGGGGGGGGTGGGTTACAGCAAAGTTCTTTGAAGGCACCTGAAGGATTTAACAGTCATGGCTGTGCAGCCATCATTTATAGCACATGCAAGGAGGCCAAGAGGGCTAGGAGGCGACAAGACACAGGCGTTGGAGCCAGACAGGAGTGGATTAAAATCTTTGCTCTAACAACCACCAGTTGTGTGCCCTTAGTCAAGTTTCTTAGTCTTTCTGAACACATCCCCTCATCTTATAAACTGTTAATAATCATTCCTGTTCCCTGTGAAGATGAAATGAGGTAGAGATTTCATAAGGATTGAGTGCCTGGAGCATAGTAGATGATCAGAACCTGGAAGCTATTATTATTACCCATTCATTCCAGTACAGTGATCTTCTAGCCATCCAGTGTGGCTTCTGAGCTATATGTACGGATCTTTTCCCAAGACCCATCTGGACCTCCTACTCACACCTCTCTTCCAACATCTCGGTGTTTTAAGAACAGTTCTGAAGGGTGAGATGCTGCATGCCAAGCAAAGGGCAGGCTCTGATCACTACAAAGCACTTGGGAAATTTCTTGTGGCGAAGTTTCCTAGGCCCAGAAAACTTGTGCTATTTTTTTTTAATTTTTTTTTCAACTTTTATTTATTTTTGGGACAGAGAGAGACAGAGCATGAACAGGGGAGGGGCAGAGAGAGAGGGAGACACAGAATCGGAAACAGGCTCCAGGCTCTGAGCCATCAGCCCAGAGCCTGACGTGGGGCTCGAACTCACGGACTGCAAGATCGTGACCTGGCTGAAGTCGGACGCATAACTGACTGCGCCACCCAGGCGCCCCTTTTTTTTTTAATTTTTAAAATGTTTATTTTTGAGAGAGAGAGAGAGAGGGAGAGAGGCAGAGTGTGAGCAGGGAAGGGGCAGAGAGAGACAGAGACACAGAATCTGAAGCAGGCTCCAGGCTCTGAGCCGTCAGCACAGAGCCCAATGTGGGGCTGGAACTCACAAGTGAGGAGATCATGACCTGAGCCGAAGTCTGAGTCTTAACCGACTTAGCTACCCAGGCACCCCAAATTTGTGCTATTCGTAATAAATTTGGCAGCTGGCCTTTAAAAAAAAAAGACAACAGACTTCCTTGCAAAGTTTTCACGTTTCTATATTTGACTGGAATCAGACAGGTTGATAAACCCAATGAAAATCAGAATTTGATCAGCCAAATGAGGTTTCTAAGCCTAGGCAGAACAAATGCAGCCATTTTTCTGTGTGTGTGTTGGTCAGAACTAGATTCTGGAGCCAGACTGCCTGAGTTTGAAACCTGGCTCTTCTCTTTCCTACCTGGGTCACTTTGGACCATTTGTCCCTCTACTTCCCTTTTGTTAAACAGGGCCTATGTCAAAGGGTCTGTGGTAAGGAGTAAAAGAAACAGTCAACTTAAGCATTCAGAATAGTGCCTGGCCTATAGTAAGGTCTCCATGAATATTAGCTATTTTCATTAACATCACAGAGGTAGTGGGGCAAACTGTGCTACGGAATGTTTCCTATGTTCAACCTGCAGTGGCTGAGCAGTTCTAGTAAGAGTGTCTCATTCATTCTTCATTCATTTTGCAAATATTTGTTGATCTTCTACTACTATATACCAAGTGCTGTTCTAAGTTATGAGGACACTACAGTGAGCAAAACAGTTAAAAATCACTGCCTGAGGAGTTAGCATTCTGACCTTTTCTATGCAGTGGTGACCATCTGGCCTTTGCTGGGCAGACCAAATGCACTGGGTATTTAAACCTGAGTTCTTTTAAATAGCTACTGCTTGATTTGTGTCACTTTATTCCCATATCATTACTCAGTTTTGTTTTGTACAAAAATCATTTATTCCTAAGTACCTAATATGTTCCCCATGGCACGTTTTAGGCTAAATAAGAGCTGGTTCATGCTCACAAGGGTCTGCAGCATTAGCCCAGGCAATACATCAGTGATCACAATATAGTGAAGTATGTGCTCTGATCAAGAAAGGCGCAGAGTGTTATGGGAGCACAGAAGAGAGGCATCAAAATTAAATGGTGGAGTTAGAGAAAGCTTTGTGGAGAAGGTGAACTCTGATGGGTGATGTACAGTTAGCTCCAGAGGAGTGTAGGTGTATCAGGAGGTGAGTTGGGGGGGGTGCGGGGTAGTGGTGAGGGAAGGATGGGGCTTTCTAGGCAGAGGGAGCAAGCAGAGAAGGCATGGAGGCCCAAAGCTGCCTGAATATTTGGAGAACTATGAACAGGTCATTAGTTGGGTTACAGTTGGGGGTGAGGAGATGGAGGAGGGAGAGACACAGGCATGACCAGGTAATGAAAGGCCCTCTGCATTGCTCAGAAGTTTGAACTTTTCTTATGAAGACTGTGGGGATCCAGGGAAGGTTTTGAGGCGTGGCAGTGATGTAGACATGATGAGATGCTTAATGGAGTTGCTGTTTCATCAGAATTATGGAGCATGATTTGAAGGAGAGCCTGAAGGAAAGCAAAGAGACCAGCTGTCCTGGTCAGAAAGCAGGAAGGCAAGAACATACAGTTCTTGCCCTGGAGAAGGGCTCAGAATTCGACGAAGTTGCTAAGAAGGATATGGGCTCTGCAGAGTTTGGTGAATGACTGGCCCAGGAAAGGGGAAGTGTTTTTGAGATTGTTGAAACCATAAACCACTGTAAGTTGAGAGAGGGGCAGGGTCATCACCTGGAGTCATCATAACTCCTTGTGTTACTATAAAAAGTTAAACTAGGGCAAATGCATCTTACTGGAATGCTTAACGTAGTCACGAGGGTGCACATGGCCTCTCAGCTCCTGGAGACCTTTGGAAGCATGGAAGTCATCTGTGTTGACTCACGGGTCAATGTTTTTTCACACAATTCCAGCCAAGTATATCACTATATCTTCTAGTTCACTGGCTAATAACATTTTATTGATCAAATATTTATGAGGTGCTTCTAAGTGTTTCATGGAACTTACGTATTGGTAGTGGTGGGTGGAGTATGAGAGAATCATATGTTAAAGTAAACAAAGAACATACTTTCAGGTAGAGGTCAAGTGCTGTTAAAAAAAAAATGAAAACGAAGTGAGAGAGAGGGCCTGGGTGGGTGTGTTGCTGGGAGTGACTTAGATACAGTAATCAGGGAAGGTCCTGTGAGGAGGTGAGCCAACCTGGGAGAAGCATCCAAGGGAAGGACCCTGAGACAGGGGCTAGTTCGGTTGCCAGCCTTGTTTAAACCATCCCTCCTACCTGGATTACTGCAGGAGACACCAGCTGGCCTCGCTGCTTTGCCTCTTCTCTGCTGTTCTCAACACTACAGCAGGAGCCATCCTTTTAAAAATATGAATGAGATCCTCTCTTCAGAACCCTCCAGTGCTTCCCACATCATAATGAGTAAAAGCTGAAGTGCTCACAGTGGCATCAGGGCCCTCCCCAATCCAGTCTCCCTCTTTCTTCTGATTATGTCTCCTACTCCTTTCCTGTTTGCTTCCTCTGTTCCAGGTGGCCTCCTCCTGCTGCCTGAATATGTCAAACATGTCCCTATCAAGTACAGCATGGGTTGTTCCTCACCTCAGGCCTTGACTTTTCTGTGTCAGGGGTTCCCAGGGCCACACTCAGACTTGAAGATTTGCTAGGAGGACTCATAGGACTCAGCACATAATTGTACTCGTGGTTATGATTATTACTGTGAAAAGATACCAAGCAAAATCAACATGGGAAAAGTGCATGGGGCAAAGTCTGTTGGGAATCAGATACAAGCTTCCAAGATTCCTTTTCCAGTGGAGTCCCATCAGATGATCCCCCCAGCAAAGGATTGTGACACTATTGTGAAATGTTGTCTCTCAGGGAAGCTCATTCGGGGCTCAGTGCCCAGTTTTTATTGGGGGCCGGTCACATAGGTATCTTCTGCCTGGCGTATACCAGAATTCTCTACTCCCAGAAAGAAAGCAGGGATTTAGTGTAAAGCATATTGTTTGTACAAATGGCACAGTGAGCCATTCTTATCAGGGGATGGCAGGAACCCTCCTGACATTCCTAGATGGCACCCAAGGCCTAACCTTACAAACAGGCCTTGCAAGGACAGTGGTCTCTGTCTTGCTATGCTAACGCTTTGGCACCACTTGGATAGCACGTTCTCAGTGAGTCCTTCTCTCACCATCCTACTTAAAATAACTCCTTACCAGCACTCCCTGCCCTTCTCTCCCGATTTGATCTTTCTCTATAGCACTCATCACCAATTAAGGTATTATATAATCTACATATCTAATTGTTTATTGCCTGTGTGTTCTATTAACATGTAAGCTTCATGAGGGCAGGGATTTTAGCTGCTTTACCACCAAACCCCTAACATGACAGTGTTTGGCATTTGGAAGGTCCTCAGTAATATGTGATGAATAAATTAAAAACAGAAAAACATGGCACACGTGGTTAGAACAAAGCAAGCCATGCAGGGAGAGGTAGGAGGCGTGGTTTCTGGTCAGATGAATTCAGAGCAGAGTGGGATCCTGTGAGTCACATGAAGGGGTTTAGATAAACATATTTCTTAAAGTTTCATGATCCCTCAGAGTTGTCCAAACCAGATCTTTACCAGTTTCCCAAATTCAGCTAACTCTACTCTCTCCTCATGTCACATGCTGATCCTTTTACTTTTCCATTTAGTTTACAGGAGAATTCAGAGTCTCCAGTTCTGGTCAGTATAACACTTCATGGTCTTCTGCCAAGAACTTATCACAGTTGTAATAATTGAATTACGGGTATAATTTATTTAACAATCTGAGTTCTCCATTAGACTGAAAATCATGGCTTGTTACCACTAGAGTCTCAGTGCCTCACCCAGAACTCAACAAACATATGAATGAATGGCTTGCTCTTCTTCAAGGTGCAGGTGACCCTGGACTAGGCTAGACTTCCTGGAGACTTCAAACTGCCACAGAGCTTTCCCAGGTTCCCCAGTTCCAACTCTCAGCTTAAGACCTGAATCAACATCTCCCTAAGTTGTTCCTGATTTGGAGCACACGGTAGGCAAATATCAGCCTCACCATGACCTGGCTCCTGATGCTTGGTTTGGACGTTTACTTCACAGGAGCCCTTGGAAAAGGCCCAGCTGCTTGCAGTAATTGGGGACCAGCTCATCCAAAGCCACCACTATGCGGCAGACTCCATCAGACCCAGGTGTGTAGAGCTCAGGCACCTCTGCGATGACTTCATCAATGAAAACAAGAAAAAATATGACATTTTAGAAAAGTCCTTGGAGTTGCATAGACAACTGGACAAGGTGAGCACAGCAAAGCCATGACCTGATATTTGCTAAATTTTCTGCAAAACAGTCTTAATCATACTCATCCTCCCTGCCCCACAATATTGCTGAGAGGATAATGTACTTCTTATGAAATAGTGCTCAAGAGGCATTAAAAGCTGTGAAGATTCTAGGTCATAGAGGCATTGGAGGTAAAAGTGCCCCCACCATCCCACCATATCCCATTAGAATGAACTAACATTCATTTTCCTCTGTGTAGACCTGGACTTAGAGCGTGTTTTGGCCCATGGGACATTTCTTGATTCCCCTTCAGACAGAGAACCAAGCACTATATTTGCAAAGTGCTTCTCATATATAGGCATCAGATTATTAATCCTTTTGGATAAACTGAAGTACTAATGACCATTATACACTCCTACCTGCTATTTATTGAGTACCTACTATGTTCCTGCCGGAAGCATAATTATGTCATCTATTTAATCCTCAAGACAACCTGTGAGGAAAGTATTAATGGCATTATTTTACAGAGGCAGAAACTGATATCCATCATGGTGAAGTCAATGGTTCACAACATTTAATACATGAGAATCAGTTTGCTATAATTGCAGATTCTCTAATGTACCATTCTGAAGACTCAGATTCAATACGTCTAGGCTGATGCCCAGGAATCAGTATTTCCGCCAAGTCCCCAGGTGATTCTGGTGCAGGTGGTACAGGGACAACACCGAGAAACTCTGGGATAAGTGACTGCTTACGACATACCTGGGGTAAAAATAGGGGATTGCAGATTTGAAGTCAGGACTGCCAAATTCCAAACCCGAGGCTCCCTAGATTAGACAGCAACACTGTGTGCAGAGGGCTCACAGGGAATGGGTGGAGCTCTGGTGCCCTTCAGTGGTGATCTCTGAGGCAGGTGCCCGGTCAGCAGGGGCAGTGACTTCTGGAGCCTTCCCTGTCAGCTGTTTGCAGGCAGCATGTGGCTCACGGCCATGAGTCAGCATGCTCCATTCCCATAACTGTTTCTCTCTGATGGCCAGGGGCACTCGCCCAGGCTGTTTATATCATCCCAATGCCAAAGGGATTTTAGTATCAATGAAATACAGCTGTTCCAGAAGCAAGTGGCTCCTAAGGGCCTGGTGCACAGTCTGTCCTGTGTGCTAAACTCTGCAGGATCAGCTGCTGTTTTTCTCACTCCATATCTGCTCTAGAGATAATAACCTAATGCTGGTGTGTGTGTGTGTGTGTGTGTGTGTGTGTGTGTGTGTGTGTGTGTG
>NW_024412400.1:75441588-75469478 GCF_014898765.1 Herpailurus yagouaroundi | reverse complement strand
TGTGTGTGTGTGTGTGTGTGTGTGTGTGTGTGTGTGTGTGTGTGTGTCTGGGAGAGCAAGCATCTGCTGTGACTCTGCAGAAGACCCCAGCTTAATGTTTTCTGCAGATCTAGGTATGTTTTAAGAGAAAGTTTTCACATTATATACTAAAGCATGATTTATATTATTTTGAAAATCCAAAAATGTAGGAAGGAGAAGGAAAAAAGTTTCTTATGGGCATCTACACATGCCATCCCCCTCCTTATCCCTACACATTGGTAATCACTAATTTTTAAATATCTTTATTTTGTTTTGTTATTCTAAAAGTAGTACACATTCAGCATAAGGAATTTAGGGAAAAAATATACAAACTTAAGTTGCCTATAATTTTCCCACTTAGAGATAACTACTCTGGAGTGCTCCCTTTTGTTCTTTTTCCCCCTGTATAGTTATTTTATGTAGCTTTTCAGGTCACATGGTAAGTGGAAATGCAGATGTGCTTGCACTGGCAGCCTCGTTATACATAAATATTCTGGCAGCACAAGGGTCCCTGTCTTTCTGTTTAAGTCTTTAAAAAATTAAATTGTTAGAATTCATCACCTATCTGACTTCATCCCAGCATTCTGGAAAAAGTTTGAGTATTGCTGTTGTGAGTTACAAAGCTTTGCATTCTTCGATGCTTCCCTAGGAAAGACAAATACCAGTAAATGCAAATGTGGACAGAGAAAAGTAGTGTTTTGTTAAAAGGGATGTTCCCTTCCCTAGGAAGACGTGTAGAGTCCAGGTCTAATGTCTCATTTGTTACCCTATGGTCTTGTAACCAGTTAGGATGCACAATGAATGACCTAGAATGTAAACCTGAAAAGTCATTGGTTACATTTCTCCACAGTTAAACCAAACTTAGGAATACCTAACTCTCTCCTTTTGGAGATGTAGCAATTACTGTATGTGGAAGAGAGAAGAATGTTTATACGATTCTTTTTTACTGACTGGATGACTTTCCTGAGATGTGGACAGATGTAAAATTAGTTTGGGCTTGTCCACCTTATAGTTGCATTGACAGTGGTTAGACCTCTGAAGTTTATGTTGTCCCATGACAATTTCCTGTTGTCTTAGGATCCTTCTAGACCACAGATGAGCTCAGACCTCCTGAGGGTTGTGGTCAGGCTGACTGCATAGGGCACTGTGTTTCTTTTGAAAAGGTCAGCCAATGGTGTGAAGCAGGAATCTACCTTTTGGCTTCCCAAGCTGTAGACAAGTGCCAGTCACGAGAGGGAGTTGACGTTGCCTTGAACGACATTGAGGCATTCCTGGGCACTGCGAAGGAGTACCACTTGCCCAGCCACATGGAGTTTTACAGCCAGTTCGAGTTGATACTCACCCTTGACCTAAAGGTAATGTTTCTGGGTTATTTTAATCTTGTGGTTGGAAAGAAGCACTGGGGGCCTTTTGACTATTGCTTAAGAAAGTCCGGGTAGGATGTACTGAGCAGGTTCACCAATTCCTGTGTTCTGAGGTGGCCTCTTACACTATTGGTCTGTGCTTCCTGGAAAATACCCTTCACGGTCTCACCCAAATATCACTCTCAGTCATTCGTTTCTCTACAAATACTCATCAGCATCTCTGATATACCAAATACTGTGCTATATATTGGCACAGCAATAATAGACATTCTTTCATCTCTGATGGAACCTAATAGGAGAGGCTGACATTAATAAATGTCAAACACAAAACATAAGAATGTGTTACAGGTTAAGATAAGTGTTCTGGAGGAGGGATTTGGGATCCTGCTGAGCATGTGATAGAAAAACTTGACCTGGACTGAGAATACTTGAGCCAAGGCCTGGAGAATGTGTAGAGATGATGGGGGAGCCTTTCCAGATTAGAAGTAACAGCATGTGCAGAGGACACAGGCCTGGAGGGAGTCTGTTACAAGTGCAGAACCCAAAGGTCAGGATGGCTGGAGTACAGAGAGCAAAGGAAGGGTGTTTGGGGTGAGATAAGAGAGGGGCAGATGAGGTGGGCTTTGTGGGCCATCTTAAGGAGTTTGGTCTTTATTCTAAGAACAGTGGGAAGCCACTGAAGGATTTAAGCAGGGGAATAACTTGGTTGGATTTGCATTTTGAGAGGAGCACTCCTCTGTGAAGTCAGCAGAATTCTGTATGGCACACCTTCCTCTGAGATTCCCACCACCTTGTATGTGTCTCTTCAGTAACACCTTCTTTACTTCTTTGAGTCACGGGCCTCTTTTGAGTCATGGAATCTGATTCATATACTTTCAGGACCTGCATACCCAAAGTGATTAAAGAGAGTTTGATATAGGCACTTTTTACAAAGATATGGCAGGATTTAGGGAATCCAATAAGGATGGTGAAGGTCCCTGGGGCTAGCAAGAAAATGGAAGCAGTTACCACCCATAAGCCTAAAGAGCAAAGGGGAACCCAAGAAGCACTGTAACTGTGACTGTGACAGGCAGCTAGTAAGGGTTGTGGCCTTGGGCAGAGGAATGCAACTATTAATGGAGAAATATATATCCCTACTCTCCTCTCTCCCTCTCTTGGATGTCCAGGTAGTGCTTCCCTTTGGCCAAACCAACTAAAAGCCCATAGGCAAGTGAGCCTATCCAACAGAGTCCATACAGGTCAGCTTCCTGGGACACAAAGCAGGGAAAAGAAGACGTAGTAGAGTGACAAATAGGGAATATCCAGCATATGTAACTTTTATAATTAATTTTATGGGATGCCCTAAAGCCCATCCATGAATTCAGGCTAAGAGCCTTTGCTGTAACATGTTGTATACCACACTACATTCTACTTATTTATTTTAAAAATTAATTAATTTAATTTTAGAGGAAAATCAATTTTCCTCTAAATTTTAGCGGGAGGGAGAGAGACAGCCATCAGGGGAGAGGGGCAAAGGGAGAGAGACAATCTTAAACAGGCTCCATGCTCAGTGTGGAGCCCGATGCTGGGCTCAATCTCATGACACTCAGATCATGAGCTGAGCCGAAATCAAGTCAGATCCTCAACTGACTGAGCCACTCAGGCATCTCTATTTATTTATTTTATTTTTCTTTAAGTTTATTTATTTATTTTGAGAGAGAGAGAGAGAGAGTGAGAGTGGAGGAGGGTCAGAGAGAGAGGGAGAGAGAGAATCCCAAGTAAGCTCCCCACTTTCAGTGCAGAGCTCCATGTAGGGTTTGAACTCATGAACTGTGAGATTATGACCTGAGCCAAAATCAAGTTGGACATTTAATGGACTGAGCCACTCAGGGCTTCCCATCTACTTATTTATTTTAAATGTCTGTCTTGCTTATTACACTGGGAGCTCCTGAAGGGCAGGAGCCTCATCCACCCCTGCATTCTTGTGCCTAACCCTTGCCTGGTGTCCAATTTATATTTATTGAACAAGTGGGAAGGCAGGTGACAGAGTGGGCAGATTACAGTGGGGGTAGCTCAGTATGGAGTTGTATGTTAATGATGTTCTTTCCCTTAAACCTCTTGGTGGTAAGCTGTGATCTTGGTAAGGGGTGGGGGATGTGTAGGCAGATACCCTCCCCTAACACAAAGATCCTTCTACTTCCTTGCAGAAGGAACAAAGACAAGGCCCATCTGGTGTAGGTTCTACATTGCAGACCCAGTATTTGTAGCTCCAGGTCAGATTCCTAAGGCAAATCTGTCTCACCCAGCTCCAACTCCATTAGTTGCTCAAATAGGTGTATCAGGTCCACCAGGAAGATTTGTAGCCACAGCTGCTGTGCTGCCCAACTTCAGTGAACTTTCTGACCATACCACCTACCAGGAAATGAATAAAACTTAATAAACCACCTCTGAGAAATATGCAGAAACATGAAGGAAGGAGAGGATTATAAGAGAAATATTTTTCGAAAAATCCTGTAGGTCAAATGGATTAAAACATCTCCAAAGTCCATCTTTACTTCTTTTGGTTTGGAATAAAATTTTAGGTTGTAAAATTTAAATATCCTTGTCAAAGAAAGTTTTGTCCACTGAGAAGTAATGACTTTATTGTCAAAACTGGTACTCTATACATATAAAAATATTCCTAGATATATGTATATGTAGATATGGTACAGACACATGTATCTTTTCACTTTGACAGTTGAGATAGCCTAGAAGCAATGAGACCCCCCAGCGCCAATAAGCACTCCTAGCACCGAGATCTTGGTTTCTAATACCATTCTTCAGTAAAGGAGACCTAGGCTTCTTAGAGAAATGGCTGATTCTAGGGCTGGGGCAGGAAATATGTAAGGTGATCTTACAGCATCTTGTACTGCCGGACTGAACTACTAAAAATGAAACAACAAACCATAGTGATGGGATATAGGCAACAACTGAAGAGAACTGATGACCAATGCTAGAACAGTTAGAACAACAAAATTAATTAAGTACTATTGGATTACAGCCCCAAAGAAATTATATATCCATGAATCCATTCTGATATGAATAAATGATGGAATAAATAAATAAATGGGGCAGATGAGACTAATCTCCTATGAAGAATTCCAAATTATTTATGTAGATACTTTGCTCTTGAGGAAGTAGAATATAGTTTTCCAACCCTTAAATGTGGGCTGTACATAGTGACTTCCTTTCAAAGAGTATAGAACAGAGAAGGAGAAACAAAAGTGAAGTGACTTTACACACAGGACCTCAGCCAGGTGACCAAGGCCAATATCAACAGTGTTGTTAAGTAGATATGATGTAACCTTGATATGATGGATGAACATGGTACTTTACTTCCGTGGTCTTACCCCCAAAGCCTTTAACTCCAGTCTAATCATGAGAAAAACATCAGATAAATCCCAGTTGAGAAACATGCTACAAAATAACTGACGAATACTCCTCAAAATAGTCAAAGTCGTCAAAAATCAGGAAAAGGTGAGAAATTGACACAGCCAATAGGAGCCTAAAAAGTCATGACAACTACATGTAAGTTGGTATCCTGAATAGGACCCTGGACAGAAAAGTACATTAGGTAAAACTAAGGAAATCTAAGTATAAAGCATGGACTTTTATTTAATAATAATTATAATAATTTTAATTATTATTATTTTAATTATAATAATTTTAATACTGAAAATAACATATCAATAATATTTTATTAGTTGTAAGAAATGTACCATACTAATGCAAACTGTTAATAATAGGGGAAACTGGATTATCTATATGGGAATTCTCTGTACTATTTTGTAATTTTTTTTGTAATTCTAAAACTATTAGAAAAAATAAAATTTATTTCTAAAACACTAGTACTCCATGTCTAAACAGTTGAATCTGTTACATTTAAGACATGGTAATCATCATGGTAAGTGGTAAATCATGGTAAATCATGGTAAACTGCTGTTCTTGTAGCAGCCACCTTGCCTGTCTGAGGCTCTTCAAGTGCCTTTCTGCACTATCCTCTTGGTGCTGCTGTTTTGATTTTTCTCCCTCCTTTGCTTTCACTGCCCAGTTTAGGTAATTAAACAATCGCAGTCACAAATAGAAAAATTCAATTCTTTAAATATTCACTGTGTGGGGCAGGGGGCACCTGGGTGGCTCAGTCATTTAAGCGTCAGACTCTTGATTTTGACTCAGATCATGATCTCACAGTTCCTTGAAATGGAACCCAGAGTCAGGCTCTGCACTGACAGCTCTCTCTCTCTCTCTCTCTCTCTCTCTCTCTCTCTCTCACACACAAAATAAACAAATTAACATTTTTTAAAAAAGAACAGAAATTAAAAAAAAATAAATATTCACTGGGAATCCAGTTTGTGCTTTATTCTGGGAATACAATAATGAAAGTCACAATGCCCATAATGAAGGTGCTGGCAGTTTAGTGGAAGACAAACATGTTTCCGGTAAGTGTGTGTTGGTCCAAGAGCATGTGGAATGGAAGGGATATTGGGGCACGTAGATGAGGCAAAGGTCAGCTCAGCCTGAAGAAGAAGAAGACATCTTAGGAGAAGATGCCTAAATTTGGACCACATAGGAGTTTTTAAGGGAGAAAAAGCAGAGGGAGGAAGAAGAGTTGCAAAGGCAGAGAGGCTGGAAACAAGAGCATTTGGTAACTGCCACCCCTGGAGGTGGGAGTGAGGGGTGGGAACTAGTGGAGGTTAGACTGGAGGGAAATCAGGGTCAATTAATGAAGGGCCCAGTGAGGAGTCATGGACTCCTCCATGAGGAGTCTGGACTTTGTCCTGAAGCAGTGGGACACCCCAGCAGGGCTTTTAAACAGGGAAGTTATATGGTCAGACTTACATCCTGGAAAGATAATTCTGATTGTGGTATGGAAAATGGATTTGCAAGTAAAAAGAGTTAAGAGGAACGGAGGAGATGCAGTTGTTAATCTTGCACCGGCTCCCCTTCACCTGAGTTTAGGAATTTAGGGTCTCGTCTGATCACCTGACCATTTCCAGGGTTTACCCTGGGATCTTCAGGAAGAGATGCAAAAGGGCAAGGGTGATTCAGGTCCTGTCTAGTCCAAGTGGTGAGCCACTGGGCTCCAGCATGTGGCACTGACCTCACATCAGAGCTGTATACCATACATGAACAACTTGACATTCTTTCAGTCAGATTTCTTGATCTTTGTGCAGCAGTTAATGCCTATGTCTCAGTTTCCGTTTCCTCAAGCTTATCATTGGGTTGTCTCATCACAATCCCTCCAAAATGCAAACTGACATTGCTATCACTCTGACATAAAGGGATTTGGTTTCTTTTGGGATCTGGACTCATAGCTGTGTTGTCAGAACCTCTAGTCCACTGTACAGCAAGCTTCCTGAGGCCAGTCACACGTTCTCTGAAGAGACCTTTTAAACACAAGCCCCACCTTAATTTAGATTGGGGGTCAGCAAACTACTGCCTGTGGGCCAAAGCTGCTTGCCACTTACTTTTAGAAATAAAGTTTCATCAGAGCACAGCCACACTCATTCATTTATGTAGTATATATTATCTATGACAGCTTTTATGGTACAATAGCAGAGGTCAGTAGTTGTAACAGAGACCAGTGTGCAAAGCCTGAAATATTTACTGTTTGGTCCTTTACAGAAAAATTTTGCTGATCCCTAGTCTAGACCAGCACTGTTGAATAGAAATATAACTCAAGCTCTCTACGTGACTTAAGATTTTCTAGTAGCCACATTTAAAAAAGCAAAAAGAAACTAGTGAAATCAACTTTAATAATGTCTTGTTTAACATATGTCCAAAATATTGTTTCAATATATAGTCAATATCAAAGTTAATAATGAGATATTTTACATTCTTTTTTTCATACTATGTCTTCAAAATCCAGTGTGTATTTTACACTGAGCACAGCTCAACTCAGACCAGCCACATTTTACACCATACAAGGAGTAAGACCGGCACTAGACCTTGGAGTAGACATCAGCCTTGACAGGACTCTGAGGCCCCAGTTGTTCCATAGCTGATGTGCCAGTCCTCCCTCAGGGCTCTTGGCTCTTTTCCTCAGAAGATGGCCCAGCATAAAAAAGACAAATGTAAGGGTGCCTGGATGGCTCAGTCGGTGAAGCGTCCGATTTTGGCTCAGGTCATGATCTGACCTGAGCCATCAGATCATGAGTTCAAGACTTCGTAAGTTCAAGCCCTGCATCAAGCTCTGTGCTGACAGCTCAGAGCCTGGAGCCTGCTTCAGATTCTGTCTCTCTCTCTCTCTCTCTCTCTCTGAGCCTCTTCCTCTCACACCCTATCTCTCTCAAAAATAAATAAGCATTTAAAAAACAAACAAACAAAAAAGACAAATGTACTATTCCAGTTGCAAAATGTGGCAACCTCCTCCCTGAGTGTGCTGAGTCTGTACTTTCAGAATTAGGCACTCTGGAAGGCTTGTGGTGGTGGAGTTCTTCTAATTCTGGGTCCTTTCTTTGGTGGTTTAAGTCATACAGGAGACGGATGTCATGACAAAGACTACCCACTTCCCTTGACCCACCAGAGCTGGAGGGATGTCATACTGGAAGCAAGGCCAGAAGAAACGTATTTTGCAGAATTTAGGCCTTGGTGAAACTCGGAGACCTCCAAGTCTTGTTTTTAGTTCTTTTGAACCTCTGTCTTAGAGCATATAGTCAGTTATGGGAATGTCTGTGAGTTTCATCTTTCCCTTATTTTTTTTTTCAGTTTATTTCTTTACTACTTATAGAGAAGGGGTCATACAGAATAAAATTTAAATGTTTATCCTTGGGTACTTGTGGTTCCCTTGATCCTGACTCAGGATGTAGCCAACTCTTTCCTCCAGAACACTTCAACTCTTTTCTCCATCAGGGCTTTTATTCAGGATACACCTCTTATTTTGAAATCCTCCTGTTTAGAAAAGTGGCCTGATGCCCTTCATTCATAGTCTATGGCATCCTCTTCCACTATTTTCATTCTTTTTTCTTAAAATGTTTTATTTATTTTTGAGAAAGTGCAAGTGGGGGAGGGGCAGAGAGAGAGGGGAACAGAGAATCCCAAGCAGGATCTGTGCAGACAGTAGTAAGCCTGATGTGGGGCTCAAACTCAGGAATCATGAGACCATGACGGGAAGCAAAGTTGGAAGCTTAACAGACTAACCCACCCAGGTGCCCCATCCTCTTCTGCTATTAATGGACATGGCTTAGTGAACATTTATCTACTCAATATATATTTACTGAGCACTACTCTGTGTTGGGCAGTGTTCTAGGCATGGAGATATGGTGGTGAAAAGGATATGATCATTGCCCATAAGGTGAGAGATTCAGACTCTTAGAAGCATAATTCCGGTGCAAGGCAAGTTGTGCAATGATTTGCATATGGATGGAAGGGTCACCTGAAGGAGGTGGGGTTGGAGGAGGAGGGGAAGACAAGAGAAAGGGAATGCTTCATGTCGTCAGACTCAGTGTAGGGTGACCTGGTCATGGTTTGCTTTTGTTCCTGCAGGCCAAAGCCCAGGAAGTCCTACAGAAGCTGGGTGATGTGCAGGAGATATTTCACAAGAGGCAAATGAGCCTGATGAAACTGGCAGCCAGACAGACTCGCCCAGTGCAACCCGTGGCCCCTCATCCTGAGTCCTCCCCAAAATGGGTGTCACCGAAAACCAGCCAGCCCTCCACCTTGGGTAGGTTATTTGGAGAGGAAGCTTCGTGCCTTTATGTTTCATCAGTGCTCATGAGGGTTGAGATTGTGATTGCTTAAGATGCATAATGGTTGTTGTTTTGACAAATATTATTTAAAATAAACTACAGATGTAGAATAATAGTACAGGCATTGAAGACTTTATAGAGTTAGGTAAAAAAACTGAGTGCCTGGATACAAGGAGACCTCACAGTCTAGAAGAGGAATAATATACATGTGCAAACAACATCAGCATAAAATAGTCTCCATTAAGGACCTTTAAAATGCTTACAAGATTCTATTAGCAATGGAGTGGTAAAGTTTGGAAAGATAAAAACAATAGATAAGTCCTTACACCCATCCTGCATGGTCTTCATTACTATAGCTTACTAGCAAGCCTTGAGATCAGGTAGGGTACATCTTCTAACTTTGTTCTTTTCCAAGACTATTTTGGCTGTTTTAGATTCTTTTTATTTCCATATAAATTTTATTTTATTTTTTTTAATGTTTATTTTATTTATTTTGAGAGAGAGAGAGAGAGCAAGCGGGTGGTGGGGGCAAAGAGAGAGGGAGAGAGAGGATCCCAAGCAGTCTCTGCACTGTCAGCACAGAGCCTGATGCAGGGCTCGAACTCACAAAACATGAGATCATGACCTGAGCCGAAATCAAGAGTCTGCCCCTTAGGGGCACCTGGGTGGCTCAGTTGGTCAAGTGTCTGACTTTGGCTCAGGTCATGATCTCACCATTCATGGTTTCGAGCCCTGCATCAGGCTCTGTTCTGACAGCTCAGAGCCTGGAGCCTGCTTCAGATTCTGTGTCTCCCTCTCTCTCTGCCCCTCCCCTGCTCATGCTCTGCCTCTCAAAAATAATGTTAAAAAAATTTTTTTTTAAAGTCTGCTACTTAACGGCCTAAGCCACCCGGATGCCTCCCATTTAAGTTTTAGAAGCACATTTCAATTTCTGCTGAGATTATGCTTGAGGTTGCACTCATTTTAGAGATCAATTTGGAGAGAACTGTTGTCTTACCAATATTGAGTCTTCCAATTCATAAATGTTGTTAACTTTCCATTTATGTAGGTCTACTTTAATTTCTCTTGGCAGTATAGTATTTTTTTGTTTTTGTTTTTGTTTTTTTTGGTGTGGCTTTTTAAAAAGTTTTTATTTAAATTCCAATTAGTTAACATAAAGCATGATATTAGTTTCAGGTGTACAATATAGTGATTCAACACTTCCATGTAACACTCGGTGCTCATCACAAGTGCACACCTTAATCCCCATCATGTATTTAACCCCCACGTCTCCACCTTCTCTCCTCTGATGACCATCAGTTTGTTCTCTATGGTTGAGTCTGTTTCTTGGTTTGCCTCCCTCTCTCTTTTTTTCTTCTCCCTTTGCTCATTTATTTTGTTTCTTAAATTGCACACCTGAGTGAGATCATATGGTATTTGGCAGTATAGTAGTTTTGAGTATAGAGGTCTTAGCCATTTCATGTTTTTTTTAAGTGTATAGTAAATGGAACTTACCGTATATAACTATCAATAAGAATATATTTCTGCATAAAATACAATCAGGTCATCTGTGAATTGGGACATTCTGCCTCTTCTGTTTCAAACTTCATGCTTTTTTCCTTTGCCTTATTATAATGGCTAAGACCTCCAGCACAATGTTAAATAGAAGGGGTGAGAGCAGACAACCTTGTCTTTTCCCAGTATTAGGGGAAATAATTCATTTTTTACCTTAAAGTGTGATGTTAACAGTAAGTTTTTCACAGATGCCTTTTACCAAATAGAGGAAGTTCCCTTCTCTCCCTCATTTGATGAGAATTTTCATCATGAATGATTGTTGACTTTTTCAGATGCTCTTTTTGGTGCATATATTGAAGTAATCATATAGTTTTTCTCCTTTATTTGTTAATGTGGTGGGTTGCAATGATTTGTTTTCAAATATTAAAACAATTGTACATTCCTAGGATAAACTACTCTTGGATATGATATGTATATCATTCTTTACTTCATGTATTTTGAAACTGTTATTAAGCACTTACATGTTCATAATTGTTATGTCTTCCAGATATACTGGCCCTTTTATAATTAGGAAATATCTCTCCTTCCCTCCTTTAGTAATACTCCTTGTCCTGAAGTCTATTTTGTCTGATACTAATATAGCATTCCAGTTTTCTTGTGCTTAGTGTTTGCATGATATATTTTTTCCTTTCTTCTGTTTCCTTGTTTTTAAAGTATATCTCTTATAGGCAGCATATAATTGGGTCTTGGCTTAAAATTTTTTTTAGTTTATTTATTTTTGAGAGAGAGAGAGAGAGAGAGAGAGAGAGAGATCATGAGCAGGAGAGGGGCAGAGAGAGAGGGAGATACAGAATCCGAAGCAGGCTCCATGCTCTGAGCTGTCAGCACAGAGCCAGATGTAGGGCTGGAACTCCTGGACTGCAAGATCATGACCTGAGCCTAAGTCAGATGCTTAACTAACTGAGCCACCCAGACACCTGGGTCTTGACTTTTTAATACATTCTGTTAACCTCTGCCTTCTAATTGGAGTATTTAGTCCATTTTCATACAATATAATTATTGATATAGTTGGATTTAGAACTATAATTTTGTTATTTGTTGTTTATTGTCTTAATTTTTTTATTCCTCCGTTCCTCCTTTCCTACTTTCTTTTGCGTTAGCAAATATTTTTAGTGTTCTGTTTTAATTCCTTTATTGGCTTTTCAGCATACCTCTTTGCATTGTTTTTCCCAGATATTTTCCTTAGAGATTATTATGTTCATTTCTCACAGTCTACTTAGAGCTAATATTATAGCATCTTATGTAAAATATAGGAAATTTGTAACATTATAGCTCCATATGCTTCCTTCCATGCTCTGTGGTATATTCTTCTGTATAGTCTGTTATATTTTATATATATAGTCTTTTACATCTACTCTCTTATTCATTTCCAGTGTTCTTTTTATTCCTTACTGTAGATCTGAATCACCATTTTGTGGCATTTCTCTCCAGGCTGAAGAACCTATAGCATTTCTTGTTGTGCAGATCTTCTGGCAACAAATCCTTTTTGTTTCTATTTATCTGAAAATTATGGGGTCTTCTGATAATTCTCCACTTAGTATGATTTACAGTCCTCTGTCTCCTGTCACATATTCCACTTTTTAGAAGCAAGTCTTGACAACAGTTTGGTGCATTTATTTCTTGAATTTTCTGTGTGCACACACATACACACACACTCATAGACATAAATGCATATGCACACTCAATATACTTTTGCACACATCCTGCTGACACAAACAGACACTCCCACACATGGAGTCATCTTTTTGGATAGCTAGAAACAGGACTTGGCTCTCCTTACTTCTCATCTAGGGCTCTTTCCCAAAACTAAATTATGCTCACTTCTATGATTTTTTTCTTCTGTCATTGTTTTAAGGGATCTATGTTTGTTATAAGCAAATAAAGTGAGAATGACAGCTTGTTTCTCTTTCTTTTTCAAACATAAGATTTCATAAAAGACAGTGACCCTTCTAGGGTAAACAGACTTTGTCATGTCTGAATGGATATCACTGACCTGGCAACTTGCTCATTCTGCAGAACAATTCTGCACTTTTGTTTTGGATAGTAACCACTGAGTATGGATTCAAGCAAATCACTAATAGGATTTTCAGACACATTTGTCTGATTCCTTAGTAACTGCGTCTGTTCCAAGATAAATCATTACATTTCACAGTGTAAAGAATGTGAGGGAGCTGGAATCTTGACTGTGACTCTTGTTAGCCGGTACCTTGGTTACAATATTTAACTTCTTTGAAGTTTATAAGGAACGTGAAAAAATTCTTTTGTGGCTGTAATCATAGCTAAAATTTACTGTTTACCATGATCTAAACACTTGGCATATATTAACTCATTAAGCCTCATAACAACCCTATACTGTAGGCTTTCTCATTATTTCACATTTTATAGACGAAGATGGTGAGGCACAGAGATTACTCTGATAATATGTGTCTTGGACAAGGAATAGCAAGACTCGAATGCCGGCAGTGTGGCTCCTTGCCCCTGCCTTTAACTTCAGCACTTTACTTACATCGTTAAGGGCAGGTACTCCTCAGCCGTGGGTGTTGCCGATTATAATGTATTATGCGCTTCTAGCTTCCAGTTATTATGCCTGCAATCACTCAGCTTACAGAGATCCTGCAGAGAGTGAGGCGCCCAAAGGAGTGTTCATTGTTATGAATTTTCTTCAGGGGTTATAGAACCAAGAGCAGCAAACAGTGTACTTCACTACAGATTTCAATAATATCTGTGAAAGAGCCATAGAAAGCCCAAGCGGATTCCAGTTGACTCACAGAACCTGGGGCTGGGAGGAACCTCTGGAGGCCACAGTTTACCACAGATAAGTTCACCACAGATAAGAATCAGGGCGATATATTGGGGGCATTAGATGGATGGTATTTTGGCCATAGGACCTAGAAGTGCTCAAATTCTGTCCTGGGTTAATCACATGTATCCTGTGAGTTTTCCAGGGGAACTCTACACACAAGGTTGTTGACAGTGACAAGAACTCGAAGTACCACTTATTTATTAGCCTTGTAGCCATCATCCCCAGTGCAGCCTTCTGGCAAAGCTGGGTGAGAAAGCCTCAAGGCCTAACCAGGGCTTCTCCTCCACAAGTCCCATTCTTACTGCCAAATGGCCTTGGAGCCTGAAGAAAGGATGTCTCCCAGGTGTCCAAGAGCTCTGTGGAAAGGAGGGGAGGGTGACGGAGTGACAGAGAGAAGAGAACAAGAGGAAGATAGCCCAGTTCTGTCCTGACTGAGCTAACCGATTTTTCCCATGGTTGTCTCATCCACTAACAAATGCAGTTCCATCAGTTCTGGAATCCAACTGGTAGATTAGCAACAATTTCTGGCTGGGCAGGCATAGACATCCACTTATATAATCATAGTATGATTATGTGAGTGTGGGTGTGGGGTGGGTGTGTGTGGGTATGTATGTGGAGAGTGAGAGAGAGGGAGAAAACATTTTAAAGAAGACTATAAGGAAATATACCAAATGGTTGTGTTTAAGTGGTAAGATTTCAGTATTTTTCAAAAATTGTTGATGATAAGCACAAATTAACTACCTCTATAATGAAAAAATATATATCCAATGAATGTGGTATTTGGAATTGAATCTGGTCTTTTAATCCAAAACAACATCAACTGCAATATTATACAGTACAAAGATATTCTATTTATTTTCAGAGAAAGAGAGAGAGAGTGAGCAAGCAGGGGAGGGACAGGGAGAGAGGGAGAGAGAGGATTTAAAGAGGGCTCTGTGCTGACAGCAGAGAGCCCAATGCAAGGCTTGAACTCACGAACTGGGAGATCATGACCTGAACTGAGTCAGATGCCTAGCCGAATGAGTCAAGAATCTATAAAGTTTTAATGTCCAGGAAGACTTCATGAAGAAAGTGACCTTTTTATGGAGACTTAAAAATGGGAATGATGGAAACTCTATCGTTTTTACCACATTGTATTTACTGATTTATTGTGGTTTGATGTTTCATGTGATGTGTGTGACTTTTGTCCTTTGAATCAAATGTTAAATGCCTGGGGTCAAGAACTATTTCTTTTTTTTTTTTCCCTCCCCCCCTTTCAAGAACTATTTCTTTTCTGTTCTCTCCTTCACCTTCAATTTCATCCCCCACCTCACAAATCACCACGGCAGCTCAGTTAAGCTTTGTTAATCAGTTGGCCCCACACAGTCCAGGTGCTTGTCCAAGCCAGGCTATATACTGAGTTATTTATAAGCTGAGTTGACAAATTAATGGCAGGTTTTCTTTGTTTTTCTAGCTCCTCTTCAGAGAACATCAGAGGAACCTTGTACAGGGACAGTAGAAAAAGATGATAAAACTAAACTTGAAGTCAAGGTAAGATCATCTTTCTCTTTATGGATAAAAATTTCTGATATGAAAGAATATTGCTGCCATAATTACCAATAAATCAGATTCCCCTAACCCAACCCCAAAAGATGTGTCCATAAAGACATGTAGCACAGATTAGTGCTCTCAAGAGCTGAGGTTTTGTGGGATTTCTTTCTTCTTAATTGTGAGTAGAAAAACTGTCTGGCCATGAATGGAATTCTTGGGAGATACTATGTTATTGAGGGAAAAGTCATTTTGTTCTTTCCTATATTCTGACTTAGTATTTCAAATTGGTAGAAGTGTGTGGTTTATGTACAAAAAAAGACAAAATTTCATAGAGCTACACATACACACGTGCATGTCTAACTGGCGAACTCTAAATAGGCTCTGTAGATTGTGCAAGCATCGTGTTCTTGCTTTTAATACTATGCTCTAGTTATGGAAGATATCAGTATTGGAGGAATTTGGGGGAAGGGTACATGAGACTTCCCTGTATTTCTTTGCAACCTTATGTGAATCCATAATTATTTCAAAGTAAAAGTTAAGGGGGAAAAAAAGCATGAGCTTTGCAATCAAGCAGACTTACATCTATGTAACATGACCTCTCTAAACCTTGGTTTCTCCTCTGTAAAAATGGGGATAACAACAGCTGTTGTCTGAAACTAATTTTTAGCAGCAAACAAATATTTGAAAATTGCCAAGCACTGTATAATTGTAAAGTAACATTATATTTAAATACCCAAATACAATGAATTGTGAATATATGTTGCTGCAAAAGCAGCCCTAGAAGGGGTCCCTTTTCTTTTGGCTCACTAAAAGTGAGTATCTAGCTGATGGAATGGTTCTGAAAGCAGAGGCCAGTAGACCATGGGCTCACACAGTTTGGGTCCATTATCTGTGCCTAATGTGTCTGAATATAGGACCCCACTGACCATTATGAAGTCAGGCAGAAAGCAGGTCTCAGACTTTTCTTCCTAGAAGCAAAAACAATGTAGGAAGTAGAGTTCCCAGCTGACTTTTCTTAGAAAGAGAAAGCTGCATTCTTCTGTTTAGTCATCCTTTTGTATTTGGGGCAGATTAGGACATTGCTACAGCTGTTTCGGAATCCCGTGTGGTTGGAGGAATTGCATTACCATATCTTCCAGAGTTAGGAAACCGTCTGCAGTTTCACACAGTCATGATCAGTCATTTGAAAGAGTAAATAGCAAATTAAAAAAAAATTATTTTAACGTTTATTCAGTGTTGAAAGAGCATGAGCAGGGGAGGGGCAGAAAGAGGGGGGGGACACAGAATCTGAAGCAGGCACCAGGCTCTGAACTGTCAGCACAGAGCCCGACACGGGGCTTGAACCCATGAATGGTGAGATCATGACCTGAGTCAAAGTCGGCCACTTAACCGATTGAGCCACCCAGGCACCCCAGCAATTTTTTTTTTTTAATGGGCAACTGTAATGAGACTTCGCCAGACTGGACATCCATGAAGTCTGTGGAATTACTTAGTGACATAAAAAGGGTTTAACTGTGATCAACTTTAAAAGTGAGCATCAGGGGCGCCTGGGTGGCGCAGTCGGTTAAGCGTCCGACTTCAGCCAGGTCAGGATCTTGCGGTCCGTGAGTTCGAGCCCCACGTCGGGCTCTGGGCTGATGGCTCAGAGCCTGGAGACTGTTTCCGATTCTGTGTCTCCCTCTCTCTCTGCCCCTCCCCCGTTCATGCTCTGTCTCTCTCTGTCCCAAAAATAAATAAACGTTGAAAAAAAAATTTTAAAGTGAGCATCATTCTACCCTTTTCTGTGCCTGGGCTTCAGAGACTTTTATCTCTGAATGTGGCAAGTGTATCAAAGCCCAGATCCAGCCCCTGAACTCATATGCTGTTGCCATTAACACACAATGTGATTTGAACTTACCTCGTAACTGTGATTTTCTCTGCCCATATTGAGACAACATATTTATGGCCTACACACTTTATAAAGGTGCCATAGGAGTTGTGTGTACATGGAGGTTCTCGTATAAAAGAATCCAAATTAGGGTGAATTATTTCAACAATTGTGAACAATAAAAATGAGTGGTATTGTTTAATTTGTTGGGGAAGAAAAGGAAATATAGTCAGTAAGCATAAAGCGCCTTTTCTCAGGGAAGACCTGAAGATATTTAAGAAGAAACCATAAGCTACATTTATTATTTACTCCTATTTCATATGTTAGTAAAAATAGACAATGCAGAAACTATAGGGAAGGGGAAGAATCAGAAGCCTATAGGGTTGGAAAATGTTAAGTAGAATCCAAGAGTCTCTGACCACCAGACTTTTCGTTTCTTCTTTTTTGGTTGTGCTATTTATTTAATCCAGACTCCAAGCACATCCTGCCAGGAGGCTGCCCCCCTTGTGTCTAGGCAGATCAGCAAGAGCATAGGTACTAGGAAGCCAGCACAATTCCATTTTACAATTATCCTGGGATTTTGGTGTTGTTTTTCCTTACTGTTGCCTTGTCTGTGTATTTAATGAAGGGCTTTTCCTGCAACAATATGCATGTTAACGGTCAAGGCAGTGGAGGAAGCAGGGCAGAGACAGGCTGCCAAACTTCCTCAGTTTGGGCAAACAGAAGCTGGTCAGACTTCTGCTTCTAAACACCAAGAGTATGAGCAGAATGTATACGGTTGTGAACAACATGAGTAGGAAGGAAGAGGATTTATGAACTAAATCCCCAAATGCTGGACTTAAAATTCAATTCAAGACCAACAAATGCAATTGGCATTTGACAAGGTAGGTAATAAAACCAGGGAAATCATCATTTCAAAATATGTAAGAAAACTAGTAGAAAAAGAAGACAGGTTAGGGAAAAAAGTTTAGGCGCGCCTGGGTGGTTCAGTTGGTTAAGCGTCTGAATTTGGCTCAGGTCATGATCACAGTTTGTGAGTTTGAGCCCCGCATCAGGCTCTCTGCTCTCAGCACAGAGCCTGCTTCAGATCCTCTGCCCCCCTCTCTCTTTGCCCCTTCCATGCTGGTTCTCTTTCTCTCAAAATAAATAAATAAACTTAAAAAAAAAAAAGGTTTAGATTCATGTCTGTGTGATCCATGGTTTATTACAAGGGGGACACAGAGGTTGACTTACGTCAAGAACAATCATTTCTTCATGTGTTTTGTGACCACTGTCCAGGAGAAATGACCAAGATGGATAGCATCTGACTCTAGTGACAATTCTGACATCCTCTTGACCTTAGGCCTAGACCTCAAAGATAAAATGAAACCACAGTGCAAATTGTACCATTGTGATAAATGCCCTTCTTTGCCCTCGAGGGTAAATGCTCACAGACAAAAAAAAAAAAAAAAAAAAAAAAAAGCTATAAACCAAAACTGCTTATGATGCCACTAGAGTCACTGATACTCACTACAACAAAATCATGCAACAAAATCGTGATATGAATTTATCATCATCAGAAAACTCATTTCCAAAAAAGGCATTTCATCTTCTTTGGTGGGGTGATCCTTACTTTACCTCTTACAAGGAACTAAGTTAAACTTGACAAGCTGGCTGAGGCTCTCAGGGCCATCTGGCAGCTGTGCGGCCATGTGCTAGACTTGTTAATGTGGTCTAGGAAAGCCTGTCAGTGGAGGAGATCCGCTGTGGTTGCTGGCAGTGGTGATGAGGCTAGTTCAGGTTTGTTACGTCACCAGCTGGAAGCTGAAAGCATGACTCACTGGAGCTGCTTTTATATCACAGCCTCTTTGGAGCTAGAAAGAAGCCAAAGGCTGATGAAAATTCCTTTTGCATGAATGTGAACGCTCAGGATAAAGGCAGAGAGCTACTGGCTGTGAGCACTAACAAACAATGCTCCTGGACACCTGTTAAAGGGGCTTAAAGTAGCAGAGGCCTTTTTTTTTTTTTTTAACTTTTAAAAAGTTTATTTATAAATTTTGAGGGAGAGAGAGCATGGGCAGGGGAGGGGCAGAGAGAACGGGAGAGAGTGAGAGAGAGAATCCCAAGCAGGCTCTGTACTATCCATCTCCTGAGTTGTGAGATCACGACCTGGGCTGAAATCAAGAGTCAGGCACTTAACCAACTGAGCCACACAGGTGCCCCTAGTAGCAGAGATGCTTTTAGGCTTGCAAGCAAACAGCCTCCTTCATAAAAATTAAAGAAAAAAAAAAAAGCCAAGGCTGTAAGTTACAGAATGGGGAGATGAGGGAAGGGTTGCTAACACATTGTACTGGGTGCTGTATGTACCTGGTTTCATTACAAATTCTCAGTATCTTGAGGAAGATGATGAGGAAGGTGATGTTTCCCTTGTTTTATCCATGATGCTGTGGAGACTCTGAGAGGTTGAGTTTCCATAACGGTCACACAACCAGTAAATGGTGGAACTGGGTTTTGAAGCATGCAGTTTATTTAATCTAACAGTCACTAACATCTAACTTCAGTCTATTTATTTATAACCTGTTAGCTACTTAGTTTACCTAACTACCAGTTTACTTAATCTCTCATATTCTAAATTTCCTCTTCTGCAAAATGGGGATAAAGTAATCTCACAGGTGGTTGATTAAAGGAGAAATATATAACTTCAATAATAATAATAACAATAATAACAGTAAGAATAAGAATAAGGGGTGCTTGGGTGGCTCAGTCGGTTGGGTGTCCACCTTTGGCTCAGGTCATCATCTCACGGTTCGTGGGTTCGAGCTCTATGTTCGGAGTTCGTGGGTTAGGGCTGTTAGCTCAGCCCGGAGCCTGCTTCAGATTCTGTGTCTCCCTCTCTGTCTGTCCCTCCCCCACTTGTTCTCTCTCAATCTTTCAAAAATAAATAAACAAACATTTAAAAAAATAATAGTGATAATAATGTCAACAAAATAAAAATAGAAAATTTTTAAAAATGAGAAATATATGGAAAGTATTTATTAGCATTATGCCTGACATATAGCAGGGTCTTGGTAATTTTAGTTTCCCACTTAATCCCATATTTATAAATAGCATATTCTGTGTAAAAGATGAAAAGAAGCTGAAGGAAAGTCAGATTCAGGTCTTAAATGGAATAGCTTCTCCTAATCTTGAATGTATACCGTTTTGCTCAATGATAGCAGATCAGGCCCCAATTCTGTTCCTTGCTTTCTCACGCCCACAGTTGTCATTTACCTTTCTGATTCTCAACAGGAGAACTGTATGAACTTATAAGCTCATTTCAGTATTCATCCTCTATGATGTTCAAAGTCTAGTCATTCAGAGAATCCACCGAATCCTTGAGGCAGCCCCCAACCAAGCTTTCTGAAGAATTTCTAGAACCAAGGTTGTCAAAGTTTCCTATATATTGCAGCCCTGAGAAGCTTATTAATAATGCAGATTCTCAAGCTCTACCCTCAGAGATTCTGATTCAGTAGGGCTAGAAAGAAAACAAAATGAAAATTTTATTTATTTGTTTTGAGAGAGAGAGTGAGAGAGAATATGAGTGGGGGAGGGGCAGAAGAGATGGAGAGAGAGAGTCCCAAGCAGGCTCTGTGCTGTCGGCACAAAGCCCGATGTGGGGCTCCATCCCACAAACGAGGATATCATGATCTGAGATGAAATCAAGAGTTGGAAACTTAACCTACTGAGTGCCCCCAGGAATCTGAAGTTTTAACTTTTAAATTAAAAAAAAAATTTAATTTGGTAACTAGAATGCAGGTGGCATAAAGATTGCATTTTTGGGTCACACTGGCTTAGAAGCTATATTTATAGGTCATGAAGACTTGGGTTAAAGGAGAACTCATTAAGGTGGATATGGATCTCTTAGGCTAATATAGAGTCCAATACTTAGTGAAGTGAAGGCATGATTATATTAATCTATGAGAATGTATTTTCACTGAGAGCGCTATATGACAAAGAAGATAATAACAGTGAAGGCCACTGTTGACTTTGCTCTTTGACAAATGAAAAACTAAGATGACTAAAATATTTGATTGGTCCAATCTGGGCATCCTATTCAACTTCATTTAATAGATCTCAAAGCAATTGCCATAGGTCGTACGGAAATAATTCTAACATTGGGGCCTAAACTTAAGGAACTTACAAGTTTCATGAAGGAAATAACATATTTCCAGTAATTTATAATGTAGACTAAAATGGCATACCTCCAGGAAAAGGAATATAACATGTTAGATGGCAAAAGACACAACAGTTCATAATTAGGAGATTGGGGATATTTTTACAGAGGAGATGGCATTTGAATTTAACTTTGAAAAATAAATACAACTTTGAAAGGTGGATAAGATGGAGAAGGGAAGCAAAGATGGGGAAGGATATAAAGTGTCAGAAGTCTGAAGGGGCATAGGCTCTTCTGGGAGTGGTTTGAGAAAGATAGACAGGTAGACGAAAACAGGTTGCTGAAGGCTTTGGTTAGGAGTTGTTGCCAGGAAGGGCACCTATGTATTAGAAAGATGACTCTGGTATGACAATGAAGAGTACACTGGAAGGCAGGCAGGCAGACCAGCTGCCAGCAGCTGTTACAGTCTCGATGAGACTCTAATGTTGAGAGCCTACTAATGACAGAGAAAGGTAGATGGGCAGAGCTTATATCTGTCAATCTAGATATTCTTCCCAGTGCCTAGAATACACTAGACTGTCAGAGAAAGTGTGATGGATGAAGGAGTAGATCAAAGCAGAGAAGAAAGAGAAGAGATTATTTAATAGACAGGGAAAAGAAAGAAGATATTGAAAATACTTTGGGGTTTCCATCTTGGATTCCTCATTGGATGAATTTGTTGACTAATATAGAGCACACAGAAGGAACAGTAGGAAGTGAGGACTTGTGAAGGCTGAGTCCAACATCTGTAGGGTTTTATAGATCTGCAACAGCAACCCACGCCTTTTCTTTCTATAAGCTGTAGCCCATCCCCCTTCCCACCAATAAGAGTCAACCAACTGGCCTTAAAGTTATGTGGAAATTATTTGTGAACTAGGTTAGGGACCAAAGATTGGTCTAATAAAGCACTTTACAAACTTTTGGTTTTATTCGTGAGTTAAGATTTACAGACATATACAAATTAAGTTACCCTGACATTTATGCATTGAGGTTAAAATCACATGAAATCAAACAGCTTGAGGGGTGCCTGGGTGGCTCAGTCAGTTAAGCGCCCCACTCTTGATTTTGCCCAACTCTTGATTTCCACTCAGTTCATGATCTCACAGATCATGAGATCAAGTCCCACGCTGGGCTCTGTGCTAACAGTGAAGAGCCTGCTTGGGATTCTTTCTCTTCCTCTATGTCTGCCTCTCACCCGTTCTCATGCACACGTATTCTCTCTCCCTCAAAATAAATAAACCTTAAAAAAAATTAAAAAGAAACAGCTTGAGAAAATTCAGGATATATGGGCAACTTCTTTTCAATGTCCTTGACACACTTATTTCCTTCACATTTTCTCGGTTTGGGAATGGAAGAAAGGTATCTTGCAACATGTTTCTCGATTTCTGGATATTTTAAACAGAACTACAGACTTGTAAATCATTGTTAAAACAATGTTACAGTTTTTTAAGAAGACACTCTTCCCATAAACAAAATATTATACACATTGTTTAGCTTTAGTCCATCCTTTAAAAACCAATTTAACCATTGAGAACATTGAACTAATTACTAACAAAACTAGCTGGGAAATTCAAGATCTTAGATAAAAGAGATCCTGGAAAATTTTTGAAATAGGAGAAGTTTGCTTTTGGGACCCGTTCCCCTATCTTTCTCTAATCATTTCCCATTTCCACAAAGCCTCAGGACTACTCATGTATGTCTCCTCAAGCCTGCCCTTCTCCAAAGGGCATTAGTCTATAAAATGTGCTAAAACCTTCCTCTCCTCTCCTCTCCCTCTTGGAAGCCCCCTCCCAATGTAGCTGATCTGGACTAGAGGCAGGAGAATATCTGAATGAGGTAGTTCATAGCAATGCATGGATGATGAGTGACTGACAGTTCCTTGACTCTTCTGGAAATACTTGCCATTAAAAAAAAAAAAAAAAAAAAAAAGACTGCCCTGACTGCCCTATTATCCAAAGGCAGTGAGTGGCTTCTTCAGGCAATGAAGAGTAGGAAGATGTGCTGGAAAAGGTCAGTGAGATAGAGCAAACAGGGCAGACAAGCCAGCTAGAAATCTGTTCCCAGCATAGATCTCTAAGTGGTTCCTGTTTTTCAAAAGTTCTTCCTATTCTCTATGTCAGAACCTACTGAATCTGGGGAAAAAAAAAAAAAAGACGGGTTCACCTTTTCCCCAGCAGTTCCAGCAATGGAGAGGAAAAGGCATAGCTATCCCTTCCGAAGGCTAACGTTTTTCTCTCTGGGACTTTGTCTGTAAGACCACCCTGGAGTGAGGCTGGAAGTTGAATGGCCTTTGGAGAGTTTTCCTTTTCCTTTTTTCCCCACTGTCCTCCCCTACAGCCTACCATTGTATCATTTTTCAATAATTCTTTTTTTTTTAATTTTTTTAAATGTTTATTTATTTTTGAGACAGAGAGAGACAGAGCATGAATGGGGGAGCGTCAGAGAGAGAGGGAGACACAGAATCTGAAGCAGGCTCCAGGCTCTGAGCTGTCAGCACAGAGCCCGACGTGGGGCTCGAACTCACTGACCGTGAGATCATGACCTGAGCCGAAGTCGGACGCTTAACTGACTGAGCCACCCAGGCGCCCCCATTTTTCAATAATTCTTACTTGTCCTACCTCTTCATTGATTTTCTCTGGTTTTCATAATTAATTTGTAATGCTGTAAAATGTTTAACTATAAATACTTCTTGTAATGATCACTGTTTATGTTTAAACGAAGAGGGTGGTTCAGCCCCTTATCTGCCTTATTTTTTTCTCACACTGAAGTCAAGAAGCTTCTCTCTCTCTCTCTCTCTCTCTTTCATGTTGGGAGCCCAAGCAGGTCCAAACTCTTGACCCTGAGATCAAGACCAGAGCTGAGATCAAGAGTCAGATGCTTAACTGACTGAGCCACCAGAGTAGCTTCTCTTTTTAAGAAATGTGATAATATAAAAAACAATACTTTCACCTTGAGTTACCAGATAGCATCACTTTTAAAAAGTTGGAACTGGGGCGCCTGGGTGGCTCAGTCAGTTAAGCGGCCAACTTCGGCTCAGGTCATGATCTCGCGGTCCGTGAGTTCCTGAGTTCGAGCCCTGCGTCGGGCTCTGTGCTGACAGCTCAGAGCCTGGAGCCTATTTCAGATTCTGTGTCTCTCTCTCTCTCTGACCCTCCCCCGTTCATGCTCTGTCTCGGTCTCAAAAATAAATAAATGTTTAAAAAAAATATTTTTTTTAATTAAAAAAAAAAAGTTGGAACTGAAATTGCTTTCCAGAAATCTATAAAATCATACAGTGAAATCATTTAACTTCAGGGAAAAACTAATCTGATTCAGTTCAGATTAGTTGCTATCTCTCCTTTGGGGAAGAAAATATATTTTATTTTTATTTTTTTTTTCAACGTTTATTTATTTTTGGGACAGAGAGACACAGAGCATGAACAGGGGAGGGGCAGAGAGAGAGGGAGACACAGAATCGGAAACAGGCTCCAGGCTCTGAGCCATCAGCTCAGAGCCTGATGCGGGGCTCGAACTCACGGACCGCGAGATCGTGACCTGGCTGAAGTCGGACGCTCAACCGACTGCGCCACCCAGGCGCCCCGAAAATATATTTTAATAATCAATTGAAAATCAACTATTGATACTTTTTTAAAAATGTAGGGACTTTTAAAAAGTTGATTGATATTTTTAAAAAGATATATTCTCCAGAGAAATTTAAATAAAGTTTTTAAATAAAATTCTTTCAAGCTAGGCATTTAGCCTATTTTCCCAGTTTTGAAACACATCTTTTTTCAAAATATGGAGGAAACAAATCAATTAGATTACATGTTTGTTCAGAGGACACAGGAAGTCATCATTCAAGGTGCTCCTAAGAGAACCTGTATATGGGTTGGTGTCACTTTGAAAAGAGGAGAGACTGGAGTAGAAATGGGGGTACAGGGAGTGATGTTGTGTCCAGGGCAGTTGGCAACCTGCCTGCCTTCAGTGCCACCCTTTTTCTTCAGAATAAAACGAACATAAATGCAGAGGGGCTTTTCCACCTGATTGGCTCTCTAATAGGGTCGCTAACGGGTCAATTCCCTTTTAAATCTCCAACTGGCTGAGAAAGTTACCCTCTTTGAGATACCCTAGGGGCAACTCCAAGTCAGGGTTGACTGAAGGGAAACAGGATAGGATTCCACAGGAACTTGTTGCTCTGCTTTAAAAAGGCATCATTTTATAATCCAATGAGGTTCCTAAGGAATCTCTAACAAAAAACATAGCAGCAATGGGTGGGTTGGTCTGTGGTCAATTTTCTTGGTCCATTATTTAAGATAAAAGGAACAAAAGGACCAATATCTGGGGAAAAAAGCAAGCATGTATTTAAATATGTGGTCTTCCTTCTAGAGCTTTCAGGAAGCTGTTGTTAATTTTTCTTCTCCAAAGTACTCTGGCTACAATTTAACTTTCATCTCAAAATAGGAAGCAATAGCACCTATGTTGGTATTTGATATTATAAACAGAGGGATGTTTCATAGCCAATTTACACATCTCCCTCATTTTATACAGAAGAATATAGATGTCCAGGCAGCTTACGTGACTTGGCCAACACCTCCAACCTAGTGAGAAATATGGGGTCTGTATTACACGTGAGCAGGTAGGAACTGCCCAGGAATTACTGCAGGTCAGGTGTGCCTGGTGGTTTACATACATTACTTACTTATTTTAATCCCCACAAAGTACATCTTAAAGAGCCAACCGTAAATGCCATTTATCAAGTCTTCTTTGTGCTAAGTACTTTAATTCCTTATCTCAAATCACCACAACGACCCTCTGATATAGATACAGTGAGCCCTCTTTTACAGAGAGAGAATTAAGGTGCAGAGAAGTCTTGCCCAAGGCCACTTTAAAATAAAAAGTAAATCAGGGATTCCCACCCAGTCTACCTCTCACATGAAGAATTTGTGTTCTTTTCACTCTGTAAGAGGTTTTTGAATTACAGGTCACATTGGTGATAGTTGAACTCAATTTGGTGGGCTCACAAACATTTAAAAATAAATAAGAACAGAATACAGCAAGGATAGCCTAATATAAAAATAGAGTGTATCACATCGGTTATATGTATGTCTGGGGTGTGTGTGTGTGTGTGTGTGTGTGTTTCTTAAAAAAATTTTTTTTTTCAACGTTTATTTATTTTTGGGACAGAGAGAAACAGAGCATGAACGGGGGAGGGGTAGAGAGAGAGGGAGACACAGAATCGGAAGCAGGCTCCAGGCTCCGAGCCATCAGCCCAGAGCCCGACGCGGGGCTCGAACTCACGGACTGCGAGATCGTGACCTGGCTGAAGTCGGACGCTTAACCGACTGCGCCACCCAGGCGCCCCTGTGTGTGTGTTTCAACCATTACCAAGCAATTAACTAAATTCTGACACTATCTACCTAGACATAGCATCACATCCCACAAGTTAAGGGCTCAGTCCTATAACATTGCTCCCCCAGCCCCTTCAAAGGCCATTCGAAAAGTCCAGATTGTGAGATAGATTCAAAGATGGCGGCGTAGGAGGACGCTGGGCTCACCGCGCGTCCTGCTGATCACTTATATTCCACCTACACCTGCCTAAATAACCCAGAAAACCACCAGAGGATTAGCAGAACGGAGTCGCCGGAGCCAAGCACAGACGAGAGGCCCATGGAAGAGGGTAGGAAGGGCGGCGAGGCGGTGCGCGCTCCACGGACTGGCGGGAGGGAGCCGGGGCGGAGGGGCGGCTCGCCGGCCAAGCAGAGCCCCTGAGTCTGGCTTGCAAAAAGCGGAGGGGCCTGACAGACTGTGTTCTGACAGCAAGCGCGACTTAGCGGCTGGGAGGTCATAAGTTAACAGCTCTGCTCAGAAAGCGGGAAGGCTGGAGGACAAAGGGAAGGAGAGCTGCTGAGCCCCCGGAAGACAGAGCTCAGTTTGGTGGGGAACAAAGGCGCTCGCCAGCGCCATCTTCCCTGCCCATCCCCCAGCCAAAATCCCAAAGAGAACCAGTTCCTGCCAGGGAACTTGCTCGCTCCGCGCAAACACCCAACTCTGCGCTTCTGCGGAGCCAAACCTCCGGCAGCAGATCTGACTCCCTCCTGCTGCCACAGGGCCCCTCCTGAAGTGGATCACCTAAGGAGAAGCAAGCTAAGCCTGCCCCTCCTGCCCCCGTGCACCTTGCCTACCCACCCCAGCTAAGACGCCAGATCCCCAGCATCACAAGCCTGGCAGTGTGCAAGTAGCCCAGACAGGCCACCCCACCCCACAGTGAATCCCGCCCCTAGGAGAGGGGAAGAGAAGGCACACACCAGTCTGACTGTGGCCCCAGCGGTGGGCTGGGGGCAGACAACAGGTCTGACTGCGGCTCCGCCCACCAACTCCAGTTATACACCACAGCACAGGGGAAGTGCCCTGCAGGTCCTCACCACGCCAGGGACTATCCAAAATGACCAAGCGGAAGAATTCCCCTCAGAAGAATCTCCAGGAAATAACAACAGCTAATGAGCTGATCAAAAAGGATTTAAATAATATAACAGAAAGCGAATTTAGAATAATAGTCATAAAATTAATCGCTGGGCTTGAAAACAGTATAGCTGACAGCAGAGAATCTCTTGCTACAGAGATCAAGGGACTAAGGAACAGTCACGAGGAGCTGAAAAACGCTTTAAACGAAATGCATAACAAAATGGAAACCACCACGGCTCGGATTGAAGAGGCAGAGGAGAGAATAGGTGAACTAGAAGATAAAGTTATGGAAAAAGAGGAAGCTGAGAAAAAGAGAGATAAAAAAATCCAGGAGTATGAGGGGAAAATTAGAGAACTAAGTGATACACTAAAAAGAAATAATATACGCATCATTGGTATCCCAGAGGAGGAAGAGAGAGGGAAAGGTGCTGAGGGG
>NW_024412400.1:75329916-75441488 GCF_014898765.1 Herpailurus yagouaroundi | reverse complement strand
ATCAAGGGACTAAGGAACAGTCACGAGGAGCTGAAAAACGCTTTAAACGAAATGCATAACAAAATGGAAACCACCACGGCTCGGATTGAAGAGGCAGAGGAGAGAATACGTGAACTAGAAGATAAAGTTATGGAAAAAGAGGAAGCTGAGAAAAAGAGAGATAAAAAAATCCAGGAGTATGAGGGGAAAATTAGAGAACTAAGTGATACACTAAAAAGAAATAATATACGCATAATTGGTATCCCAGAGGAGGAAGAGAGAGGGAAAGGTGCTGAAGGGGTACTTGAAGAAATAATAGCTGAGAACTTCCCTGAAGTGGGGAAGGAAAAAGGCATTGAAATCCAAGAGGCACAGAGAACTCCCTTCAGACGTAACTTGAATCGATCTTCTGCACGACATATCATAGTGAAACTGGCAAAATACAAGGATAAAGAGAAAATTCTGAAAGCAGCAAGGGGTAAACGTGCCCTCACATATAAAGGGAGACCTATAAGACTCGTGACTGATCTCTCTTTTGAAACTTGGCAGGCCAGAAAGAATTGGCACGAGATTTTCAGTGTGCTAGACAGAAAAAATATGCAGCCGAGAATCCTTTATCCAGCAAGTCTGTCATTTAGAATAGAAGGAGAGATAAAGGTCTTCCCAAACAAACAAAAACTGAAGGAATTTGTCACCACTAAACCAGCCCTACAAGAGATCCTAAGGGGGACCCTGTGAGACAAAGTACCAGAGACATCACTACAAGCATAAAACATACAGACATCACAATGACTCTAAACCCATATCTTTCTATAATAACACTGAATGTAAATGGATTAAATGCGCCAACCAAAAGACATAGGGTATCAGAATGGATAAAAAAAACAAGACCCATCTATTTGCTGTCTACAAGATACTCATTTTAGACCTGAGGACACCTTTAGATTGAGAGTGAGAGGATGGAGAACTATTTATCATGCTACTGGAAGCCAAAAGAAAGCTGGAGTAGCCATACTTATATCAGACAAACTAGGCTTTAAATTAAAGGCTGTAACAAGAGATGAAGAAGGACATTATATAATAGTGACAGGGTCTATCCATCAGGAAGAGCTAACAATTATAAATGTCTATGCGCCGAATACCGGAGCGCCCAAATATATAAAACAATTACTCATAAACATAAGCAACCTTATTGAGAAGAATGTGGTAATTGCAGGGGACTTTAACACCCCACTTACAGAAATGGATAGATCATCTAGACACACGGTCAATAAAGAAACAAGGGCCCTGAATGAGACATTGGATCAGATGGACTTGACAGATATATTTAGAACTCTGCATCCCAAAGCAACAGAATATACTTTCTTCTCGAGTGCACATGGAACATTCTCCAAGATAGATCATATACTGGGTCACAAAACAGCCCTTCATAAGTTTACAAGAATTGAAATCATACCATGCATACTTTCAGACCACAATGCTATGAAGCTTGAAATCAACCACAGAAAAAAGTCTGGAAAACCTCCCAAAGCATGGAGGTTAAAGAACACCCTACTAACGAATGAGTGGGTCAACCAGGCAATTAGAGAAGAAATTAAAAAATATATGGAAACAAACGAAAATAAAAATACAACAATCCAAACGCTTTGGGACGCAGCGAAGGCAGTCCTGAGAGGAAAATACATTGCAATCCAGGCCTATCTCAAGAAACAAGAAAAATCCCAAATACAAAATCTAACAGCACACCTAAAGGAAATAGAAGCAGAACAGCAAAGGCAGCCTAAACCCAGCAGAAGAAGAGAAATAATAAAGATCAGAGCAGAAATAAACAATATAGAATCTAAAAAAACTGTAGAGCAGATCAACGAAACCAAGAGTTGGTTTTTTGAAAAAATAAACAAAATTGACAAACCTCTAGCCAGGCTTCTCAAAAAGAAAAGGGAGATGACCCAAATAGATAAAATCATGAATGAAAATGGAATTATTACAACCAATCCCTCAGAGATACAAACAATTATCAGGGAATACTATGAAAAATTATATGCCAACAAATTGGACAGCCTGGAAGAAATGGACAAATTCCTGAACACCCACACTCTTCCAAAACTCAATCAGGAGGAAATAGAAAGCTTGAACAGACCCATAACCAGCGAAGAAATTGGATCGGTTATCAAAAATCTCCCAACAAATAAGAGTCCAGGACCAGATGGCTTCCCAGGGGAGTTCTACCAGATGTTTAAAGCAGAGATAATACCTATCCTTCTCAAGCTATTCCAAGAAATAGAAAGGGAAGGAAAACTTCCAGACTCATTCTATGAAGCCAGTATTACTTTGATTCCCAAACCAGATAGAGACCCAGTAAAAAAAGAGAACTACAGGCCAATATCCCTGATGAATATGGATGCAAAAATTCTCAATAAGATACTAGCAAATCGAATTCAACGGCATATAAAAAGAATTATTCAACATGATCAAGTGGGATTCATTCCTGGGATGCAGGGCTGGTTCAACATTCGCAAATCAATCAACGTGATACATCACATTAACAAAAAAAAAGAGCAAAACCATATGATCCTGTCAATCGATGCAGAAAAGGCCTTTGACAAAATCCAGCACCCTTTCTTAATAAAAACCCTTGAGAAAGTCGGGATAGAAGGAACATACTTAAAGATCATAAAAGCCATTTATGAAAAGCCCACAGCTAACATCATCCTCAACGGGGAAAAACTGAGAGCTTTTTCCCTGAGATCAGGAACACGACAGGGATGCCCACTCTCACCGCTGTTGTTTAACATAGTGCTGGAAGTTCTAGCATCAGCAATCAGACAACAAAAGGAAATCAAAGGCATCAAAATTGGCAAAGATGAAGTCAAGCTTTCACTTTTTGCAGATGACATGATATTATACATGGAAAATCCGATAGACTCCACCAAAAGTCTGCTAGAACTGATACATGAATTCAGCAAAGTTGCAGGATACAAAATCAATGTACAGAAATCAGTTGCATTCTTATACACTAACAATGAAGCAACAGAAAGACAAATAAAGAAACTGATCCCATTCACAATTGCACCAAGAAGCATAAAATACCTAGGAATAAATCTAACCAAAGATGTAAAGGATCTGTATGCTGAAAACTATAGAAAGCTTATGAAGGTAATTGAAGAAGATTTAAAGAAATGGAAAGACATTCCCTGCTCATGGATTGGAAGAATAAATATTGTCAAAATGTCAATACTACCCAAAGCTATCTACACATTCAATGCAATCCCAATCAAAATTGCACCAGCATTCTTCTCGAAACTAGAACAAGCAATCCTCAAATTCATATGGAACCACAAAAGGCCCCGAATAGCCAAAGTAATTTTGAAGAAGAAGACCAAAGCAGGAGGCATCACAATCCCAGACTTTAGCCTCTACTGCAAAGCTGTCATCATCAAGACAGCATGGTATTGGCACAAAAACAGACACATAGACCAATGGAATAGAATAGAAACCCCAGAACTAGACCCACAAACGTATGGCCAACTCATCTTTGACAAAGCAGGAAAGAACATCCAATGGAAAAAAGACAGTCTCTTTAACAAATGGTGCTGGGAGAACTGGACAGCAACATGCAGAAGGTTGAAACTAGACCACTTTCTCACACCATTCACAAAAATAAACTCAAAATGGATAAAGGACCTGAATGTGAGACAGGAAACCATCAAAACCCTAGAGGAGAAAGCAGGAAAAGACCTCTCTGACCTCAGCCGTAGCAATCTCTTACTCGACACATCCCCAAAGGCAAGGGAATTAAAAGCAAAAGTGAATTACTGGGACCTTATGAAGATCAAAAGCTTCTGCACAGCAAAGGAAACAACCAACAAAACTAAAAGGCAACCAACGGAATGGGAAAAGATATTTGCAAATGACATATCGGACAAAGGGCTAGTATCCAAAATCTATAAAGAGCTCACCAAACTCCACACCCGAAAAGCAAATAACCCAGTGAAGAAATGGGCAGAAAACATGAATAGACACTTCTCTAAAGAAGATATCCGGATGGCCAACAGGCACATGAAAAGATGTTCAGCGTCGCTCCTTATCAGGGAAATACAGATCAAAACCACACTCAGGTATCACCTCACGCCAGTCAGAGTGGCCAAAATGAACAAATCAGGAGACTATAGATGCTGGAGAGGATGTGGAGAAACGGGAACCCTCTTGCACTGTTGGTGGGAATGCAAATTGGTGCAGCCGCTCTGGAAAGCACTGTGGAGGTTCCTCAGAAAATTAAAAATAGACCTACCCTATGACCCAGCAATAGCACTGCTAGGAATTTATCCAAGGGACACAGGAGTACTGATGCATAGGGGCACTTGTACCCCAATGTTCATAGCAGCACTCTCAACAATAGCCAAATTATGGAAAGAGCCTAAATGTCCATCAACTGATGAATGGATAAAGAAATTGTGGTTTATATACACTATGGAATACTACGTGGCAATGAGAAAAAATGAAATATGGCCTTTTGTAGCAACGTGGATGGAACTGGAGAGTGTGATGCTAAGTGAAATAAGCCATACAGAGAAAGACAGATACCATATGGTTTCACTCTTATGTGGATCCTGAGAAACTTAACAGGAACCCATGGGGGAGGGGAAGGAAAAAAAAAAAAAAGAGGTTAGAGTGGGAGAGAGCCAAAGCTTAAGAGACTGTTGAGAACTGAGAGCAAACTGAGGGTTGATGGGGGGTGGGAGGGAGGGGAGGGTGGGTGATGGGTATTGAGGAGGGCACCTTTTGGGATGAGCACTGGGTGTTCTATGGAAACTAATTTGACAATAAATTTCATATATAAATAAAAAATAAATAAATAAATAAATAAAGTTAAAAAAAAAAAAAGAAAAGAAAAGTCCAGATTGCCATTGGTGCTTCTGACTGACCAGCTATAGATCAGTTTCCCATGACCCCCTCCTTGGGTTCAATTAATTTGCTAGAGTGACTCACAGAACTCAGAGAAACGTTTTACTTAGTAGATTACCAGTTTATCTTAAAAGGATACAATTCAGGAATGGCCAGATGGAAGAGGTGCATAGGGCAAGGTATAAGGAAGGGACATAGACCTCTTATGCTCTCTGAGCAAGCCAATACCCACCCCCTATCTCCAAATGTCCACAGACCCAGAGGCTCTCTTTTTGGGCTTTTGTGGAGGCTTCATTACATAGGCATGATAGATTAAACCATTGGCCATCAGTAATTGAACTCAATCTCCAGCCCCCCTCCCCTTCCTGGAAGTGGTGGTGGTCAGGGGAACTGAAAGTTCCAGCCCTCTGATTACATAGTTGGTTCTCCTGGCAACCAGTCCCCATCCTTTGGTGCTTTCCAAAAGTCGCCTTATTAACATAAACTCTGGTCTGGTTGAAAGGGGTTTGCTATGCATAACAAAAGACACCTTCATGGCTCCTGTCACTTCGGAAATTACAAGTTTTAGATTTATACCCAAAACAGGACAAGATCAAATACATATTTCTTATTATAAATCACAATATATGTGATTTATGTATGTATATTTTGATGTTTTTCTTGAGGGGCATGGTCAGACTTTGAAAGCTACTGCATCAGAACGCAACTAATCTGTCTAAACCTTAGCAAAACTTTGGTATACAGTATAGTTAACTACCTCCCTGCAGGTTATTAAAGCAGTACCCAGATCTGCTGTGGATCCTTCCTATCACATTCTCAATGGCAACAGTGTTATATTTCATCAAAGTTGATTGACAGAGGACTCTTTCTCTACCCTGACACCAGCTGCCTGAGTCTATAAATCAGTAGGACATCATTCATTGTAAAAGATGATAGTCCATACCTACACACCTTGGGTCATTGTTATTTTCTGTCGTTAGGTTGTCATGAAATAAAAGACCCTACAGTCTACCACACTTACAATAGACTGAAAGAGTTGGACAGAGCACAGTTCATTTTATAAACAGTAGCAAATATACAGTAAGAGGAAGTTCTGTTAGTAATGGTGGTTACTCTTTATGCAGGTCCTATATTACATGTTGAGGATCCAAAGACAAATAAGGCTAGAGCTCAAAGTCCAGCAGGTGCTTCAGGCACAGTAACGTCAGAGGGGAGGAACAAGAAACAGATGCAATGTAACATTAACCACCATAGTAATTAGTTCAACATTATATAGAAAATGTGAAGAAAGAGCTTTGGTAGTGTGGCAAAAATAACTAGATTGGTTTGAATCCAGGGACCGCTATTTACTTCTGTATATTAACTGAAATGAGAAATCTATACTAGTATCTGATCAAATATATGTAATAGAGGGAACTAAAAATTTAGATTCTTAGTGAAATGATATCTTACTTTAAAAGAAGATTCTATTATATATTTTTTGATTGTTTAATGTTTATTTATTTTTGAGAGAGAAACACAGAGTGTGAGTGGGGGAAGGGACAAGAGAGAGAGGGAAACACAGAATCCAAAGCAGGCTCCAGGCTCTAAGCTGTCAGCACAGCTGTCAAAGTGGAGTCAGCTTGGGATTCTCTCTCTCTCTCTCTCTCTCTCTCTCTCTCTCTCCCCCTCTCTCTCTCTCTCTCCCTCTCTCTCTCTCTCTCTCTCTGCCCCTCCCCTGTTCTCTCTCTCTCAAACAAATAAATTAACTTAAAAAAAAAAACCAAAATATGAACTTGGAATTTAAGATTGCCCTTGTATTTTAGAGCTGAATGCAAAACTTGTATCCCAAATAGTCCATTATTTTTTAGCTTGCTTTCTGAAAGATTTCTCCCAGATTTGGGAGGACATCTATGAAAAAGATCAAAGATCCATGCTTTTCTTTCATTCGTTCAGCATTTTTGAATTGCTGTTTCTGTGGTTGGCATTGTGCATAATAATTAAAAAAAAACCCACCTTGACTGCTTTCTGTTAATCCAGAGAGAGACCTCTCTTCTTGCACGGTGAACAACTAGCTGAGAGCCTATCACTCTCACCTGTTTATAAGACTTCTCATCTGTTCCTCAGTCTGGGGAAAACTGTTCATTTTCCAGTTCTAATTTACATAGAATCTTTATGTTTACTCATTAAATTTCCTTGAACAATACTTTTGCAAGAGGGCCCTTTCAAAATCTTTCCCTTTTATGACAGTGTAAAATAATTCATTTAAACAGAACTTGGCAAGCAGGAAGAATTCAAATGCTGGCTAATTATCTACTTGTTTGTTATTAGTCAATACCTTTACGCTACACTGGTTGCTATCAGTATTATACAGATTTGCTTCCTTGTTAAAATGGCATTTTCTTGAAAGCAAAATGAGCAGTTTTGCCTCTTTTTGACAACTAAAGGCCTAATATTATTCTGAAAAAGAGCCACAGACCTCTGTGGTGGATAGTGCCATGGGGTCCATGTTGTAGAGGAGGAAATCAAGCCAGAGAGGTTCAGTGAGCTTGCCCAGGGTCTCAGAGTTGACAGGTAGTGGAACACAGTTTCTGATCAGCAGCTGGCTTGGAGCCAGGTGACCAGTCTGCACATCTGAGGAACCACCTGCTTTATGATGCAGTGTGATAGACTGGACCTGTGATTACCAGCCTGTGAAAAGTGGACTCTGGGCTTACCTCATCTCTGTCTTTAAGCTCACTTTCTGGTCTTGGGTAGGTTGCAACTTCTCCAGATCTTGACTTATTACCCCGAAAGGAAAAAAAAAAATGGAGATATTGAGGCAAATGATCTCTTTACTGTTCCCTTTAGCTCAAACTCTGAATCTTTATTGCAAGTCAACTGGGGAGGGGAAGGAGTACAATATTAATGACCATACATTATTAAGGAAAAAGGATACTTGCTTTTGGTAAAGATATTTTTGGGGCACCTGGGTGGCTCAGCCAGTTAAGCATCTGACTTCGGCTCAGGTCATGATCTCGAGGTCCGTGAGTTGGAGCCCCGCGTCAGGCTCTGTGCCAACAGCTCAGAGCCTGGAGCCTGTGTCTCCCTCTCTCTCTCTGCCCCTCCCCCACTGGCACCTGTCTCTCTCTCTCAAAAATAAAATAAAAACATAAAAAAATTTAATATATATTAAAAAAAAGAAAGATATTTTTGATGTTTCTAAAGAAAGCCTGAAAGGCAAACTGTAACAGATCCACAGAGGGGTTGAGAAAAACCCAAGAAAGAAAAAGATGAGAGACTGGACATGGTGCCCATCTAGAAAACTCAAAACAAAAACAAACATAACAAATAAATTGGGGGAAAGAAAAACATAGAGCTCCCAAATAAGACAGAGTATTTTACCAATGTTTCTTTCACTTCAGAATGAAGAAATACTGGAAAGCAGTCACGATGGGGCAAACCCTGAGCCAGAGCAGCTTGACGGCCCTGCACATCTTTCCCCCTCTAGGTAAGATTCCAGATCTTTGGTAGGAGTCGTTTGAACCCCTAGAGGTGGTGGGGAAGGAGGGGAGGGTATCCTCCGTTTTAAATCTTGTCACTCATTTTTCCCAGATAAAATCACATATAGTTTTCTGTAACCTTCACGTGTGTACTGAGAATAAACCCATGGATCTCATAAAAGCAACAAGCAAGAGCTGAAAATGATATAAACCAAGTTCCAAGGATACTCAGTATTTTAAAAGATGAATTATCAAGAAAATAGTAAATGTAAACTAATGTTGATATTGATTGACTTATTGGTTTCAAAGCATTTAAAGGCAATAGGTTCCCTAAACACACAATTTATACAAATTTAATGCTATGTTTGGACTATAGGAAAGTGTTTACATGTATGTGAATACTCAGCAGTTCAGAAAGCCTAAATTAGGGTGGTAAAGACCAAAAACATCAGGAGAAACTCATTTAAAAATATCTTTTTTTATACTCAAAATCCCATCATTAGCTCTATTCTCGCAATCATCACATTGTTTATCTCCACACCATTTGACTTACTGACTTATGAACCACTTTTATCCCTAGGGACTATCATAATGCTTAGCTCTTAGCAGGCCTCCAAAATATGCCTGTAGAATAAATGAACCAATGTCTTTAGGAACTTGCTGCTTGATTAAAGCCCATATTAGTTTAATTAGACTACTTTATACTCTTTCGCTTTAAGGTGTACTCAAGGAAACATGTGGGCTTGTACTAATTGAAATGTTATCTCTGAGTTATGGCAAATGGCCCATGTCAGCATATCTGAAAGTATCTTTAGTTGGGTGGTCTCTGAAAAGCGCCAAGTATTGGCAATGTGTTCTGTTGTCCTTAAGAGACAGTACCTCTCTTGGGACGTTTCTATCACTACAACTCATGCCTACTTTTATGATTCTAATTTCCTTTTTCAAAAATTGTAATTTTACTCTTATAAGAATCTTAGTTAAATGGGTCCTTTAAGTTAATTGATGAATTCTTGTATTAATTTACAGTAGACCATTAAATCATACTTCTAATGGGAAATATAAAGGAAAAAAGTTACAGCATTTAATGAAACAAAAATATCTTTATGATTCTTGCAAAAGAACTTTGAGAAAATGAAAAATTAGCTTGTGGGTTAAGCAGGGTGATAGGGGGGTCTAACATTACACTAATGGTTTTGCTCTACTACCAGCTTTTTATAAATCTTTAAGATCACTACTCTTTGCTGCAACAACTTAATCTCTGCATATTTCCTTATTCATTTCTGTTTTGTAGATTTGAGTTTTTATGCATAACTCATACAAATTTGTTGGGGTTAGATGATAGGTACAATGTGCCTGACACAGTTAAGCACCCAGATTTTGTTGAATGAATTATAAGCTTTTCCAGAGTATAGGTAAAATGTTATACCAGATAGTGTCCACCACTAAGGGCTCTGAATAATTAGTCTCTTTTCATATTTGGAATGACTTGCCAGAAAAATATTTCTTTATTATAGTTGAAAAATATATAAGAATTTTAAGGGGCGCCTGGGTGGCGCAGTCGGTTGAGCGTCCGACTTCAGCCAGGTCACGATCTCGCGGTCCGTGAGTTCCAGCCCCGCGTCAGGCTCTGGCCTGATGGCTCAGAGCCTGGAGCCTGTTTCCGATTCTGTGTCTCCCTCTCTCTCTGCCCCTCTCCCATTCATGCTCTGTCTCTCTCTGTCCCCAAAATAAATAAACGTTGAAAAAAAAATTAAAAAAAAAAAAAGAGAGAAAAATATATAAGAATTTTAAGTACAATGTGATAGCACTACCTTCAGAACTTCTGTTTTATCCAGGAAAAAGCACATGAAACAATTAGTAGGTAGCACAATTATATATGTGATAAAGTATATATTTTGGGAGGAGGGCAGGGAGAGATGCTTAATTGAAGAGCACAGTTAGGGTTGGATTTTCAAGATTTCAACAGGAACAGGAGAAATGGTGTTCCTGGCAAGGGAAACCAACTTACACAACGTATGGTCATGAGTGAGATGTATGATTGACGATAGTGGCAGTGGGGAAAATAAAGCTTCAGAGAATAAAGAAGGAAAGGAAAATTGCATAAGGCCTGGAAAACCAGGTAGAAGAGATTAGATTTGATGCTTGAGACAGTAAGGAGCCTTTGAGGTCTGGAGCAAAAAATATCTACAACCAAAAAATTCAGATGCTTCCAAGTTTTAAAAACATATGTAGATTGAATCACACCATATCTTAGGCTAAGAATTGAGCAGGAATCAGGTGAAAAGGAGATGAGAACACACTAGGTACAAATACACTGAAGCAGCATTCAGAGAGAAGCAGGCCTAAGAACATTCCTGGCATTAAAAGACTCGAGCTAAATTTGAGTCTACTTTCTGACACCTCATGATATCACATAAAAGGAAAATATGACCCTTTCAAATGACGTCTTACGGCACCATGGCTATAGTTTCTTATTTCATCCTTTCCTGAACAATCCATTAGAAGAGAAGAATTCCCCCAACTTAGACATTCCAGCATAATTCATTTAACAGACAAAAGAAGCATTTAGGTGTCCATAGCAGCGGACATGATAATCCTCTGTCCTGAGCACAGCAGCAGGTTTGAACAGCAACAGCATTAATGTTGTGTACTACAGGCCTGTCTGACATTAAACAGAACAAGTTGATTATACAGACAAATGGTGTTCACACGGGAGTTTTAAAAGTTTGTGAAAATACACAAACTTTTGGAAAAAGTTTATTGGAAATCACAGATTTAAAAACTCACTAGTTATTTTTGCCATACAAGAGCAAAATTCAAATAATATAAATATTTAACATACTGGTATAAAATTAATAATATGGAAAAAAGATGCAAACCAACCAAGAGGTAAAAAGTTTTTAGCAATAACACTGTGTACAACCATCATCTACTCAAGTGACCATCCAGGCTGATAGTTTATTTTCCCTTTGTTGATGATTTTTGAGACAGCCTTGCATTAGAGCACCAGAAAGTTTTTTCCTTCTTTTTTAAAAGGCTGGAATCCTTTTATTTACAAATATTCTTTTCAGTACTTTAAGTCTAATGAAGGAAGCATCTAGCAATTTCCTTCTGATTAAAAAAGGAAGTGCCTTCATATTTCCTTTAAATTTAAATCTGTTCCATTCTATTCTAAGCAAAAGATGAACACAGTTGAGGAGAGCTCTTTTGCAAATAAATAATTGCTTCACAAAAGTATTCCTGTAAACAAGATCATTTCAATGGCCAGAGAGACACTTAGTTTTTAACCAATGGAAAATTTAAACGCTGACAAGTATAGATACACAGGGTATGTATGGCCCAGAGTCAAATGGTTATTAAAGAATCAACTAATAAAAATTAATTATAAAACACCTTTGTCAAAATGTGCTTTTGTTATCTACAGGTTTTAAAATTGGTCAGAAAATTTAAACCGTAATGATCTAAAAACACTGACCCTGCTCTGAAAATTACCTACAAACCTAGAATGGTCAACACTGTAGTTTTGACAGGAGTAAAAATTTTAAATTATCTGAGCAATCAATGTAAACAAGCCTCAATTTTCAAAATAGGAAAAAAAAATAACAAAAGGATTTCTGTAAACATTAAAAAGCTGTCTGCAAAACATTACAGTATATGTCATCATCCAGTTGTGTTTACCAAAAATTCTTTTAGCTTTGTCTTCTTTTGCATGTTTCAAACACCACCGAATGAAATGAGACATCTTAGTTTTCCTTAACAAGCACCTCTGCAGAGAGGGGTTTCATAATCAGTCCAACTGCTTTTGCTGGAGTCACCATTTGGGCCTTTGTACGATCCTTGTGACAATAGACACCATCTAGTTCTTTCTGTAGGGGGGGAGGCAGTCACATCCTGGCCACATTTTTATCCTGCTCTGTAAAATAAATGCAACTTACTCTTTTAGATCTCAGCCAGCTGTCTTTGAATATGAAGACCTTGCAGCTTCCCAAATATCTTAAACCTCATTCTGGTGACCTCTCTATCACTTTCATTCTGCTTTCACATTTGAAAAATTTCCAAGTTGACGATACCTCTGCTAGTTATTTTGATGAAATAATTGATTTTTTTAAGATAGGATAGCTTTGATCTGATGTTGAATACTCTCAATTTTAAAATCTGAACTTGGAACAAAGTCCTGTGGTTCATGAGACCTTCTTGGGGAAGGTTAGGCTAATCTTAGTCATCCTTACAATAATTTCCACACTAAGAATTTTATTTTATAAATTATAGAAAAGGGGAAAACAGGCTTTTAATGTGCTTTCTTTTTGAAGTCTTCTCCATTATTGTATTCCTCTGTGCAAACTACTTTCAAATAGCTACCTTAAAAACAGACTGATATTGAATATTTTAAAACCAGCTGAAAAATTCGTTAAATTAAAATTGGCTTATTTGAATTAGCAATGATTTCTCCCTAGAGAAGGACCCTGTGGGTAACAAGCTGCCCATGATTTGTGTCATTTCTAATAATCAAAAAATCCACATGAAGTACCAGTCAGGGCAGAGCAAATAACTTCTCAAATTTCACATTAAACTTTGAAAGAAAGATATAAGTATGTTTTAAATGACTCTACCACTATCTAGGTAAATTAGCTACACCGATGTGACAATAAGTGACTTGGCTGTTTTATAAAGAAATCGTGTACATTTTTCTAAATCTCCTCGAAGAACAGGAACTTTCTTTTACCAGGTTCAAGTACTTTCTCCTAAGGCGATCTTCTCCTGCCTCTGTCTCCCCCTAGTCAAGTGCTCTGTAATAAAAACTAACTTGTAAACCTGGTCCAACAATATATTCATTTCTCCGAAATGTGCTATACATTCACTTGGTATTTTCCGAAAGCAGTTATTCTAAAACCAAGGCACCTTAATAACTTTTCTACACCTCAAATATACACGCGGCATTAAGTGAGAACTTGACTTTCCCTTTAGTTTTGTCTTCATAAACCTTTTCTATATATAAATTCCTTGAAATGAATTTAGGCAATGAAGTAGATAAGTTCTACTGAATAGCTTCTAGAATCAAAGAAACATTCTGATAGACTGTTTTCAAAATATTTCTTTGTTGTTTTTTTTCATATTCATTTCACCTAAGGTATTGACAAATATCTAAAGGTTTTTCATCCAGGTTTGGCTCAGTGACAGTGAAAACACACAACATTCAAGTACTGTTAGACGAAGGCAGCCCTGCAAGGATACGTGTCCACATAGGTCAATTTGCAAAGGAGAACTATCTTAATTATCCTGCAATATATTTGACCAAAAAAACCTTTTGAAATCATTTTTACTTTAGGATCTGTAGCATGCTTCCAAAGGTCCTGAAGGTCTTGTACGTGTCCATGAGATGTCATCATTTTATCGTAGATGCAGGGATGATAAGGAGTTTTACCTTCCCCAGAGAAAAACACATGGTGTTGTGGTACAATCCCCATTTTATTGGCACAGATGCCCATGAACACATCGTCTATGTAAAGACTGGACTTAAGTGTCTGTGATGCCTCATGGACTTTGGCGGCTACATCACTGGAGATCACATAGGCGGCTCCAGCAGTATAGTCAGGGTAAGCCGGCCACTGGTACATTTCATAGGGGACATAGTACTTGCTGCGTTTGTCTCTAATGGGAGGAGCACCGCGGTGAACCCGACCAATCCAAAAGTCCTGAACACCAATTTTTTCTAAACTTTGAAGGTATTCAATAAGATTTGGCATATGAATAAATATGTCATCATCAGCAGTCATAAGGAATTTGGCATGTGGACAGAAGCTATTTGCCCAACTGAACTGCAGAAGTAACTTAAGAGTAAGGTTATAGAAAGAATCAGCAAAGTCTTGCTGAATTATGTCACTGTACATTTGATCTTCCCAAACCAGTTTTCTTTGCAGTTCTTCTCTTGTCAGTGGGTTAGAAGGTGTTCCTAAAGCAAACAAAGTTTTGATGTTGGCATTAAGTTGAGTCTGAACATACTTCTCATTGCCCCATGTTTTTCTAATTGCAGAACGTCGATCATAGTTTTCAGGGGCAGTCTTTACAAACAGTAAAAGGAGGATGTCTTGTGCTCGACACTTCTCCTTGTGGTTAATCAAGTACTGGTAGTGAGCAGCCCCGTCTGTGCTGTGTTTAAGAGACAGGCTGTCATTCACAAAGTCATAGCTATTTATGAGGTATCTGTAAGAGTAGGACTTCATATGGCTCACAATGTGATTATCAATTGGTCCCCAAAAAAACATGAGGCTTAGTATAAAACAAGTGGCAAATAACTGAACAAACTGCCATTTTTTTACTCTTCTGCCACTAACAAACATTCTGACGTCCACTCAGGTCTGTTTTTATTTAGGATTGGTTTTCAATGGGTGCTTGCTTCTTCGAAACCAGAGAACTTTATATCTTGTAGAACAGATGTCCATCTTAATACATGTTAGTCATTAAAAAAGTAGGAGCTTCTTGTTTCACAAAATACTTTCTTTCAATGCCATTTTTTCTGAGATTGCGAAAGAATGGAACACACTGTAGGATGAGGACACTGGTGTGTCAACATTTTTCCACACTGACATCCTTCATTAAGTTAGGTGATTGGCCTCACATCGCCATTCCATGTACTTCTTTTTGTGGAAGTGAAGTGGGACCTATCAGAGTCAGGAAGAGAAAAGATGACAAGTGAATGGGCTACAGCGTTACCAGAAAGAAAGAAACTACTTTTCATTCCTTAAAAACAAAATGTCACCTGCCTGATGTGGACAAAAGGTGAGGAGGCAGCTAGGCTTTAGCAGAGGCATGCAGATATTTATTTTGGCTGGGGGGAGTACAAGGAAAGGGAAAGAACCACTCTCTCTACTGTCCTCCCATTCAGAATACGGAGACCCTCTTCTCGACCTTAAAAAATAAAAAGGCCTCCCAAATGGCTATCATCCTCCTATATACTTAAAGTTCAAAATCCCAAATGGGTGTGTCCATTGATTTGCATATTGATTTGCAGTACCGTCTGGAGGAAAGTAGCTGCAGGCACACCTTGTTTTATTGTGCTTCATTTTATTGCACTTTGCAAATACTGCATTTTTTACAAGTTGAAGTTTTGTAGCAACCCTGTGTCGAGCAAGCGTTGTCATGTTCCCAACAGCATTTGCTCCTGTCATGTCTCTGTGTCCTATTTTGGTCATTCTTGTAATATTTCAAACTTTTTCATTACTATATTTGTAATGGTGATCTGTGATCAGTTGATTGTGACTCAGTGAAAGCTGAGATGATGGGTAGCATTTTTTAGCAAAAAAGTATTTTTTAATTAAGGTAGGTACATTTTTTAGACATAATGCTATTGCATACCTAATAAATTACAGTATAGTGTAAACATAATTTTTATATGCACTGGGAAACCAAAAAATTAATTTGACTTGCTTTATCATGGTATTTGTCTTATTGTGGTAGTCTAGAACCAAACCTGCAATCTCCAAGGCGTGCCTGTATATAGTTCAAGGCAAAATAGACGGATGATGAAAAGAAAGTTCATAATAGTTAAAATTCATTAAAGCCTGCCCCAGACAAGGCAGGACTAAGAGTAAGACTTTTTTAAATTTAATTATTATTTTATTTTTATTTTGAGAGAAAGAGAGAGCAAGGGGAGGGGCAAAGAGACAGAGAGAGAATCTCAAGCAGGCTTTATGCTGTCAGCACACAGCCCAACGTGGGGCTTGATCTCAAGATTGTGAGATCATGACCTGAGCTGAAATCAGGAGTTGGATGCTTAACTAGCTGAGCCACCCAGGCGCCCCAAGAGTAAGGTTTTTGTTTTTTTTTTAAATCAAGGTTCATAATCAAGGAGTCGAGATATGTGTTCAAAAGCATAGTCCAAACTCTCACTAATCAAATGACATTTGAGCCCCAAATCTATATCGTCATCTTTTTTCTGTTCTTTTTCATTTGGAAATGCCTCAAAGTTAGCATGTTCAAACCAGGAATGCCCTGTCTTTGTAGTCAGGCAATTTGAACACCAGGTCTGGCTCTTTTATTTTCCTGTATCATGTATCTAACCCAGAAGTCTGAAAAACTGGAATAACACCATTTAGCTCAGAGTCTTTATGCAAGTTAAATGGGAACATCCATAGATATATACATAGAGGGAGGTAGGCAGATAATTACCTGGCACACAGGGGTACTCACATGCCATTTCTGGCCCATTTTTCTGTCTTCTCCACTAAAATCTGCTGTTCCCATTTTCTCTTTCTCTGTCTGACTGCACTTCATGCATCTATGCCAGATATCTGAAAGTCGTACTTTTCCTCCATTCCATATTCAGTTCTTTAATCCTGTGAATTGCTTTTTCTGAATCTCTCTTCACCCCTTCATGTCATCATCATTTCTCACCCAGACTAGTGCAGCAGCCAAAATGATTCCTGACCCACGCAGCCTCTACCCTACAGAGTGACCTTTCTAAAACTCACATCTAACTTAACTCTTTTCCACTCTACTCTAGAGCATCAGGTCCACCATGACCAGCCAAACCAAAAGGTGACGGTACTGATACTGATATATCCTTTAGAGTAGTTAACCCCCTTCAGAAGCTCTCTACTAGTTGTCAGTACCAAAGTGCTGGCTGAAAGCTCAGCCATGCTTGCTATTTCATCCATGGCAGCCTTTTTACCAGCAGTCCTATGGCCCGGCAAGCCCTGCTCCCTTGCTAACAAGGTTCATAAGAAGTATACTAGTGCTCACTAATCTCTGCAGGCAACATTCTCTGGGAAACCTGAATTGAGGCCACACCCTCCTCCCACCAAAGATTTTTCTTATCTGTATTACCACAGCAATTCTTGCACCCATCTTCCTAGAATGACTTTTTATTTAACTGCTTCCTCCATTTAGACTGTGAATTCCAGGATGTAAGGCACGATGTCGTAGATACGCTAGCTTCAGGTCAGTGTCCGACACCTAGGAGGCATTCTCTGAATGTCAGTGCTAAGAACTGTGGTGAGGTGGAGCCACTTTCACTCAAACAGCTGGTCACTTGGGAAGAACTAAGGTCAGGAGGCCCAGTCAGTCACATGTCCTCCCTTTTCTACACAACTAGGAGATGGTACCGCCCTTCCTCAAGGACTCTATCCTCCATGCTTATCCAGAAGTAAGACATATCCTTTGCCTGAAGAAGTAGGCTCTCCCCTCAGGGGTGACATACCAGTCTCCTGAGCTTTCAACAGACTGACAGGGAAAAGACCACGCAAGCCCTGCTCAGTCCAGGCTGGCTGGGTAGCTGAGACCACATCACAAGCCCAAGGGAAAAGGCCCTGCTGTTGTGCCCAAAGGTCTCAATCTCAAGTCCCCTGCCCTTTAGCCCTGAAGTGAAACCAACTGCAGCACCGACAGCACCCTGCCCTGTTGGCCTAACCTTGCCAACTTTAGGCCTTTTGCATCCAGCTCTATTTCCTATCTCCCAAGGTTACTTCATTGAGGGGTGATAACAGCAAAGGCCAGGCATGCAAAAGTCCAAGGAAATGGGAGACCAGAGCCAACCCTCCCTGAGACTTTGTCCAGAGATAATCGTCTTATTCCCTAGGGCACAGGTTTTAAAACTTGGGTGCCACTCAAGAAGTCACAACCGGGGTGCCTGGGTGGCTCAGTCTGTTAAGCCTCCAACTTCAGCTCAGGTCATGATCTCTCTGTTTGTGGGTTCGAGCCCCGTGTCAGGCTCTGTGCTGACAGCTCAGAGCCTGGAGCCTGCTTTGGATTCTGTGCCTCCCTCTCTCTCTGCCCCTCCCCTACGTGTTCTCTCTCTCTCTCTCTCTCTCTCTCTCTCTCTCTCTCTCTCTCTCAGAAATAAATAAATGTTAAGAAGTCACAACCAAGGGGTGCCTGGGTGGCTCAGTTGGTGGAGTGTCTGACTTTGGCTCAGGTCATGATCTCGCAGTCTATGAGTTCAAGCCTCGCATTGGGCTCTGTGCTGACAGCTCGGAGCTGGGAGCCTGCTTCAGACTCTGCGTCTCCATCTCTCTCTGTGCTCCTCCCCTACTCATGTTCTGTCTGTCTGTCTCTCTCTCTCTCTCAAAAATAAATAAACATTAAAAAAAATAAAAAGAAAAAGAAGTCCAACCAATATTTAAGAAAGAAAAAGAAAAAGAAAGAACAAATTAGGAATGGCATAGTGTACTGAAAGTAGTGAGTATAAGTATCATTTTGTGAAACTTTTAAGTTTTATGTATATGTGCCTTCAGGTTGTAATGTAAAATGCATTTTTTGGTGTGTGCTTTACCATCAAAAGAGCAAGAAATACTACTCTAAGGGATAGATCAATATCAATATCAATATCAGTAATTTCCCTTCTTTGTTTAGCTGGTCATGGTGGACCAAATGCTCTAGAGTAGAGTGGAAGAGACCGTGGAAAACATCAGTTTCTGAGGGTAGCATCTGCCTAAACTTTGCAAAATCACTTTCATTGGTGGGACAGGGTACTTCCTCTTGGTTTCAACAGTGCTCACTTAGATAAGGGACCATCTATAAAGGCAGATGTCCCCTTCTGCCTCCTCCATGATACATATTAAAGGAACTGGAGGCTTAATGCAAAGCAACAGAGAAATCTTAAGGGCAGATTTTAAGACCACATACGTGTTTAAGAATTCTAAGTAAATTATCAATTGAAACTAATCTGCAGTTTCTATTCCAATAGACCCGGGAAAGGAAACAAAGAGGAGAGTAACCTTTGGAACCCCAGGCAAAACTAGCTTTCCATTTCTGAGCCCCTGTACTTGTAATATTTCAATGCCAGCTCGCTTTGTACCTATTCCCAGTTGTTTACAAGACTGAGCTTCTTGCTAGACAATCAGCCCACAGGCCTAACTCCTCCAGCACCCACATGCACACTTGACTCACAGAGGCCCTAGTATCTCTCCAATGAATGGGGCCTATTACTCATCTGGCTAGTCTATTCTGTTGCTAACATGCATTTTAGCAGCCAGCCCATAGCATGCATTTTATCCCCCTGCTCCCCACCCCCGCCACATAGGTATTTGCTTTATTTTCCTATATTTCTTCAACTGTTCCCAATTGACCTCAAGGAGTCAAAACAGTTTGTAAAAAATGACAAAGAACCTGTCACAGAGCCAACAATCCACAGTACTTACTTAGGTTCAGAACAGCCTATGAAATGCTAAAACAAAATTTCTCCAACCTCAGCAGCTTGAATTGTTTAGCCATCATTTATATCAGTCAAAACCAAACTCCATGGTAGTACTGATCTGATGAGGGGAAGATTAGGAGAGGTGAACTACTTTTTTACGGTACCCACTTCTCTTTTATAACAAAAGAGCACTCAAACTCCTCCAAATAGAACACAGTTAGTAGGCAGTCTCGCCCAACCAAAAGCAAAATGCACCTCCATGGTCTAAATCCATTAATTACAACCAAACAGTGTTGCCCCAGCTCTGGCTTTGCTGATGGATACCACACACATGCAATCGATGCTCACTCTTCTGGTTCACACGGTCTTTTTAAAGATTGTCTAAAGCACATCTTCTAGCTTCTGTATTCCAAGTGCAGGGGAGGAGACTGCAGAGAAACCCACAGGCCTGCCTGACCTGGAGAAAGAAAATGCTGGGCCTTACAGGAAACAAAAGATCCCGATAATGCATGTGAGCTCAGTAACCATCCACAGCAGAACGCTGTGCCTGCAGCTTCCTTTGTGTGCCCGTGTTCCAGCTCAGGCACCAGGCCACAGGCTGCAAACTCCAGGGCTACCCCCACGTGGGGCCAGGTTCATTGTGTAACCTTGGGCAACCCTCACTGCACTCTGATTTGGTGACTTCATCTGCAAACCGGGGGTGAATGTCCATGTATTGTTACCGAGGGGATATAAAAATTACAGATGGCTTCAGAGTCTGCTGTAAATAGGAAACAAGAAAGACCACGAGAGAGAACAGAACAAAGAACTGCTTAGAGGGAAATATAGACAATCCCTGACTTATAATTTTTTTTATTTTATTATAGTGTGAAAGCCATATGCATTCAGTAGAAATTGTACTTCACATGTTGAATTCTGATCTTTTCCCAGGCTAGTGATATGCCATAGGATACTCTTTCATGATGTGAGCAGCAGCAGTAAGCTGCAGCTCCCAGTCAGCTAGGCAATCATGAGGGCCAATAACCAATACACTTAGACAACAATTCTGTTTCTCACTTTCAATGCAGTATTCGATTAAGTGAGCTTCAACATTTCAGCATATAATACACTTTGTGTTAGATGATTTTGCCCAACTGATATAAATGTTCTGAGCACATTTAAGGTAGGCTAGGCGAAGATATGATGTTTCCTAGTTAGGTGTATTAAATGCATTTTTGACTTCCAGTATTTTCAATGTACAGTAGGCTTATTGGGATGTAACGCTTTCCTAAGTTGAGTAAGATTTGTATGCAAATCTTTGGAATATAACTTGGGGTTGCTTCTATTTGGATTGAAAAGAAGGAACAAATACCCTTAGTATTCTCTTTCCTGATAGAAGTAGTCAGAAGAGTAAAGAATAGAAGTAGAAATAGGAACATCAGAAGAGAAGGTTGCTGACCCTACCCCAAATGCTTTTCAGTCTGGGAGCTGTGCCCCACAGTTACTCAAGAATATTGCTTCACAAGACAGCTCTTTAAACTTTTCTGGAAAAAAAGCTACAGACTACAAATTACCCTAAATGACCCCTGATTTTTTTTTTTCTACTTTGGTCTTGCTGTTAACCCATTTCTTTGTTGAGTCTACTTTAGTGATCCTAAAATATTATGCAAAACCTGATATAAATTTTGAAGTTTTCATCAAGATGGCGGGGTCTGTACTTTAAGTTCGAGTCCAACAACCTCAGTGTTCAATGTTTCAAGAAATCCTACAAGTATGTGAGCATTTGCTATGGAATAGTTATGCCAAGCATGGTGGGAATCATGTATTAGTATTTTATGGCCTCCTATCAGAAAGCATCTACAATCTATTTGAGACAAGACTCAGTGCCCACATGAAAACCCAGTTCCCATGGACAACAATCAGCAGATCACAGCAAAGTGCAGACAGTGTGTCAGCGCTAATTTAGACAATACCAACTACAGGCAAAAAGGTGTGTCCCTAATAGTAGAGATCAGTGACAGCTGGATAGGAGGGCCTGAAGATGAACAGGATTTAGGTGGTTACAGGAAGAGAAGCAATCTGTTTCAGGCAAGAAAGGAAAAAAAATAACAATACGGCAAATACTTGAGACATAGACATGTGTTTGAAAGCAAAGAGATTGGGGCCAGCTTATGGAGAACCTTGAAAATGAGACAGAGGAGTCAGTGTGTGCCGGGGGCAGCAAGAAGTCACAGGAGTTTCTGTTTTTGTTGCTAATGGTAACTCCCTTGGCCATATGTATTAGGCTTTATGTGAAAGAGTTAATGCAGCAGTGGTATGCAGGGCAGAAGCAGGGACAGTGGAGATTGGACCCCGGCTCCATCAGGGCCTCGTACTGAAGCAGGATAAGGTGAGGAGAGCCTCGTCTGGGGTGATGGAGGTGGGGAGGGAAGTCAGGGGTCAGGAGACCCTTTGGAGAAAAACACACCCAGCAGTACCTGAGGAGTGGCCTAGGATGGGAGGAGTGAGGGTGGGGTGAATTCTAGTTTCCTGCATTACTGACAACTGAGGGGAAACTGGCTTCCTGACTTAGGGGTGAGGAGGGAGCATATGTGGGCTTGGGCTGGTGTTGAGCATGAGGTGCTGGGAGGCAGCAGGTATAGCAGTCCAATGGGGACCTGAGATTGCCGGGACTGCAGATCGGGGGAGCACTCTGAGTGCAAGGAAGATGGCTGTGGGAGAGCTGTGGGCCCCCACGGTGAGAGAGGAGCAGAGAGGCCTGGGGGAGAGCAAACTCAGGGGAAGGAGAGAGGGAGGAGGCACAGAGAAAGGAAGCATCTTATTTTACTGGATGCATGCATGGATGTATGCATGGGTTTTACTGGATGCATGTATGTATGCGTGCATGCATGTATTTATGTGGCCTCTCAATTTATGTGCACGGGTTTGAATTCAAGGACTAGGTAATACCTTTTGACAAATGAAAGAGAATACTGTACAAATTCTGTAAACTTCAGATAGTTATTTCTTCTAAAAAGGAACTATTTTAAAAGGCTGGTTCATTGCAAATTGAGATGATTAACAAATGAGTAGAGGGCGATCACCAGAAGGCAGGACAGACAAGGCCCGTGGTGGCGCTCTGAGCGGGAAGAGAGCCATGGGGCAAAGAGTGGGTGCCATGCTGGGAGCCAGGAGGGTAGAGATGGGGGTGGGTGGAGCAGAGGAGTCATCTTCCAGGAGGAGCAACAGGGAATCCGAGACCCAAAGGCTGAGGAATGTGAGCCAGAGAAAGCCAGGGGGTTCGAATTCAAAATGAATCCCTTTTTGCGTCTATATGTATGTTTCTTGACCACTGTTTCTGGCCATTGTTGTAATATATTATCAACATCTAATTTTAGAGGAACTATATTTCCAAATCTTACCTAGTAGACACGCAATACTCAGAAGTCTCAGGAGCCCTTATGTCATCAAGTATATACCATTTTGTTCACGTGACCGTTCACACACTCAAGGCAACTTCTCAGCGGGAGAGTCGTTTAAGGGGCTTCACCTACAACTGCATTTCCTCTGAAATTTCGAATTCCAGTCCACTCACTCTGTAGTCCACTCACTCTTTGACCACAGCCTCTTAATATTCACCTGGAATCCTCTGCCAACCCCTTGCCTGCTCCTTAAAACTCCACCCCACCCAGCAATCTCCTGACCTTCCTTCTCGCCCGCCTCCCTGTCTCAGATGCAGAATCACCTGGCACCTTTGCCCTCCTCTCTCTGTTCCTGTCCTTCCACCCCAACAACCCCAGACCTCGGGTCCCTCCTGTCTTCCCTACTTCCCCAACACCTGTGGCTGCCGGAGATGCGGACGGCGTTGCCACAATGGCAGTATCTAGCTGTGGGCAGAGGGCTTCATGCTGTGTGACCAGCCTCCACTTCTCCTGGACCTTCTCCCTCTCCTTTCCCCTCATCAGCCATGCTCAATCTTCCCCCTCTTCTGAGGCCTGTGAGCTTCACTCTTTGCTGATGGCTTCACCTCCTACCTCAAAAAAAGGAGAAGACATCACACGCATTGTCCCTTCTCATCCCCACGTGTGCCTCCTATTCACGGCTCCACAGGCTGGCCCACCTTCTCCAGGCCCTCCATAAAGCACACTGACTGCCAGGGAGACACAAGCAAGGCACTCATTTAGGGGCACAAAACGTAAAAGTCATAAAAGTATAACTATAAACTAATGCTTCTTCAGTAAGTCAGTTTAAAAAATGCCTCAATACTTTAAACCTTTTATCTTTAAAGTTGTATTACTTACAGTCCCATGTGAGACAGTTTTGGGGGCCTGTCCATGCATAACTCAAAGGAAAGACATATAACATTTTCTATCTGTCTTTATGTGGCATTTTGTTCTACATTCCAAGTATTTCTTTCCTGGCTTGTTTTGATCATCTAGTCCCTATTAAACAGAGCTAGTACCAATCCTCAAGAGCCAAACTGCCATATAAAAAAAAAAAAATCAGGCTTAACGCTGAATTTACTAGAAAGGCTATAATTTGATCTTCATACATTTTTCTTAGTTAAATTAGTTCTAGTCATTGGTGATGAATATCACAACTGGGTACTGTTTAGTACTAATTGCCTATTCTATTTGTTCAAAAAAGAAGGAAACAACCCAAAATTTGAATTTATAACTCAGATTTTAAGTATGAAAAATTAAATATTCCCCCACTTGGTATTTTGTTCTTTGACTCATATTTGAATGTTGCCAATACAAAGCTGGTAAAAAAGGAAGAATTCCACCCAATAGCTGCCTTTAGGTGTTTTTGTGACTGTGACTTTAGCTCTATTAAGCTCAAACCATGGGCAAAGACTAGAAGCCATTTGGAATCATTATCCCTTCACAAACAATACATTTATAGAGTTAGTTCTTGATTCAGTGTTAGCCAAAGACTTTAAATTCCAACTTAGCAAGGATGGATGTGGGATAGAGGGAAAAAGTGAGTTATACAACCCTACAGTGTGAATCCAGTAACAAGCTCCCCACCTATATAAACTAAATTATATGTTCCTTTATAAGTTAAACATGGGTGTAGGTTTCTGTTTCCTGATTATGGGAAAAATAAAGACAAGGAAATATCAAATGAACAAACAAGTAAAGACAGTCCCTAAATAAAAACAGGTCCTAAGGAAACTGGTGATGACGGGCTACAGAGTATTACTATATATTAGAGGAGTTATATGAAAAGTCAGTAAAAATTTCCAATAACAGAATTTGAAACAAACAAAAAAGCAGAAATACAAAGTAGGTCTCAGAGAGGTCAAACATTTTCTCTTCTAAGCTTGGCCTTCTGTATTCATTCCTGAGACATAGTCATTTATATTGACAGGGCTGCTTGCTCTTTTAAATACAATTCTTGTCAGTTTTGTTTTTGGCTAGTTAAGAACAAACTTCTCCTTTTGCCCACTCTGCTAACTTGGGAGAGTTTACTATGCTCCTGGCTTTGTTCTGACTGCTTTACATCTATAGAAATGCACAGCAGCCTATGAGGAATAAAGGATCTCCATGTGTTGCAGAAGCAACTAAGGCACCCAGACATAGGGTTAACCATGTAAACTCTGAAATTCCAGACCCCGTGGAAGCTCAGAAGCAGCTGATGGGTTCCAGGTCCCGTCCCTGAGCTCTGCACCTGCCTTCCTCCCTGGCCCTGGCCAGCTGCTTTTCTTGGAGCTCCTTCTGTATGGGAGAGCAGGGAAGCAAGTGGGGCAGGGCCAGGAGAATCTATCCAAGAAGGCAAAGAATCTGCTTCACTTAAGTTTGGAGTCATTCACATTTTACTACCACCTGCATTTTGTCAGAGCCTGTTCTCACTCTCTTTATAACCTATCCCTTACTTAACCTCCCATCTCAATTTTCCCTCCTTCCTTTTCTTGGTCCCAGTAGCAAGTAGAAAGTAGTAGTAGTAGTAGTAGAAAATAGATAAAAGTGACCTTGTGAATTTGTGCCCTTTGGGTACCTAAAGTCATTCCTCCACAAAGAAGATTGGGGGATTTAAGGTGGAGATTCAAAGTGGCAGAAGGGGGTTAAAAATACGTAAGAAGGACGGAAGGAGAGGAGAGTAAAAAGTCTAGGACTCAGAAAGGATGTTTCAAGCAAGTGTTTGATAAATAAGTATTGGATGAAATGAAAGGTACAGCTGAGGTAAAATTAGGATATGAAAAATAGTGATTTATAAATAGGGTGACAATATAACCCGGTATAAACCTGTTATGTAAGCTAGACATACAAGCTTCTTGTCCAATGGCAGTTCACATGTCCCACTCTAAACATTATATTTGGAAAGAGCATTTGATCAAGGGTTTACAGAGTACAAAAAATAACAGTGTAAAATGTAGGAGGTATATATAATATTTCTGTCTCAGTCTATCAACATTTTTTATAATAAGCTAACTATCATTTATTAAACACCTACCTATTCCAGCCATTATGCTGAGCAGCCCTGAAAGTAGGTAATGCCTACATTTAATTAACTCAGTGAATATTAGTTTACAACATACTGTGTAGTGTAGGCCACAGGCAGGATGCAGAGAAAGCTTCAGAGATATGTCCAGTGTAGACGGCCTAATGGAGTAAGCACATGTTCCGGTGCAGTCTGGAATCTGGACCTGCGCGAAGCACAAGGTGCAGGGGAGGGGGGACCAAGAGTTTTAGAACATGAACAAAAGTAGACTTATATTCTGCTGTTTCCATTTAGTGGTCACATGAGCTTGACTTCTCTCTAAACCATGTACCACACAGTCTTTTCCAAGGATCATTTGAGACCATTTGTTTGACAAAGTAAGGTCCAAATCAGGTGTTCAGTATGCGCTGATTTCCCTTCTCTAGAAGTTGTTCATGCATCTGTACCATGATGGTTTAGTTAGTAGATGACTCGTATTCTTCAGGGGTTATTTTCCTTTCAAAATCCGATAACAGTTTTTAAAAATGCTGACCTGGTTGCTAAGGGCCACTTAACACATCCCAAATACTATTGAGACTGAGAACAGAAGTATCATTACTAATTGGCTGAACATGCCTTTCCATTATCTTTGACAGGAAAGAACAATATGGTTCCCACAAGCACTTAAAACATTTCCACGAAGATGACACAGCCAAAAGATTATAAGACCCTGTAAATTATGGAGAAGGAAACCTGAGCTGAGTCAACTTTTTAACTTACTTTGCCTAGAGCACTATCAAAAAGTTGTAGAAAAAGTTGTAGGAAAAGGAATAAAGAGATAAAATGTGAAATCTTACATGGATCTTAACTTGTGTAATAGTATTTTGAACTTGGACTTTTGGTAGCTTAGTGTCTGCAGACATAGTAAAACAGTCCTTTCTGTAGAAAACTGGCTTCTAGGGTTAAAGCTGTCACTATAGAATATAAATCTTAAAAATAAGTTACAGATGAAAGCCAGCCTTTCAATTTCCAACATTAAAATGTAAAAAAAAAAATCACTTTGGTTATTCAGAAGTTTACATTTCACCTGATCAAGTTTCTTATCTTTCAGTATGAAGATTCTTATACCTCCTACCTATATGCATACTGTAAGGAAAATATTCTGGATTTGCACTGTTCTGGCTAAATCTTTGCTGGCAAGGATTCTATGTCAAATGGAAAAGCTCTTGTAATAATTTGCTGTGCCTAAATTTCTGGAACCTAGACACAATATATGCAGCTTTTCACAAGATTATTCTAACAATGGAATAAAATAATGGCTATGGAAATATTCCAAAAAAGGTAGCTGCTACAAAATGCAAAGCTTAGATCAATTCAATTAAGTATAAACAAAATTCCAAAAAGATAGGATACATTTTGTTACTTTGAGAAGAGACCATTTCCTTCTGAATTTCTCCCAGTTTCTTCCTACCGCATCCTATGTTCTATTAAGTAGATTATAGAGCAGTAGGTCCTCAGAAAGAACTCTACATTTACAATTTGAAAGTCACCAAGTGCAATGATTCTCGCCAAGTGACCCATTTTAAAAGATGACCCATTTCAAAACCCAGGAGTTCGTATTCAAGCTGTTCTATATTTAAGAATTAGAAAGTTATTTCACTTTCCTACAATCTCCTTATTTGAATCAGTCTTTTATAAAAGGGGAATTTGATCTCCATTTGAATGAAGTATAATATGACACTTTTGCTTGCTACAGCCTGCACTTGGTTTTGAAAATTATTCCCTACCTTTTGAGGTTTTGGGGGTTTTTTTTGTTTGTTTGTTTTGTTTGTGGGCAAGGCATTTATGTGTAATATCATTTATGCCTCCTAATCATCCATTTCTCATTCCTTAGAAACAGCTTCTCTGAGCGTTAGCTTGAACTTTCCCTGTCATAATACTCATTCCCATCAGAAGGTGAGGACGGATGTGAGTTAAAGGGAGTCAGCCTCAGCCTTAGCCTCCCAGTGCTCAATAAATACTCCTGCTGGAGGGTGCCCATGGGAGCTGGGGAAGGAAGAGAGAGAAGGAGCAAGAGAGAGAAGGGTCATTTTAAGTATATAATGTAAGTATTTCAGGTATTGAATTTATCTTGCTTTAAAATAATAAAGAGTTGACCAAATAAAGCAGTCCCCCTCCCCCATAACAGGATATAAAATCCACCATAAGTTTCTTTGGAGAAAGTTGAAACCTCAGCTGCCAATCACCGGTCTCCCTTTCGAAATTTCAGGAAGGGATCTGTTCAGTGCTACCCCTGCACACCTCTACCTTTGAGCATCCTTTTCTGGGTCAGTTTCAGTTTCTCACATCCCTCTCCCTTCCCCCATAGGGACCAGGCAAAGTTCCCAAAATAAAGGCACAGAGGAACAAATCCAATTCTAATAGATGTACTTTCTTTAGAGAATTACCCCAGATATGAGCTACAAGCCACCACCAGCCACTGTGCGGTTACAACATCAGTGTCTCTTTAACATGACCCATAACCTATGATAACCAACACTGGATAAGAAAAAATATGGGCTGTGTAGTTAGAATCGGATGAAAAGTTGCTACTTTGACCTTTAACGAATCTGAGTAAGCAACCGGCTGTCACTTCGGGTTACAAAATAAAATTCGGCAGTCAAAAAAGAGTGGCAAAGACCTACCGGTAGCAAGAGAGGTCTTCTTTCCCAGTTTCCCCTGCCTGCCCACTTCCTTGTCTTCCTCGTCTTCCTGCCCAGTAACTCGCTGAAAGTTTCCCCACTCTGGCGGTTTCCTAATTCCCAATCAGATGCAGGCTTTCTACCCGAATTCACCCCTGCAGCCTAGGGGTGGTAGCACGGTTGGGGAACCCCAGCCGGAATCCGGGGACCGCAGGGCGCGGCGTTCGCCTGCCGGCTCCCGCGCCCCGACCCGCCTCGGTATTCCCGAGGCGCGGCGACCGTCTCGCCGGAGCTCCCTGGGGAGGAGGAACGCGCCGGGCCCCGGGAAACTTAACCCCAACTGGAGCTCCGGGGCCCCCAACCTACCTGCCGCACCCGGGCGGCCCTTGGCCGGGAGTGTCGGCTGCCGGGCGCCCGCGCCCACCAGCCAGAGCGAACAAAGGCGCTCCGGAGAGGGAACGCGCCCTCCCCTTCCCCACCGCGCTGGCGGGCGGCGGGCAACCCTGCCCCGTGGCGGTTAGGGCCTCCGGAGGCTGGGCCGCGCGCGGTCCGGGCCAGAGCAGCGGGCCGAGGCCCGGCTGTCTGCTCCCGCCGTGCGCCCCAGCCCCAGAGCGCATTCCAACCTGAAGTCCTGGGGCCACCCGTGCGAACCGGCGGTGCCTTCCCCTCCTCGCGGCTCTCTTCCCCTCTCGGCCCTTCAAAGACTTCTCGTGGTCCAGAGAGAGCAAGAGGAGAGTCCGAGTCTCCTTTCCCGTAGCCCGAGAGCTGCTCCGGTGAGGAGGCACGGCGCGGTGGGGCCGCAGTGCCGGGCAGGGGCGGGGCGGAGCGGAGGCTGGGCGGCCCGGAACCCTCTCTGCGGACCGCGGGAGTCCGTCTCCCGTCCCCGGCACAAAGAACCAACCATCCGGGGAGCTGAGATTTATCCCCGCCAAGCGTGCTAGAACTTCCCCCATTCAGTGATCCGGAAGGGAAGACAACATTTCCACCCACAAGGGCCCTCGGCCCTCGTTAGGATGCGGTGGGCTGCAGAGCACTTTTTTAAATCGCACATATTAATTCCATATGAAACAACTGGTCTCAATACACTTTTCACTAGGAAGTAGAATTCGGTAAACTCATGATCCGTTCGTGCAGCACACGCAACTGTTCTACAACTACGGTGGGTAAGTTTTGACTGAGTTCTCTGTTCATCTTTTTTTCCTTGCTCGAACAAGAGTTCTAAGGGAGGCTAGTCTTTTAAAAGATCTCGTCATGCCACTTATGCCTTGAACTTCTGGGGCCTAAGTCACAAAGGAAGAAAACTCCAATTTACATCAAACTAAAGCTTCACTACAGCAGTTCACCCCGCCCCCGTCCCGTGATTTTACTTACCTTCAAGCCCAACTCAAATTCAAAGAGAGCTTAAAACAAAACTCACCAAGTCCAAGCACAGCTCCTTAACCCCCCAAATCAGAGGTCGGCTCTCTTGCTGGCATCGGAGCCAAAGTCGGCGGTCTCAAGAACAAAACTTGCCCGCTTTAAACATCGGGCGAGGACTAGGCAGGCAGCGCGCTGGACTCCGCTACCTTCCCCGGAGGGCGCGGGCTGGAGCCGGCAGACCGGGGAGGACCCAATCAGGGGCTCCCGGCGGAGGGCGGGGGCGCGGCAGCCCGGAGCCTCCCCCGAGGCGCTGCCCAAGCGCGTCTCCAGCACCTTTTGGTGTCACTGCCAAAGCCGAGCCTGGCCTGCGCCTCTCCCACCAACACAGCATGTTGGTGAAGGTGATGGGTGCCGCCCAAATCTGTTCTTGTTGGTGCGCAACTCCAGGAAGTGCCCACCCCATTACCTCCTCAGTCAATCGAGATCATTTACTCAGATGATGGACTGTGAATCACAATCCTCAGGAATGGCCCATTTGAGTAGTTTCCCCCTTTCAAAATACTCCATGCATGTAACTGGACAAAATCAGGAGAATACAAATTTCTCAACATTTTATTTTTTATTTTTTATTTTTTATTTTTGGGACAGAGAGAGACAGAGCATGAACGGGGCAGGGGCAGAGAGAGAGGGAGACACAGAATTTGAAACAGGCTCCAGGCTCTGAGCCATCAGCCCAGAGCCCGACGCGGGGCTCGAACTCACGGACCGCGAGATCGTGACCTGGCTGAAGTCGGAGGCTTAACCGACTGCGCCACCCAGGCGCCCCAGGAGAATACAAATTTCTAATAAGGAAAGAGATTATAAAGTATGGGTTTGGTTTCCTGCCCCCCAAATGATCTGGCCTTCTCTTAATAGAACACACATTATCATTTAACAGGTAATATTTTGAAGGATTTTGTAATTGTACATATTTCAGAACACGACAGAAGACAAAAGATTAACCCAAATACTTCTGTAAAATGAAACCTTTGGGTTTTTTATTGTAAAAGGAATAAGACAGGTAATGGGTTAAAAGTAAATTACTGAATCAGAGTTTGAAACTGTACACACAACATTGTATTTATTTCAAACTAGATTTTTAGGAAGTTTTATAATTGCTTCTTTAAGCCCTCCACCATATTTTCAACCACGCACCTCTGTTCATATATTACCCATAGAGAACATGGCCCAGCATTGCTAAGAGATCACAGTGTCATATGCATGTCAGACCCCATACAGAAATATTAATATAGTGGATTTGTAAGGGAGTCACTGACAGTGATCTATATATAAGCTGATTTGCTGTTATTACAGTGCAGATCACCTGCCTTCTTTATCTATGGGAAATAAAACCCTGACTGTGTTCCACATACAATCTCTTGCCACCCCCAGCTGGCATATGTGTGTGTTCTATTTATGCACAAATATTCAATTACCGTTAAATACCTTTCAGGTCATTTGGAACCAGGCCGTTATACATATGTGTCAACACGTGTGCTCCATGTGTTGAAATACAAACTGACTCAAACATTGAAAAACACATATAAAAATCATATATATCATCCTATTTAGAGATGGACACCCCAGACAGATAAATGACTTCAAAAGTGAGTAGAAGGTTGTTAAGAGGATGTGTGGCTTGGGGTGAGGGCAGGGGAGAGGATGTGGGCGAGAGATGGGGCCCAGCAGAGTGACACCTGCCCTGACCCCCCCTCCACCCCCCATACAGGGAAGAGGGCAGCAGCCTGGGAGGTTCCTTTGCCCATCTGGGAGGATTTCCTGCAGCAGGCTGGTTCCCTATCCTACCCCACAGGGAGAGGAAGAGGATGATGAACTTGATGATATAAAACAAAGTATTCATGCTTCTTTTATGAATGCATAAACGAAAATTCTGTGTGAAAATTCTGAAATTAGTTGGAAATAAAATGAAAAGATAGTGGTGATGCTGATTTGACCAGTACGAAGAAGGACAGTGTCACCACCATGTCCTCAGTGTCCACAATAACTGTGAACAAAGGCATTATGATTAGATTTATAAATGACTTCCAATCTTTCTCTCAGAAATGTGCTTTACAGAGCACTAGAGAACTATGGAAAATACTGGAAAAAGTACTGTAACATCAAGAAGGTAAACTTGGAAGAATTGCAATTTGCATGTTAGATTTTTTTATTTATTTTGAGAGAGAGAGAGAGAGAGAGAATGCACGGCAAAGAGGGAGAGAGAGAATCCCACGCAGGTTCCATGCTGTCAGCACAGACTCCAGACTTGATCTCACAGAACTGAACTGAAATCAAGAGTCCAACGCTTAACTGCCTGAGCCACTCAGGCGCCCCTGCATGTTAAGGGGCAAGATAGGGCAGAGATAGTGCAGAGGGGAAGCAGATGTTAGAGAGAGGACCAGCGGATAGGGTGGCAGGGCATTATCATTGGTCACGTGTAGGGAAGACTGAGACCTGCGTTCAAGAGAACCTGGGGCGTGGTACAAGCAAAAGAGACTGGAAGAAGAGATGAGTATCAACAAAAGCAGAACCATATTTGATAACTGACTGGCTTAATGGCTAACACGGCTGAAGCATATGGACATATGCCAGGTTTGACTCATTCAGCTTAAATTTGTACCTTCTGGACTCCGTTAGACAGGAAATTTTCTCACAAACGCTATACAGATACTGTCCTGTGAATTCAGACACCCTACAGTCTGCGTGTTCAGAAACCAGCCAGGTTGTGCAAGGCCTGAGCTTCTGGAGAGATGGGGTGGTGTCCTGAATTCACTCCCTGCCCACCTCGGGATCTGGGCAAGTGACTCAACTTCTCAGCACCCCACAGTATTCTTGCTTGGATGGGTCCAGTGAGGACCTAATACAAAAGCAATCACATGTGAGTGCTGAGCATTGGTCCTACCACCAGTACAGGCTGCCTGGACAGCCGTCATCCTCATACCCACCCCAGGCTGCAGAAAGCCCCTCTCCCACAAAGAACCAGCAGAGGCTCTTCATGCTGCATCCCATAATCGCTCTAAAAGGAAATGCTTGTTTCCTTGACATCTTCAGAAACACATTTTCTGTTAATACAACATCACCCATTAAAATAATGCAGCATCTCTTTGCTGCCTTTCCCTCCCTTACTGCCTGCCAAACCCCTCTCACCCCACACATATCCTTCCGGGTTTCGTTTCTCTCAACACTTGCTCCTTGGTGATCCCGTCCGTTGCCTTTAATGCCTGATTTATATTTGTAGTCCAGATTCTGGGCTCTGAACTTGGATGCCTCCACTCAAATGTGTTACATAAGTCTTAAGCTGAGCATGTGTGAAATGGAATATCCAAATACATACTAATGAACTGGTGAATGGATGGGACTTGAATGCCCAAAAGGCCAGAATCCTCTTCCCTCCCATCAGTGGACCCAGCCTAATGAGTGACATGTTAATAACAGTCCGAGTGACATGTTAATAACAGTCCATGGCATTTTGTCTCTGTAGAAATTGTGATCTGTTTTCCCTACTCTTAGTCCTCAGACCTCTTGAGGACAGAAACCATGTCCTGCTCATCTCCAGTTCCCTTGCAGAACCTCCCACAATGCCTGGCACAGAGCAAATATGTATTAACTGCCAATCAAGTTGAGTTTTTGCTTAAAGCATCCCACACTCTTCAAGTGTTCAAACTTTCATTCCAAGAAGATGAAGCAACACAATGGCCCTGGTGTACTGCTCCCGAGATGCCATCGAGGCTCAACACAGACACTGGAGGCACTCTAGCGCCTTTCCTAAAGCTCTTGCCTCTGCCCCTGTGTTTGGCACCATTCAGCATTCTCCCTCAGTTCCAGGACCTCGGCGGGTGGATGAAACCATTGTAGGTACACCCAGAACTGGAAGATGAAGGGAACTGATGCACACAGCAGTTCTCATCCCCAGACCATTCTCAGAATCCATCTTGTTCCTTTCTCTCCTCCTCTGCACTGGGGAAGTCTCCCCCACCCCCTGACCCTAGTGATCATCTCCTTCCACATCAATGCACAAGGGCATCTCTCATGTGCTCATCTACCTCTCATTAGGGGCCTCACAGGGATGGGGACAGTCTTGGAGGCAGGCCCTGCTCTCTGGGCCCTTCCTTGGCCCAGTAGAGCTGATAGGGTGAGCCTCACTGGGGGAAGGATTCGGGGAGAGGACTGGGGGTGGGAGTGAGGTTGGCACAGGTTTTCCCTCCATGCTGCCAATGCTCAGACAGCCCCTGTGACAGTGACTCAGTACCACTCCCTGACAGTGGATCGCTCAGCATTCCTTCTCCCCTCCCCACCTGCAGATCTGACACCTGCTCCACACTCCCAGGGCCCTATGGGGTTCTGTGCAAGTTCCAAGGGGCTGCCTCTCACTCCACCTCCTCCTCCTACTCAGGAGGGCATATCCAAATTGAGTGAATGAGTGACATTTGTGGAGGGACGATCTTGAATGCTGTCTGGTTATCACTTATATTTTAAAAGACAACTCACCAGCCTTGCCAGAGCTATGTAAGGTGAGCAAAATGACTTGGGTCCTGTGATGGGGTGGTACAGAGGAAAAGAGGAAAAATACAGAGCATGGGAAATGTTCAGAAAATAGTTATTGGCTACAATATGGGGGCTACATGCCTGGCCCAGATGCAGTCATTTGTGTTAGAAATTTTGTACTTAATTAAGTTTGGTTGTGCTGATATTTAAGGGACAATTAAAACATAATTCTCTATTTCTCTTTTCTTAATAGTTAATAATTACTAAGTGCTCATTACCTGCTTTATGGAACATATGGGGATCAAATCCCACTCAAACCAATTCTAAAAGACAGTTACAGGCCTTCCTGAGAATTTTATTGAGTATTACTTAAAATAAGTGGCCCATTAATTAAGAGTTAGAAATGGTTTTCTTATACTGAGATTTTTCTTATAACAGCACTTCCAAAAGGCCAGTTCTAAAGTCCTTGATAAATCATTAAAAACATAAAACATACATTTCATGAGTTAGTCTTGGTTAGTCTGATGGCATAAGGTCATAAAGCCCAATATCAACACATATTTGACCCTGCAGATATAAGGCTAAGGAATACTGGAAAGAGAGAGCAATATCTCTGAGAGATATGTTTCTATCATATCAAATAAATAAATGCATATATACATACATACATACATAGGGGCGCCTGGGTGGCTCAGTCAGTTAAGCATCCAATTTCGGCTCAGGTCATGATCTCATGGTTTGTGGGTCAACACCTGCACTGGGCTCCACAATGCACCTGCTTGAGATTCTCTTTCTCTCTCTCTTTCTGCCCCTCTCCCACTCAGGTTTTCTCTCTCTCTCTCTCTCTCTCTCTCTCTCTCTCTCTCTCTCTCTCTCAAAAATAAATAAACTTTAAAAAATAAGTAAACAAACAAATAAACCCTCTTTAGAGGAAAGGGATTGAAAGAATAATGGGATATCTTCTAGGGAGAAACAGATAAGGATAGTTCTGCAAAAGAGGTACATAAGGCAGAGAAAGCAGTGTGTCTTTTCTCAATTTTTTTTAACTTTTTGATTTATTTTATACACATGTATTTTACCTTTGGGAATCTCTTTTTTGCAATAGACTTTGCATGAGGTAGAAGCTCATTAGCGGTCTCAGTTTTTGTCTTTACTGAAAATTATTGAGTTCTGTGGATATTCCTATTGAAATTAGTACCAGCACTACCCTGTCCCATGAAATAATCATGGTTTCCTACCAACAGCGTTCCAGGAATCTCCTTCGTGTACCAGAAATCTCCCACAAGATGTCTTGTTATATTTGGATAGCAGGTGTGCCTATGCACCATGGCTCTGAGATTTCTTGAATCTCACACATTAACAGATGATGACCTGAGCCAACCCTTTTTCTCTAACCTGCTTACCTGTGTCCTCACTGTATGGGCCCTGTCATTTATGGAGCTATGCTGCAGAGTCAGAATATTGGGTACTATTTTAGTGGACTGACATTCACCCTTGGCATATCAGTTCCCCGTTACTGGTTTTAGAGCTAGAGGGCCTGAACTTGACCTCAGTGGCAGCACCTAGCCAGCAATTTGACCTCAATCAAGTCACTTAATGCTCTGAGTCTCAATTTCCTCTTCTGTGAAATGAGAATAACAATTAATACCTACTCTTGCTCACAGAATTGGTGTCTGTTCCTCAAATCTACCATTCATCCATTCAATGAACATTTATTGAGAATTTACCTACTTATAAGGCAAGGGGACAAAGATAAATAATACAGGACAAATACCCTGGAGGAGCTCTTTGTCAGGTGTTGAATGGATCAAGGAAGGTAAGGCACACATTAAGGAAAACAAGTCTACTTCACACCCATTAGGCCACTTAAAAAATAGAAAATAACAAGTGTTGACAAGGATATGGAGAAATTGGAGCTCTGGTGCATTGCTGGTGGGAATGTCAAATGGTATAGTCGCTATGGGAAACAATGTGATGTTTCTTCAAAAAGTTAAAAATAGAATTGTCATATGGCCCAGCATTTTCACTTGTGGGTGTGTACCTAAAAGAACTGAAAGCAGAGACTCAAACAGAAAGTTGCACACCAATGTTCATAGCAGCATTATTCACAAGAGCCAAAGGTGAAAAACACCAAAGTATCCATCAACAGATGGAAGGATAAACAAAATGTAGTATATACAAACAAAGAAAGATATTCAGCCATAAACAGGAATGAAATTCTGACAAATGCTACAACATGGATGAACTTTAAAACGCTATGCTAGGGGCGCCTGGGTGGCGCAGTCGGTTAAGCGTCCGACTTCAGCCAGGTCACGATCTCGCGGTCCATGAGTTCGAGCCCCGCATCAGGCTCTGGGCTGATGGTTCAGAGCCTGGAGCCTGTTTCCGATTCTGTGTCTCCCTCTCTCTCTGCCCCTCCCCCGTTCATGCTCTGTCTCTCTCTGTCCCAAAAATAAATAAACGTTAAAAAAAAATTTTTTTTAAACACTATGCTAAATGAAATAAGCCAGGGACAGAAGGACAAACATATGTTGTATGATTCCATTTTTAAACAAGGTACCCAGGATAAGAAAACCCTTGGAGACAGAAAATGGAATAGAGGTTACTGTGGACTGGGGGAGGGAGGGAGAAATGGAGAGTTAGTGTTTAATAGATACAGGAATTTTGGGGTGCCTGTGTAGCTCAGTCTGTGGAGTCTGTGGAGTCTGTGGAGTCATGAGATCATGAGTCATGATCTCATGGTTCATGAGTTCAGGCCCCACGTCAGCCTCTGTGCTGATAGCTCAGAGCCTGGAGCCTGCTTGGGATTCTGTGTCTCCCTCCCTCTCTGCCTCTCCCCTGCTTGTGCTCTGTCTCTGTCTCTGTCTCTGTCTCTCTCAAAAATAAATAAACATTAAAAAAAATAGATACACAGTTTCAGTTTGGGATGATTGAAACTGTTCTAGTGATGGCTGTGAATGTGATATACATTTTGAATGTACTTAATACTACTGAATTGCACACTTAAAACATGTTTAAATGGTAAATTTTAAACACAATTAGAAAAATTATAATCCCTAAAATACTATACAAATGCAGGATTGTTATCTTGAATTAGCATTAATGAGATTGTGTTTATAATCAGTCTCTCTTTTAAGAAGTGCAGTATGTGTGAAATTCCTTTGTCATTATTTATTATGTGATATCGAAGAACAAGCATCCACCCAGATGAACTTTAATAATAATTTATTTATGCCCCATCCTCTTCCAAAAAGAATTTGAGGTAGTATACTCTAAATGCATCAGAGTAATGAGGTCCACTCCAATGGACATAAGAAAAAATATACAAACAGATACAAAGAAGAGAGAACAAATGGCACTCAGCAGCAGAGCAAGAGTCTCTCAACTTTTAGCCTTCCAGAAGCCAGGGAAGTGTTTGCATTCATCAGACCTTTTTTTTAATGCTTAAAAATCATTGGTTTCAACATGGTCATTATATGGGTCTATAGCGTCCATGTTGCTACCATTTACAGTTCTGAGAATGTATTGTATACTATGGAACACCTAATCGAAACAGAGCCCTCAGGGCCCATTATGTGCTAATGAAAAGGGTTCCTGGAGAGTTGTCTGCCCTGCAGGCCAAATGATTCTCCTGCACCTTCCCCTGGGCTCCTGCATCAAGTCTACACTGTAGCCCAGCAGGACAACCATCTCCTCCATCTGGGCCCCCCTCCCCCACACCTCCCTTGCTCCCCATCCAGCCCCTGCCCCAGCAGCATAGTTCACGCAAGGCCCACATGTGGCCAGAACTCCTAGACTCTGCTCGTGTTTCCTTCTTCCTGGAACAGCCCTCTGTCTTCCTGGCCAAGCCCTCACCTCTTACAGAGGACAGTTCAGATTTCACCGTCTCCAGGACGTCTCCAGCCCATGTTGATTTGCCTTCCTCTTGCTGTCCTGGTGCACTTTCCATTTACACACTAGCTATTTAGCCCCTTGAGGATGTGAGTGAATGGAAAGTTTTACAAGTTTTGTTTCATTTCTTGCAGCAATGAAAAGTGAGGTGTGATTAGGCCAAAGACCACATCATACATTTTATTAGAAATGATAATATATTTAGAAAATGATCTTTGAGAGCCAGCAGGGATTCTCAAGATTATCTAATTCGGCCTTTTGACACATAAAGAAATGGGCGATACCCTGGGAAAGAAAGTGACTTGCTCAAGGTCACCATCTATATTTGAGATCGAAATAGACTGAAAAATTTAACATCCTGAAACCCAGTATTTTTACAACAGTATGCTAGTTTCATTTTAAATTTGTGTTTTATTTAGTATTTAGTAATCAAACAGGACTTTGGATATACCCCAAACAGGTGAAGAGAGGTAGCGAAACATCTTGCGAAGAACATTGGCTTCACCAAAGTGGTGGGTCTTCAGCAAGTCACTTTGTGGCTCTGGGCCTCTTGTTTTTTCATCTGCAAAATAAGGATGAATTGGATGGTCTTTTAGCTTATATTTGTTTCTGCATTTTATGAACCTACTAGACTGTTGACCAGCCCCACCAGAGAATTTACAAGTACTGACTGAGCATACATCTCTCACCTCTGCTTTCTCCTCTATGCTGTTCCCCTCAGCTTGGGACACACTTCTTCCAAACATTTTCCCTTGCTTGCTTTCTTTTTTCTTTTTTTCTTTTTTCTTTTTTAGTTTTTGCTTGCTTTCTTTTTTAAACTCAGCTTAAACATCACTCAACTCAAAATTGGTAGTAGTGTCTCCTGCTACCCTTGGCTTAATTTTGTCCTCTCCTCTGCACTTAACTCCTCTGACTATCCAATACCTTACCACACTGTATTGGAGTCATTGACTTTCTTGTCTCTGCCTCTACACTATGAACTAAGGCCTGGGACCATGGTACATTTCTTGAGCCCAAGTGCCTATAATGGTGCCTAGCTAATAGTAGGGAACTAATAAAGGATTGGTAAATGGATCTAACAGTTTTTGCTTGGGAAGTGAGGACAAGACTGTGGCACCAATTTTATATGAAGCTGTTAGAAAGCATTTTCATGGAAAAGGGAGGATTGGAACTGAGTTTTCAAGAATCATTAGAATTTGACATGGCGCCTGGGTGGCTCAGGCGGTTGAGTGTCTGACTCTTGATTTCAGCTCGGGTCATGATCCCAGGGTTGTGGGATCGAGCCCTGTGTTGGGCTCTCTGCTGAGCATGGAGCCTGCTTAAGATTCTCTCTCTCTCTCTCTCTCTCTCTCTCTCTCTCTCTCTGTCTCTTTCCCTCCCTCTCCCTCTCCCACCCACTTTGCATGTGTGCGCTGTTTCTAAAATAAAAAATAAATAAATAAAAGACTTAAAAAAAAGAATGACTGGAATTTGAAAGGGAATGTAAAGTAATAACACTGTCCTAACTAATGGTGGGGGGAGGAGGTGGCTAAAAGGAGTGGGTCAGATCAGTGTTACTTATTTGAATAGCAAAACATTTGCATTAGATTGTCTGGGACGTTTGTGCAAATTACAGATTCCCCCTATAGCTCCCACCCATTACTCCCCATTCTGGATTTGTAGGTCTGGATTTACCTTTAGAACAAGCTCCCTAAGTAGATTCTTACCACGTGAATGGAGTCTTGAAATCCTGGAAGGAACACTGGCAATTGTGGGTGATTGGAAGGGATTTTAAGTTTTTGAAGAGGGGGAATGGTGGCATGAAGAAAATGGAGCTTTATGAAAGGCACAGACTAGTGATCTGCAAAATAGACTGAAGAGGGGGAGACCTCAGAGGCAAGGGGAACTTCCAGAAGTGCACCAAAGTATTTGAAGTGAGAGGAAGGGAGAGCTTGCTTTGTACTGGCCACACCAGAAATGGAGAATAAGCAGTGACTCCAAGAAGCATATTGAAAGATGAAATGATGAGGCTTGGCAACAGATTGAGTATATAAGCAATAATGGTAGGGAGCAGTTTGAAATGACAACTGTGTTTCAGGGACCCTACGAGATGTCAGTTCCACTGATATACATGCTGCTTCTGTCTAATGAGTTCTGCTTCAGCTTGAGGTGATTGAGGTGTCTGGGAGACATCCAGGGGAGAAGCGTGTAAACTATTGGCAACATGGGCTTGAGCGTAACCACAGGTCTGGGAGGAAGATAATGACATGGGGTCAGTAGCATGAGAGAAGAGGAAGGAAGCCCTAGGAACCTGAGTTTAGACCTTTGGGAGCAGCAACATTAGACAGGAGGAGGAAGATGAAGCAAGCAGGGAATAGAGAAGAAACAGAGAGGTAAGTGGTGAATGAAGAGTAAATAAGAGAAACCAAAGGAAGAAAAAGGTTTAAGAAGGTGAGCATCCATTATGTCAGATGCTGTAGAGTTTGAGAAGGATAGGAACAGTCCTTTCAGAGTTACCCAGGTGGCTCAGTCGGTTGAGTGTCTGACTCTTGATTTCAGCTCAGGTCGTGATCCCAAGGTCATGAGATCGAGCCCTGAATCAGGCTCCACACTGAGCATGGAGCTGCTTGGGATTCTCTCTCTCTCTCTCTCTCTCTCTCTCTCTCTCTCTCCTTCTCTTCCTCTGTTCCTCCTCCCCAGCTCTCATGCTCTCTCTCTCTCAAATTAAAAAAATGAAGAAAAAAAAAGAACATTCCTTTCAACTTGGCAAAAAGGGTTTTAAATGAAAACTAACTTTTAAAATGTGAAAATCTATAACTCTTTCTGACATGTGCATTGTTAGCTATCATACCAGGAGTAAATAAAAACTCTTGATGGCGAATTGTGTTGACAATTAATGAGCAAAAATATATTTCTGACAGGTTGGTTTCCAAAAGGATGCTATTCTATTGGAGATATGGGAAATGGGGAGGTGGGAAATGAAAGGCAATGGTTAAAAAAGGGAAACGGGGCACCTGGGTGGCTCAGTCGGTTAAGCACCTGAGTTTGGCTCAGGTCATGATCTCATTGTTTGTGAGTTTGAGTCCTGTGTCAGGCTCTGTGCTATCAGTGCAGAGCCTGCTTGGGATTCTCTCTCTCCCTCTCTCTCTGCCCCTCCCTTGCATGTGTTCTCTATCTCAAAATAAATAAAAATAAAACTTAAAAAATAGTTTAAAAAGGGGGTGGGGAACAAGATTAGGATGCATGGACAAAGAAGAAACTTATCAGGAAATCCTAATAACATTTATGTACTTTAATGATCTAGCTTACAAAATAGGGTTGCATTGAGCTTTTAAAAATTTTTTTAGTGTTTATTTATTTTTGAGAGAGAGAGAGAAGAGAGAGAGAGAATGAGTCGGGGAGGGGCAGAGAGAGAGGGAGACACAGAATCCAAAGAAGGCTCCAGGCTCTGAGCTGTTCAGCACAGAGCCTGATGTGGGGCTTGAACCCACGAACCATGAGATCATGACCTGAGCCAAAGTCAGATGCTTAACCAGCTGAGCCACCCAGATGCCCCCACATTCAGTTTTTTAAAAAGGTTCCATTCTTAAGAGCCTAAATGTCCATCAACTGATGAATGGATAAAGAAATTGTGGTTTGTATACACAATGGAATACTACGTGGCAATGAGAAAGAATGAAATATGGCCTTTTGTAGCAATGTGGATGGAACTGGAGAGTGTGATGCTAAGTGAAATAAGCCATACAGAGAAAGACAGATACCATATGGTTTCACTCTTATGTGGATCTTGAGAAACTTAACAGAAACCCATGGGGGAGGGGAAGGAAAAAAAAAAAGAGGTTAGAGTGGGAGAGAGCCAAAGCATAAGAGACTCTTAAAAACTGAGAACAAACTGAGGGTTGATGGGGGGTGGGAGGGAGGGGAGGGTGGGTGATGGGTATTGAGGAGGGCACCTTTTGGGATGAGCACTGGGTGTTGTATGGAAACCAATTTGACAATAAATTTCATATATTGAAAAAAAAATTTTTTAAAAATAAAAAGTTTCCATTCTTGCCCCTTGGTTACAGTGTCATCTGAAAAAAACATGAGGTGTCATACAGAATGGAAACAGATATCCAAAGCTCTGTTTTTATGCTAGCTTGAAATATGGCTTCAGAGGGGAAACAGTCCCTTAAAACACATTATCCCTCCTTTTCTTCCTTAATGACATAGAGGTCAGGGATGGAGGGAGATCCACTTTTAAATGTGAAACAAAGTGCCAGAATATACACTAGTATAGATTACATTACTGCAAGCTGATCCGGCATGCTCAACTCCATTTGGTGCCCTAATTACAGTGCTCCATCCCTGGATAGATATCCATCAGGACATAAATTGCTCTAGGTGTTTAAAGGTTTTTTATTACTTGAGTACCTTCAATGTTTTCTGTTCTTCATCTACATTATATATACTTGATGACTTGAGATGTTAAATCCTTGAGAGTCTTTTCTACAAAGTTATGTGCTTTGGAATAATAAAGCAGGCAATCATCAACAAGAATCATAAATTTTCTCCCATTTTAGAAAGTTATTAAAAAAAACAAAGGAGAGAAAAAAAGAATGGCTTAACAGTGATGTTGAAGGCTATTTAAAACAAGATCTGACTGAAATCTGGGCTTATGGTGTTCAGGGGACTTCCTATCACTCTGGTTTTATCCATTGCACTCCAACAAGTAAAATGAAGCTACTGGATGAGATCTCTAGACTGTTTCCAAACTATAAACTGGGACATGACCTGATAAGCGATTTTTTTTCTTCTGAGTTGTGAATATTTTCTTGTGTCAGGTTCCCCAAAACTCCTAAGAGTCTCTGAGTTCTTATGGAACTGTTGGGTGATTAAAATTGATTTCTGCCCTCCACCTAGTGTTATCTGCCTTCTGACTTCATTTAATTGTCAATACGTCCTTAAACAGACCTGCCAAGTTGTTTAAGCACAGTGCTTCATAAGGGCTTAAGAGACTGGCTGTACTCTGGTTTCTGTGAACGGTTGTTGTGGTCCTACTTAATGTCATGGCTCATGGAATAGATTGGTATTGAGACCTGTATTTCCTTCTGACATAGCATCTGCTGTCATTTTAGGATGACTGTAAAAAGCAAAAGAACCTCTTAGTGACTTTGTTACCTAAGTGTGATCTTAAAGTCTGTATACTTCTTGAAATTGTGTCCTCTGTCAGTGACTATCCTTTTTCAGCCTTGTCATATAATAAGCATTTATAAATAGATACAAAAAGTTGTCATTTTAAGAAGAGATCATTGTTGAGCTATAAAACATGTAAATTATAGGTTTATTTATATCTCTCTACTGGAGTTTATATGTCATAACCTCCAGTAACATTCATTTTAAAATGTCATGTAAACTATTTTTAAATTATAAAATGGTAAAAAAAATTTTTAATTAAAGTTTGTAGGGGGGTGTAGAGTAAAAGGTAAAAAAAATTCCTTCCCTGTTTTCTAGGCTTCAGTACAACTCTCCAAAAGCAATCACTATTAACAATGTCTTAAGTTTCTTTGCATGAATTTTCTTCTTTTTTAAAGTTTATTTATTTTGAGAGACAGAGAGAGCGGAGAAGAGGCAGAGAGAGAGGGAGAGAGAGAATCCCAGGCAGGCTCCGTGCTTTCAGCTTAAGATCATCACCTGAGCCAAAACCAAGACTCAGATGCTTAACTGACTGAGCTACCCAGGCGCCCCTCTTTGCATGAATTTTCTAAGCATGTACAATTATATATACATATATATATGTATGTATACGTACTCACTTTTACATAGTAATACCATGTATATTGTTCTTCATCTTATGTTTTTTTAAGTTCACTTAATATACCAGGACTGTGTCATACCAGCATGACTCAGTCAGCTTCATTCTTTTTTTAAAACTGCATGCCATTTCATTATATATCTGTACCATAATTTACTGATGAACATATAAATAATTTCCAATTTATATCTGGTTGTTGTGGAAGTGCCAATAATTACAAATAATGGACATTAGTAGGAATGAAATTACTGAATCAAGGAGCACGTGTTTTAAATTTTGATGAGATATTTCCAGGTCATCTTGCACACAGTTGCACTTCTGTCAATATTCTCTGAGAGTGTTTCCACATTCTTATCTATCAGTCTCCCTTTGAGATTTGAAATTTCTACTGTTCTAGTAGTTGAAAATTGTTATTTCTTTTTACTATGCCTTTGTTGGATTAGTGTGCATTGAACATTTTTTTATAAGACTAATAGTCATTTTGATATTTGTGTAAATTGTGTGTCCTTTGATTATTTGTCCCTCACCACATCCATTATATGAGAGAAAAAGAAGCCCTTTACTAGGATAGACTACCATTTATTTATTTATTTTTCTAATTTATTGTGGGTTTTTTGGGTTCAGCTTTATTTGTTTATTTATTTATTTGTTTGTTTATTTATTTATATTTTAATTCCAGAGTAGTTGACATACAGTGTTATAATAGTTTCATATGTATAATACAGTGATTTGACAATTCTACACATTACTCAGTTCTCATCATGATAAGTGTACTCTTCATCTAGTCCACCTATTTCCCCCAAAACCTCCCCTCTGGTAAGCATCAGTTTATTCTCTATAGTTAAGAGTCTGTTTTTTGGTTTGTCTTTTTTTTCTCTTTGTTCATTTGTTTTGTTTCTTAAATTCTACATATGAGTGAGATCATATGGCATTTGTCTTTCTCTGACTGACTTGTTTCACTTAGCATTATAACTCTAGATCCATCCACGTTGTTGCAAATGGCAAGATTTCATTCTTTGTTGTGGCTGAGTAATATTCCATTGTGTATATATCCATCTATCAATGGACGCTTGGGATGCTTCCATAATTTGGTTATTGTAAATAATGCTGCTATAACATAGGGGTGCATATATTTTTGAATTAGTGTTTTCATATTCTTTAGGTAAATACCCAGTAGTGGGATTACTGGATCACATGGTAGTTCTATTTTTAATTTTTTGAGGAAACTCCACACTGGTTTTCACAGTGGCTGCACTAGTTTGCATTTCTATCAACAGTGCACAAGGGCTCCTTTTTCTTCACATCTTCACCAACACTTGTTTCTTGTCTTTTTTATTTTAGCCATTCTGGCAGGTGTGAGGTGATAACCTTATTGTACTTTTGATTTGTATTTCTCTGATTATCGATGAGTGATGTTGAGCATCTTTCCATGTGTCTGTTTTCCATCTGTATGCCTTCTTTGGAGGAATGTTTGTTCATGTCTTCTGCCCATTTTTAATTGGATTATTTGTGTTTTTTGTGTTGAGTTGTATACGTTCTTTATGTATTTTAGATACTAACCCTTTGTAGGATATGTCATTTGCAAATATCTTCTCCCATTCAGTAGGTTGCCTTTTAGTTCTGTTGATTGTTTTCTTTGCTATGCAGAAGGTTTTTATTTTGATATAGTCCCAGTGGTTTATTTTTGCTTTTATTTTCCTTGCCTCAGGAGACACATTTAGAAAAATGTTGCTATGGCTAATGTCAGAGATATTACTGGGATAGGCTACCTTTTATTTTTTTTTATTTTTTTTTTTTAACGTTTTTATTTTTGAGACAGAGAGAGACAGAGCATGAATGGGGGAGGGGCAGAGAGAGAGGGAGACACAGAATTGGAAGCAGGCTCCAGGCTCTGAACCATCAGCCCAGAGCCCGACGCAGGGCTCGAACTCACGGACCGTGAGATCGTGACCTGAGCTGAAGTCGGACGCTTAACCGACTGAGCCACCCAGGCTCCCCGATAGGCTACCTTTTAATAGATTAACCTACCAACAGTTCACAGGAAACCGTAAATGTATATATTCTACACATGATCACATGATCAAATGTATATATGGTACACATGATCACCTGTACAAACACTAACTCACTTGGAGGCCTGAAAGAAAACCGAAAAAAGAAAGCGTCTGAGAAGAGAAAGAGAACAGTCTCTCTGGAGATAGATGTGGGGACTGGCCTCAGTCTTCTATTAGTTTTCTATTGCTGCGTAAAAAATGACCACAAACTTAGCAGCTCACAGTTTCCGGGGCCAAGAGGTCAGGCACAGCATGACTGGCTTTTTGCTCAGGTCCCACAGAGCTAAAGCAGTTAGTCAGCTGTGCACAGTTTCCTCTTCTAAGTTGATGTGGTTGTGGCAGAATTCAGTTTCTTGTAACTGAGGGACCCCAGTCCCAGTTTCCTCACTGGTTATTAACTAGGGGCCACTCTCAGCTCCTAGAGGCCGCCTATGTTCCTTACCACATGGCCTCTTCCATCTCCAAAGCCAGCCAAGGACAGCCTCCCTTGTGTTATATCTTTCTCATTCTTCTAGTCTTTCTGACTTCCAGACCCAGATCTGATGAGTTCATGAGACTAGAAAAGCCCAGCCAGGTAATCTACCTATCTCAAGGTTAACTGATTTGGAACAAAACAGAATGGCAAAGTCCCTTGACAGCAGCACCTAAATTAGTGTTCAGTTAATTAACTGGGAGGAGGTGTGTGTACACACAGAGTCAGGAAACTGGGATGAGCATTCTGCCCACCACAACCCCCACCTGCTTTCCTCAAGGGAAGCAGACAGAGGTCATGTCTGTTGGCTGAGGAAACCAATGCTACTGAAACATTAGATGCCAGAGAAAGAGAGCATAACTGGAATCCATCTAACCCCATGCACAACAAAGTCCACCCATGTGGGTCAAAGACCTTGATCTGAGCAATGAAACAGCAGAAAGCTACAGAGAAAATCTTGGAAATCACACATACAGTGTAGAGGTCAGGTAGGCTTTCCTGACCAAGGATCCAAACCTGGCATTTCTGACTCCACAATCTCTGCCTTCTTGACCCCCACATGATGGCTCACCAGAAGACAGGTCATTCATTGGCTATAAAAGTGGATTTACAGTCCTCTAGCCTTGTTTTTTCTTCTTATGCCAGTGTGATTAGAGTGTGGTTTTGTGAGATGCTGTCCTTGGGTATCCTTGGGTGTCCAATAGAATAGAATGAAGTACTGCAATCTGAATAGGTAAGTCACTAAAGGGAACTGTATTGTTGAGAATATTAAGAATTCTAAAAAAACCTCTCTCCCCTCCCTCTCTTTCTCTTTCATATTCCCACCTGCTGCTGTGATCCAGACGCATTATACGTGACTTGCTTGAGACCGAAGAGATTTATATAAAAGAGATTAAGAGCATAATTGATGTAAGTAGATTGGGGTAGTAGACATTAAGCATGTATTCAAACTAGAGAAGTTCTGTTGCACAAAGAGACTTAAGGTAGTTGCCACATGTCTCTAGAATCCCCACTGAGGGGACAGGTCTTACACTATCACAAGTATCTTTCCAATAGAAATAAGAACATTCGTTTGACTATTGATCCATTTAACCAAATAACTTACAAGGGACTGTGCCACTTCATATGATTCTAGCAGTGCCCAATAGGTTCATCCTATGGTTGTCAACAATGAGCATGATAATTTGAATGTTTTTGATAATTTAATAAAGGGGAATTGTTTCAAGTAGCATTTTTTTGCTTGAGAGTGAAAATTAGAATTTTCCTATTTTCCTAAGGAAATAATTTTGAGAAAAAGATTATGTGTACAAAGTTATAATAGAATTTTTTAATAATAAAATATCAGAAGAAAAAATCGCCAATAAAATAGGGGGTGGTTAATAAATTCTGATATTTATGCTAAATGAAATATTATTCAACAGTTACAAAATAATTATTTTGGAGGATCAGGCCAATATGGCGGAGAAGTAGGGGGATCTGTACTTCCCGCATCTCTCAAACAAAGAAGGGCTGAAGCCAAAGGACTTTGAACCTGAGAGATGGGGAGGAAAAGAGACTGAGTCTAACAGGGAGACACCGGAACAACCTGACAGGCTATAGGTGGGTGATTGCGAACTGGAGGAGATAAAATGGGGCCGCGTGGGGCCTTCTGCGAAGAGCCAAAGGGAAGCGAAAGAGTGGCTGGGGAAGTGTAGGACTGCATCTGGACAAGAGAAAAACCTCAGACCCAGACAGAGAGGGATCCCATCTCTAACTGCGGGGCTTTCTTCGGACTGGGGCTGGCTGCCCTGTTCGTGCACCTGGGGAGGAGGGGAGCTACCCCCGGGTTCAGTGGTAGGTCAGGGGCACAGTCACAGTAGGAGAAAGCAGTCACCTCCCCGAAGTGCTGCAGCACAAGACAAAGCCTGGCTGCTTCTGCCACCCCCATGCTCGGTGGCTAGGTCAGGGGCACAGTCCACAGTAGGAGAAAGTGACCCCCTCCCTGGAGTGCTGCAACATGGAACAAAAACAGCCAGGACCACATATCGGATGGCATAGAGAGGCGCTTCCCCAGTGCCAGGGCACATGGAATGGGAGTTTAAATCCCAGCCAATCACTGGGGCATGGGAATTGGTGGAGCGAGAAAGACTGCCCCTCTGTGCCCATGGCACAGTGAGGATGACTCCAACGGAGTCCACCGGGTCAGAGGAGAGGAGACGGGGGGCGGGGGGGGGGGGGGGACACGTCGCCATTTTTCTCCCCACCACCAAGGCCCGGCCTCAGAGATGGGTCGGTGGGGCTCACCATGGAGGCGGGACCTGCCTATACCAAACCACGCCCCTCCGCGCGGGGTAAGTGCGTGTCTACTGGAGCAGCATAGACCCTGAGGAACCAGATGGACCACTCTTCCAGACCAGCGCTTCTACATTACCTGGATTAATTCTAGGACAATTCTTATTATTTAGATACATTCTACCTTCCTTTTCTCCTTATCTCTTTCCTCCTCTAGGCCGGTTACTCTGGTTCTTGGTTTGTTTAAGCAGACATTTTTTTTTTTTCAACGTTTATTTATTTTTGGGACAGAGAGAGACAGAGCATGAACGGGGGAGGGGCAGAGAGAGGGAGACACAGAATCGGAAACAGGCTCCAGGCTCTGAGCCATCAGCCCAGAGCCTGACGCGTGGCTCGAACTCACGGACCGCGAGATTGTGACCTGGCTGAAGTGGGACGCTTAACCGACTGCGCCACCCAGGCGCCCCTAAGCAGACATATTTAATCCATTCTCTTGATACATGTTCTACACCTCCTTCTTTACTTTCCTTTCTCTCTCTCTCTGGAATACTCAAGCTGTATAGTTTCTCTGTCTAGATAACTTTATCATCGTTTCTTCCCCCCTCCACCTCCTTCTTTATTTTCCTTTCTCTCTGGATTAAGCCATTTAGTCTCTCTGCCTGGTCAGTGTTTATTTTTTTCTTTTTCCCCACCCCTGTCATTTCTCCCTTTGTATGTGCTCTTCCATCAGCACCGCCTCCACCCTATTCTTTACTTATAGTTGGTGTTTTTGGTTTTTTGCTTTTGGATTGTTTGTTTGTTTTATTTGTCTGTGTGTTTGTGTGTTTTTGTTTGCTGTTTGTTTGTTTGTTTTCCTTTCCAGGGCTACTTCAAGGAACAAATCAAAGCACACCTGGTGGAGGGTCCAAAACATCACTACAAGTAGGGAAATAAAATAACCAAAGTCACAATAACGGAGAGCAAGTAACACCCTCCAAAAAACACCTCCTGAAGGGTCAGACCCTGTAATGTATATGACCCCCCTTTAATATAGCAGTGCTCACAGGTGCAGAGCATGTAACAAGCTTTTAAAACTCATAAGGGACAGAAAATTAGCCAAACTGATGACATGGAAGAATTCTCCTTAAAAGAAATTCCAGGAAGAAGTGACAGCTAAAGAATTGATCAAATCAGATATAAGCAATATAACTGAACAAGAATTTAGGATAATAGTCATAAAATTAATTGCTGGGATTCAAAAAGGCATAGAAGACAGCAGAGAATCTATTGCTGCAGAGATCAAGGAACTAAAAAATAGTCATGATGAATTTAAAAATGCTATAAGTGAGATGCAAGATAAAACGGAGGTGGCCACAGCATAGATTGAAGAGGCAGAGGGGAGAATAGGTGAATTAGAAGATAAAATTATGGAAAAAGAGGAAACTGAGAAAAAGAGAGTTTAAAAAATCCAGGATCGTGAGGGGAGAATTAGGGAACTAAGTGATGCAATCAAATGGAACAATATCTGTATCATAGGAATTCCAGAAGAAGAAGAAGAGAGAGAGGAAGGGGCTGAAGGTGTACTTGAACAAATCATAGCTGACAACTTCCCCAATCTGGGGAAGGAAACAGACATTGAAATGCAAGAGGCACAGAGAACTCCCTTCAGACATAACTTGAATCAATCTTCTGCATGACATATCATAGTGAAACTGGCAAAATACAAGAATACAGAGAGAATTCTCAAAGCAGCTAGAGATAAACAGGACTTAACATACAAAGGTAGACACGTAAGGGTAGTAGCAGACCTATCTACTGAAACTTGGCAGTCCAGAAAGGAATGGCAGGAAATCTTCAATGTGATGAACAGAAAAAATATGCAGCTGAGAATCCTTTATCCAGCAAGTCTGTCATTCAGAATAGAAGGAGAGATAAAGGTCTTCCCAAACAAACAAAAACTGAAGGAATTCATCACCACTAAACCACCCCTACAAGAGATCCTAAGGGGGATTCTGTGAGTGAAATGTTGCAAGGACCACAAAGTACCAGAGACATCACTACAAGCATGAAACCTACAGACATCACAATGACTCCAAACCCATATCTTTCAATAATAACACTGAATGTAAATGGACTAAACGTTCTAATCAAAAGACATAGGGTATCAGAATGGATAAAAAGACAAGATCCATCTATTTGCTGTCTAAAAGAAACCCATTTTAGACCTGAGAACACCTTCAGATTGAAAGTGAGGGGATGGAGAGCTATCTATCATGCTACTGGAAGTCAAAAGAAAGCTGGAGTAGCCATACTTATTTCAGACAAACTAGACTTTAAATTAAAGGTTGTAACAAGAGATGAAGAAGGGCATTATATAATAATTAGAGTCTATCCATCAGGAAGAGCTAACAATTATGAATTTATGCACCGAATTCAGAAGCATCTAAATATATAAAACAATTAATCTCAAACATAAGCAGTCTTATTGGTAAGAATGTGGTAATTACAGGGGACTTTAATACTCCACTTACAACAATGACAGATCATCTAGACACAAAGTCATTAAAGAAACTATGGCCCTGAATGATACACTGGACCAGATGGACTTGACAGATACATTTAGAACTATGCTTCAGTAAATCCTGAAACAGCAGAATTTACTTTCTTCTTGAGTGCACATGGAACGTTCTCCAAGATAGATCACATACTGAGTCACAAAACAGCCCTCAATAAATATAAAAGAATTGAGGCCATACCATACACACTTTCAGATCACACTGCTATGAAACTTGAAATCAACCACAGGAAAAAGTCTGGAAAACCTCCAGAAGCATGGAGGTTAAAGAAAAGCCTACTAAGAACAAATGGGTCAACCAGACAATTAGAGAAGATATTAAAAAATATATGGAAACAAAGGAAAATGAAAACACCACAATCCAAACCCGTTGGAATGCAGCAAAGTCAGTCCTAAGAGTAAAATTCATTGCAATCCAGGCCTATCTCAAGAAACAAGAAAAAATCCCAAATACGAAATCTAACAGCACACATAAAGGAACTAGAAGCAGAACAGCAAAGACACCCCAAACCCAGCAGAAGAAGAGAAATAATAAAGATCAGAGCAGAAATAAACAATATAGAATCCAAAAAAAAAAAAAAAAAAGTAGAACAGATCAATGAAACTAAGAGTTGTTTTTTTGAAAAAATAAACAAAATTGATAAACTTCTAGCCAGGCTTCTCAAAAAGAAAAGAGACAGGACCCAAATAGATACAATCATGAATGAAAATGGATTTATCACAACCAATCACTCAGAAATACAAGCAATTAGCAGGGAATACTATGAAAAATTATATGCCAGCAAATTGGACAACCTGGAAGAAATGGACAAATTCCTAGACATCCACACACTACCAAAACTCAAATGGGAAGAGATAGGAAATTTGAACAGACCCATAACTAGTGTAGAAATTGAATCAGTTATCAAAAATCTCCCAACAAATGAGAGTCCTGGACCAGATGGCTTCCCTGGGGAATTCTACCAGACGTTTAAAGCAGAGTTAATACCGATCCTTCTCAAGCTGTTCCAAAAAATAGAAATGGAAGGAAAACTTCCAGACTCATTCTATGAAGCCAGCATTACTTTGATTCCCAAACCAGACAGACACCCAGGCAAAAAAGAGAACTACAGGCCAAATCCCTGATGACTATGAATGCAAAAATTCTCAACAAGATACTAGCAAATTGAATTCAACAGCATAAAAAGAATTATCCACCACGATCAAGTGGGATTCATTCCTGGGCTGCAGGACTTGTTCAATATTCACAAATCAATCAATGTGATACATCACATTAATAAAAGGAAGGCTAAGAACCAAATGATCTTGTCAATAGATGCAGAAAAAGCATTTGACAAAATACAGCATCCTTTCTTAATAAAAACCCTTAAGAAAGTCGGGCTAGAAGGAACATACTTAAACATCATAAAAGCCATTTGTCAAAAGCCCACAGATAATATCATCTTCAATGGGGAAAAACTGAGAGCTTTCCCCCTGAGATCAGGAACATGACAGGGATGTCCACTCTCACTGCTGTTGTTTAACATAGTGTTGGAAGTTCTAGCATCAGCAATCAGACAACAAAAGGAAATCAAAAGCGTCAAAATTGGCAAAGATGAAGTCAAGCTTTCACTTTTTGCAGATGACATGATATTATATGGAAAATCCAATAGACTCCACCAAAAGTCTGCTAGAACTGATACATGAATTCAGCAAAGTCACAGGATACAAATTTAATGTACAGAAATCAGTTGCATTCTTATACACTAATAATGAAGCAACAGAAAGACAACTAAAGAAACTGATCCCATTCACAACTGCACCAAGAATAATAAAATACCTAGGAATAAACCTAACCAAAGATGTAAAAGATCTGTATGCTGAAAACTATAGAACACTTATGAAAGAAATTGAAGAAGATACAAAGAAATGGAAAAACATTCCATGCTCATGGATTGGAAGAATAAATATTGTTAAAATGTCAATACTACCCAAAACAATCTACACATTCAATGCAATCCCAATTAAAATTGCACTAGCATTCGTCTCAAAGCTAGAACAAACAGTCCTAAAATTTGTAAGGAACCACAAAAGACCCAGAATAACCAAAGTAATGTTGAAAAAGAAAACCAAAGTGGGAGGCATCACAATCCCACAATTTAGCCTCTACTACAAAGGTGTAATCATCAAGACAGTATGGTATTGGCCCCAAAACAGACACATAGACCAATGAAATAGAATAGACGACCCAGAATTGGACCCACAAATGTATGGCCAACTAATCTTTGACAAAGCTAGAAATAGTATCCAATGGAAAAAAGACAGTCTCTTTAGCAAATGGTGCTGGGAGAACGGGAAAGCAACGTGAATGAAACTATATCCCTTTGCTACACCATACACAAAAATAAACCCCAAATGGATGAAAGACCTGAATGTGAGACAGGAAACCATCAAAGCTCTAGAGGAGAAAACAGGAAAAAGTTCCTGTTTGACCTACGCCACAGCAATTTCTTGCTCAACACGTCTCCAAAGGCAATGTAATTAAAAGCAAAAGTGAACTATTGGGATCTCATCAAGATAAAAAGCTTCTGCACTGCAAACAACAAAACTAAAAGGCAACTGGTGGAATGGGAAAAGATATTTGTAAATGACATATCAGATAAAGGGTTAGTATCCAAAATCTATAAAGAACTTACCAAACAAAACACCCAGAAAACCAAATAATACAGTGAAGAAATGGGCAGAAGACATGAAGCGACAGTTTTCCAAAGAAGACATCCAGATGGCCAACAGACACATGAAAAGATGGTCAATGACACTCATCATCAGGGAAATACAAATCAAAACCACACTGAGATACCACCTCACACCAGTCAGAGTGGCTAAAATTAACAAATCACAAGACTATAGATGCTGGCGAGGATGTGGAGAAATGGGAACCCTCTTGCACTGTTGGTAGGAATGCAAACTAGTGCAGTCACTCTGGAAAACAGTGTGGAGGTTCCTCAAAAAATTAAAAATAGAACTACCCTATGACCCAGCAATAGCACTGGTAGGAATTTACCCAAGGGATACAGGAGTGCTGATGCATAGGGGCACTTGTACCCCAATGTTTATAGCAGCACTTTCAACAATAGCCAAATTGTGGAAAGAGCCTAAATGTCCATTAACTGATGAATGGATAAAGAAGATGTGATTTATATATACAATGGAATACTACTTGACAATGAGAAAGAATGAAATCTGGCCATTTGCAGCAACATAGATGGAACTGGAGGGTATTATGCTAAGTGAAATAAGTCAGCCAGAGAAAGACAGGTACCATATGTTTTCACTCATGTGGATCTTTTTTTTTTTTTAATTTTTTTTTTAATGTTTATTTATTTTTGAGACAGAGAGAGACAGAGCATGAATGGGGGAGGGCCAGAGAGAGGGAGACACAGAATCTGAAACGGGCTCCAGGCTCTGAGCTGTCAGCACAGAGCCTGACGCGGGGCCCGAACTCACGGACCGCGAGATCATGACCTGAGCCGAAGTCAGCCGCTCAACCGACTGAGCCACCCAGGCGCCCCTCACTCATGTGGATCTTGAGAAGCTTAACAGAAGACCTTGGGGAGCAGAAGGGAGGAAAAACTCACAGAGATAGAGGGAGGCAAACCATTAGAGACTCTTGAGTACAGAGAATAAACTGAGGGTTGATGGGGGGTGGGGGAAAGGGGAAAGTGGGCGATGGGCATTGAAGAGGGCACTTGTTGGGATGAGCACTGGGTGTTGCATGGAAACTGATTTGACAATAAATTATATTTTAAAAAATAATTATTTTGAATAAATGTAGCAACATTGAAAAATGCTTATAAAAGTAAAAACAATATATGTAGAATTTTACAAGCTTAGCCCAAAATGCATGTGGAAAAACAGAATATGAATTACATGTGATTACTGTGATTACAACCATATAAAATAAGCTTTTAAAAAGTTATGAAGGAAATATAATAAAACAATAGTAATTGTGTTTGGTTGTAAAATGATGGGTAAGTCTTTGGCTTTCACACTTGACTTGTATAACATAAACATTTTAAAAATACATTTTTTTCTTTCTATAAATTGCCGTTTTATTATCATTGCCATTTAACCATCTTCTGAAGATGGACACATGAAGGACATAATATCAAAAGAAAGCATTTGATGGAATGGGTTTCAGGAGATAACTGTCAATCAAGATGAGTCAAGAGCAACAAAGCCTGGAAAACAGCATTTTTCTAAACACCATATTTCCTAATTATTAGGGTTTTGGTCCCTGGAGTAGCTAATTCAGATCATCTCTCATATGTTCCTACCTGTAAAACCTACCTTGTTTCCACCTCTGCAGGGATATATCACTCCAATGGATTTTATTTGGCTGAAGCATCTGATTCCAGATGTTCTTCAGAATAACAAGGAGCTTCTCTTTGGGAATATTAGAGAACTTTATGAATTTCACAACAGGTATATAGTAATTTATATTATCAGGAAAAATGGAAAGTAGAAGAACAATGGAAATCAGACTGATGGAATTTGGAGATGAACATGCTTAGACATTGCTAGGCTTAAGCAAGTAGTTCAGAGTCCGTGGATTTGGTTGGGGTGGGATGGGATGAGAGGGAGGGAAGAAGTGCCACAGATCTCTGAGGGAGAAGGGGAAAGGCACCAATGGAGCATGTACCAGGTGTCAGGAATTAAGGTAATATTTCTTGTATGTTCCTTTGCTTATTTATCTATTCATGCATCAGCATTTTATTGTGGACCTGTACTATGTCAGGCACTGTGTTCAGCATTGGGAATACAAAGATGAGCAAGACACACATCCACATACGTACTGTCATAGGGTAGTGCTGGGAGCTAGGGTGTTGGAAAATGCTAACTGGTTAAACAAGTTGTCCTTGTAGCCCAGGGCTGGTTGGGTGTTGAGTTTTAGAGACTTAGAGGAGGAAGGGACTTTAGAAATCATCTTCCCAGCCTTTCATTTCACAGATGATACTGCAGCTCGTTTCCTCTCTTTACTCAATATAGTAACCCCAAATCACACATGTAATTGATGGAAAAGGAAAAGACTGCTTGGTGAATTGAACCACAGTTGCTTCTCAAACACGTCTCCTGTCCATTGGTCAGACACAAAAGTGAAATGGAAATCCCGTTTCTGCTACCTTCTCTGGAAAAGTTATTCAACCTCTATGTAACTCAGGTTTCATATTTATGAAACCCTACTTTGCAAGATTTGGTGGATGATTAAATGAGATATTGTTTATGAAGTACTTAGCTTATGCCTGACTTACTTGAAGCTCTCAGTGATATTAACAGTAGCAGCGGCAACAGCAGTTCTTATTAATGTTATTAACATATAGCAGGGAGCATCATTGCATCTTGTCTATCTATAGCTAGTGCTTAGAATGATCAGGACAGCTGTAGGTAGTTTCAAGGAATCCTAGTAATGTCACAGAATGTTTTTTCTCCCAAATCGGTGTGTTGAAAATGAGTCAAGAGCAACAAAGCCTGGAAAACAGCATTTTTCTAAAGACCTCTTAAAACCTTATATGATTTTACTTTTAAAAAGTTTTAACCTGATACATGTAAAAAAATTAAAACATTATTATACTTTTCTTTCCCTAGGACTTTTCTAAAAGAATTGGAAAAGTGCACCGAAAACCCTGCACTTCTGGCACGTTGCTTTCTCAAGAGAGTAAGTCTGTGCTCCCAGTAAGTCGAAACAACCATGTGATTAAAGTTAACCCTTAATTTTCTGTGTATGAGGCAAGGGCAAATGGAAATATCAATGGTCTAAAGAGTTACACATGCCTTTTGAGTGCAAAGCAGGAGTCGGATGAGTCCAGTTTGACTAAGCTCATATGACAGGTGGGAGCAACTTACAAGCTTGGCCTCCTGTAAAGCCTGGTGACACGGAAGACTGCCCCCCCCCCCCACCTCCTGCAAAGCAGACGATCCTGCTCTGAATGACTGAACTGTTTTCAAACAAGAATCACACAGCAGGTTTAAATTCCTCACTAAAGTTGTATTAACACTCTCAAGAGAAGTACTGATGCTAAACTAAAAGTCTCAAAAAATGTATTTTCTTCCATTTTATTTATTTGTTTGTTTATTTATTTATTTATTTATACAACATAGAGGATATACTTAGCACCCAGTTTATGATTTCCTGTCCTACAACACCATACTTCTGATTATTTCCCCTTCCCTGCTGCCACACCTCTTCCCTTTTGCCCTCTCTGCACCCTTCCTTTGGGCAGTGAATAGGCTGTTTGGTCCAGTGGTACTCTGTAAGCTGTCACAGAGAAATGTATTGCCCAGTACCACTCCCCACCAAGTACTTTCTTCCCTTGGGAGGACTATGCAGATGATCCTCACGCCCTGAACTCTCAAAGTCTCCCATTTCTTCTCTCTCAACCAGCCCTTCTTTTCATTCCCTTTCTTCTTTTTCTTTTTGTGAGCCTGACACAACAGCTCAAACAGCTTAAAAATTTTTAAACAATCCAAATTATGGCTGATAAGTCTAAGAGCAGTACTTGTGATAAACTGACAGCAAGAAAATAAAAATCCCCAGGTTTCAAGGCCTTTGACATAATGGAGAGGCAGAGCCTTCAACCTTCAGCATTCCTAATGGCTTAGAAGGACCTTTCTTGGCCCGGTATCAGCTTTCCACCACAGCCTCATCATAGGCTTTTCATCAAGTGCCAGAATTCAAGATACACTAAAAATGATTTTGTATTCAATCTGATTAATTTCCTTTTTGAGTTACTTTTATAGCATTATTAGTGCTTTATACTGTTTTGCAATTTTGTATTCATCAAACCACCAATGTGAAATCTAGTTTCATAGTTTAGAAATATTTTATAATTGCTTATGTCATTATTGCAAAGACTTGTTTAAATTGTTGGATGAGAAAAGGCCAGAACCCTGTGGGGAGAAAGTGGATATTATTTTAAAAACTGTCCAAGTATAATGAAATGGTCAGGGAATTGCTGACAAAACATCTTTTCCTAGAAGAATTCCTCACCTAAAGTTTTGCAAAGCCTTCTATAGTCCTCCATTTTGGGAGAAACCTCAGAAATTATTCCATCCAGACCTGCATTTAAATGCTGCATATAATCCTAATGATTTATGATGTTGGAGACAGAATATAGGTAATAAATTCTTCCCAAGCACAAAGTTATTAGTCTGGGACAAATGGAGTAATTAAAAACCATGACCACCTATTCTTTGAGGCTCCTTGAGGGAATTGGCTACTGCTATGTATTTGTTAGCTAATAAGATGGGCCCCTCAACCATTATGTACCACAACAGTTGACCTTTTCTTAGTAGCATTTGCAGAATTCTGTGGAGATGAGTTTTGAAATATTGCTCTGTCCAAGTGTTTTAATCAGACTCTATAGCTTGCAGAATCCAGGAAGATCCTGCCCCAGAGGCCAAGCTCTATGTAGAATAACATTTGTCAGTAGTTTACTTTGAGTTCCATTTGCTCTGAGATCTGACATGGCACAAAAGAGCGTGCTTTCAGACATGGCTGAAAGAGCACTGAGGTGGGAGTCAGGAATGTAACTTCTTGTCTAAGTTGAGCCACTTGCTATCTGCATGACCTCACATTAAATCACTTCAACCCTTGGAGTCTCACTTTCTTTCTCCATACAATAAGCTTAATCATACCAATATGTAAAGTTGTTGTGGAGATCTAATAAAATAGTGTATGCAGAAGGGTTCTACAAAGTACAAAGTGCTTTGTCAATAGCTACCATTTATTGGGTATTCTGTATGTTATATTGGGCATTTGCTGAGAAGTTTTAATACATCATCTCATTTAATCTCACAGCAATCATAGTTGACTATTGTCATAAACCCATTTAATACATGAGAAAACTGAAGTATAGGAAGGTTAAGTCACTGAACTTGGGCCATTTGGTTTGTAAGTGACAAAGCCAAGAACTTAATCTGGACACTCCACCACCAGAGGCTCTGTCCTAATGCATAAACAATCATGTGTGAATATGAATTTTTGGTAGCAATTTTTTTTAGCCTCCTGATTTATTCTATAAGAAGGTGAGGGTAATCAGACACTTTCTTATGCTGCTGGTTAGTGTATATCCTTTCTTTAAGGAATTTTGGATTGAAGAGCAAATTTAAGTCAACAGTTGTGTTTTGGTGTTTGAAGGCTTATAATGTTCTGCATTGCTCAAAGTGCAGACATAGTACACAGACATAGGAACACAGGTTTCTGCTCAGCATCCATCAGGAGAACCATTTGCCTCTGTTACTGGGAAAGTTTGGGGAAAGGTGGCTGACTGTGGAGGTTGTTTTACTGAGTGGGGGGCTGGACCTCCAAAATCTCCTCCAGCTTTTAAGAATCCTCTAGTAGTTGGGGCACCTGGGTGGCTCAGTAAGTTAAGCCTCCAACTTTGGCTCAGGTCATGATCTCGCAGTCTGTGGGTTCGAGCCCATCATTGGGCTCTGTGCTGACAGCTCAGAGCCTGGAGCCTACTTTGGGTTCTGTGTCTCCCTCTCTTTCTGCCCCTCCTCTGCTCATTCTCTGTCTCTCTCTCTCTCTCTGTCTCTCTCTCTCTGTCTCTGTCTCTCTCTCAAAAATAAATAAACCTTAAAAATTTTTTTTAAAAAGAATCCTTTTGTGGTTAGTGTTGAAAGCAGTGAAACCTTGAATTGTTTTAGGTGCTAAAGGCCAATGTTTTGTGCTCTGACAGACCCAATGTGGGTGAGATGCCTTTATCAGTTTGTAATATTTTATAAGCCTGACTTTTGGTATGGCACAAATGTTCCCCATGTGTAGGTTGCTCTGCTCTGGAAGCCATGCCTGGCTTATCAATGGCACTCGGTAGATAGTTCTCAAGTGAATAAATAATGAACATATTGTTAAGCTCGGAGTTATTATTTTAGTTCCTTAACCTGTCTGAACAACATTTCCTCAAGGGTCATCTCCCTTCCATACACACACGCATGTAGTTTTTCCTGGAGAGAGTAGCAAAGGACAGAGTTGCTGAAGTTCTTGGAGTGAAGTGAAATGACCACTTACAATCCATCAGGAGAGGAGGAGAACTACAGAAACAGAAAGCATTCACTACAGCAGTGTGTTTGGAAGTAGAATAGACCTTGGGGTGCCTGGGTGGCTCAGTCATTTGAACATCTGTCTGACTCTTGGTTTCAGTTCATTCAGGTCATGATCTCACAGTTGGTGAGTTCGAGCCCCACATCGAGCTCTGCACTGACAGTGCAGAGCCTGCTTGGGATTCTTTCTCTCTCTCCCTCTCTCTGTCTGCCCCTTCCCCACTCACTCTCTGTCTCTCTATCAAAATATATAAATAAACTTAGAAGAAGAAGGAGACAGAGAAGGAGAAGGAGAAGGAGAAGAAGAATAGACCTAGCTAAAGCTGTGAGGGAAGAAATAACCTGTGTCCACATGAGGGAACATCAAGAGTTGGCCTGAGAAGCATAGGGACACAGAAGTCCATGAGGATGCAGCCACATGGGCTTCTCCAACCAGAGCGGCACAGGCTTTATGACAAGTGCAGCTGCTCTGGGCCAGGTCCTACTGATGGAGTGGATGGAGCTGGCAAGCTGACTCCTTTCTATCTGGGCAACCTTTCTATCTGGGCTGTTGATAGGTATGTGCCCATCTCTCATGGCCTTTGAGGCAAAAAGAAATAGGCCACACAGCACTTGGAATCTTTCATCTCTAGCCTTAGGATAGTCGTGTAATTTTTCCCATCTTGGAGTCTGGTGCTACAGGTGGAAGGTGATGTCTGAGGCAGAGCCTGCTCCTCTGAGAATTGTCCAAAGGACTTAGATCTATGTTGCTGTGTCCAAACTGCCATGTTTTCCTCTTGGGGTGTTTGTACCTTTTGGCTGTCTCTTGGGGTTTTTTTCCCCCCTAGGTTTGGCCCATGATGATCATAATAGGAAGACAGGGAGAGAGAAAGATGGGGCCATCAGCTACTGGCACCTTTTTTGTCAGTTTTGTCCCTCACTGCAGAGCTATTCTGGGGGAACAGTGATGTCCTGGGTAAAGAGCAGAGGAGGAAGGACGGAGATGAAAAACCTATCCCGGTTTATGAATTAACTGATTTACCAGAGTCCTGTAGTTGCTCCCACAGCACCCTGTTCATGTCCGTGCTTAGTACTTATGGCTGTTTAGAGCCCTCTGTTTGCCCTCCCATCACACAGTCACCCCAACATAAGGTTATCACACACCCCCAGTTCCTCACACCATGAAAATACTCAGGCTTGTTGAATATTCGAGTGAATAAACAGTATCATCCTATTCTCTTCCTGAAAAATGCCACCTGATTAATTTGTTCCAATGCTTTTCCTCTTCCAGAAAGAAGATCTTCAAATGTATTTTAAATACCATAAGAATCTGCCCCGAGCTAGGGCAATCTGGCAAGAATGTCAAGACTGCGCCTTCTTTGGGGTAATGTTGAGACCACAAAGTCTCCCACAAATTGCTTTCCCTGAGCAATGTTTGCATGCGCCAAGTCTTTAAAGAAATCAGAAGTATGAACAAGGCAGGGGAATTTGGCATTTGAATTTATATTTATTAAAAGTCTCTCCTATTTTGAAATTCTGTGTTGGAAGTTTTGATGCTGCCTTGGGTCTCTATGGGACAGGCCTGTGAGGAGCAGCTGTAGCCTGATGAGCAAACCAGAGCCCTCTTGTAGGATGGGGGATTTATTTATTTATTTATTTATTCATTCATTCATTCATAAATATCACTTACTGTCAGGTTAGCTAACATACAGTGTATATAGTGTGCTCTTGGTTTCAGAAGTAGATTCCCGTGATTCATCGCTTACATACAACACCCAGTGCTCATCCCAAGGGCCCTCCTCAATGCCCATCACCCGTTTCCCCTCTCCGCCGGCCCTCCCATCAACCCTCAGTTTGTTCTCTGTATTTAAGAGTCTCTTATGGTTTGCCTCCTCTCTGAAACTATTTTTTCCCCTTCCGTCCCCCCATGGTCTTCTGTTAGGTTTCTCAAATTAGGATGGGGAATTTTAAATGGGCTCCCTGGAATGATATTCATCAGTCATCACATAAGTCATCAAGTCTTCCAGACTCAAAATGAGCTGAATAGACAGCATCACCCCCAACTCAAACACAGGCTGCATCTTTTTCAGGATTTGAAGTGCCCCACTGCATTCTACCAGAGTTGCTTTCTAAAAGAAATAAATGGTCCTGCTTCCCTAGTTGCATATACAATTACTAGCCAAGCCATGCTTTTTCCCCTTTCTCTCATTTTACATACTGTTCCTGAGGGATCCAACAACTCAATAGCTTTACAAAGCTGGTCAAGCTCATTTCCACAAGGAGCCCGCTTCATTTCTTGTTTTCAAATGCTGCCGCTTTGTTCCCTCTGGGTGTTGTTTGTTTTGTTTCACATTGTTTCTGTTTGACTTTTAAAGGTGTGCCAGCGCCAACTGGATCACAATATCCCTCTTTTTAAGTATCTTAGAGGACCAAGCCAGAGGCTTCTCAAATACCAGATGCTGTTAAAGGTAAAGTCAATGAGACAGCGCTTTCCTGTGCTGGGAAAACATGCACGTGCTGTGGTGCTCTTTTCCTTAGACATGTAGAGCTATGACTTTATCTTCCCAATGTGAAGATACGTCTATCCTCCAGGCTTTTTCTGTCCTCCAAGTCTAAAGCAGCACACCTCAGTGAGGAGTAAGACCAAAGAATCAGAGAGTTGAAAGGGACCTGGAAGCCTGGCTAATCCAACATGCAGCCCAAGGCATGAATCTCTAAGGAGGCTGGTTTGGGGCTGGAGAGGTTCTTGGGAGCAAAGGGTGAAAGGAGTCCCTCCACACTGCTGGCAGCTGAGAGGGTAGGGAGGCAGCCAGAGCCTCTATTCTCATGTAAGATATCGGCAGGTAAGATATCGTCAGCTCCAGGGGCGCCTGGGTGGCGCAGTCGGTTAAGCGTCCAACTTCAGCCAGGTCGCGATCTTTCGGTCCGTGAGTTCGAGCCCCGCGTCGGGCTCTGGGCTGATGGCTCAGAGCCTGGAGCCTGTTTCCGATTCTGTGTCTCCCTCTTTCTCTGCCCCTCCCCCGTTCATGCTCTGTCTCTCTCTGTCCCAAATATAAATAAAAACAAAACAAAAAAAAAAAAAAAACAACGAAGATATCGTCGGCTCCATTTTTACAGATAAGGCAAGGAGCTTCAGAAAAGAATTGTGATTTTCCTCAAAGTCACAATTTTATGTACATTAAAGCAATGGAAGGGAGAAGGCAAAACCGGAGTCTTTTCTCCTTTTGCAACATCCACCTCCACCCCTAGATTAAGAGATCTTTCTCAAGAGCAACATAACAGAATGAATTTTGCTCTGCTGAACACCTAGGTGGTTCTTTCTCTGACATCAGCACACCTGCAGGAGAGCACTCCCAAACACCCAAGCAGGACAGAAGGAGCTGTCAGGCTGCCTCCCCATGTGTGAGCTGAGGGAAAGCTTCAGCCGCTTCTCCATGTTGTGTTTTGAGTTAACCTTTATGAGCAGCTCTTGCCCAGTGGTTACCACCTCTGAAAAAAACACAAGCACCTGCTATTTACTGGGTACCTTCCCATATAAATTTCTTATTTAATCCCCACAATCAGATGCACCAGAAAGTCTCTGGTGTATGAAGAAACTGAGGCTCAGGGAGGTTAAGCTCATTGCCTAACATTCTGCCCTCAGAAAAAGGTGCCCTTTTCGGTTTGCATCTGCAGCCCCAGCCGAGGCTGGACCAGCTATGCCGTCACCAGCTGTGGCATTACTGGACCTCTTCGGCCTTAGTTTTCTCCTGTGTGAGATACTGGAACCTCCTTCACAGGATTGGTGTGAGGGGCAAGTGGGTAATGCATGAAGAGAGCTCACTCAGTGCTGACCCCTGGGAAGCTTCTGGGAACACATAGCCATTGTTTTATACCCAGAGATGTCACACTGGTGTGGGAATGAGGGTGATGCCCACTGCCTCCCTCCACGAGTGGCATGTGTGAGTGTGTTTCAATAGTGTTCATTCAGGGCTTCACACTCCTGTAACTGTCCCATCTTTACTGTCATCTAAGCTGGACAAGTCTTACCACTGAGCCCCGTGAGGAAGGAGCCAGACAAGTGGGGGTCCTCACCACCTCCGTCTGGGGGCATCGGGTACCGAGGTGCTCAAGTTTTCCCACAGAAGTGATGCTGAGACAATCATGAAGTTCTGTACCATAGCTGGAGGACCACAGGGCACAGTAATTAGAAACCCAGACTGAGGAGTTAGCCATCGTGGGTGTGGATCCAGCTCTGACGCTTCCAGACTGCTTGGACTCAGGCAAATTACTTAACCTCTCTCTGCCTCAGGTTCCTCAACTGTAACATGAAGGTAGTACTAGTACTTTCCTGGTATGTTTCTTGGGAGCATAAATGAGGTAGTCCAGGTGACAAGTAATTAGAGAATTTTGTTAGTTCATTTCACTGAGGAAACAAGAGACAGAATCACTGTAAAATATTCCTCGGGGGTCTGCGCGAAACCAATGGAGGTTACTCAAGGCAAACCAGTTTTTCCCATTCACTGCATGCTGGAAAAACAAGTTCAGACCACTGGCCCGCCTGTGAGGGAAGGAAGAACTTTCCAGTGTTCTCCACCCTGAGGGACAGAGCTCATTCTGAAAGGCCTACCATCAACTTCTTTAAGAACATGGATGTCTGACTGATTGTCTCATGGCTTAGAAAGGATCATGGGATCCTGGTCTGAGACAGCTTTTCCCTAGTACAAAAATAAGGGAAAGAAATGATAGATTATACCATTAAAAATAGACACCTGAAAAATTGGGTAAAATATCATATAAGCAAGATAGATACATGACAGATGGTCAGCATGTCTAGTAATGAGTGCATAGAAGTTAATAATTTAAAAAAAAAGAACCAAAAAGAAATGATACCTATGAAATAATATCTTTCCTGAGATATTATGAAAATTAACAGTCAGAACAGAGTTTTGAGTACATAATGTACATAATGTCTAATGAGTCATGGCAAACTGATTAAAAATATATTGTATATTAGCATATATTAAAAATAGATGCATTTAGGGACAACAGAAATTCACTTTTATTGAGCCCATGATTTATGTCAAATAGGCTATGTATGGAAACTATCAAATTTAATGTAGAGAATTTTTCTAGCCTAGATTTTAAGATATATATGATTCAGAAAATGGTACATTACTTATTTACAGTAAATTTTGCTTATTACAGGAAGAATGTTCTAGAATAGGGGGTTGTGCTGATTTCCTGTGTAATGCAAGTCATGCAATATTCATTTTTCTTCTTTTACAAAAATTAAATAGACTACTATTAGAAAAAAGAATTAATAGGGAGAGGTTGGTAAAAGGGTATAAACTTACAGCTTATGAGATGAATAAGGCTTGAGGATCTAATGTAAAACATTGTAACTGTAGTTGGTAACAGTGTATTTTATAATGGCAATTTGCTAAAAGTAGAACTTAAATGTTCTTGCCAAAAAAGAAAAAAAGAGATAAATATGTGAGGTAATGGATGTGTTAATTAACAAGATGGAGGCAATCCTTTTACAATATATATGTGTACCAAATATATATACCATATATACTTTAACTTTATACTTTAAATACCTAACAGTTTTATATGTCAATTATACTTCCAAGTTGAAATAAAAAAGAAAATAATTAAAAAATGAACAGAGGACATAGGCAGTTTACAAAAGAATAAATGCTAATGGCAAACACGTTTTTGAAAGTTCTAACTCACCTGCTCTTTGAGAAATTCACATTAAAACAATGAGGTAGGATTTCTCTGTCGATTGAATTGACAACACTTTTTGATTAAATGTTAATACTCCATGTATGGTGGAGCTAATGAAGCAAGCTTTCATATATGACTGGTGGGAACATAGTCCTTCTGTAAAGAACTTGGAAATACGCATCAAAACTTTTAACATTGACGATTTCACTTCTAGGAATTTATCCTTTGGAAAAATGCACAAAGATTATTATTATAGTAAAAATTATTGAACCTAAATGTTTAATAGTAGGGAGATTAATTAATTATGATTTATCTACAGAATGCAACAGTCTGCTACAATTAAAAAACATGTTTACAAAAACATAATGTCATGGAAAAATGTTTGTGATATGTTAAGTGAGAAAAAATAGGCTCCGGAAAAATGTTTCCAATATGAGTCTGGTTGTGGAAAGAACTCTGTGCCATTCTTTCGCTCTTACATGTGACACACAAACTTACATACATCCTCTGTTGATTTGGCATTTGCTGGAGATTGTTGACATGGTAGATTTAGTTGGCATTTTGCTTTTTAATTTCCAATAAGGCTTTTGGATTAATGCAGGGTCTGCTGGACTTTGAGACTCCTAAGGATTGGGAGATAGACCCAGGAGACCAGGAAGGAGGTTCGGCTAAGGTACTGTATATTAAATATTAGCTTACATAACTAACTGTTATACTAATGGTATCTGTCTCTGGTTGGAAGGATTTATGGCAATTTTGTTTGTCTTGTTTATGATCTTTATTGTTTATATTTTCTAAAATAGCATATATCCTATAATTTATAGTCACAGAAAAAACAAAACAATTAAAGGCAATTTCAACCTGAGGTTTGTAACAGGACAAGTAGTAATACATTTTCTTTCCTTCACATAGAAATATTTTAACAGGAGGTGTGCCTGGGTGGCTCAGTTGGTCAAGCTTCAACTCTTGATTTCAGCTCGGATCATGATGTCAGGGTCGTGGGTTTGAGCCCCATTTTGGGCTCTGCATTACTGACAGTATGGAGCCTGCTTAGGATTCTGGCTCTCCCTCTCCCTGCCCCTCCCCCACTCACATTCCCTCTCTCTCTTAAAATAAATAAACTTAAAAAAATGTTTTAACAGGAACACGAAATTAAGTGAATGTGTAAAATGCGTACATAAAAGACTGGAAATAAATATGATAAAATCTCAGCTGTGGTTTTCCTGCATGGTAGGATTATGAGGGGCGCCTGGGTGGCTCAGTCGGTTGGGCGTCCGACTTGGGCTCAGGTCATGATCTCGTGGTTCTCGGGTTCGAGCCCCGCATCGGGCTCTGTACTGACAGCTCAGGGCCTGGAGTCTGCTTTGTGGGTTCTGTCTCCCTCTCTCTCTGCCCCTGCCCAGCTCATACTCTCTCTCTCTCAAAAATAAATAAAACATTAAAAAAGAAGAAGAAGAGATGGGAGCCATACCACATACAACATTTCACAGGAAATTTGTGACTTACCAGTGGGGTTTCTTTTAAATTTCCTATAAAATATTCTGGTTTTAACAAGAAAAACATGAGGAGCAGTCATTTGTATGCCCTCCCTGCTCAGAATATATGGTAGGGACCCCTTCAAATTAAGAGAAGCTCAAGATACAGATAATAATTTTATAGCCTGGAGCAAGGGGAGCTAGGCTGAGTTAGTTTAATAATATTTGTAAGGATATTTCTGAGCCCTACATTATGCAATGTAAAAGTAACTACCTGCTGTGTTTGTGGGAGGAGGGTTAGTGGGAAGGAGAGGGAATAGGAGCAGTTGAGTCACGAAAAGGAAGTTGAGGGCTTTTTTCCTGATGTTTATATATATATATTTTAAAGGTTTATTCATTTTCAGAGACAGAGAGACAGAGCATGGGGGGGTGGAGGGGCAGAGAGAGAGGGAAACACAGAATCTGAAGCAGGCTTCCAGGCTCTGAGCTGTCAGCACAGAGCTCGATGTGGGGCTGGAACCCACAAGCCATGGGGTCATGACTATATATATATATATATATATATATATATATTTTTTTTTTTTTTTTGAAAGAAAAATCGCAGGGGAGGGGCAAATAGAGAGGGAGACAGAGAATTCAAAGCAGGCTCTGTGCTGACACCAGAGAGCACAAGGTGGGGGGCTCCAACTCACAAACTGCTCAAATTCATACACAGCAAGATCATGACTTTGTCTCAAGTCATTGATTGGTCTTGTCACTCAAATCCCTGATCCAAAGAAACTGATCCCCAGTGCTTAGGCAGAGATTAGGAAAATGCACAAACCTTTGCTTGCATCTTGCTGTAGAGGACAAAAAGAGGTGGGGCTATATGGGGGGGAGGGGGGCAGCAAAGAGCTGTCTGTCCTTTGTTGTAGAAATTGATGTGTTAGGGGTGCCTGGATGGCTCCGTTGGTGAAGCATCTGACTCTTGATTTGGGCCCAGGGCATGATCTCATGGTGGTGGGATTCAGCCTGCATGTCAGGTTCTGTGCAGAGCCTGCTTGGGATTCCCTCTCTCTCTCTCCCTCTGCCCTTCCCATGCTCACACTCTCTCTCTCAAAATAAATAAGTAAACTTTAAAAAAAAAAAAAGGAGAAATTGATGTTTTTAAAAAATTTTTTTAATGTTTTTATTTATATTTGAGACAGAAAGAGACAGAGCATGAGCAGGGGAGGGGCTGAGAGAGAGGGAGACACAGAATCCGAAGCAGCTCCAGGCTCTGAGCTGTCAGCACAGAGCTGGGTGAGGGGCTTGAACTCATGGACTGTGAGATCATGACCTGAGCCGAAGTCGGACGCTTAACCTACTGAGCCACCCAGGCGCCCCAGAAATTGATGTGTTTAAAAACAAAAAGGAAGAAACCAAAATCTCTTTGTTGGTATTTACCAGATAACAGATAAATATGCTATGTAGGTAGCAGGGGAATAAAATACTGAAACTGTAAGCAAAAGACTTTCACACAGAAACAGTCATCTCTATTGTGTCCTAAGTGTCACAGTAGTAATAATTGGAACATTGGTCTCTTGAATTAGCAGTTACAATGTCTCCACTTAATGCTGAGACTTTGTGTTTGGGAGGTGCAGACCATGTTGGCTTACCTCTTTCATGTCTTTCATGGTGATAGAATGTGGGAAAGACTGGGGAAGGAGAAGAGGGAGAAAGGGTAGAGCTGGAGGGGGGATTCAATGTGGCAAATCCAACAGTTAGGGCATTTACATGATACTCATTAGTAAGCCTCCACATGGCAGGCAGCTCATTCTCTGCCTCTATGGGAGTTTACAAATATCCTCCTCTGGGATGGTTTTAAGCATAAATTTACCCACAGGAATATGATACTGAGATTGCACTTTTCAATAGGCCCCTGGTGGGATGTAAAACAGGGAGAGCAGCTTATATAAAGGGTCTGGGTTTTTCATGCTCCAAAAAAGGTCAGCATGGGGGCGCCTGGGTGGCTCTGTCTGTTCAGTGTCTGGCTCTTGATTTCGGTTCAGGTCATGATCTCGAGGTTCATGAGATTCTGCCCTGTTTCAGCACAGAGCCTGTGTGGGATTCTTTCTCCCTCTCTCTCTGCCTCTCTATTTCTCTCTCTTTCTCAAAATAAATAAATAAACTTTTTAAAATAAAAGGTCAGTATGTTTCTTATATAGCAGGAATATAATATCCATGATTTTGTGAACGTCATTCTTCATAAGTTCAATGTACAGAAGGTGCGGTTGGTTATTTTGCTTGTGTGTTTATCATGTATATAAACCAGCAAGTATCTTTAACCACCGTTCTTCGGGAGCAGGGAAAGAGATCCATGTATTTACCTTCTCAGTCTCTGTGCTGGCTGGATTGGTCTCTCCTTATCTCTGTCCTCTTTCCCTTGTTCACTTGGTAGATGGTTTACCTTTTGATTTCCAACAAGGCATTTGGTTTCCACAGAATGGGCCAAAGAGGACCAAGGATTCAGCATTCTTAGCTGAACTACAACAAGCTTTGGTCATGATGGAGGATTTGATCAAGTCCTGTGAGTTGGCCGTGGACCTGGCAGCAGTCACTGGATGTCCGGTATGTGCCATAGCAAGTGTTGGAACATCTCAGCAAAAGGCAGGCACAATATTACAAACATAGGAGATAGCTTATGGCAAAGTTAGAGAGATGACCTGTGGTAAAGGAATTGGACTCTGAGGAAAGTAGCCTAAATTGTTCTGCAAATCTGTGCTGTAGGAATCGAGGCAACAGCTTAGCATTTTCAGGAAACTTGTGTTGTATTTCCTGGGGTCTTGAATATTGAGACTGACCCACACTCTGGAAAAGCCAGGAACTCAAGGACCAGAACATATATGGGCGGGGCAAAGTGATGAAGGAGTAATTTATTCTGACTCATGGCACTATTAAAAGATTAAAATTTTTTCCTTCTTGACTCAGATTTTCTTGGTACAAAGTCCTTTGAAAATAGGTCCTAAGTGAAAGTCTAACTCCATTTTCACATCGCAGATCTCAGAAGAGGTCTGACAAGCATATATCGTACATCCCTTAATCCAAATGATTGAAGGAAAATACCAAAAGAAGCAATGCTAAGGAGTTGAACTCTCTCAACCCGGGCATTACGGTAAACTCCTGAGTAGGTCAATTCCAGGAATTCCAGGCAAGCTATCTTCTGTAACTGTATGGGCTCCTTAGGACTGGCCCATCACTGGTTTTCCTGGAGGTGCTCTAGATCTTGACTTAGGTGGATTAGTTTTCCATCACTGCCATAAAAACTTACCACCACCTTGGTGGCTTAGAGCAGCACACATTTATTATATTATAGTTCCACGGGTCAGAAGTACAACACAGTCTCACCAGGCTAAAATCAAGGTGTCTACTTTCCTTTTGGGAGGCTGTGGGAGAGAATCTGTTTCCTTGCCTTGTCCAGCTCCTTAAGGCCACACACATCCCCTGGCTCATGGTTTCTCTCTCCATTTCAAAGTTCTTCTCAAATCACATCATTCTTGGACCTTCTCTTCGACTTTCAAGGACTCTTGTGATTACATTGGACCCACCCATTAATCCATGGTATCTCCCCATCTCGAAATCAGCTGATGAATGGCCCTAATTCCATTAGCAACCTTAATTCCCATTTGTCATGTAACTTGACATAGTCTCAGATTCCAGGGATTAGGACGTGGCCCTCTTTGGGAGGCTGTTATTCTGTCTACCACACAAGGATCAAGCATTCTGAGAATTACATTTCAGACAGATACTTTTCCTTCTTATTTTTATCCCATTTTAACATACTGTTTATTGAAGTCTAGGCAAATGAAATGACCTTTCCTTTCTTTCCTGATCATAAGTCAAACCTTGCAAATTAATTAGGGGCCAACGTGGTCTTTTTATTTCCCTCCCTCCTGGTATTTCTCTGACCAGCATCTCAGAAGCAGCCCCACTGGGTCCACAGTGATCAGGCAGTGAATGCTGTTACTGTCCCCTGGGACTCAAGAGTGCTCTCTGCTTACTTCTGATGCATGATTCAGAAGGGTATTCATGGAGCACAGCGTATGTGAGGGAGGGGATGATTTTCTTGGTAAAATTTTTTTCCTTCTTCATTTAAGGGAACTCAAGGAAGCAATTTGTTTAATCATTTTGGGACGTCTTCCTGTTCTTTTTATCTTTGAACACGTGTCAGCTAATCCTGTTAGTATCCATCTCCCTGAATCAAATGAATGGCTTGGAAATCATACACAGGGCAGGAAACTCCCAGTTTTATTCTAAGTGTGGGTAACATAGGAGGAGGAAGTTATGAGAAAATAATTACCAAAATGTGAGTAAGTAGAATTCTAATTTCACTTAAAGGCAACTTGCATGCAAATGAGATGAAGCAGCTTATAGAGTTTTAGACAGTTTTGCATCAAATGCAAAGAACTTCTTTCTCCCATATGTCCTCGGAATTGTGCCTTTGACATAAACTCTTGGTTTTTTTCACTAAGATTTTAACTTGCTTTACGTCTAGTACATTAGCTACTTTACCCTGACAGTTTTATCTAATCCTATTGAATTATAGAAGAGCAGGCGGTGAAATTTTCAGTTTCTGATTCAGGAATAGATCCACGGAAAGAAGAGTTAGCTCACCCAAGATTACGTTGTGCATCAGCCTGGACTACTTCTTGGACATCTTCCTTCCCTGTCCAGGGTGCCATTCTCTCAACACTTTGTTCATCTGATTTTGTTTAGCGTTTCTTAGCAACTCAGCTACTCCTAACTCAGATCTTAGGACTCTGACTCTGCTTTGTAGAACCTTAGCACAGGGTGTTTACAATCATGTGCTGAGTGTGTGGACAAACCCAGAACTTAACCTGTTAGTTTCACTACTTAGTATCCAATATTAACGTGGTTCTGAAAAGGAAGGACACTGAACTTCAGTGGGTGAATGCATAATTAAAACAACTGAAAATATTCCCTCCTGATATTTACAATGTTATTCCTGTTGTACACTCAGTTAGTTCTTGGTTTAATTTAATCACAGAAACTAAAAAAAAAAATTGTTTTAAGAAAGTTTATTTTGTGGAACACCGAGATGTCATTTATTCCTTCCATTTGCAAAAAAAAAAAAGAGTCCCCTCTATTCAATCCAACACATAAAATAGAGATTTGTATAGAGTCCTTTTAAATCCTGACTTGCCAGGAACCAGTTCCAAAGTTGAGTAGTAAAGGTTATTTTCTGGAACAAATTATGCCATTCAATACAGGATATATTTTTATTGCAAGTTTTGTGGGCTAAGGCCAGGTATTTTATTTCAGTTCCTACTTTACTTACCTTAGTGTTGGCTCCAGAGATAAGACTGAGTAAATAATCTTAACAACTCAGTGAAATTGCATTGTGCTTCTTCCCACGCTCAAGACACCTGTGTCAAAGGGCGGTTGGTTGTAAGGAGTTAACGAGGATTAAATCATAATAAAAGCAGCTAGCACTGTGCCTGGCAGCTGGTAGATGCTGAAGAAAGGGCCCTACAGCTGACTTCCTTGGGTACTTGATCAGACCGGAAAGGAAGGAACCCCTTTGCTTCTGGTGATTGTATTAAGGGGCTTTTCTGTCCTATGGCTTCTTCTTTTTGTTTCTGGACTGACTTTGTGCTGATACATTTATCCAGATGTTTCCTATGTCTTTGTGCAAGAAGTATATATCCTTGTCACATTGCTGTCACTGCCAGGAATGGAAACCTGGGCATCCGAAAGTGGTCTCTTTCTTGAGGCCATATTCACTACACACTCTCCCAGCCAGATTCTTCATTTCGCTGATATAGTCACGTTTGAAATTCTTCTATCAGAGTTCTTACCTACAAAATTCCACACATGAAAAATGGTAATAGTTACTAGTTTATATTGCCATCATTTCCCACATGAGGGAGGCCATCTGACTTTTCACGTCATTATTTGTTTTGGGATAGCCCCTGTGTTGTATCTCTGAGTTGATATCCATTAGATGCAACACACCAGGGGTGCCTGGGTGGCTCAGTTGGTTAAGCGTCCAACTTTGGCTCGGGTCATGATCTCACTGCTCGTGAGTTCGAGTCCTGCCTCGGGCTCTGTGCTGACAGTGCAGAGCCTGGAGCCTGCTTCGGATTCTGTGTGTGTGTCTCTCTCTCTGCCCCGCCCCCACTCATGCTTTGTCTCTCTTTCTATCTCCATCTAACTTAAAAAGATTCAAAACACCAAAATGATGGCCAGAATATTACATCATTACTAGAAAACCTGGTTTGCAGATATATTCATTTCCTAGAGCTGCAATAAAAAAGCTCCACAGTTCTGGAGGCTAAAAGTAAAAAATCAGGGTGATATCAGGCCTTTGCTCCCTCTGAAGACTCTGGGAAAGAATCCTCCTTCCTTGCTTTCACCCCTGGCTTCTAGTAGTTGCCAGCAATTCTCGGCATTCCTTGGCTTATAGCTGCATCACTCCAGTTTCTGCCTGTCTTCATGGAGTCACCTCTATGTGTGTGCCTGTGTCTGCGTCTCTGTTTTCTCTTCTCATGAGGACACTAGTCATTGCATTAGGGCCCACCCTATTCTAGGAGGATTTCCTTTTAGCTAAGTACAACTGCAAAGACCTTATTTCCAAATAATGTCACATTCTGAGGCCCCAGGTGGACATGAGTTTTTTTGGAGACATTGTTCAATCTAGTACTGGGGCATCACCAAATTAGCTTCCTCACAGTGTGGAGCATTTAGTTTCGTGTCCCCCCAGGTACTCGTGCCAGTAAACGAATAAATATTATATGTCAAAGGGACATATATCTGCAGGAGTTATGCATGTGGTCTCCGGCCCTGGAACCAACTTCAATCTAATTGGAAAGAAAGGATACATATAGTTGAAAAGATGACCAAGGGTCATCTTTGATCTTGCTCAGAGGGATCCCCCTGCCCTTGCCCTTGGGAGGTGGGGTTGCCTCCATGCCAGCATACATCCTCACTGGTGGTAATACGTGTGCACCTGCTCTTCATCAGCTCTGCATAGGGCACACACCCTTGACTCCTGCAAGATGGGCCTTGAGCATTGAGATGTCCAATCCCATCACAAGTGTGGTCCCTAGAAAGTGTATGCAAATACCTGGATGACATGCAGCCCATCTGTTTCAGCTGGACTCAAAAGACCCAGCAGTTCCCTCCATTGACCTCCAGTGATGATGGGCTTACTGGAACAGGTGACCATAGAGCCTTGGGAAGAGTCATAACAAAGAGCCGGGCTCACAGAGGTGGGAATGGGACAATTCCAGGACTCATAGCAGCTCTAGGGCCTTGGCTTGGGAGAAGTGGAGGTTTTCACCTGTGTGCCCTGCCTGTATGTGCCAGATACATCCACACACCTGATGTGTTCTCTCACCACCCACTGACTGGTTCGTTCCCTCTGTCCATGTCTTGTCCTCTTCCTCATAGTTTCTGGTGACTCACCTTATTGCTCTGCTACCTAATTGTATTTTACACCTCTTGCTCTCTTACAACGCATCTCACAGCTACAATTCCTGTGGATTCCTGCCTTAGTTCAGACAGCAGTCAAGTTGGCTGGCCCCTCTCTGAATTTATATCCATTGGTCAATTGCCTACTAAGGTGCAAACAGCTGTGGCTGCTGGAGGGATGAGGTGGAAAGAGCAGAGGTGATAAAGACAACATCGCCACCTAAAGTTGCCTCTTCAGCAAAGCTATAGACAAGGCAGTATCCTCATGGCCTTGGCAGTCACTTTAACTAACCTCACCCAGCTCTCCACAGGTCATTAGAGAGTACACACCTGGACTTGTTCCCCACTCCCCCATCATTCGGGTTTCTTTTAGAATTGCTTTTACCAGCTGTGCTTCGAAGTGATGCCTGCACGTTCACCAAATGTGTTGTCAGAAAACAGCTTTACCTAAAATCCACTTGTCTATTCTGGGGTGTGGTTGAGGACATGTTCAGTATTTGACTCAGTGATTCTTTATTGAGGACCAGGACCCATGGAAGAAATTTCTCTCATATCTCATTAATAGGAATTGCTGTGTGTTTCCTGAACAACTGGTTTGGGTATGTTTTGGGGCATAATGTATCATACAGTGTTTCCCTCTGTACTGCCCACTAGAAGGTCAGAATCTTGTCTGCAACAGGTTTACATGGCTTTATTATATGGGTTTTATGTACAACTTCTTCATCTTTATTTTAATCTTTTTTTCACCCTAATTTCCTTGGTTATTTTCTGTCTGCTTCTATTGTATATATTTTTATAAGATATATCAATTTTTTTAATGAGGTGGAATATAAATACATTTTAAAATAGAAACTACCAGGGTGCCTGGATGGCTCAGTTGGTTAAGCATCTGACTCTTGATTTCGGCTCAGGTCATGATCTCACAGTTCACGGATTAGAGCCTTGCATTGGGCTCTGTGCTAACAGCGGGGACTGACATGGGATTCTCTGTCTCCCTCTGTCTCTGCCCCTCCCCTGCTTATGCCCCCCACCAAAGTAAAATAAGTAAGCTTAAAAAAAATAAAATAGAAACTACTGATTATAGCTGTTCATGTGGCAAATATTAAGCACCTACTTTTGCCAATGGCCTTGATGAAAACGTATTTCCTGCATTATTTATGTGTATATAGTAGAAACTGAATGGGTTTAAAGGAGAATGCAATCACTGCGATTGCCACAGTGGCTCCTGGAAGGATGTGGAAAGGATGTGGAAAAAGTGAAGAATTTCTCAGGGGTCCTCATGAACCCATTATCCATCTGTTTTGGAGCCTGGTCAAGCTGAGCCTGTGCAGTCAAAGCTAGAGTCATGCTTTCAGGGGCACAGTCCTTATGGCTTGGGGCTCTTTATTCCTTCACTCACCACAGTTTACACGTGTAAACTGTACAAAGCAAAAAGAGAAAAATAGCACCGTAAGCACCATAGAAATGACTAGAGTCTATGTTCTTTTTTATTTATTTTTTTTAATTTTTTTTAACATTTATTTATTTTTGAGACAGAGAGAGAGAGAGAGAGCATGAATAGGGGAGGGTCAGAGAAAGAGGGAGACACAGAATCCGAAACAGGCTCCAGGCTCCGAGCTGTCGGCCCAGAGCCCGACGCAGGGCTCGAACCCACGGACCGTGAGATCATGACCTGAGCGAAGTCGGATGCTTAACCAACTGAGCCACCCAGGTGCCCCGAGTCTATGTTCTTGAAGTTTTTATTTTAGAATTTCAGAAGTGCAGCAAATCATTTTAATATTCACAGTTTGCTCAATATAAACAATAAATTATAAAAATGCCCAGTTATAAATTATGCACATATTTCTAGTATTAACTCTCAGGAATTGTAAGGATTTATGTCAGCTAGACATAAATCAGGGAAAATTCTCTTTCCTGGTCCTTTTCAAATAATTTCCTCCTTTTGGCGTTTTCCTTTAGGGAAATAAATTCTTTATTATCTACCTCAAGTGGTCTAGTTTTTTTAAAAATACAAGATAAAATACAATATTCTTAGCTCATCTCATTCCGCTACCCTTTGGAGACAGCTCAGAGATGGCAGAGTCACTAATTTGGACTTTTAACCAGACACAGGAGAAAGGTGGGTTTGCTAGTGGAGGGATAAGCATCGTAAAATGGTCCCTGAAGCCAAATGGACTTTCTAAAACATTTTGTCATTTGGGGTTATCTTTGCCTCATCCACTCACTCTGAAAAACACAAAGTTGAATGTAATTACTATTTCCATTACACTGTTATGAAGATTAGGGGATACTAAGCTTTTTTCCTTCAGAACAAATCTCATGTTCCCAGCGTCTCATACCCGAGGCAGATGTTAGGATACAGATGAAATGCATGGATTATGATGGAATAGGTCCATAATGCAGCAAAAATTCTGTCACTCCTGAACATACCTAAATGTGAATCTCTTGCCCTTTTAAAGTAGACTGTCATGTATCAAAAACAAAGAAGAGGAAACAGAATTCTGCTAGCTGAAATTAACTCTAAAGACAAAAATAGCAGAGTACCAGTATCTTTACTTCAGGTATTTCTAACATGCTTTATGTTTCTTACCTTGCACAGCTGAACTATTTCCCTACATAACTGAAAGGTGCCATGCTCAGTGAAGCTCACAAAATTGTAGTTTTGATTTAGTGACAGATGAGCCTGACTGGCACTTTCAAAATTGTCAACTTCAAATAAGCATGCTTTATAATTTGGAAATAGACCCTTATGGGCTCTTTCCCTGTCAAGAAATGTAACAGCTTATTTTTATGTATGTCTGTGTTTCCCAAAGGATGACATCAGGAAACTGGGCAAGCTGTTGATGCATGGTTCTTTCAGTGTCTGGACAGTTCACAAGGATCGTTATAAAATGAAGGATTTTATTCGATTTAAGCCCAGCCAGAGGCAAATCTATCTTTTTGAAAGAGGAATCGTGTTCTGTAAGATACGAATGGAGCCCAGTGACCAGGGCCTATCTCCTCATTACAGCTTTAAGAAATCCATGAAGGTAAAGGGGTCCTATTGCATTTGGGAATCAGCACGGCCCTATGGAGAGAAATATCAATATCCTTGTTTTACAGATCAGGAAACTAAAGCCTAGAGAGGAGAGGTTAACTTGCCAAATGCCACACAACAGAACTAGACTCCACATCCAGACCTTTCTAACTCCAAAGTCAAGCTGGTAATCAGTCACTGAACAGGGTCAGGGCTGGCATTGAGAAAAGAGTGCTAGGTAGAGAAAAGGGACCATATGGCAGCCTGTCTGGACAAATTAATTGGGAAAGTACCTTCCAGGCAGAGGGGTGAAAGACTTGGTGATTAGAACATGGGCTGGATTTCATCTTTGACTTACCCTTCTCAACCACACATCTTTGCATACAAGCGTTGACAGTATCCTGGCTCTGGAGGTGTAGGAACCCACGTCTACACCAAGCATCATCTCTCGCCTGTGTAGGAAATATTTCATAGCTGGTGAGGAGACCCCCCTCCCCCCCCCCCACACACATGCATGTGTGCAACACACACACATTTGTGCTTTTGTGATTAAAGTTGCTAGTTGTTCATAGTAGCTTTTGTTATTTATGTTTCTTAGTGGAGACTAATTCAGTTACTATTATATACAGATTTGTGAAATACTTAGGTATTAAAGGAGAGATGATCTCTTTGCTTAAAGGTTGAGGAGTCCATGAAAAGATACAGTCTGTGTTGTCCCCTGAAACAGAGAAGAGAGATGACACTGTGTGCTTTATGCTCCTTGGGGCCATTAACAGACAACAACAACATGTGAAAGGAAGATAGAAGAAGAGAACTACCAAGGGTAGAAAGAACTGGAGTGGCTGACGGGGACCGTTTAAAAATCAGACAACAGTGGTACAGCAGTTTTTCTTCTTTCTTTACAATAGCTGAAGACACTTTCAGTTCGCCAGCTTGGAAGGGGGAGCAACAGAAAGTTTGAAGTTGCCAACCGAAATGGACTTGAGAAATACATCCTGCAGGTAAAGCTCATGCCTTCATCACAGGTGTCTGCTACTCTTTCCTTATTGTGTTCCCTGACTTGGCAAGTGTTTTCTATCTCATTATTCTAAAGGTCATCCAGAAAATAAAAACCCTGTCCAATTAATGTTCCATGTGATCTGATACTCAGAGTGTCTTCTTATCTGCAATTGCAGGCAACTTCAAAGGAAATCAGAGATTGTTGGTTTTCAGAAATAAGTAAATTACTAATGGAACAGCAAAACAATATTAAAGGTAAGGTTACCCCTGCTGACTTTAGTTTGCAGAGTTATACTGATTCTAATTTTGTGGTGGGTGTGCACACTGGGGATATTGTTAAAGAAAATGGTTTGCCAGGAAAATAACTGTGGCCACATTTTCATGGCACCTGGAAGCACCTATGCTTGCTTTAAGTTGTGTGGGGTTTGTGTGTGTGGTTGTGTGTGGATGTGTCCCTTTCAACTGTGTTCCCCCTACATACCAAATTGTCGAGGTCAACTTTCTCAACCCGAAATCCCAAACCCATCCAAGATTATGTTATGGGGATTTAAATGGCCAGTACTACTTTCAGAAGCTGTACTGCTTTTTTTTTTTTTTAAAGCTGAGATATAATTAGCATACCATAAAATGCACTCTTATTAAAGTGTATAGTTCAATGGGTTTTGATCTCTTCACAAGGTTGTGCAACCATCACCAGAACATTTTCATCACCCTCCCCGACAATAAAACCCTGTGCCCATTGGCAGTCATTCCCCATCTTCCTCCTCCCCTCTGACCCTGGCAACTGTGAATCTGCTTTCTATCTCTGTGGATTTTCTTTTACTGGACATTTTACAGAAACAGAATCATATAACATGTGGCATGTTCTGTTTAGTTTCTTTCACCCAGCAAAATTTTTCCAGTGTTCATCCATATTGTAGCATGTCTCAGTGCTTTATTCCTTTCCATAGCTGAGATATAGTACATTGTATGGATATAACATATCTGTTTATCCATTCATAAGCTGATGGATATTTTGGTTGTTTCCACTTTTTGGATAGTACGAATAATGCTGCTATGGAAACTTGTGTATAAGTTTTTGTGGGAACCTCTGGGAAAAAATACATATATATATTATACACGTATACATGTATAATATATATAAATAATTTCTGGGCCATATGGTAACACTAACTCTATGCTAACTTTCTGAGGAATTTCCAAATTGTTTTCCAAAGCACTACTACCATTTCTTGTTTGCACCAGCAAGGTGTGAGTGTTCCATCTTCTCCCTTCCCTCACCAACATTTGTTATTGTCTTTTTATTATTACTATTATTATTATAGCCATCTCAATAAATATGGAATGGTAGCTCATTGTGGTTTTGATTTGCACTTCCCTAATGCTAGTAATATTGAGCATCTTTTCATGTGCCTATTGACTATTTAAAAAAAATTTTTTTAGGGGCACCTGGGTGGCTCAGTCGGTTAGGCGTCCGACTTCGGCTCAGGTCATGATCTCACGGTCTGTGAGTTCGAGCCCTGCGTCGGGCTCTGTGCTGATAGCCCCTTCCATGCTCATGCTCTGTCTCTCTCAAAAATAAATAAATGTTGGGGTGCCTGGGTGGCTCAGTTGGTTGAGCATCCGACTTCAGCTCAGGTCATGATCTCATGGTCTGTGAGTTCGAGGCCTGCATCGGGCTCTGTGCTGACTGCTCAGAGCCTGGAGCCTGCTTCAGATTCTGTGTCCCTCTCTCGCTCTGCTTCTCCCCTGCTCATGCTCTGTCTCTCTCTCTCTCTCTCTCTCTCTCAAGAATAAATAAAACATTAAAAAAATTAAAAAAAAAATAAATGTTAAATTTTTTTTTAATGTTTGTTTATTTTTGAGACAGAGAGAGACAGAGCATGAGCGGGGGAGGGGCAGAGAGAGAGACAGACACAGAATCCGAAGCAGGCTCCAGGCTCTGAGCTGTCAGCACAGAGCCCGATGCGGGGCTCAAACCCACAAACCATGAAATCATGACCTGAGCCAACCAACTAAGCCACCCAGGCACCCCAACTTACTGGCCATTTGTATATTTTCTGTGAAGAAATGTCTATACAACGCTTATGTCCATTTTAAAATTAGATTATCTTTTTATAGTGGTTGTAAAACCTTATTTCTATATTCTGGGTACTAGACTTTTATCAGATATATGATTTACAAATATTTTTTTGCATTCTGTGGCTTGTCTTTTTGCTTTCTTGATCACTTCTTTGTTGAAGTCTAATTTATCTATTTTTTTCTTTGGTTGTTTGTGTTTTGGCGTCATATCTAAAAAATCATTGCCTAACGGCGCCTGAATAGCTTAGTTGGTTAAGCATCCAACTCCTGATTTCAGCTCTGGTCATGATCTCATGGTTTGTGTGATCGAGCCCTGCATTGTCAGTGCAGAGCCTGCTTGGGATTCTGTCTCTCCCTCTCTCTCTATCCAGCCCTCTATCTCTCAAAATAAATAAATAAACATTAAAAGAAAAAAAGAAATCATTGCCTAATCCAAGATTTATACCTGTGCTTTCTTCTAAAAATTTGTTTTTAACTCCTTGATCCATTTTGAGTTAATCTTTGAATTAGGGATCTAAGCTTATTCTTCCACATGTCCCTGAACCGTTGGTTAAAAAGACTGTTCTGTTCTTCACTGAATGGTCTGGGCACTTTTTATGGATTCAAGTGCCTTAACAATGTTTGTATTCCCCCCAAATTCATATGTTGGAACTTTACCCAATGGTAACACCCAATGGTATTAGGAAGTGAAGACTTTGGGAGGTAATTAGGAGTAGGTGAGGTTATAAGAGTGGAGCTGACATGAATAGGATTAATACCATCATAAATGCCATGAGAGAATTTTCTTCCTATCTCTGCTCTCTGCTATGTGAGGATATAATAAGAAGTCAGCAACCTGCAACCCAGAAGAGAACCCTCACCAGAACACAACCATGTGATCTAAGATTTCCAAACCTCTAGAACTGTAAGAAATAAATTTCTGTTGTTTATAAGCCACCCAGTCTATGGTACTTTGTTATAGCAGCTTAAACTAAGACAACACCCTTGTTGAAAATCAATTGACCATCGATGCAGAATTTTTGGTTGACAGTCTTTTTCTTTAAGCACTTTGAATATGTCATGCCATTGTTTTGTGGCCTCCATAGTTTCTGATAAGAAATCAACTATTAATCTTATTTGAAAATGTCTTGCATATGACAAGCTGCTTTTCTCTTACTACTTTCAGATTCTTTCTCTTTTGATAGTTTGATATATCTATGTGTATCTCTTTGAATTTATATTTCTTGGAGTTTGTAGATAATTGGATGTGTAGATTCATTTTTTTCATCAAATTTGGGAAGTCTTCAGCCATTATTTCTTTAAGTATTCTTTCAGCCTCTTTGTTTTTGTCTTCTTCTGGGACTTCCATTCTGTCTATATGGGTGTGCTTGATGGTGTCCTACAGATTCTTAGTGGCTCTATAAATTCTTTTTCATTCTTGGGGTGCCTGGGTGGCTCAGATGGTTCAGTGTCAGATTTCAGCTCAGGTCATGATCTCGCGGTTCATGAGTTTGAGCCCCACCCTGGGCTCTGTGCTGACAGCTCAGAGCCTGAAGCCTACTTCAGATTCTGTTTCTCCCTCTCTCTGTGCCCCTCCCCCACTCATGCTCTGTCTCTCTCTCTCTCTCAAAAATAATAAACATTAAAATTTTTTAATTAAAAAAATAACTATTACAAAAATAAAATAAAATAATAAAATAAATAAATTCTTTTTCATTCTTTTTCTTTTTCTTCCTCAAACTGGATAGTTTCAATTGATCTATATCTAAGTTCTCTCACTCTTCTGTCTGCTCAAATTTGCTATTGAGCCACTCTATTGAATTTTTCTTTTTGGTTATTATACTTTTCAACCCAGAATTTCTACTGGCCCCTTTTAAATATAATTTCTCTCTATTTATTTTCTCAATTTGATGAGTGTTTGTTCTCATACTTTCCTTTAGTTCTTTTTTTTTTTTTTTTTTTTTTTGGTTTCCTTTAATTCTTTGAACATTTTATAAATAGTTGATTTAAAGTCTTGGTCTAGGAAGTCTAATATCTTGGCTTCCTCAGGGACAGTTTCTCTTGCTTGCTTTTTTTCTTTTTTCTACATATGGGCCATGATTTCTTGCTCCTTTACATGGCTTAAAATTTTTCTGCTGAAAACTGGACGTTTAAAATAATATAATATGGCAATTTTAGAAACCAAAGTCATCTCTATCTCCAGGGTTTTTTGTTGGTATCATTTGTTGTTTTGTTATTGTTTGTTTAGTGATTTTCCAGTCCTTGCCAGGAGCTCTGTGTGGATAATGGGGTACACCTTCAACACATAGACAAACAGGTGACAGTTCCACCTTAGCTTTCACTTCCTATTTGTACAGAGCCCCAAGATCAACCAGAGATGAGAGCATAAGACCTTCTCAGATTTTTCATGAACATACATACAGACTTGGGCATGTAACATGGTCTTCCAGATTCTAAGGAATATTGGGAGCTTTTGAAAGCCACTATGGACATCTCATTCCCAAGTTTTACCTTTTAAACTTTTGATTAGCCTATTTTTGTCCCAGCTGTTATCCAGTGCCTTGGGCAGCCAACAAGTTAAACAATTGCCTCTAGTAATTTTCTACAAATATCCCCGGGGAAAAGGTTTTTCACACTGTGCAAGCTCTGAATTGGTCTAAGGAAGACAGCCTTGTAAGTAGGGTGTTCCAAAGAACTCCCAAGCAAGTCGAATAATGACAGTTCTCTGGAAATGAAACTTTGATTGAACTCCAACCTCGTTCTGCCTCCTCCTATGGCTGCCAGGTTGTTAATTTTCACCATGACTGCAGGCTGTTGGTTTCCAAAGCTACCATCAAGAAGGAGGGGTTGGTTGGGAATAGGGCAGCTAAAATACCACAAAGTTCACTGTTCATACATACTAAGATACTGCCATTTTTCTTGAATAAATATTCCCCTGATTGCTGTAAGCCTTTGCTTAATTTCTAGTGTTCTGAAAGTATCGTTTCTGTTTTTGCCAGTTTTTTCCATGTTTTCATGGAGGAGACCATTTTTTAGGGTTTTTTTTTTTTTCTCCTGAACTATTTTCACAGGTATCACTTGCTGAATGCCTTTTAATAATTAAAACTCATCTTTGAGTAGGCTTTGCTCTTTCACATTTGTTTTTTCAATTGATCCTCATAACAGCAGGGATATTTGATAGGAAAAATTCACAATAAGCTTGATCAATTGAGTTCAGATATTTCCTTCAGGTAATGTGAAGGCTAAGAAATACTAGTCTCATGTGGAAAATCTCTCTCCTATCATTTATACTGACAATGGTTGTTGTGTTTGGTAAGGAAAGTTATGTGACTATGAAAAGATAAACTTTGTCCTTAGAGACTTAGCAGGAATGCGACCATTTCACATTCTTTCGTGTCTTCTCTGACCATTAGGTGGATAGGAAGATGCAAGGGTGAGTATGCATCACAAGATGTAGAAAAAGATAATCTAAGAAGGGTGATTGGAAAACCACCACATCAGTTTTCTGTCACAACAACCAAGTGATGTAAGCTTCTTATTTAAACTTCTGGCCTTTGCCAAGAAATAATACTACATTATGTAGTTTGTTTTAATGTATATAAAGTTAATATGGGGAAAAACTACTTTTGCTTTTGAACTATTAATACTATACTAAATATATGTTAAGGTGATTGAATATGAGAGCTCTGGAGACATAAAACAGGAAGATGTAATAACCCCAGTAGAACAAGTTACCTGTTTTCCCCAGAAGCAACATTCTAGTCACAAGATTGTACTAGAAATCCTTACCATAGTTTCACAAAGGATGGTTTAGGGATAGCCTGCCTTAGAATTACTTGAAGAGCTTGTTACAAATGCAGGTATCTGGGTCCTATCCTAGAACTGTGGAATTAGGATAGCTGTGGTTAATGACTTGGAATATGCATTTTAGCTTATTAAAGTTTCTGGACAAAGGCCTTAAACTATTATTTTTTAAATGCCTTTATTGAGGTATAATTAACAAAATAAACTGCACATATTTAAAATATACAATCTGATAAGTTTTGACACATGTACACACCTGTGAAAGCATCACCACAGTCAAGATAATGAACACATCTATCACCCCTACAAGATCATACCCCTTTTTATTACCTTTCTCCTATTCTTTCCTCATCCCCCACTGCTTTCCAGGTGGTCACTGATCTTTTTATCACTAAATATTGGTTTGAATTTTCTATCGTTTCAGAAAGAGAATCATACAGCATGTACTTTTTTTGGTCTGGTTTCTCTCACTCAGCATAATTTTTGTGTTTTTGTGTAACAGTAGTGTATTCCTTTAAGTGCTGTGTAGTATTCCATTGTTTGGATATACCCCAATTTCTTTATCCATTAACAGGTAAATGCATAAATATTTTTCTTTTTGATATGTCTGGCTAGAGGTTTATCAATTTTATTATTTTTTTCAAATAACCAGCTTCTGGTTTCATCGATCTGTTCCATTCTTTTATTTTTTTAGATTCTATATCATTTATTTCTGTTCTAATCTTTTTTATTTCCTTCTTTCTGCTGGCTTTAGGTTTCATTTGTATTTCCTTTTCTAGTTCCTTGAGGTATAAGGTTAGGTGTTTATTTGAGATTTTTCTTGCTTCTTGAGGTAGGCCTGTATTGTTATATATTTCTCTCCTAGGACCACTTTTGCTGCATCCCAAAGGTTGTGTTTTCATTTTCCTTTGTCTCCATGTATTTTTTTATTTCTTCTTTGATTTCATGGTTTATCTATTCATTGTTTAGTAACAATGTTGTTTAACCTCCATGTATTATTTGTGGTCTTTCCAGACTTTTCCTTGTAGTTGACTTCTAGTTTCACAGTGTTGTGGTCAGAAAAGGTGCATGGTATGACTTCAGTTTTTTTGTTATTTGTTGAGTCCTGTTTGTGACCTCACATGTGATCTATTCTGGAGAATGTTCCATGTGCACTTGGAAAGAGTGTATATTCTGCTGTTTTAGGATGGAATGTGCTGAATATATTTGTTAAGTCCACCTAGTCCAGTGTGTCATTCAAAGCCATTATTTCCTTATTGATTTTCTGTTTAGATGATCTGTCCATTGATGTAAATGGAGTGTTAAAGTCCCCTACTATTATTGTATTATTATCAATTATTTCCTTTATGTTTGTTATTATTTTATATATTTGCATGCTTCCATGTTGGATGCGTAAACATTTACAATTGTTTTATCTTCTTGTTGGATTGTCCCCTTTATTATTATATAGTGCCCTTCTTTGTCTCTTGTTACAGTCTTTGTTTTAAAGTCTAGTTTGTCCACTGTAAGTGTTGCTATTCTGGCTTTCTTTTGACATCCATTTGCATTAAAAATATTTTTCCAAACACGCACTTTTTTTTTTTTAACGTTTATTCACCTTTGAAAGAGAGAGACAGAGCATGAGTAGGGGAGGGGCCAAAAGAGTGGGAGACACAGAATCCAAAGCAGGTTCCAGGCTCTGAGCTGTCAGCACAGAGCCCGATGCGGGGCTCGAACTCACAGACTGTGAGATCATGACCTGAGCCGAAGTTGGGTATTTAACTGACTGAGCCACCCAGGTGCCCCTTTTTAAAAAAATTTTTTTAGTGTTTATTATTTTTGAGAGAGAGACAGAGCATGAGTAGGGGAGGGGCAGAGAGAGAGAGGGAGACACAGAATCTGAAGCAGGCTCCGGGCTCCAAGCTGTCAGCACAAAGCCCAATGCAGGGCTTGAACCCACGAACTGTGAGATCATGACCTGAGGTGAAGTCGGATGCTTAACCGACTGAGCCACCCAGGCTCCCCTCCAACCACTCAATTTTAACCTACAGGTGTCATTAGGTCTAAAGTGAGTCTCTTGGAGGCAGCATTTAGATGGGTCTTGGTTTTTTTCTTTATCCATTCAGACACCTTATGTCTTTGATGAGGGCACTTATCCATTTACATTCATAGTAATTATTGATAGATATGTATTTATTGCCATTTTATTTCTTGTTTTGTGGTTGTTTCTGGAGATTTTCTCTGACCTTTCTCATCTTTCTCTCTTTCATGTTTTGCTGATTTTCTTTAGTGATATATTGGGATTTATTTCTCTTTATTTTTTTGCATGTTTCTTAGTGGTTTTTGATATATGGTTGCCATTAGGTTTATATAACCTCTTCTGCAAATAGCAGTCTACTTTAAGTTGATATTTTAAGTCTATATTAAGTTGATAGTCTTTCAAATTTGAACCCATTCCCCTCCCCATGTTTTAGGTATATGTTATTATATTTTATATCCTTTTTTGTGTGTGAGTTCCTTGACTGATTTTTACAGAAATATTCATTTTTACTGCTTTTGTATTTCCTGCCTTTATATTGTCACTTTTAGTATCTCTTTTCCACTCACAGAGTCTCCTTTAATATTTCTTGCAGGGCTGGTTTAGTGGTCATGAGCTCCTTTAGTTTTTGTTTGTCTGGGAAACTCTTTATCTTTCCTTCTATTCTGAATGATAGCCTTGCTGGATAGAGTATTCTTGGCTTTTTATCTTGATGAGGTCCCAATAGTTCATTTTTGCTTTTGTTTCCTTTGCCTCCAGAGACATGTTGAGTAAGAAGTTGCTGCAGCCGAGGTCAAAGAGGTTTTTGCCTGCTTTCTCCTCGAGGATTTTGATGGCTTCTGTCTTATGTTTAGGTTTTTCATCCATTTTGAGTTTATTTTTGTGTATGGTGTCAGAAAGTGGTCCAGATTCATTCTTCTGCATGTTGCTGTCCAGTTTTCCCAACACCATTTGCTTAAGAGACTATCTTTATTTCATTGGATATTCTTTCCTGCTTTGTCAAAGATTAGTTGGCCATACATTTGTGGGTCCATTTCTGGGTTCTCTATTCTGTTCCATTGATCTGAGTGTCTGTTTTTATGCCAGTACCATAGTGTCTTTATGATTACAGCCTTGTAGTACATCTTGATGTCCGGAATTGTGATGCCTCCAGACTTGGTTTTCTTTTTCAGAATTGCTTTGGCTATTCTGGGTATTATCTGGTTCCATACAAATTTTAGGATTATTTGTTCTAGCTCGGTGAAGAATGCTGGTGTTATTTTGATAGGGATTGCATTAAATATGTAGATTGCTCTGGGTAGTATTAACATTTTAACAATATTTGTTCCTCCATTCCATGAGCATGGAGTATTTTTCCATTTTTATTTTTGTATGTCTTCTTCAATTTCTTTATAAGCTTTTTATAGTTTTCAATGTATAGAAATTTCAGCTCTTTGGTTAGATTTATTCCTAGGTATTTTATGGTTTTTGGTTGCTTTTGTTAATTTTAATGGGAGCTCTTTGTGCCTCCTGGATCTGGATGTCTGTTTCCTTCCTCAGATTAGGGAAGTTTTCAGCTATTATTTCTTCAAATTAATTTTCTGCCCCTCTTTCTCTTCTTCTGGGACTCCTGTAATACTAATGTTATTACATTTGAATGGATACACTAAATTCCCTAAGTCTATTCTCGTTTTGTATAATTCTCCTTTCTCTCTTTTGTTCAGCTTTATTGCCTTCCATTAGTTTGTCTTCTAGGTCTTTAATTCATTCCTCTGATTCTTCCAGCCTACTATTCAAATTGCATCAACCATGTTTCTAATCTCATTTATTGCACTCTTCATCTCTGATTCTTTTTCAGCTCTTTTATCTCTAAGGTAAGAGTCTCACATGTCCTCTATTATTTTCTCAAGCCCAATGAGTATCCTTATAATTGTTGCTTTAAATTCTCTATGAGGCATGTTACTTACATCTGTTTCACTTAGATCTCTGGCCGTGGCCTTATCTTGTTCTTTCATTTGTGATGAATTACTCCATCTTGGCATTTTGTCTAAGTTTCTGCCTTCTTCTGTATGCTAGAAAAGCCAGTTATGTCTCCTGCTGCTGGAAATAATGGCCTTATGAAGAAGAGGTCATGTAGTGCCCTGGGCCTGGTGCTTCAGGGAGTGCCTCCAGTGTGTGCTGCATGCACTCTACTATGTTCTGGCTGCTGTATCCCTCAGGCCAGTCATCTGCAGAGGCTCTCCTTGCTTGCTGTGAGCAGCGTTTGATCCCTGGCCTGAATGTGGCAAGCTTTAACAGAGGTGTGCTCTGGTCTGCTTGTGAAATGAGACCTGTCACCTCCTCCACTGGAACTAGGGCCCTGCAAAACTTTCTGATTGGGCAACATGGTATGGGAAGGGGTTTTTGCTGGTCTTCTGGGGGTGGGGCTTGCCACACTGGGACTGAGGCAGGAAGACTGAGAATGGTAGTGGAAGGGTAGTAGAGCACAGGGGGGTGGGGCTTAGTGTAAGCAAGTTAGGCAGCCATGCAGCACTATACTGCTTCTCACAGGTGGCTCTGTTTGTGCTGAGGGCCTGGAAAAGGAAATAGCCCTAACCAGCTCCTTTGTTCCCAAAGAGACGTGTCTGAATGCTGCTTCTCAAGGACAAGCTCTCAGAAGAGCAAATAATCTCCCCCATTTGTGTGCCCCAGGCACTCTCCAGATGCTCTTTCCAAGCTGTATCCCCCTGGGTTGTTTGCCTGCCTTTTCTCCAGGAATAGCTCAGTGTCCTCCAGCTCTGTCCCAGCCAAGCCTTTAAAACTGCAGGCTTTAAGCCCCATTGGTTGCAAGAACCCATGAAAATTCAGCCCCTCTCATTTTCTAAGTCAATGGCTATAGAAATGTTCTCCTTGTACATTCCCCTGTGTGCTCCTCTCTCTCTCTCTCTCTCTCTCTCTCTCATCCTTCTCTGTGACCATGACTGCCTCCCCTCTGCAGCAGCTACAATCTGTTTCTCCCCTAAACCATGTCTCTTTGCTACTTTCTTCAGTGTGGCCTCTCAAGCCCTACTCAAGTTCTAACCCTGTGCTCCCTAGGTTGTGACAGGAATGTAAAATATAGATAAGAAGCAGAACCCCACAAACATTCTCTGGGACAGATCACATGAAAGTCAAAAACCCTGTTTCAATTAATTTAAGAAGACTGAAATCATATCAGGCATCTTTTCCAACCACAACAGTATGAAAATCAGTTACAGGAAAATACTAGAAGAAACAAAAACATGGAATCTAAATAACATGTTACTAAACGACCAATGGGTCAATGAAGAAATCAAAGTAAAAATTAAAAATACCTGCAGACAAATGAAAATGAAAACACTACAGTTCAAAATGTTTGCAACATAGAGAAAGCTCTTCTAAAAGGAAGTTTATAGTGGTACAGACCTACTTCAAGAAAGAAGAAAAATCTCAAATAAACAATTTAACCTCACACATAAAGGAACTAAAAAAAAATAAAACAAAGGCTAAAGTTAGTAGAAGGAAGGAAGTAATAAAAATCAGAATGGAAATAAATGAAATAGAAACTTAAAAATATAGAAAAGATCAATGAAACTAAGAGCGGGCTCTTCATAAAGTTAAACAAAACTGATGAACCTTTAACTAGGCTCAGCAAGAGAATAAGAGAGGACTCCAATAAAATCAGAAATGATAGTTACAATTGACACCAGAGAAAAACGAAGGATTATAAGAGATTACTATGAAAATTTATATGCCAACAAATTGGACAACCTAGAAAAAATGGATAGATTCCTAGAAATGTGCAATCTTCCAAGACTGAATCAGGAAGAAAAAGAAAATCTGAACCGACCAATTACTAGTAATGAAATTGAATCAGTAATTAAGGAAAAACAACAACAACAACAACTCCCAACAAACAAAAGTCCAGGACAAGATGGCTTCACAAGTGAATTCTACCAAACATTTAAAAAAGATTTAGTATCTATTCTTTTCAAACCATTCCAAAAAATAGAAGAGGAAGTAATGCTTCCACATTCATGCTATGAGGCCATCATTACCCTAATAGCAAAACCAAAGATACTATAAAAAAAGAAAAGTATAGATGAACATCTCTGATGAACACAGATGCAAAAATCCTCAACAAAATATTAGCAAGCTGAATTCAAAAATACATTAAAAGGTTCATTCACCACAATCAAGTGGGATTTATTCCAGGGATACAAGGATAGTTTAATATATGTAAAGCAATCAATGTGATATACTATATTAATAAAATGAGGGATCAAAATCATACAATCATTTCAATAGAGGCAGAAAAAGCATCTGACAACATTCAACATCCATTTATGATAAAATCTCTCAACAAGATAGGTTTAGAGGAAACATACCTCAACATAATAAAGGCCTATATGAAAAGCCCACAGTTAACATCATATTTATTGGTAAAAAACTGAGAGCTTTTCCTCTAACATTAGGAACAAGAGAAGGATGTCCTTTCTCACCATTTTTATTTAACATAATACTGGAGATCCTAGCCATAGCAATCAGACAAGAAAAAGAAGTAAAAGGCATCCAAATTGATAAGCAAGAAGTAAAATTTTCACTATTTGCAAATGACATGATACTATACATAGAAAACCCTAAAGACTCCACCAAAGAACCTATTAGAAGTAATAAATGAATTCAGTAAAGTCATAGTATACAAAATCAATATACAGAAATCTGTTTTGTTTCTATACACTACTAATGATATAGCAGACAGGGAAATTAAAAATTAAAAGTCCCATTTATAATTGCATAAAATAAAATAATAAAATAAAAGTATTAAATACCTAGGAATAAATTTAACCAAAGATGAAAGACCTGTACTTCAAAAACTGTAAGACATTGATGAAAGAAATAAGAGATGACACAAACAAATAGAAAAATATACTATGCTTGAAAGGACAAATATTGTTAAAATGTCCATACTATCCAAAGCAATCTACAGATTCAATGCAATCCCAATGAAAATACCAATAGTGTTTTTCACAAAACTAGAACAAAATATTTTTTTATAAAAAATTTTTAAAGTTTATTTATTTATTGAGAGAGAGAGAGAGAGAGAGAGAGAGAGAGAGAGAGAGGAAGGAGCAAATAGAGAGGAAAAGACAGAATCCCAAGCAGGCTCCATGCTGTCAGCGCAGAGCCCACCATGGGGCTTAAACCCACAAACTGTGAGATCACAACCTAAGCTGAAACCAAGAGTCAAAGGCTTAACTGACTGCGCCACCACGGTGCCTCTAGAACAAAAATCTTCTAATTTGAATGGAACCACAAAAGACCCCCGAATAGCCAGAACAATACTGAGAAAGAAGAACAAAGCTGGAGGTATCACAACCCCAGATTTCAATATATACTATAAATCTACAGTAACCAAAAGAGTATGGTACTTGCACAAAAATAGACATAGATCAGTGGAACACAAATGATAGCCCAGAAATAACCCCATGTGGGTTTTTTTTTAATGTTTATTTATTTTTTAGAGAGAGAGGGAGGAAAAGAGGATCTGGAGTGGCTCTGTACTGACAGCACAGAGCCCAATGTGGAGCTTGAACTCACAAACTGTGACATCATGACCTGAGCCGAAGTCAGACACTCAACTGACTGAGCCATCCAGGTGCCACAATCCCATGCTTATATGGTTAACTAATCTATAAGAAAGGAGGCAAGAACATATAATGGGAGAAAGACAGTTTCCCCCATAAATCGTGTTGGGAAAGCTGGACAGCTATATTCAATAGAATTAAACTGGGCCACTTTCTTATACCATACACAAAAATAAACTCAAAATGGATTAAAGACCTAAGTGTAAGACCCTAAGCCACAAAACTCCTAAAACAGACAGTACCTCTTGGAAATCAACCTTAGCAATATTTTTCTGGGTAAATCTCCCAAGCAAAGGAAGCAAGAGCAAAAGTGTAAACTATTGGGACTACATCAAACTAAAAAGCTTTTACACTTTTTAGTGTAAAAGGAAAGGAAAAAAGGAAAAAAAGGAAACCAAAAAGGCAAACCAAACCATCAGCAAACCAAAAAGGCAACCTGCTGAATGGGAGAAAACATTTGCAAATGATACATACAATAAGGCATAAATATCCAAAATAAATAAGGAACTCCTATAATCCAATGCCAAAAAACACAAATAGTCTGATTAAAAAATGAACAGAGGACCTGAATAGACATTTTTCCAAAGAAGACATACAGCTGGCCAACGGACACATGAAAAGATGCTCACCATCAGTCATCATCAGGGAAATACAAATCAAAACCACAAAGAGTATCACCTCACACCTGTCAGAATGGCTACTATCAAAAAGACAAGAAATAACAAATGTTGCTGAGGATGTGAAGAAAAGGGAACCCTCAAGCATTGTTGGTGGGGATGTTAATTGGTGCAGCCACTATGGAAAAGAGTATGAAGATTCATTTAAAAACTAAAAATAAAAGCGCCATACTATCTAGTGATTCCACTTCTGGGTATTTACCCAAAGAAAATGGAAACACCAAATCAAAAACATTTTCCAGGGTGCCTCTGGAGACAGGCAGGAGGAAGGGGCAGTACAGACTCAGAAGGGATTTCGGAAAGGTGCTCCTTATCCCCATCTATGCCTGCCCACTCAAAAACGTTCTCCATCTGTAACTCCTCGCCCTGTGCAAGGCACTCAGGAAGTACTTAATAAGTGATTGTTGAATGAACCTGTAATCCAGTTCAGGTACAGTGCCTGCTTAGTTTTCCTAGGCTCCTTTGGCTTGATCCTAATGGAGGCACCCAGGCCCTCAGTCAAAAAGATGATAGAGGTGAGGGGGTGAGGACTGTGCTAGACAGAGTAAGTACTCTACTACAGCATCTAATAGGCTCTATTATAATTTTATGGTGTGTTTAACTTTTTCTTCCCATTAGACCACGAATTCCTCTAGAGAATGAGGGTTGTCTTATTAGCTTTAACTTCCCTTAGGCCTCATATTATATAAAGGCCTAGCACTCATAGGTGCTCAGTAAATGTTTAGTGAATAAACAAATAAAAGAACTCATTGAATAATCACATCAGGCTGGCAAACCACTCTGCAAGCAGAGTCAGGGGTGATGAGGTTTAGCTCAGGACACATCTCATTCATCTCAGACCTCCAGAGCCTAGCAAGTGTTGAGCTAATCTAACCCAAAAGAATTACTATAATAGTTGGCATTTCAGGACAGGGAAGAGAGGAGGAGGGAGCCATAGCAAGCCCATGAAACAGCTTTTACGAGGATGAAAGGGGATTCCTCCTCCTCACCTCTCCCACTTTAAGACTCGTAGCCAGAGGCACCTGGCTGGCTCAGTTGATAGAGCATGCAACTCTTGACCTAGGGATCATAAGTTTGAGCCCCATGTTGGGTGTAGAGATTACTTAAAAATAAAATCTTAAAAAAAAAAAAAAAAAAAAGACTTGCAACCAGTTCGAAGTTAACTGTATAATCCAGCAAATGGTGTCCACTGAACATTCCCTTGTTGACTGTCATGCCCAGAGCCAAGGCAGGTCCTAGACTATGGTGAAGGAGGATGAAGCAGGTCCTTGAAACTTTAGGAGAACCTGAGTGAGCCAGCACCACTCCAACAGGCATAGGGAGGAATGCACGTGCCATTCTTTCCAATGGTTCAACATTCATGTGTATTTCTCTAAAGAAAAGGCAATGGAATGGGATTTGTTCCCTGGATTGAAAATATGGAAACAGCTACCAGCAGTTAGGAAGACCCAGTCCCCGGCACACATGGGATTAACGGTAGGACCCAGTGGGAGAGTGGGGGAGTGATGGGGGATACCAGCTCTTTAGAAGCTGAGGAAGACATTGCCTGATTCTCAGCCCCTTCCTTAATTATGTGAGTGAGAAGAAAGATATAAAATAGGTTTTCCGCTATTCATTTGTGTGGCTCTAATTAGGCCAGAATTAACAAGAAGGGCAAATGTTTCACATCTAATGTGACTCCCTCTTTGGAAAAGCTGCCCTTTTAAGGAAATGATTTAGGGATAAGAGATTGCCAGTATGTCTCTGCTTGGGAATAAAGACACTGGGTCATGGCAACTTTATTTCTTGCTGTGTCCAGGATTTATGGATTTCACCTCCTCTCAGAGCTTTTCCAGGGAAAGGTTAGGAACACTTGATCCAGGTGCTTCCCCACAAGGCTTCAGCCCTGATTTCTTTGTGTGTCAGTTTTCTGGTGGCTAAAATTGGGTATGGGATCAAAAAGAACAAGTATGGAAGCATTTTATATTCTAATGACATAATAGATTATGGTTTACAGGGCTTTGAATGTGCTGTGTTTGTTGCCATCTTTTCCGTCCTTGCCTGTTTAAATTGAAGATAACCTTTTCCAAAAGACCTTCTACTTTACGCTTTACCACTGCCCATAATCCAAGTCTTGATTTAGTATTTGAGACTTCAGTTTGGGACTATTATGTAATTAATTTCATGGGACATGAAGTATGTATTTAGGCCTACAGTTTATTTAGAAAAGGCATCTGGAAGGAATTTTAGCACAAAATACATTTACTGCGTACCTACAGAGTACAAAAGTCATTGAAGAAATATACACAGACCCCACACCCCAACTCAGGGGCAAAGCTAATTAATGTTATGCTTATTGGTCAGACTTCTAGACTCTTGGATGCTAATGAGCATGAAATGGCAAATTAACAGGAAGATGGTCACATAATAAGTAATTGGATGTGCAGTCTTGGTCAACAAATATTGGTGGCAGTGCCTTTAATAAAGCAGTGGTTCTCAATTAGGGTATATATGTGAGTTACAATATTTTATATTTGGGGGGTGCCTGGGTGGCTCAGTCTTGATTTCGGCTCAAGTCATGATCTCACAGTTCTGTGAGTTTGAGCCCCACATTAGACTCTGTGCTGACAGTGCAGAGCCTGCTTGGGATTCTGTTTCCCTCTCTTTCTCTCTCTCTCTGCCCCTCCCCTACTCTCTCTCTCTCTCTCTCTCTCTCTCTCTCAAAAAAAAAATAAATAAATAAACTTTTTTAAAAAAATCTTTAAAAAATAAAATTTTAGATTTGGAAAATACAAAACGACCTTGTTTTCATCTTAGTACAGACCAGGAAAAGTTAGGCTTGAGAAAAATCTTGGCTGGTGAGAGTTTATAGAATATAGTGCCTAAATTTGCTTTTCACAAGAAGACCTATGTCTCTATAGAATGTAGTAAAATCTCTGGGAGGTATGAAATTTTTATGTTTTGTTTTCCATGGAGATTTTATAATGGCTTGTGAAAAACTTTTTAAAAAAAGATAAAATCAGGGACGCCTGGGTGACTCAGTCGCTTAAGTGTCTGACTTCAGCTTAGGTCATGATCTCACAAGTATGTGGATCTGAGCCCCACATTGGGCTCTGTGCTGATGGTGCAGAGCCTGCTTGGATCCTCTGTCTCCCTCTCTCTCTGCCCCTCCCCTGCTCGTGCATGTTCTCTCTCTCTGAAAAATAAACATTAAAAAAATTTTTTTTAAGGATAAGATAAAATCAGATTTTCATCTAAATAATTAGCTTTATCCCCCAATACTGTCTCTGATCAAGTTACATCATGACTTTCTTTTCCATTTTGAAAAGCTAAAATGAAGGAAAACCCCTGGTAATGGACTGTCCTTTCAGCTGGGGCCCTACAGATGAGGAAAATGTGTGTTGAGAATTCCATTCTAGGTTATTTAACAGGTGACTCTTCAGATTATCAAGGACTATTAGAAAATTGACCTTATCCAGCCTTATCTAGTCCTGAAGTATGTTTTGTTTCTTGAAGCATTTAACTCCCTTTTTCATGTGCCAAGATTATCTCTCTTTTTTTAACGTTTATTTTTCAGAGAAATAGAGAGACAAAGCATGAGTGGGGGAGGGGCAGAGAGAGAGGGAGATACAGAATCTGAAGCAGGCTTCAGACTCTGAGATGTCAACACAGAGCCTGATGTGGGGCTTGAACTCATGGACCACGAGATCATGACCTGAGCCTGAGTCAGACGCCCAATGAACTGAGGCACCCAGGCACCCCATGTGCCAATATTCTCTTAAAGAGACTGTTAAAAGACTCTTTGCTTGAAGACATTGGTATACAATTGTCAACAGTGGCATAATCTATAAATTTATAGATATGACTACTTGATAAGTTATAACTCCCTCACCTAAAACATAAGGATGTGGATTGTCCCGGTGCCTTTCTGTTTTTTCTTCTGTCTATTCTGCTAATTCCAAGTGATCAGACTCAAAGGTATGAGATAAGCAGAAGAATGGATAACATTTAGTTAAGTGCGCCTTCGTCTAGACTTGGTTGTAGGCTGTTTGTGTGTGTGTGTGTGTGCGCATGCTCACAGTTCAATGCTAGGAAAGCAGGCTGGCTTTAGGAGTCAGGGAGATAACAAGGGAATAACCATTATGTCCTGTGAACTTTGACAACTTTTTCACAAGTTAGTTTCACAAAAACCAGTCAGCTCTTCAGAAGACTGGCTGACACCTCAAAGCAAAACAACAAAACAAACCCAGAAACCAAAAAGCAAAACTCAAGAGTTACAGTGTGAAAAGTAGTATATAGTACACTGAAAATACCAAATGCTGGTGATGGTACAAAGCACCAGGAACTCTCATTCTCTGCTGGTGACAATGCAAAATGGTAGTTTGAGAGTTTCTTACAAAAGCTAAAAATAGTTTTACCATACAGACCAACAATCATATTCTGTGGTATTTACCCAAATGAGTTGCAAACTGTGATTTATCCATACAATGGGAAATTATTCAGGAATAAAAAGAAATGAGCTGGGGCGCCTGGGTGGCTCAGTCAGTTAAGCGGCCGACTTCAGCTCAGGTCATGATCTCACCGTCCATGAGTCCGAGCCCCGCGTCGGGCTGTGTGCTGACAGCTCAGAGCCTGGAGCCTGTTTCAGATTCTGTGTCTCCCTCTCTCTGACCCTCCCCCGTTCATGCTCTGTCTCTCTCTGTCTCAAAAATAAATAAACGTTAAAAAAAATTTTTTTTTAAATGAGCTATCAAGCCACAAAGAGACATGAGGAAATTTAAGTGCATATTGCTAAATGAAAGAATCCAGTTTGAAGATACATACTGTATGATTCCAACTATTTGACACTCTGGAGAAAACAAAACTATATAGAGACAGTAAAAAGATCAGTGGTTACCAGGGATTTGGGGAAGAGGGGATGAACAGGTTGAGCACAAAATTTTAGGGCCAGTGAAACTACTCTGTATATTATAATGGCGGACACATGACATTGCACTTTTGTCAAAACCCACAGAACTATCCAACACAAAGAGTAAACCCTGATGTAACCTGTGGACTTTAGTTAATAATAATGTATCAGTATAGGTTCACTAATTGTAACAAATGTTCCACACTAATGTAACATGTTAATAATAGGAGATACTATGTAGGGAGTGAGTGTAGAGAGGTTATATGGGAACTCTATTTTCTGCTCAATTTTTCTGTAAACCTAAAACTGCTCTAAAGTCTATTCATTTTTTAATTAAAAAAAATCAGGGGCGCCTGGGTGGCACAGTCGGTTAAGCGTCCGACTTCAGCCAGGTCACGATCTCGCGGTCCGTGAGTTCGAGCCCCGCGTCAGGCTCTGGGCTGATGGCTCGGAGCCTGGAGCCTGTTTCCGATTCTGTGTCTCCCTCTCTCTCTGCCCCTCCCCCGTTCATGCTCTGTCTCTCTCTGTCCCAAAAATAAATAAACGTTGAAAAAAAAATTAAAAAAAATAATAATAATAAAATAAAAAAAATCACACACAGTAATGTCATAGAGGCTGTTGACACCTTGCCCACATCCTTTTTACCAGGTGTGTGTACCCACTGTCCAGCCCTCAGCTGACCAGAGCTGTCTAGCCAGGAAATGCCTGAGAGGTTATGGCCTCCCACAGGGGCAGTTTATAGCCAGCCAATGACTAACTGATTCAGGGCACAAAAACCAGCCCTTCTGCCTCAAAGGAGACACGTGTAGCACCATCTATGCTCCAGGGTTTCCTAGGAGATCAGGCTGATGCTAGACTTGAGCTGAGCCCACATCTGCGCCTGGCGTCTTCCCTGCCCTGGCTTCTGTCCTCAGTGCTCTTACAGGTTTCCTCTGGAAGCCCTTTCTCCACAACTCTCTTGTGCAATCCGCTTCTGAGAAACCTAAGACACTACCAGCAGTGGTCCTAGAAAGGAAGGATGGGATTCTGGCATTAATAGGTCACTTGCCGGCCTGATGGCAGAGGACTGCATCTCTGTTGGTGGGTGGACTGTTGAAAGCCCTGGTCCCTGGTTTGTGGTAGCAGTTCAGTGGCTAAGATCTTCACCTGCGGTGACACCTGGGGTCAGATATAGGTGGACAGGGATGTACCAGTTGGTGCGATGTCTCTAGTATTTGGGAAGTTTGGGGGAAATATTAAGTATCAGGAGCATAGAAGTGGGAGGCTATTGCTAAGCACCACTGCACTGAAGAGAGTGAAGAGAGTGACAGGATCAGATTAACCACCAGTTTAAAGCCCAATATGAGAATGAACCTCCTTGCCAGCGTTCAGGCCCTCATCTTCTACAGCATGGCTGTGTGTGGGAGAAGGATGAATTCTCAGCCCAGGCAATCTGCTACCTAATCATTTTGGGCTCCTAGTGCTAGTAGATGAGCAAGCAAGTCAGGCCCTGGTAGGGAAAATGTGGGACTCTAAAACTTGTGATGAGGATATCTAGGTATATGCCCCTTGTCCCCCTGGGCTGGTGTAAGTGTCCCACCACCCACCCACCCCCCCTTGTCAGGAATCAGACCCTTCTTACCCCCAAGATTATGCAGAAGTTGCAGATGGGACATACAAGGCGATGCTTACCCTTCCTTCTCAGGATGCGTCCCCACCTTCCTTCCAGGATAATGATTAGCATCTAATTATAACATGATCTGACTGGGGGAGAGGCACAAGATCCATAGACTTAAGCTCAAAATGTGAGGATCTTTGTATCATTTTCATACCTACTAGAGAATATCAGTTGCAGAAAAGGTGCCAGACAACTACACCGCCTGGATGACTTGGCCAGCAGGTGTCAGCCGCTTTTTCCTCGGCACCCCAGCACCTGCACGGTGGGCTGATAAATAGAGAGAAGCCTTTGCAGCAGAGTCAGAAGCTATGCATGGGCCCAGCAGCATGGGCTCCTTGTCATCAAGACTGATGTAGCTCCTGCCACTGTCGACTGTCCAGCTGGCCAGCACAGATTGACGCTGAGCTCCCAGATGGATATTATCCAACTATATATACTATAAAGTTATTCCATAACTTTGCTTAGAATGGAGAGACTCAGCTGTGGGCGTATGATCACAGGACCGACCTACTGGTCCTACCCCATTTAGAAGCTGCCAGCCAGATAGAGCCATGGAATAGCCTCTTGAAGGCAAGGATGAGCAACGGTTTGTTTAAGCATGACACTGCGGGGTCAGGGTGCTAAATCTTCAGGATGCAGTATGCACCTTAAACCAATGGCCATTTTATGGCACTGGGCCTCAATAGGCAGAATATATGAAATCTGGGAGCCAGGAGGTCAAATGAGTTGTGCCCTTATCATTATCATGCTCTAGTGACTTGCACAAGGTGTTTGTCCTCATCTCTGCAACTTTAGTCTCAGTGAGTCTCAAGGCCTATTCCCAAGGCAGGGAATCTCCACCAGGGGACATAGTAAGAGTCCTACTTAACTTTAATGTGCGCCACCTACTGCTGCAATTGGTCCTTAGGTTGTACTTTTGCCATCCTCTCCCTCCCACTCATTCTACATACCCCTTCCTTCTCCTCTTCTGCTGGTTGCATGCACAGTGGGTGTCCCAGACTCTTGTCTGACTATTGTTCTTTTACTCACTCACGTAGAGTTACAGCTGGGTGTGGAAGTATTGGAGGATGTCCCAGTGGATCACCTAAGCACCAGACACATTCCTCTCTGCCTCTGTTAGGCAGCCTGATCTCCTAATGATGATTAGGGCCAATTGTTTCCTCCAGTGCAAGCCTGAGGGGTGGAATGCTAGGACTCCTCATGCTAGTAGTGGTAAGGCCTGGACAGGGCAAGGCAGTGAGGTGCGAACCTCTTAGAACCTAAGCAATTTCAAGGTGAGACAGTCACAAAATAGAGGAGTCTGCTTTTTCTGGTGCTATTGGCTAACATAAAGGAGCTAAGCTCCAACAGTATTTTACTAGCCAGAATCACACTGAAATTTTTGAATTCTGAATTCTATTTTATCCCTGATTTTCTGAGTCCTGGACATTGAAAGATATGTAAAATGAGAATAACCATTGTGCCACAAAGGTAACAGAGGTAGAGTCTGTCTGCTAGCCCTTAGCCATAGGCCCCTGTGCAGACATAACTGTGGGTCTGGTTCCTTCAGGGTCTTGGGGTGGAGGGGAGACTGCTTTAATACCTGTGAGCCATTTAGTGTAGTATATAAGGGTTGTCTGCTGATTTGGGGGAATTTCCTTTTAGGCCTAGATAATTGATTATATTATTATTTAAAATTTTTTCATGTACTCTTATGATAAAGAAAATAAGGTATAGCAAACAGTCTTCTCTGGTGAGATTGTGGGTTATTTCAGATAACTGACCAATCATTTTTTTAATTTTTAAAAAATACTTATTTTGAGAGAGAGAGAGAGAGAGAGAGAGAGAGAGAGTGAGTTGGTTGAGCATCTGACTTTGGCTCGGGTCATGATCTCACAGTTCACAAGTTTGAACCCAGCATCAGGCTCACTGCTGTCAGTGCAAAGCCTGCTTCAGGTCCTCTGTCCCCCTCTCTTTGGCACCACCCCCCCCCCCACTCATGCTCACTCTCTCTCTCTCTCTCTCAAAAATAAACACTTCTTAAAGGTAAGTATTACAAGTTTCATTTTCTGATTATAAAAATAATACATATGTATATTAAACAAAATTTAGAATGTAATGCAGAAAAGTACAAAATGCAAATCACACATAACTGGATATAACCACTGTAAATATTTTACTCTAAACTTTTTGTCTATAGAAATGCATATTTAAAAAAATTGGAGCCATACTACACAGATTAGCGGTCTTTATATTTCCGTCTTCTTGAAAAATTCCTATTAAATTTTTGGTGTAATGGATAAGCCTTGACAAAACCCAACTAGACACATCAGCTCCTCCTACCACCCACCTGTGGGCCTGTTCCAACCCAGAACATCTGATGGCAGCTGATTGCTGAGCTGGGGGTTGTTTCCTTGTCCTGAAGTGTCTTTGACCCCAGCTCCTAGCAGCTCTGAAAGTCCCAAGACAACAAGCTCAGACTGCCCTAGAAGTTGGCAAGGATTCTGACAACAGAAAACACACTTTTAAAACAAAACAAAACAAAAAAAAGGTGCTTTGAGAATGTGTGCAGCCTGAAAGTAATTAATTGAATGCATAGCAGTGATTTCCTTCCTCTTGGCCAAAGGCAGATTTGCAAAGGAAATGGGCACTTCAGATACAGACCAACTTCAATGTTTACATAATTTACACTCTGGGCCACCAAGCAGAAAGATCCTAATCCAGCCTAGTACCTGTGGAAACAACCTGGAGATCTCTTCTGTTGTGAGCTGTGGAGAGCAACTGGGATGGTTTAGGCATAAAGTGACCCCATGGGTTAACTCCCAGAAGGCAGAGAAGGAGCTTAGCAGCACAGCACAATGGTTAAGGGCTCACAGCTCAAACCCAGCTCTATGTCTTTGGATGAATTACTTTACTTCTTTGTGCCCCCAGGTAAAAATGATGTACTTTAGTTCACATGATAGAGGTGGTCCTTAAAAAGTTTTTGCATAATTGTAAGGGATAGGGAAAAATCTAGTTTGAAACAAAATAAAAATAGTTTGCCCATTTGAAATCAATGGGTAAGAGCTGCCTCTGAACTAGTGGGACCTACAATGGTCCCATCGTGCCATCCAGTGGACAGAAAGGGGAAAGGCGTGATTTTATCTTCCAAATTTGTAATTTACCAAAAACATGTATATTGAAGAGGATAATTTCAACTCACCAATAGATTCACTTGTTAATAAATTTCATTCCATTTTTAGGGTGTGCCTCAGTGGCTCAGTTGGTTAAGCACCCAGCTTGATTTCAGTTTGTACATCATCTCACATTGGTGGGTTCGAGCCCTGCGTTAGGCTTCATGCTGGGCTCCACGCTGCCCATGGAGCCTGCTTAGGATTGTCCCTCTCACCTCTGCCTCTGCCCCTCCCCCCCAATACATACATACATACATAAATTTCATTCCATTTTTAAACCAAAATAAAAGATCAGAAGTCTAAACACTAAGTGCTAAAACTAAATTCCCAAAACCAGTTAGGATATGTGATGTATGCTAGAAAAATCATCCACTGAAGGAAAACAGAATACACACCAGTCCTTACTAGCATGGATTTTTACAGCCCACCTTCCCCATTCTTCGTATCTCTCTGTCTCTGCCGACACTCTTTATGCTTATTCTGGTATGTGGACCAGGAGAACCACAGAGACTCAAAGTGTCTTCTCAACACATAACTAGAACTTGACTGGTACCAGAGCCATTCTGCTCATTTTTCAAGAATGCAACTGTCACTTAAAATTTTGCTGATATCAAATTGAGTATTTTTCAAGGGCCTGTGTGTTTGGTTTGGGTTTTCATGTGTGTGTGTGTGTGTGTGTGTGTGTGTGTGTGTGTACTCTGTGTTTCCTTTTAAAGCCATTTATTACCTCTATAATTTGTTTCTTCCCCCAGATATTTATGAGGGTGAAGACAATAGCAAACAAATCTCCCCCAAACAGGAGTAGTAATAGCATACTTGGAGTACCAAGAGCTGTTCTGAGACCTTCTCTTTGGTATTATTGTAATCACTATTAACAGTAATCATAACAGGTGTTATTTATTAAATTCCTAAGAGGTACCAGACATTTTACTTTATAAACCTTTGTGCTAATCCTTATATCAAAGCTGTGATAGATATTATTATCTCCATTTTTACAGACAAGATGCTCAGAGAGGTTAAGTGACTTACCCCAGATCACACAGCTAGTGAGTGGGTGGCAAAGTCAGAACTGCACTCGGTCTCACTGACTCCAAAGCCCCTGCTCCTGCCACTGGGCAGAGGGTCTTTCCTTTATTCACTCATATGACCTGCCAGACCCTGAGCCCAAGATTCTGGGGTCTCCATAGTGCTGTCACCGCTATAGTACCTAAGACCCCTAGGAGTCCATGGCCAGTGGATCCAGGAGGAAGGGATTAAATACGCGAATGACAAAGATATAGCAAAACTCATCCTGTGACCTGCACTTTCGGCCCCCACATTTCCAGCTTTGACTGAAGGACGTTCTCCAAGGCTTGCGGGTCCTGAGAATTCTGAGCTCCTTCCAGGAGCCGCGGGGGATGCTGGGCGAATAGGGTATAGTCACTGCTGCCACAGGCCCCAGGGCCCAAGGGGGAGATGAGTGAGGGCTCACCCAGAGCAGCTGCGGGCTGTGTCAGAAGAAACTGTCCCTCGAAGGGTCTTGTTGTGAGGGGATTGTTGTGACCCAACCACCTCCACAGCCCCTCTCCTCCTCTGTGTCCCAGAATAGAATGGGATAGAATAGAACACAACAGAATAAAGTAGAATAGAATAATAGCATAGAATAGATCAGATGAGGACATCATACCTGTAAGGGTAATATTGTTCCACAGTTTTCCTCTTAGAAATGTAGTCTGTGTGGACGCAATGTTGGCATCTCTAAGGAGTATGGAAAACTCTGGACTAAACTGACGGTGTCCTCCACCCTCACCTGGGGTACCCTGTGTGCTGACAGTCCCCAGCAGGGAGGGGGTATCTGGATATTGTCAGCGCTGGGAGGGTCGATTCTCTTTCCAGGCTCAGACAGATCCTTCCTGGAGGCAGGAAATGGCCCAGACGACCCTGAAATAATGCAGTCAATGTGTGGCCAAGTGTGTGAGAGGTCCTCTGTGCCAGCCCTGCGCCAGGCTGAAGACCCCGTCCCCCTGCGGCAGGGCCCCCAGGAGGGAGAGGAAAGCAGCCACCAGTGCCTGGTCATCACTTTACCCCAGGTGCCACTTACTGTGGAGTGGCTGGAACTGGCTGGTCTCCCAGTTCCTGCGTTGTCCCCCAGCCCTGCCAGCCCCAGGCCCTGAGTGCTCCATGGCTGCCGGAGGCCTCAGAGCCCAGCCTCACCCCTGGCCTCCCAGTGGGTGGCTCTGGGGTCCCTGGCCACTACCCTTCACCCCACCCCAGCCCTGCCGGCCTGGCTTTGTCTGGGACACTGAGGCCACAGCCCCTGGAGACTCAACCCTTCTGTTCCCATGGTAGGTGGTCAAGGGCGAGTCTTCTCCATTCCTCCCTTACAGCCTTTCAGCAAGACTGCCATTCCTTGTCCTCACTGCCTGCTCTGGGCATCAGGGGATCGTGTTGGATGACTACCCTAAAGAGGAGTCTCTGGGCGTTACTGCAGATGTCCCTGAGTCACATCTGGAGGAGGGCGGTGGGAGCCAGTTTCTCCTCTGCCCTCTACCCCTCACCCCACCACTTCTGGGGACTGGAACTTAAAGCAAGTTTGCTGCAATCTGAGAACACTGTGTCCAGCTGCCTCAAAACCCTCCGGCACCAGGCAGGGTTCCTGGAGGCCTCCAGGAAAGGGCTGCCTGGTTGCTCCCAGTTTGGCTGGCACGCCCCCCCCCCACTTCTGCCCTGGGGAGAACCCTAGGCCCCAGAATGCAGCTTGGGGGTCCTCTGGGCAGCAGGTCAGGGAGCTCCCACTTGCACACTTCCTGCTTGCTGACAGAACTGTGCCACTAACTCCAACTGTAGACTCCTTCCGCTCCCTCTTCTCATTTCCTGTGTCCAGAATGCCCTCACCCCCCATGCCCTGTCCACGCCCTTCAAGGCCATACCCTAACCCCTGCCCTTGAGTTGTCACCAAACAGAGACTTGGTCCTGCACTCAGATTCCTGCAAGATTGATTATTCTGTTGAAGCTCAGTGAGAGGTAAAGACAAGACTTGTAGAACCCAGCTGCAGCGCTTGCAGCCGAGGGAACATGGCCAAGTGATTATTCCTCTCTCATCCCAGTTTCTCATCTGTAAAATGGAGCTAAGGCCCTTAGAGGGCCATGTGAAGCTTAACTTTTGACAAACTGGCATCCCAGCAGGCACAGAGTAGGGTTCAGTGTTTGGTGGAGATTGCTGTTCCCCTCAGTGTCTTAGCCCCAGGCTCATGGCAGGTGCACAGTGGTGACTAATCGGTTTATCAGCTCATTGGAAGAGAGAGGCAGGATGTACTCACTCCTCTGATTTCCCATGGGGAGAGCAGTGACAGAGGCTACCAAAGAAATAGGAATCAGGAGCGAGAAAAGGGGGAAAAGAAGAGAGGGAAGAAGGGTGGAGGACAGGAAGGTTGTCAAGCACAAAAAGACTGACCGTTTTCTCGGAGGACCAGGAGTAGGGCTATGAACACCATGTAGACAGATCTTCTCGGGGTCATGGTTACAAATTTGAGCTGGAAAAGAGAACCTTAAGAGGACAGACCTCCACCTCCCACCCAGGTGAAGCCATCCAGGTCCTGGGAGAGCAGGAGTTAGAGATGGGGAGAAGAGGTTCATGGGGACAGGCACTGCCTCCTAGGACATCTGGCCACTGGCAGCAGAACCAATCCTCCCAGGCCCTCTCCTGCACAGCAGGTCAAATTCTTCCTTTCTTTCCCCAAGGCTGCTCCAGCAAGGAGTTTACCTCCATGGAAACCTTTGGCCATCCCGGAGGTGCAGAAGATATGGAAAAGGAGAACAGTGCTCTGAGTGTAATTTATTTCCTTCTTATCTCCTTCATTTTCTCCCTCAATTCGATTTCATCAGCTTCTCCTGCCTCCTCTTTCTCTCCCCCTTCCATGTCCCTCCCCTTTTCGTGACGCCTACCCATAAGGACCAGGCCTAACCCAGGAAGCTGGGGTCACTGGCTCTGCGAAGTGTCTCAGACCCTCCCGGCCTGGCATGTCCCTCATCCCCATCTCCTTCGCATTGCTCTGGCTTCTGATCATAAATGTGGGGCTCCTGCCGGGACCCCAGTGACCCCTTGGGAGAACTAGGGTGGGCCCCAACCCGCCGGCGCCGGCGGGAATCACAGGTCGCGCCTGGCTTGGGCTTGGGCACTCCTCGGCCCTGCTAACTCTGAGGGTTCACCACTGTCCCCTCCCTTCCAGCTGTCCGGACTCTTCCAGTTGGACGACAGTTATGAAACGTGTTCCTCCAAATCTGTCCTGGAAACGGGAGAAAGCGTCCAAGGGAAAAAGGAAAGCGGCGATGAAGACGTTTGAGTGTGAAAGAGAAAGAACAAACAGCGAATCTGTTAGCCGTTGCTCCTCTGACTTTCTTCTTGGAATTTTAGGCCAACAAACACAACTAAGGAGAGCGCTGCGGTGCCCGCTGCCTTGCTCGGCCCTGCGGGGGACGCGACTAGTTTCCGGGGCGAAAGCAGAGCGGGCGAGGGAAGGATGCCGGCGCACCCCCTCCCCCGAGAACTGACACCGGTTCTAGAACACCGCGGCTCCCCCGCTCGGCCGGGCCGCCCCACGCCGCCTCCATTCCGGGCCCGGCCTGCTGCGGACGCCGAGGGCCCGGCCCACCCTCCAGCGGGAAAGCAGCCAAGGGGCCGCCTCGGACCCTGCGGATCTGCCGCTGGGGGTTGGGGGTGGGGTGAGATAGGACCGCCTTCCAGAAGCCTGAGGAAGGGCCCACGGCCTGCCCGCGGAGGCCACCCTCCCGGCGAGGGCCGCTGAGAACCTGGGAGCTGCGCCACACGCGTCAGCGTTAGCCCTGGGGACTCGGCTCAGACGCCCGCGAACCTCGGGGCTGCCCCACACGCGCCTGCGCGAGTGCCGGGACTCGGTGCAGACACTCGCGAACCTCGGGGCTGCTCCCCACGCGCCTGCGCGAACGCCTGGACTTCGTGCAGACACCCGCGAACCTCAGGACTGCTCCCCAGGCGCCTGCGCGAGCGTCGGGACTCCTTGCAGAAATCCGCGAACCTCGGGGCTGCTTCACACGCGCCTGCGCGGGCGCCGGGACTAGCTGAAGACGTCCGCGAACTTCGGGGCTGCTCCACATCGGCTTACTCGAGTGCCGGGATTTCGTGCAAACGCCCGCGACACCCCGAGCTGCTCTGCCGCTCCTGCAGAGGTTAGCGGAGCCCAGTCCTGCGGGGTCCTGCCCAAGGTTTCTCAACGTTGGCATTTAGACTTTGGGGGCTGGATAATTCTTGGGGGGGGGGGGGGGGGGGGGGGGACTGCCTTGTCAAGTGTTTGGCAGCATCCCTGGCCTCTACCCACAGATGCCAGTAAAACCGCTCTCCCATCCACTCACCCAAATTATGACAATCAAAAATGCCTGAAGACATTGTCAGATTTTTCCTGGGATGGGAGTGGGGAGATTCGTTGAGAATCTCCTTTGCGAACCTTGGAAGAGCAGAAACTACAGAGGCAGCCCTGTGTTCTTCTCCCTAAATCACCAAAAGAATGTTCCTGTGGTGTTTGCGTTACTTTGTAACGGGATTGTATCCTTTCAGAGAGGGTTGGTTACAAATGTTAACGTCTGAGGTCGTTCGTTTTTAGATTTATTAGTTTTTAAATTAGTTTCAGTTATTTTTATTTTTGTTTTATTTTTCGTCTAATTTTATTTTTATTTATAGTTTTCTAGTTATTTAATTTTATAGTTTTAAAGTTATCTGTTTATAATTTTGTTTTCAGGGTTATTTAGTTTTTGAGTTATTCATTTTCAGTTTCTTGTATACAGTTATTTTAAGTTACACATTTCCAAATTAGCTCTAGAATTATTTTTAATTATCTTTACAATTATTAGTATTTGAGTTATTTACTTTTATAGTTATTCTTTTTTTTAGTTATTGGAATTTTCAAATTATTTTTAGTTTTTTGTTGACTGCTAATAATTTACTGAAAGTTTTAGAATTATTTAAAATTATTTCCAGACAAAGTGTCTTTAGTTATTTTAGAGGTTTTTCCCTTGTTAGTTTTAGAGTTACTTATAGTCACACTTATTTTTTTCAGTTTAGATTTGGGGTTGTTTATTTTTACATCCATTTATTTATATTAGTTATTTGGTTTTAAATTATTTTATTTTCAGCTGTTGCATTTTTGAGCATTATATTTCCTGAATTTTTTATTTTCAGAGATTTGGACATATTTAGTTTTGATTTATTTTCGGTAACTTATTCTCCATTTCTTTTTAGTTACATCTTTGCCATTTAAAAATTTTTTTCTATTTTGTATTTTTACTTATTTTATTTTCAGATTTATTTTCAGAATTATTTACTATTAGAATTAGTCTAGGGGATCCAAACAAGAGAAAGACACAACAGCAGTTATTTTAACAGAGAGAATTTAGTATAAGGAATTGTTACCCAGTTATTGGAGATTTTAACAGGAGAAAATGTGGTAATGTGAGATCATGGAGATGTTAGCCATAAGGAGCAGCTACCAGCCCACTGGCTGAAGGAGCAAAGGGAAGAGGTTGGATGGAGGTGGCCCACAGTCTGAGGGGGAGGTGCTGCCCCGTGGGACAGGTGTCCCACGAGTCGGAATTTGGTCCAAGAGCTGGATGCAGAACTCTCCATAGAGGGTGCTGCCCGCTGGTGCTGGAGTCTCTGAAGGCGGGGTGATGAGGCTGCTTGTGGAAGTGTTGGGAAAATGGCAAAGGGCAGCTACTGGAATCAGCTGTTGCTCTCAGCGTGAAGAGCAGTTGCCAGGGGGACGCTGGCAGGAAGTCAGCACACGGGGTCGCTCTCCCCTCCTTGGTCCTCCCATCAGTCTGCCCTATTGGCCAAAGCTGACAGGGAGCAAGCTGGCAAAGGAGGTGAGTGGCCCTGGGGCCACAAAGCCGAGACTAGAAGGATGGCTGAAAGCTGAGAAATATGGCAAATAAGCAACCCACTGAGCTCTGGAGCTGTTTACTTTTAGAGTATTAGTTTTGAATTTAGTTAGTTTGGGAATTGTTGTGGTGATTTGATTTCAACTTTTCACTGGACATGGGATCTAGCTAAGTTTTTGGTCCCCTGATTTGTTTCCAAAATGGAGTGGGAACTTTTTTCTTAAACACCTGAGGACTGTCTCCCGTGTGACTTAAGAAAATAGTTCTAGAATTCAAGAAAACAAAAATAAGTGTCTCACTGTGTTCATAAAGAAGCCCTTGGACTTTCATGGCCAAAAAAGGGCAGAGACTAAGGGACAGACTATCAGGGAAAGGCTCTTCACAATTGTCCAGCAGAGTGTTCTTTGAAAGTTTTGAGAAAGTTATGTTGTGGAGCTACTCTCTTGTGCCCCTTTCCTAATGACAAAGTATCTTTCTTGATGGAATATGTTTCAAATTTGTAGACTACAATATTCATTATTTGCACACTAAAATAAAGTTCTTCCCAAACCTATAGGAAATCTTATTTCCTTCTACTTGCATTATTTTCCAACCTACATTGTTCCATTTTGGCTATAAGAACATTTATTTATTTGTTTGTTCATCCTACTCAACACCTATTTCCTGAGCACCCCGTCCTCAAGAAGGTGTTGGCATCAGAAGAGACCACGGAGGCGTGAAAGTGAGAAACTCTCAGTGCAGTTGAGGGAGACAGATGTGGAAACAGATCATCACAACACAGTGTGACAAATACTATGGGGCACGGAACCCTGCCACTGACTTCCTGATGTAGTCAGGGATGGGCTGACATCTGAGCTGGTCTCCTGGAGCAAGCGTTTTCTCCAGGTGGAGAAGGAGAAGGATATCCTGGTCATGCATAGGCACGGAGGCACGGAGGAGGGATGCATGGCAGAGAGAATGCATTGACAGAGGCCACTGGGCCACAGGGTTCAGAAAGTCCCTGGTGCTTGACAGGTAGGACCTCATTTGGTCCTCACAGCCAGTCTGCAAGAGAGTAGGGAGCGACATCAGGAGTCAGTGCTCTTCCTGATCTCAGGGTTCCAACCACAGCTTACAAGATCCTCTGACTTGTCATTCCTGGAATTCTTCATCTCATTCCTGGCTTTATCCTTGGTCCATTCACTCCTTCCCACTCACTCTTGAAGGTGAGTGCCTCCCTCTTCTATCTTTTGATTCCTGCTTCTTAAACATCCGTGGCGAGGGAGGAGGATTGAGACCAGCCAGCTGTGAAGTGCAGGTGATTCCAGCTGCAGAGGAGGCAGAGTAGAGCAGAGCCCCCACGGGGTCTCTTAGGAGAGTTCTGCAGACCAGCACCGTGGGAACTGAGCTCTTGTCGAACCAATCGTAGCCTGTAACTAACTGCATTCAGCACCCCTTGAAAGTTTGTGAGGATGCCTTCCCAAAGTGGGGAACCCGCTTCAGATCCAGCCCAAGCTTGTGAATCAATAGAGAGCTTTTAAGCACACAGAGCCCTTTGCTGCATTAACAGCACTGGACATGTCTAACAGGTCAAAAGAAAGTATAGTCCTTCATGATCTATGATGGCGTATTTTCACACTTTTTATAGAACACATTCATTCAGTCAGTCTTGAAT